>NC_049240.1:19241625-19866625 GCF_011100685.1 Canis lupus familiaris
GGGGGACTGAATCATCAGCATGGAAAATGAGGGTGGGGTTTAGTGGTGAGAGATTTTTGGAAGGAGAATGAGGGATGAGAAATTGAAACCAGTCTTCCTGTTATTTTTAGGCATTAAATAAATGAGCTCATCTAATGCTAACCACCACCCCAAATTAGGAAAAATCAAATCATTGTCCAAGGTCACACACTAGTAATGTCATAAAACAAAACTTTACCCACCCAGGGATAAGTCGTCTCCAGAATTCAGAATTCTTGTCTGAGAATATTATCTATTTCTCTGGTAAAATTTTCTTACAAGGTTTCCTTTTAACTTTTTTTTTCAATCTTCCTCACCCTGAATATCAATGGTTTGCAGTTAATAGCAGCCATTGTTAAACATAAAAACCCCACAGCACACCACAATGGATTCATTCATCCATTCACTCATTCTTTCAAAATATTCAATGTGCAGCTACTAAGTGCTGGGCACCATGCAAGGTGCTGGGGATTCAGTAATAAACTAGAAAAAGTAGCCTTTTATAAGTAGGCTGAGTATTTTTACTGTGTGTTATTGCTAATAACTCTGAAAATTTCAATCAAGCTTAAAACATTCTGTCTGAAAGTTTCTTTTTTTAAAATAAATTTTATTTTATTTTAAGATTTTAGTTATTTATTCGTGAGAGGCACAGAGAGAGAGAGAGGCAGAGACACAGGCAGAGGGAGAAGCAGGCTCCATGCAGGGAGCCCGACATGGGACTTGGACTCGATCCAGGGACTCCAGGATCACTCCCTGAGCCGAAGGCAGATGCTCAACTGCTGAGCCACCCAGCATCCCTGTCTGAAAGATTCTTATGAGAATTTTCTTTACCTAATTATTTATCCACGACCTACATTCCAGTTTCCTGCTAAGGAAGTTGATTCACATTTTACTGGATAAATACATATATTGTTTTAAATAAAAACAGTGGAAGGACATCTAAAGCTAAACGTCTCCTGAGGAGTCTCTGCTTTTAATTTCTGGTGTGCACATGGATCTCAGGAAGGGGAGATTAAAGGGTCTTCTAATAATTTAACACTGTTGGCTCAGGACAAGATTCTGAAAGTAAGTCTGGACCAATTTTCCCTAAGGACACTATAATCACTTGAGATCTGAAGTACAAGGATGGGGAAACCACTAGAATGCTAGCTGCATTCCCGTGTCACTGCTGGGATATACAAGTGAGGGGGGCAACTGGGAAAAATCTGCAGAGGAATGCACCTGCACTTCTCACCCCGAGATGCTCATGGGTGGACGAGCTGAGGCCAGGTTGATGGCTTGAATTAAAATTCAAGTAGTTCTTCTGGAGTCCTTGGCAATATCCCATGGGGACCACAGAGGCTTGCATGTGGAGAAGAGTCTAGTTTAGCTGCATGTCAATAGGAGCCACAGATGGAAGACTCTGGATGAGAGAAAAATAGGAGGCAGAAGGGAAATGGCACCAGGAATCATCAGGTTGGCTCCCAAAAGTAGAGGCCTGCCAGGCTTGAATTGGCTGGTGATAGGACAGGCCCTGTGGCAGTAGAGCAGTGGGACCAAGGAGGTTAATTTTGTTTTCATTGTGAGAGTGGGGACTGAGTCCTCAGAATAGGAGCTGAGCGTTATAGTTTTGGGGTGGTAGAGCCATGGAGGAATGAAACCAATCTAATCAGTTGTTAGGCATTTTCACAAATTAGCTCATTTAATCCCAACCACCACTTACTTACTTACTTACTTACTTACTTACTTACTTTATTTATTTATTTATTTATTTATTTATTTATTTATTTATTTATTTATTTTCTAACCACTACTTTATTTTTTAATATTTATTTTATTTTTAAAAGACTTTATCTCTCTCTCTCTCTCTCTCTCACACACTCACACACACACAAGAATGCACCCAAGCAGGCGGAGCAGCAGGCAGAGAGAGAGGGAGAAAAAGATATGCAGAGAGATATGAAGCTCAATCCCAGGACCCTGGGATCATGACCTGAACCAAAGGCAGAAGCTCAACCAATTGAGCTACCTAGGTGCCTGGTAACCACCACTTTAGATAAGGAAACCTAGGATCACATGCCTGGTGTGCAGCACAGTGGGGATTTGAACCTAGTTCTCCCTGACCTCAGTGGGTGTGCTCTTTCCAGCTCTAGTGTGAGAGCCAGGGCATTCCTACTTTCCCTTTTTATCTATCTCCTGCCTTACTCCATAGGCATTCTCTCATTTCCTCTGCCTATTATAATTCATGTTCCCGTCTTCTCCCTTTCTCCTTTTAGTAATCACAATTTATAACAACTATATTTATTAAACAAAATCAATTTTATTTTATTTTTTTAAAGATTTTATTTATGAGGGGGAGAGCGAGCGAGCGAGAGAGCGAGCCTGCACATGGGAAAGGGCAGACGGAGGAAGAGAGAATCTCAAGTTGACTCTGCAGTGAGCATGGAGCCAGATGCAGGGTTCAATCTCATGACCCTGGAATCATGATCTGAGCTGAAATCAAGAGTCAGACACTTAACCAACTGAGCCACCCAGGTGCCCCTAAACAAAATCAAGTTTTAAAGTAGGCTAGTTGAAAATATGTAGTCTTTTAAAACACAAGACTCCTACTCTTCTAAAATGAGGAAAAAGTTTTCTTGTACTAACTTATGCAAAGCCTATTACTCATTTTTCTCTCTCTTTATGGATCATTATATTCAGGGAAAACAGTAGGTCAATGGATATATGATCAAAATATTAGAGCTGACAGATGTAGAAATTGCAGCATCAGGAAGCTTAGTGACTTGTTTAGGATAAAATGTCTAGTTCCTGAATGATCCAAATAATCGAGGGCAAGAGTGAAAGTGGGAAATCCTGAGTTTACAAATAAATTGAGTTTCAAAAGTTTGTTTGTAAATCAGTTATTTGACTTTTGGTATATTTCCTCAATGAAAAGAAAATTTTAGGTAGGAATGCAACCCGATTATCTTACCAGAAAATAGCTGAAATCTATTATTATTATTTTTAAAGATTTTATTTATTTATTCATGAGAGACACAGAGAGACAGAGACAGAGAGGCAGAGAGACACAGGCAGAGGGAGAAGCAGGCTCCATGCAGGGATCCTGACATGGGACTTGATCCGGGTTCTCTAGGATCACTCCCTGGGCTGAAGGCAGTGCTAAACTGCTGGGCCACCGGGGCTGCCCTGAAATCTATTAATTGTTCCCAAGAATAGTAAAACAACCCCAAATTGTTATGCAATACTTAAATTTAACACAGTATTAAGAGAACACACTGAGTGAGAAGGATTTTAATTTTAAATGCATGAAAGAGAAGCTTAATTGAGAGAATGAATGAATTAACTGGAGGGTCTGGTGGAGATTCTGAGAATGACTTTTGGACTCTGATCAGAGACTTTTGGAAATGGATGATTGATACTGTTTTTAAGAGATAGTAAAGGAAATTTCCTTACTGGCCATTATTTATTATACCCAGGAGTTTAAAAACCATTCATTCAAAATCCATCAATTGAATATACTATTCAAAGCAGCATCTAAGTCACAGTTTCTCTCTACGCACTTTTCACTCTCTGCACAAAAAAGCACTTTCCTTCTGGTTTTGCTGTCCCTAACCAGAGATCATCCTTTTTTTTTTTTCTTCATTGAATGACAAAATATCCTCCCTAGAAGCCTAATTCAAATGTCATCTCAATTTTTAGAATCCCTTGACAAGACATTAGCGATCCCTCCTCTGAAACCGGTTGCATTTTGATTGCATTTCTTTTATGATGTAGTTTGTCTCCTGTTTTAGTTTTTGGGTGCCCAGTACATAGTTATCAAATGCAATTAAATTATAATAATTCCGTTTCTCCTCAAGAAATGCTTTAAAATCACCTTTGCCAAATGATATTCCTAGGTCACCTGGGTGGCTCAGCAGTTGAGCATCTGCCTTTGTCTAGAGTGTGATCCTGGAGTCCTGAGATGGAGTCCCTCATTGGACTTCCTGCATGGAACCTGCTTCTCCCTTTGCCTCTCTCTCTCTGTCTCTCATGAATAAATAAACAAAATCTTAAAAAAAATAATATTCCCCTCATCCCTAGTCCCTAACCCTACTTTATTTTCTTTATAGTAGCTATCATACTGGACATAATAGATATTTGTTTATTGCCTGTCTCCTCCATCAGAATGTATGACCTACTTTGTTTCATTTACTGCATTATCCTTTCCCCAGCACCTAGAATGGTGTCTGGTTCAGAGTAGGAGTTGAATAAATCAATGTAACTGGAAGCAAAAGAATACTAACTGGGGTATATAAGACACTGGATTTCATAATTCATTAGTTCTATCAGAGCTTAGCTGCAGGACACAGAGCAAGTCATTAACCCATGATGGGCCTTTCCCTATAGAATCAATAAGATTTTTAGGTCTCATGTAATTTCATTACTCTGAGAGTAGGAAATGAGAGACAATGAACAAATCGAGTTCAGGTAGATGTGTGTGTGGGGGGGGGGGGAAGAACGCTCTAGGCCAGTTACAGGAGCTACGTGGTGAAAGGCACAAAGAAAGCAAAAAGCATAAGTGAGGACAGAAAGATGCAGAGCAAGGGCTGCCTTCAGGCGCATGAGCCTGTCAAGAATGTCATGGGAGCTGTGAAGTGGAGAGCTGGGGGCCATACAGAGATGTTGGCCTGGTTGGGAAGAGGCTCCCAGAGAAGAGGAAAGGCAACTATTAAAAGGGGGCGGGGGTAACGTGTATGTTGCAAGCTCCACATACTTTTAAATTTTGCCTTCTTTTCCAGTAAACAACCACTCTGCTGCGACTTTGTCAGGCTCTGATTAAACATGTGGCTCACACGTGAAAGCAAATGAAATGTTCTATACAAAGAATCACATTTAAAAAAAAAAGAATCACATTAGTTCTCCATTTAATTTGACAAGACTTCTGGACTCCTCAAAGCAGGCTGGATTCTAATCTCTTATCCTGACATCTCCGCAGCACTGCTCTTCTCATCTGAGAGTATGTTATCTCTGTCTAGTGTCGCAAGCTTCTCCTATGGCCTGGTCGCCCCTGCCCTGGTGCCTCTCCTCCCCCACACCAGGGAGCCTAAGAAGGGCGCTATTTTTCTTTTCCTGTGCCAGCCTGGTACAGTATCCCGGAGTCAGTCTCTGTCTCTCACTCTCCTATACTTACGCATATTTCTTTTTTCTTTAATATTTTATTTACGAGAGAGAGAGAGAGAGAGAGAGAGAGAGAGAGAGAGAGAGAGAGGCAGAGACACAGGCAGAGGGGGAAGCAGGCCCCATGCAGGGAGCCCGATGCAGGACTCTTTCCCGGGTCTCCAGGATCACGCCCTGGGCAGAAGGTGGTGCTAAACCGCTGCGCCACCCGGGCTGGGCTGTCCACTTGTTCATACTTACTACAGACTATAGCTCAAAGTTAAGTTTCATTAAAGGTCTAGGCTTGGTTTGTAAAATAGGATCTGACCCAGGCAGGGGTTTTGAAATTTCCTACAGAGGCTGCCAAAGGGCTGCATGCATTACAGAGAGGGCCATGGAAGAAGTAACCACGGACCCTTTTTGTTTGCTTAGAAACACACTTGGGAAATGGTCCTCAAAGCTTCACCCGTTTTCTATACCAAGGTCATTGCCGCCCTGTCCTTGGGCGCAGGGACCGTCTCGCCTTGCAAGAAGTGAGCCGGCGCGGGCAGCGACGCAGCAGCTGAGGCCGCCGTTCCTGCGGCCACGGAGGGAGGAGGAGCCCCAGGGCCCCACGGCCCGGAGTCCCGCCCGCAGTCCCCACGCCCTCCCCGCGGCCCTTTGGCGGCAGCGCCCCCTCCGGCTTCCAGGCGGCGGCCGCACCCCGGCTGCGCGGCCCAGGACCCGCGGCGCCCCGCGCAGGCGCACTGAGGCCGGGGAGGGGGCGGGCCGGGCTCGCGGGGCCGGCCGCGGGGTGCGAGGGAGGGGCGCGGCGGGCGGGCGGCGTTTCCGCTGCTCCCAGGGCGCTCGCAGCCGCTGCCCGGAGCCTCTTCTGCTCGCGTCCCCGGCCCGGCTCCCTGCGAGGCTCGGCGCGCTTAGGTCCCGGTGCACCCTCGGGTGAGCGCTCGCCCAGCGGGGCTGGGGCTGGGGCTGGGGCTGCGGCTGCGGCTGCGTCGGGGAGGGGGCCGCGGGCAGGACCGGCCTGGGGCTCGCTAAACCCGCCGTGTCTGTCTGTCTGTCTTGCAGTTTGGCATCCCCCTGCCTGGACCCGAGCAGTCGCCATGGCACAGGTACGGCCGTGCGCCCCGGCGCGGCGCGCGCGTTCGCCCGCTTGTAGGCTGACTCCGGGGGCTATAGGGCTGGTCGGAGCCAGAAGAGTCGCGGCCCGCGGAGGGCGCCTCCGGGAATCGGCCCCCCGCCCCGCTGCTGCGCCCCCGGCTCCTCCCGCGTCGTGCCCGCCCGAACCTGCCCCCGAGCGGCCCGTGGGGCGCGGCCGCGGGTGACGTGGCGGGCTCTGGGCGCCCCCTCGCCGCGAGGGACTGTCGGGCGCCCGCGCTGGATCCCGAGATGCCGCGTAACCCGGCCGGGCAGGGAGCGCTCCTCGCGCTCGGGCGGCGGGAGCGGCTTTGTCCCACGTCTGGCTTTGGTTGCCTGCCTGCCTTCCCTCCCTTCCTCTCCTCTCCCCTCCTTTCCCTTCTCTCCCCTCCTTTCCCTCCTCTCCCCTCCTTTCCCTCCTCTCCCCTCCTTCCCCCTCCTTTCTCTCCTCTCCCCTCCTTTCCCTCCTCTCCCCTCCTTCCTCTCCTCTCCCCTCCTTCCTCTCCTCTCCCCTCCTTACCCCTCCCTCCCCTCCTTACCCCTCCCTCCCCTCCATTTCCTCCTCTCCCCTCCTTTCCCTCCTCTCCCCTCCTTTCTCTCCTCTCCCCTCCTTTCCCTCCTCTCCTCTCCCTCCCCTCCTTCCCCTCCCCTCCTCTCCCCTCCCCCCCTCCTTCCTCTCCTCTCCCCTCCTTCCCCTCCCCTCCATTTCCTCCTCTCCCCTCCTTTCCCTCCTCTCCCCTCCCCTCCTTTCCCTCCTCTCCCCTCCTTTCCCTCCTCTCCCCTCCTTTCCCTCCTCTCCCCTCCTTTCCCTCCTCTCCCCTCCTTCCTCTCCTCTCCCCTCCTTCCCCTCCTTTCCCTCCTCTCCCCTCCCCTCCTTTCTCTCCTCTCCCCTCCCCTCCTTTTCCTCCTCTCCCCTCCTTCCCCTCCTCTCCCCTCCTTTCCTACCGTTCCCTGTGTTATTTTAATACCAAGGGTGGGCAATGGCTTTTTCCAGTAGAGCTCTGGTGAGCTTTTTCCAGTTGCTCAACCCAGTTTTACAGAAGGGAACTGTTCCTTGTAGGCACTGCTTCGCCCCCCCCCGCCCCCAGCAAAGCAAAAGATTACACAGAAGAGCTGTTTTTCCTTAAGTAACCAACTCGTGGAACGAGTTCTAAATTGAATTTGCCTTGGGAATGTTTCAGAATTTGATTACCTAATATTGGCCTTCTTTGCTCTTCTTAATATTTATCGAAAATACGGGAAAGAAAAAAAATCATTCATACAGCAGTCTTTTATTTTTTTTTAAAGACTTTATTCACGAGAGAGACAGAAAGAGAGAGAGAGTGAGTGAGAGAGAGAGAGAGGCAGAGGGAGAAGCAGGCTCCATGCAGGGAGCCTGACGCCGGACTTGATCTGGGACTCCAGGATCACCACCTGGGTGGAAGGCAGAGCTAAACCGCTGAGCCACCCAGGCATCCACACAGAATTCTTTTTAAAAGTGACTGTGTTGGGGGGATCCCTGGGTGGCTCAGCGACTTGGCGCCTGCCTTTGGCCCAGGGTGTGACCCTGGAGTCCCGGGATCAAGTCCCTGCATGGAGCCTGCTTCTCCATCTGCCTGTGTCTCTGCCTTTCTCTCTCTCTCTCTATCATGAATAAATAAATAAAATCTTAAAAAAAAAAATGACTGTGTTGTACAGTCTTTTGTGAATAGAATATCAGTGCTAACAACTCCACTGCAAAACCAATTTTACAGATCTCAGCAATCAAACTGGCTTGTCCAGATAATTTTTCTAAAACCAGTATCTTAACTGTTCAGACAATGCTCTCTTTATACTCTGAATTTATTAAAACAACAACAAAAAAGATGCAAACAAAACTGACATCAAAATTGAGTAAGGCTTCAAGGTCCTTTCCAAGAGAAAATGGGAGGTTTATGGTGACTTGGTAACTTTATTAAATTTGTGCAGTGCTTTCATTGTTAGTTACTTCCTCATTTTCACTTAAGAAGCCAATTCTCATATTACTTCAAATGGAAACTTTGGTTTAGGTTCTTCTCATGTAAAGGATATTTTTAGGTGGAATTAACTTTCCTTCACTAAGGGTTGTTTTTCTTATCCTGATATATTGTTGTGGTGATGTACATGATGATTGAACAAATATCAAAGAATAATTCCCTTTATCCTTGCTCATTTGGCTGTTTCTTGAATCTCTTTTGTAAGTTGACCCAGTGATGTCTGAAGTTTCTCAATCAATTCCTTTTAATTATGTGGACTCCAGATAGCACAAACGAACAGGTTTTTCAAATTGTGAACTTAGTAATTTCAAATAATGAAAAGTTTAAAGGCTACTATATATAGAAAATCTGGGGGATCTCTGGGTGGCGCAGCGGTTTGGCGCCTGCCTTTGGCCCAGGGCGTGATCCTGGAGACCTGGGATCGAATCCCACGTCAGGCTCCCGGTGCATGGAGCCTGCTTCTCCCTCTGCCTCTCTCTCTCTCTCTCTCTCTCTCTCTGTGACTATCATAAATAAAAAAAAATTAAAAGAAAATCTGGGAGAATGGTGGTTTGCATTATAAAATTAGGTGTCTTTTCTCTATCACAGTATAATTCCAGGACTGTTTTCTACCAAAACCAGTTTTTAGTCATCATAAAAGCTGCAAATAATGTTAAGAAAGCTACAGTGTTGAATTTTGTAATAGCTTTGTTATTTGTTCTCCTTGGAAATCATGAAAGTAAAACATTTTGTTAAAATGTTTAATATTAAGATAGAGTTTTGTTGTTTTTATACTTATACATTTAATGGTATGCAGGATGCCCACATTAAAGACTTGCACTTCTGCTTGTCAAAAAATTCCCTTGGACCCCAGCGTAATTGTAGGAAAGCTGAAGTAGTTTCAGTGTTAGATTTCAAATGGTTTCTATGGTAGCACATTTTGTTGACCTGTGGTTATGGGAACCAGGGATGCCTGAGACTTAGAGGTGCACATTTCATCAGTTTAAAACATATCATTAAATATTATCTCTTATTTACTGAAGAATTAAAATGTAGACTCCCACAGCAGTAATTCTTCATGTTTATAAACTGTACCTTCCATACCAGTGTTTTGTCTTTTTACTTGACCTAGGGATCGCCCTGCCAATCTGCAGAGATCCAGGAATCAATTATATATGTAGCTCATGGCCATGACTGTCTTGTTAAGAATTTTATGAGAAAGCATTGACTGATTGATCTTTGATAGATAATTGAAGTTTCTGTTTTTATATAAAAAATATTAGGGATGCATTGTACTCTTGTGTATATTTATATTGATGTTTTTTGTTTATTATATAAGTTATAAATTTTTATCTTATAATTAATAAATTCATATCAATGCAAATTTTTAAAATTTTACCCTAATAATATCGGTATAGGGAGACAAAGCCATGACAGATATTGTGAACTGCATAAAAAAGTGCTTTATATTATCATATTGGGTAAATACTTTCAGAGCTGGAGGTATTTGTGAAATAACCACCACTTGGGCTCTGCCCTTCTCTTTCTGGTCCTAACCCTCATCCACTAGCATTGAAACATGGGGGTCTACCAGTTGACTATTACCATGGAGAGAAGTAGTCTAACACGAGGCTTCTCAGTCTTTCTCAAAGAGAACACACAGGTTAATTATATCTTCTCCATGACATACAAGAAAAATATGGATTACAAATGTACTTACATATAAATGATTCCTGGATAATATTTTTTTATAGCTTTAAAATCCTTCACTTGAATGGTTTTGTATTTATCTGATTTGGAACCTGTTATTTTAGAATAAATTTTGCTAAATGAATGATAAATTATTATATTATTGAATCACTGACATTTTCTACTGTGCTAAATATGAGTTCAAGCTAGTTCAAGATCTTTAATAAGGAATGGCCAAAGAGCCTTTAATTGCCTGAATTATCTATATATAGTAAAATTTTTTTAACCTTTATAAATTTAAATTCAGTTTGCCAACATATAGTATAACATCCAGTGCTCATCTCATGTGCCCTCCTTAATGCCCTTCACCCATTCCCCATCCCCCTACCCACCTCCCCTTCTGCAGCCCTTTGTTTCCCAGAGTTTGGAGTCTCTTATGGTTTGTCTTCCTCTCTAATTTTTCCCTGCTCAGTTTCCCCCTTCCCTATGGTCTCTTTCACTACTTCTTATATTCCATATATGAGAGAAACCATAAGATAATTGTCTTTCTCTGATTGACTTATTTCACTCAGCATGATACCCTCCAGTCCCATCCATGTCATTGTAAATGGTAGTATTCATCCTTTCTGATGGCTGAGTAAATTCCATTGTATACATATACCACATTTCTTTGTAGTAAAATATAGATTAGGATTACCTGTTTACCCGTGACCTGTGGGTCTTTGGGTTACTGTCTCTCAGTTCCTGATACCTCTGACTCTTGTTTATATTTTGGATGCTGAGAAAAATCTAGATCCCAAATTGCTTGGCTGCTTTACAAGTCACTGAGCAATTCATTGGCATTCAGTAAACCTTAATTGCCTTATCTAGATCTAGTCCCCCTGGACACAGGTGGCAAGCTAGTGAGTTGGGCAATCTGTGCTTTGTTTTGTTTTGTTTTAGTGACTTAGAAATGTAAAGTGATAGGAATATAATATTTTTACATCCTAGATCGATTTCTGAAATAAATTTTATTCATATAACTTGTATATTATCTAAAACTGTTGATCTTTACAAAAACTAGTATTCCTAAGATCTTTGCTTTAAGTGTTTTTTGGACCCACACAGCCTTTCAGTGGTTTGTGTAATTTTAGTAGTTTATATAGTATGTTTAGTAGTTTATATAATATGTAAACCTATATGCAATTGATTTACTAGAATGAATGTATATTCTAGTTGGTATCATTTCTTTGGACACTTGTTCCTAACTGTTCTCTTTGCTTCCCATTCATGCATGCATTCATGAATGTATGAAGTTTTTGAGTTCCCACTATGTACCAGGTATTGTTAGATGTGGGAAATAAAAAAGGAAATGGAACAAAAATTTATTTGTATAACAGATGCATTGCTAAGTCTGTTTATGCATTATTTAGTGCTCGTAATACAGTTTCGGAAGGAAGTATTACTATTTCAATTTCACAGAAGGGAAAATTGAGTTTACTTACCAGGCAGCAATAGGATGGGACAAGGAGGAAAGACATTTGTAGAGACAACACCCGCAAAGATGAATGCTCAGAAATATGAAGGAGTTTGGCTTGGCCAGGAGTATGGTATTGCTGGAGTGAAGCTGCCATCAGGTGGGTAGATGGAGCCCTGTCTTGGAAAGGGATGCTGGAAGGAGCTAGAGAATACGAACCATTTTGTAGGTAAGGAGAGCTATCAAGGAGTTGTGAGTTGTAAATACAATAGCTTTGTATTTAACAAAGATCACCCTGGTACCAGTGTGACGTTGCTTTTCTGAGGGCCGCAGAGACTGCATGGTGGTGCAGGGGGGTGGGAGGGAAAGAGAGAGAAGCTGGATATTGGAAGACTACTTAGGAATCTGCTGCTGTGATCACAGGGAAATCTTAAAGACAAGCTAAGCAGTGGTTGGAACTTTATTTTTTTTTAATAATAAATTTATTTTTTATTGGTGTTCAATTTGCCAACATACAGAATAACATCCAGTGCGCATCCCGTCGAGTGCCCCCCTCAGTGCCCGTCACCCATTCACTCCCACCCCCCGCCTTCCTCCCCTTCCACCACCCCTAGTTCGTTTCCCAGAGTTAGGAGTCTTCATGTTCTGTCTCCCTTTCAGATATTTCCTACCCATTTCTTCTCCCTTCCCTTCTGTTCCCTTTCACTATTATTTATATTCCCCAAATGAATGAGACCATATAATGTTTGTCCTTCTCCGATTGACTTACTTCACTCAGCATAATACCCTCCAGTTCCATCCACGTTGAAGCAAATGGTGGGTATTTGTCATTTCTAATGGCTGAGGAATATTCCATTGTATACATAGACCACATCTTCTTTATCCATTCATCTTTTGATGGACACCGAGGTTGGAACTTTAGATAGGAGGGGACTGAGAGAGTAGGCAATAGGATGCATGAGTGGGGTCGTAGTTGGTGGTGAAGGATCTGGTCAGAGTCAAGAAGAGTGGCTTGCTTAATTGCATGGTTCATTTGTGTTTTTACGAAAAGAATACAGGTTTGAGGTGGGGGACAAGACAGTAGATTTGTTAAATTTGAGTTCTTATAAAACATTTAGAAGGCGCTGTCTGTATGATATTTAAATCCTCTGTCACCTCTGTAGGTCATTTATTTATGTTTTATTTCTCTTCCTACAACTAAGATGATTTGAGGCTAACATTTCCTACCTTTGTGTAGGACCAGACATATTTATTAGATTTCTGCCCCTTGTTTAGATAGAAAAGGAGATAAAATTGTGAATCCATGTACTCTTCTCTAAAATGAGAAATCTGTAATCTTGTTTTCTGAAACATTGGTGAATGAATTGGTTAGTGATACAGCTTTTCAAGTACTGTACATAGAATGCTCAGTTGAACAATTAGGTAAAACAGCCCCCCCACCCTCGCCAAATGTGTACTCATTGGAGGCTAATGCATTTGCCTACTTTAATTCAAGGGATCACCATTATTCATGGACAGTGTAACTTTCTATTTGTTGGTATTCGCCAACGGAAGGCATTTTTATACTGGCAGGGAGTCATAGTCATGGGAGCATTAAAGAACAACAAAAACCTAAATCATATTGGTAAAATCTTTATTTCATTATCAAAACTTCTACCTCTGTGCATATAACTTAAATTATTTACAGTGTTGCTTTTTCCCCTTACGCTTGATTTTAAGAAAGGGATCAAAGGCAATGTTTCAAAGCCAATATGAATTTAAGACTTCGGACTTAATTTTCACTGTTTTTGATGGAATTGGAGCAAAGGTATGAATTAAGGGCTTGAGATCTTATTTCTCACCCCCTGGTGTTTTTGTTTGTATCCCTCAGTCTTCTTGGAGGTTCTAGTTTTTTTCTTTTTTTCTTTTTTTAAAAACTTTTAAAAGAAATATTTATTTGACAGAGAACAGAAGGGAGGAGCAGGAGAGGGAGAAGCAGGCTGAAGGCAGATGCTTAACTGAGCTACCCAAGCGCCCCTAGTTTTTGTTTTTGTTTTTTTTTCCCCTGTTATTTATTTTACCTTGCAACTTAGATAATAATCATGTCATGCTGATTTTCCCCTCTTTTCTTGCTCATTTTATTTTCCTTGTACAGTGATTTTTAATTTTTTTCTTTGCTCATCAGCAGGACCCATTATTATAGGAAATATTACTGGGCCTGTACTGTGTACATCAGATAGGACCTGAACTCCTGTGGCTGGGGAGTGAGAGCTCATTTGTCATTCCACTTCCCCACTTTTTTTGGTGTTCTCTCCAGAGGCTTTTTGTGACACCCGAACCTCAGAAGAACCATACTTAAAAATCACTGTGTGACTGCTTAGCAGTTGCTCAGCGGTACTGGTTTGCTTCATAGTTAGTATTATGTGGAATGTTGCATAGATGTTTGATTAAGTATTGGTTTCATTGGAGACAGATTTAAAGAGGGTTTAGTTGTCTTCTCTACCTTCAGGAAAGCTTCAGTTTAAAATGTTCCAGACAGGGGTGCCTGAGCGGCTCAGCAATTGAGCATCTGCCTTCAGCTCAGGGCGTGATCCTGGGGTCCTGGCATCGAGTCCTGAATTGGGCTCCCAGCAGGGAACTTGCTCCTAACTCTGCTTTTGTCTCTGTGTCTCTCATGAATAAATAAAATCTTAAAAAAATAAAATGTTCCAGACAAGTGAAAGTTTTCTCATCTTTAAATTTGAAGTTGTTGTTTCTGTATTTTTTTTCCTGTTTCTTTAAATTCTGTCTATGAAAGCAACCCTTCCCTTGTTTTTTGGTTTAATTTTATTCATTTTATTTTGGCATACCTAGTCTGAAGGGAAAGAACTTTCTCATTTAGAATAAACGGACAAAAAAAGCCAACAAAATTATAGAGCTAGCAGAGTGGATAATTTTGAAGGTGAGAGTTAAAAAAGCAAATTCTATGTTTTGGCCATGTATTGTCTGAGAATAATAGTTGTCTGAGATAATAATTCCCTTGATCAGGCCTTGGTGGCAGGGAATGAAGGTGATTAAGGATGGACCAGGATTGGGTGAAGGAACAGTATCTGCTTACGGTTGGAATTAACCCTGGTAAGGTATAAATGTTTAACTTGAGGCTAGTGGATACTATGGGACAACGGAAAAGCCCTCTTGTGTGAGTCATGGAAAGTCACATTGGCCTACTGCAGACAATTTTGTGTGGGCAGGAATGGGGTTTGGACAGGATGTCCAAACAAGGTTTCTGCCCATGTGACTCACATCTGTGATTCACATCTGGTCTCTTACTACCACTACGTGGCTTTGGCTCTCTTTGACAGTGACTCGGATCGTGTGGAATGTAGCATGTGCTTCCCAATTTCTAGAAAGCTCTCAACAATACAACCAGCAGTTATTTCCTCTTCATAGTTAGTAGCCGAGATTCTGAGGATACTCCTCTTCCTTCCCTCTTCCACCTCATTTCCTTCAATCTCAGTGGTCAGATGTCTTTTTAAGGCAAATCTCTCTTGTCTCCTCTGTTCTTAACCTCTCTACCTGCTAGCAACTCCATAGACTTATAAACTGGATAAAGTTAGAGTGAGTTTTTAAAAGCATTTTTTTTTTAACCCATCATTTGTAAAATCAGAGTTCATGGAGGTGCTCTGCCTGACAATTCACTTTTTGGTGTTCTCCAATCAGGCTTTTACCGCTATCATAGACCTTGTCCTTACCAGATCCGGCACACACTTTTCACTCTCACTTGCTGTTTGACTTCTCTGTGATATTGGACATTGCCTTTTCTTCCTTTCTTCCTGGAACATTTTTCTCCTTTGGGTTCTCCATGCCATCACCCTCTTTGGAGATTTTCTTTTTGTCTTTGGGAGGCTATGCAGCATCATGATTAATAGCCTGCAGTTCCCTGGCCTGTATTCAAGTACCAGCTCTGCTACTTTGCTTGAGGTTCCCTTGGATGATTTTCCAAACCTTTCTAAGTCAGTATGTTTCTTCATCTGTAAGATGAGATGATCCATGTGAAGCTCTGAACATCATGCTTGGCTCATTGCCACATGGAGCAAATATTACCTGCCCAGTGCAGGGGCTTGAACTCATGATCCTGAGAAGGGGACCTGAGCTGAGATCAAGAGTCAGATGCTTAACCGACTGAGCCACCCAGGCACCCCTTAGCTGCCATTCCGATTGGAGGTGACCTTCCCTTTTCTGCTGGCTCTCCTTGCCACCCCACTAGCATTGCCTTTTGCGATAGCCTCCTCACACAGCTCCAGTTACCACCTATGTGCTATGGTAACTGACACAGCCTGCTTCTCTTCCAGTATGCCTACTGGAGAGAAATGTAAAACCAGTCGTTCTATTCCCCATCCAAAAAAGGGATCATCCTAATTGGTTCCCTTCTGCTTTGGTTCCATTCCTGTCTTTTTTCTTTCCATTTTCACTGCTACTAGCTTTGATCAGGTCCTATCTTCGTCTGTGTTAGTTGTCTTTAAAACAGTCTAACTGTCTCCACTCTTGCACAGTCCATTCCATCATCTCCACTGCTGCCCTGGTAATACTACTGTGCAGAGCTGACACTGTTCTTCCCTACTGAAACATCTCTACTGACTTCCCCTTGTCTACAGGATAAAGTTGGCACTTCTTAGCATGGCTTTCCAGCTTCCCCTCACCTCCCACCATGACTTTTCCCTCATTTGTTTTTCTGTGCCTACTTACTACTTGTTTCATTCTGTTCAGACTCTTAACCCTTTGTCGAAAGCAAGATTTTTTCATCCTTTCATGTTTTTATGCATGCTGGGTTATACCTTCCTGTATTTCTCTATTTTCCTGAACTTGCCTTGGAAAATCACAGGCAACTTTCAAGAGATTTTTTGGGGAAGTTTTCCTGGTATCTTTTCTTTCCACTCTCCCCAGCTTAGTACCTCCTTTATGTGTTTATGTACCCTGATGAAGCCTGTGTGTGTATATACTCTACTGTACTAGATTATTTACATGCCTGTCATGTTCTGTTGACTTTAGAGAGCATCATTTTTTCCTAGTGATTAGTACAATACTTGGCATGTGGAAAGCAATCAAAAAATGGTTATTGAGTGAATGAACAGACAGGGGAACTAAGTTACCGGTCAATCCTAAATTCACACATTGAAAGCATATGTGGTATTTATTCATTTTTTATGATGATACATTGATGGTGTCTTCATAATCAATTTAAAGTGGCCCCACTAAGCGGAGGAAAACTACAGTGTGATCTGAGAGATATGACTTTCCTATTCCTTGCCAATTTTGGAATACTGTTTTCTCAAATCTTATCAATTTCTCTCTTAATCTAGATTCATAAATATGAATCAACTTATGTTGAACCATATGAAACTGCCAGAAATTTTTTCCTTGTAGGTGGTTGTGCTTCTATGCATTCATAATAAAGCACACATGATTATAAACCCAACAGGTATTCTCAACCTTCCCTCCCTTATAGCTGTTTTTTTTTAGCTTTATTTTTTTATTTTTATTTTTTAAAAGATTTATTTATTTTAGGGAGAGGGAGAGTGTGTGCACATGCATGAGAGCAACGGGAGGGGCAGACTGAGAGGGAGAGAGAGTCTCAAGCAGACTCCTCGCTGAGTGTGGAGCCAAGGTAGGGCTCCATCTCATGACCCCGAGATCACAATCTGACCCAAAACCAAGAGTTGGACACTCAACCAACTGAGTCACCGAGGTGCCCCTCTTCAGTATTACATAGAACCTTAACAGGAGTTTTGAAGGATTTTAAAAGTATTTATAAGTAAAAGTAAATGCTGAGATCCTCCTTTTATCATAAGATAAAAGTTTAGGACTCAGTATTGATAAAGCCTTCTAATTCTAAAGAACTAATGATATTACAGATTTTGAGGAGGAAACTTTAAAATATTTTGATGATTAAAAGCACTACACATATGATAAAATCAGTATAACAAGAAACCTTATGAAGAATGTCTTCCAATATACTTTCAATATAAAATTCTAAACTCAAAGATTTAGCATATGAATTATCAAATATCTTTTCAGGCTCTACCAGGTTATTTTAAAATTCCTAAGTAAATATAAAGAAACAGGAGTAAATGACAAGTTATGTAGTAAGAGTATTGCTTTGAGTTGAATGCCTAGGGTAGGAGTTTTAATGAAGTTTTAGTGAAGTTTTAATGAAGGTTCAGCATGTTCCTCGATCAAAGTGGCAAGAGACTTGAAGGAATCCTGTAAGGAAGTGCCTTTTGTGGATCAGGGGTGTCATTGGGGCTTAGACACTGGGGGTGATGCCCAAGAGAAGAGGGCCTTGGGAGCCAGACTTACCATTAATGGTATTAGAGGTGGGCCAGTTTGCTAATCCAAACTGTAAGTGGTCCTCTTCCCATTTTATTTTTTTTATTTTATTATTTTATTTTATTTTATTTTATTTTATTTTATTTTATTTTATTATTTTATTTTATTAAGATTTTATTTATTCATGAGAGACACACACACACACACACACAGAGACAGAGTGTAGGCAGAGGGAGAACCAGGCTCCATGCAGGGAGCCCAACGTGGGACCCGATCCCGGGACCCCAGGATCACGCCCAGGTCCAAAGGCAGGCGCTAAACTGCTGAGCCACCCAGGGATCCCCTCCTCTTCCCATTTTAAATGGGGTTATCAAATGGTAAATTTATTTAAAGACTGATATATATAGAGAGCAATGGGTTGCTTTGTTATTATTTGCTTTGTCGTATTAGTCATGCCATGAACTAATCACTGTGTTTCCTGTCTCAGGTTCTTAAAGGCACCGTGACTCCCTTCCCTGGATTTGATGAGCGGGCTGATGCAGAAGTTCTTCGGAAGGCCATGAAAGGCCTGGGTAAATTCAACCTTTCTTTTGTTCTTAAAAAAAAAGGGATCCCTGGGTGGCACAGCGGTTTGGCGCCTGCCTTTGGCCCAGGGCGCGATCCTGGAGTCCTGGGATCGAATCCCACATCGGGCTCCCGGTGCATGGAGCCTGCTTCTCCCTCTGCCTATGTCTCTGCCTCTCTCTCTCTCTCTCTGTGACTATCATAAATAAATAAAAAAAAAAAAAAAAAAAAAAAGCCGTTTTGTTTTTCCAAACAAAAAGTGACTAATTTACAGTAAGATCAATTTTAGAATATTTTTAGTTAAAATGTATAGAAAGAGAGAAGATACATGAAGGTCACAAAATAATATGACTCATCATCCCTAATATTCAGTCTCTGAACTGAATATGAGGTTAAATTTGGCCTCTTTGTTTTTTAGCTTTTCAGCTTTACTTGGAAGGTAGCTGACCAAGTGGATCAGCAGACATTCCTAAGAATGATCAGCTCTCTAGTTCTGCAGTCTCTTACATTCAAATATCTTCTCTTTCCCCAGTCTCCTGTCTAGCCATGTATAAACCTCTCATCTTGGGGATTTCTACACAGAACTGATCCTCTGTCCTCAGGCTCCTTCTACACTTGTGTCCATGTGTGGGGATCCACTTTCTTCAAATTTGGCTCTAACCCCATCAACTCTCCATTTGAACATCTTGTGAGATTTCCTGTTGTAGCAGGATTAGCATTAGCTTTCTGGCCATGCAAGGTCTTCATTAGTAACCCAGCCCACTTTGTTGGACTCAGCTCACATTGCTGCTCCTTGTGTTCTTTGACCCAGCCATTCTGGGTTATTTGCTATTCATGAAACCCTGTATTTTCCTACTGCTGAGCTTTTCCCTCATTTTTCTTTTTTTAAGGATTTTATTTATTTATTCATGAGAGACACAGAGAGATGGGGGGGCGGGGCAGAGACATAGGCAGAGGGAGAAGCAGGCCCCATGCAGGGAGCCCAATGTAGGACTCCATCTGGGACCCTGGGATCACACCCTAAGCCAAAGGCAGATGCTCTACTGCTGAGCCACTCAGGCGTCCCGCTTTTCCCTCATTTTAAAAGCCTGTCGTCTTTCTTTATATCATTGCCTGATAAAACCCTTCCATCCTTCATGACTCTTTTGGGTGTCACCTTCTCCATGAAGCTTTTCCCAAAACTCTTCCCACCTATCAGCAAGAGAACCTCTTTTGAAACCCAATTCAACACCTGGACCTCTCCTAAGGCACTTGTAACATTCTGCCTTAGCTCAAGGTTGTCTGTGTGTTTTTGCATTTTTTTACCCTAAATTGTAACTTGAAACCAGGGTCTATATCTTTCTCCTCTCTTAATCTCCTATAACACTTAATACATGCCCTGTGAATATCCATTGTTTAAGGAACTATTTGTTGCAAGAAAAACTAGGTGCACTAAGTTTCTAAAAAGTTAGGAGTATTTTTCTTCCTACTTCACAAAATACATCAGGAAGGGGGTGTATTTTATATTGAAAATATAACATGTTATGTATTGTACATTTTGTAGTTTAATAAATTATTTAATGAAATCTATTTTATGAAGTAAGGAATCAAAGTGACTAGCGAGCTGGTCCCAAAGGTTTTTGAGACAGTGGGCATGTGGGAGCCAAGATTTAATTCTTTGAACATAAATTGCAGGCACTGATGAGGAGAGCATCTTGACTCTGTTGACATCTCGCAGTAATGCTCAGCGCCAGGAAATCGCCGCGGCTTTTAAAACTCTATTTGGCAGGGTAAGACTGCACCTCATCTTGAGTTAGAATGTGAGAGCCCCTCTATGGCTTAAGACTAGTTTGAACTCTCTGAATATTCTTTTGTAAACATTATTCCATTATTCTGACTTTGCTATTCCTTTTCTCTTTGCAAGTTTCTTGATTATCAGCTGTTGGTTTACAGTGCTTACCCAACTTATCTCCATAATTATTTTTCCTTGCTTGATGCTACAGAAGTGCCAAAAGATCCCATGGTGATAGCTGCCTCTCTTCTTCCCTGCTTCCCACTAAGGATTGTTTGATTAGCAATTTTCTAAATGTGAATCTCTATGATAGTCTGTTTTGTTGTGACAGAGTCACAGTCTTGGTTCCTTGTGGATTGGTATTTTAATAAATGAGTTTTTAATTCATTGATTTAAATGCTCTTATTTGAGTAACAGCTCAAAGTGAAAACTAAATTTGTTACTTAAATGAATTATTGCATATATGAAAAGCTTAAACATAGTTTTGTTATCCTGAAATTTCTGTTCATCATTTAAATAAGGAACATATGCAAAGCAAACAAATAAAAAGAGTATTCTAAATATAATTTCTGGTTTCCTGTGCTGAAACTGAGATGAATAGGGAATACTACTTTTCTTTTCACAATTATATACACAATTTCTCCATAGTAGCAGCTGTTTCTCAGTAGTGAGGAGCATAATTATAAACATAATTCATTATATATTAGAATATTAATAGATATTAAGAGAAAAAATTCTCTTTAGGTATGATAGGCCAGATTTTATCATTTGTAAAAATGCATTTATGATCTATTTTGGGAAAATTGTTTTTAAAGGTACACATGTTTCTCAGAACAGTATTTATAAACTATCTTTAAGCTATTTTTATTCATTTTTTAACTGTTAAGTTCAGAAAAACATCTCTTAAAAACAAATACCTTGACACATAAGTGGCTTTCATTTGGCTTAAGCTTTAGGTCAGATGTCAAAAGTACATTATTCAAAACTGTGAGGTTTTGTTTAATTCACATGCCCTTTTTCTACTCAGAGATAGCAACATAAATAATTCATTAGAGCAAAGGGCTATGCTTTATATTTAAGAAGAATCTCTTTAAAATTTTTCCCTGGTTAACAAATTTGTATTTTCTGTGACTTAGGACCTTCTGGATGACCTGAAATCAGAACTGACTGGAAAATTTGAAAAATTAATTGTGGCTCTGATGAAACCCTCTAGGCTTTATGATGCCTATGAACTGAAGCATGCTCTTAAGGTAAAAGAATTAGTAAAAGGAACATACCTATCATGAATAATATTATAATATTATTTTGTGTTGGTAATTACACTTATAGTTAACTTATAGTTAACCCAATAACAGTGGCTATTTAAAATTTTAATATTTTTTGTAGCTTTCCATATTTTATTTTCATGTCTGTTTTCTAATTTTCAGCTGTGTTTAAAAAATGTTACAGGTAAAGGGGAAAGGAAAAAAAATAAGTGGGAAATATCAGAAAGGGAGACAGAACATGGAAGACTCCTAACTCTGGGAAACGAACTAGGGGTGGTAGAAGGGGAGGAGGGCGGGAGGTGGGGGTGACTGGGTGGCGGGCACTGAGGTGGGCACTTGACGGGATGAGCACTGGGTATTATTCTGTATGTTGGCAAATTGTACACCAATAAAAAATAAATTTATTATTAAAAAAAATGTTACAGGTTAAGTATTTTCTCTTTAAAAATAGAAAGTTGCCTGGGACGCCTGGGTGGCTCACTTGTTGAGCATCTGCCTTTGGCTCAGGTCGTGATCCTGGGTCCCAGGATCGAGTCCCACATAGGGTTCCCCACAGGGAGCCTGGTTCTCCCTCTGCCTGTGTCTCCGCCTCTTTCTCTCTGTCTCTCATGAAAAAATAAAATCTTAAAAATTAAGAAGTAAATAAAATAGCTGCCTGATTATGAAACAAGAATACTGTTAATCATTTTAGGTTAAAAAATGATACAGAAAGAATTTTCAGATAGGAGAGATTTTCTAATGCCTTTTCCTTTCCTTCTTTCCTATACTTCTAAATACTAAAATAATATATGTAATATTAAAATAGTAGCTGATAATCTTGTTATAATTTCATTGTAGCAAATAACTAAATGTATATTCCCTTTACTGATGTTTGGAATATTACATAAATATGACTACATTGAAACATTTGTTTAGACTTATGGGACAGGAAGTAGTACAATCAGTGGTAGATTTTGAATCAATGAAGTGAGATTTAACAACAAGGAGATAGTATAGCACAGGGATTGTTACTTATGGAGTGAAAGGAGAAGAGGGCTTCTCAAGTTAGGAGCCTTTCTGTGCTTACTCAGCATTTCTGGGCTTCATTTTCCTACAGTGCTTCTTTTGGAATAAACAAAATCTCAGGTTATTGGGAAATGGCCTTTTGGTGGAGTACTTCTCAAATGTCAGGAGTAATTGAAATTCTGCCAGAAGCAGAAACATAGGTTTTTCAATGCTTGATTTTTGTAAAAGATACAGAGATATAAAGAGAATAAGACTTAAATATACTTTAAAAATTAAGTTCAGCTCTAGTATTGCTTCTGTCTTCTAATTTAGTAGTGTAGATAGACTTTTATAATCAGAAAAAGGAAAACCAACTAAAATTACAGTTGACCTTTGAATGACACAGGCTTGAATTGAACATACATTGATTTTTTTACATTACAGTATAGTTACTGTATTTTCTCTTTCTTATGATTTTCTTAATAACATTTCTCTATTGTAAGAATATAGTATGTAATACATATGTACTTACATGTTAATTGACTATTATCAGTAAGGCTTCTGGTGAGCAGTAGACTCTTAGTAGTTCAGTTTTTGGAGAGTTAGAAGTTATCTACAAATTTTCAACTTGGGAGGCGGTCATTGCTCCTAACTCACACATTGTTCAAGGGTCATCTGCATTTTCCAAAAATTCAGAAAACATGTTTTGATTCCTTTGTATTGATCCAGTTCTTAATAATGAAGCAATGCTACATTTATTATTTTCTTTGGTACAGAATTGGAAATTCCATAGAGAACTTAATTTGAGGGCAATGGGTTTTAAGATACAGATTGTTTAAGTATCAGTGCTCCTCCATGTAAATTTATGTCAAACTTTCAGTTTCACTCTTTTAGCCTTTTAAATTTCATGTTTTATTAACATGTTTTACTTTTAAACTATTTAGAACAAAACTGATAAAATTACAAATTTACATAGTCTGTTATGTGTTATATATTACATACATGCAATAAGCATTGTTTTTCATTAGACAAAAAAGGATAACATTGTCTTTGGAAATAAATTTAATTGGAAATTTTTTATTTCTATAACTAATAACTTGCATACAATGAAGTGAATATTAAGTTGGATAATTTATATATTTATATAATTATGCAATTTGGGTAACACCTATTCTAGGAAAATAACTTTATTTAATTTTATTGACATCCATTCTCTATTAAAAATAAATTTCCAAACAGGGAGCTGGGACAAATGAAAAAGTGCTGACAGAAATTATTGCCTCAAGGACACCTGAAGAATTGAGAGCCATAAAACAAGTTTATGAAGAAGGTAAATGTTTTGAATTATATTATCCCTTCATCTCCACTGTCACTTTTTCATTTTTCTAAAGTGAGTGCAGCTCTTTGTAGTTACAGGAAGCAGGCTGTACATGATTGCTAAATGAACGAATGAGCAAATGAATAAGTACAATTCAAGCTAGTTTTCTTCTTCAATAAGGAAAATACTGCTTTTTTACTATACCTATCTCTATTTTGGTACTTAAGAGAAGCTTCTGATGAAGATGGGAGTTTACTTTTATGTAGAATTTGCAACTAGTGTAGAGATACAGAGGTTGTTTTCTTTTACATGAACTTCAAGATGTAGGTGACTTTTCTTCCTGAAAATAAAATCAATTTTATGTTAGTAGAAGTTAAGAGTTTTAGCTTAAAGTCCTTTTTGGAATTTAGGAAAAGAAACTGCCCAAACCAGAGTTGATAAAAATGTTTGAGTAAATGTGTGTCATTGTAGCTAATGGCAATGCTTGAATACTCTGCATTTTAATTTTTCCCTTTGGTGTGCCTTACTTTTTTTGTGAAAAGAAATCTGTATTTCTAAAAAATCTAAATCTAAATCTAAAGTATATTCTGTAGGTGGAACCAAGAAAATGAAATAAAAAGTAAAGGTAGAGTGTTCTTTTCTCATCAGATTTTCTGTATCAGACTCTTACCTGACTGAGGAGGAGCAGACTATCCAAGTTGTCAGCTCAATCAACAGACCAACAAGCTGAGTGCCTTTAGCTAGGAAAATGGGTCCCTATCTTGGCATTATTTTATTAATCTTAATTTTTAAAAAATTTTTATTTATTTATGATAGTCACACAGAGAGAGGGGCAGAGACACAGGCAGAGGGAGAAGCAGGCTCCATGCACTGGGAGCCCGATGTGGGATTCGATCCCGGGTCTCCAGGATCACGCCCTGGGCCAAAGGCAGGCACTAAACCGCTGCGCCACCCAGGGATCCCTATTTTATTAATCTTAGAAGTAAGATTGTAACTCAGCAAATCAGAACAGTATGAAATTTAAATAATTAACTTTCTGAAGTGCTGGATCTTTTTGTCCTGCTTCTCTTTGTATAGTTGGATAGGTCCCAACCATTAAAGCAGAGGAAATACATGTAACTTAACTACAGAACATCACCTGTGAGTTTTATTTGATACAATATTCAAAGATCTCCTTCTTTTTTTAAAGAGTTTATTTATTTATTTATGAGGCACACACACACACACACACACACACACAGAGAGAGAGAGAGAGAGGCAGAGACATAGCAGAGAGAGAAGTAGGCTTCCTGCAGGGAACCCAATGTGGGACTCAATCCCGGGACCCTGGGATCACACCCTGAGCTGAAGGCAGATGCTCAGCCACTAAGCCACCCACCCAGGCATTCCTCAAAGATTTCTTTATAGGGATGTTGACATTTGTGAGTGATCCTTTGTATGCTGGATGACAAGTGGGATACTGTAAGGATATAATAATGGTGTATGGTCACATACTATGTACTAGCTGTGTGTCTGGTGGTATCCTGGCTATCATGAATGACCTAAAAGATAAATATAACATAGCTCCTGTCCTCAAGGAATTTGCAATCTATTTAGGGGTGACATGACTTAGAAACTCTAGCAGTTGTTAAAGGATAGCAAAACACAAACTAAAGTCAAATATCAAAAATGTTTAAATGCAAGAATTCACTTAGAGCAGAGAGATCATCAAGGCTTTTGATGTTAGGAGAGGCTCTGTGGTGCAGTCAGACAAAGTTTCAAGATGAGATAGGTTTTGGGTAGGTGAAGAAAACATCTTTGGTGTGTTAGTCCCTGTCTGCAATGGCATGGTGACTGGAGTGAGAACAGTATACTGAAGGAGTGAAAAGAACCTGGCCGTCATGGAGGTATATCTGTGTCTCCTGTGGGAGGTCAACTGAGTAAATGCAGGCTGTGTTCTTGATTGTTTTACATGACTGGATGAGAAGTTTGCACTTGATTCAGAGGTAGTTTAAGTTCTTGAATGAGCAGTGGAGTATTGAAGGAACAATTGAAGGAGAAAGGAGATTTGAATCAAGAGGCTGATTAGGTAGCTGCACATGTGAGGAGGAAAGCTAGGCAGTTATGGTCCAACCTAGCTGGGCCATAGGTTGGTGGGAGGTAGGAAGGGGAGTAAATCACAGAGAGGAGAGCTATTTCAAAAGATTTGGTCATTAATTATATATAGGTTTTGTAGTAGACCAAGGGATAGAAGAAGATTCCTTCAATGTTTTGTATTTGGGTAACTGGTTAAAATATGCATGTAGCTTTTATGGACCTTTTAAAATAGAAGTGTTAGGCTTTTAAAGTTTGTCTGCTTTCAAATAATGATTAAATATTTAAACGTCTTAGAGCTGCCTTTAATAGCAGCTGTTTGAGAGTTGGTGAAAAGGGCATGTAGACTTTTGTAGATACCCATTCTCCTCTTTCCTATGGCATTATGTTGAATAACTGGAAATAGAGGTGGGAAGGGGCATATTTTAAAATATCACTGCTGTCTCTCAAAGTTAACTTTATTTGCTGCCGAGGAGAAAATACCGTATTAGGGGAAAGAATAGCCATGACTAAAGAAAGAAAACTCAGAATTTTAGAGGATAGAAGACCTTTGGAAACTAATCATGAAAAACATTTTTTTAAAAAAGCAATACAGAGTTTAAAATTACAATCAATTATATGTTAGAGGCTTTCCCATACGATCACATGTCTACAGAGTAACAGCTGCATTGGTTGAGAGCATTTCTAAATGGCTGAGTCATGGATTTAGGCTTGAATTGAGTGCTTTTCGGGGACTCTGTTTTCTACCTGCAACTCATTTAAGTATTTGCCTTTAGTCTTTATAGTACTCAGAGTTGGAGTAGAGAACATTTACACTAATAAAATATTTCTTCCTTTATGTCTGTTCCATTTGATTAATGGGGTAGGATATCTTTTTTTAGCTTAAAGAAGTTATAAGTAAGTATGAAATTATTCTGTTGCAGAATATGGCTCAAGCCTGGAAGATGATGTGGTGGGGGATACCTCAGGCTACTACCAGAGGATGTTGGTGGTTCTCCTTCAGGTACTGGGTGGAAACTATTTAAAGTTTGATTAAAAAATCTGAAGCTGGACTGATCTGAATCTAGATAAGTAAGGTCATTTAAAATTCTCTAATCATTTCTGGTACTTGCTTGATTGTGGCTGTATGTTGCCTGTGTGTGTTTGTGTTTCAGAATATCTGACCTTAACTCTTAATAGCGCCTAACTTATTTTTAATTTTTTAAAGATATCATTGTTTCATTCATAGGATTTAAAATAAAGAGGATCAAAAAAAAAATAAAGAGGATCAGATTGATTTGGACAGTGCTATGTGATGATGTGAAATATTGTAGAATTGGTATCTTAAAGTCATATTATTCCTAAGAGAAAAGCTTTATGTGCACAACCATCAAGTGGAACCAATTTTCCTTTTGAATAAAAATGCTCATGTAATTCAATAATGTGACATTATCTCTTAAAGGCTAATAGAGACCCTGATGCTGGAATTGATGAAGCACAAGTTGAACAAGATGCTCAGGTGAGATGTGATAACTGTGAAATCAATGCTGTGGAAACTCCTAATATATATTGTGATAGTATCTAAAAATAATCTTATTGATGAATGCCTTACAAATCATAAGATTCGTGTAAGTATATTTTTCTCATATTGATCTGACAACTATTTTGTCCTAAAAGTGAAATGAAATAAAATGAATTATATATAGTGAATTTTGCCTAGATTTTTTTGGGGGGAGCGATTATGGAAACTCACAAAATAGATCATTTTACTGAGAATCACAGGTATTATTAATTCCAGTGCCAGTGAGGCAGTAGGTGTCCTTGGCAGGAGAGGATAAAGAAAAAAGAATAAGGTATTTTAGTGATAGATGGTGTTTTAATATGTAGTAGATTACAAGTTAACTGTACTATTTAGGAATTCTTCTACCTTTCTTTTGATAGAATTCTTTTTTTTAAAAAAGATTTTATTTATTTATTTATTTATTTATTTAATTAATTAATTTATTTATTTATTTATTCGTTCATTCATTCATGAAAGACACAGAGAGAGAGAGGGGCAGAGACACAGGCAGAGGGAGAAGCAGGCTCCATGCACTGGGAGCCTGATATGGGACTCGATGCCGGGACTCCAGGATTACACCCTGGGCCAAAGGCAGGCACTAAACCACTGAGCCACCCAGGGATCCCCTTGATAGAATTCTAAATAGGATTGTTCTCTTGTCAGCGCTTTTTAATGATATCCAAATGAAATTCTGTACTTAAATGGCTTTCAAATGTAGTATAATCTCACTGTGGTTAATAAGTAATCCCATGTTAACTATGGAGAACAAACTGATGGTTACCAGAGGGAAGGTGGGTGGGGGAAATGGGTGGAATTGGTGATGGGGGTTAAAGAGTGCACTTATCATGATGAGCACTCAGTAGTGTATAGAATTGTTGAATCACATATCATACACCTGAAACTAATAAAACATACTGTGTGTTAAGTATACTGGGATTAAAATATGTTTTAAAATCTTAAAAACATAAGTAGTTAAATGTGGGAAATAAATGTTAGGAAATTTGAAACATGAGACTTGAAAAATGGAAATTGGTAATAAAGGATTATTTGCCATCATGGAATCACATACCATAATCCTGTCTCTCTGGCCACATATTTGAAGTAATATGCAATTCTGATTGTTAGTCAAACATCACTGAAAAAGGAAGAGCCATATTCACTCTTCCAGTTGACTGTACACTATGAAACAACCATTTCTCTCTACAGAGCACTCAGTGTATAGCAGTACTCGTCAGACTTTTTTTTTTTAAAGCTTTTATTTGTTTATTCATGAGAGACACAGAAGCCAGAGACATAGGCATAGGGAAAAGAAGACTCCTCACAGGGAGCCTGATGGGGGGCTTGATCCTGGAACTCCGGGATCATGCCCTGAGCTGAAGGCAGAAGCTCAACCACTGAACCACCCAGGCATCCCACTTCCCAGATTTTTAAATGCATGTGAATCACCTGGGGATCTCCTTAAAAGGAGAGAGGGAGAGAGAGCAGGAGCAGGGGGAGGGGCAGAGGGAGAAGCAGACTCCTCACTGATCAGGGAGCTTGATGTGGGGCTTGATCCCAGGACTCTGGGATCATGACCCGAGCTGAGGCAGACATTTAACCCACTGAGACACCCAGGCACCCTGGATTCTGTAGTTCTAATAAGCTCTCAGATCATGCCTCTGTGGTCCTGGGTACCAGGGCTATATAGGTGTCACTTCCTGATGTGCAGAGAATGTGACCATTCAGAACCATGAAGGGGAAACTTTATACATCTGAAAACTGTTTTATGAAGATATTCCTTGAATAGAATTCAAGCTTTCTTTACTCTTTCAGTGTTCAGAAACAACATAGAACATGGTACACTGACTATTAGTTTTTGATTCTTTAAAATGTATTATAGAGGCACCTGGCTAGCTCATTTGGTTGGGTGTCTAATGCTTGATTTCTGCTCAGGTCTTGACCTCAGAATCCTGAGATGGGCTGCCTCAGGGCCTCAGGCTCTGTGCTCAACAGGGAGTCTGCTTCTTTTTTTCTCCCTTTCCTTCTGCCCTTCCTCTTGCTCACATCCACATGTGAGCTGTCTCTCCAACCAATCAATAAATCAGTCTTTGAAACAAAAGTATTATTAATAAATTCAGCTTATTAAAAATAATTATCCTTTTGGTGTTATGTAAAAAGGAGAAATTGCTATTTCTTTCTTAGCAAGAGTAGCTGGACTGTTACCACTAATGGGAATTTAAGATTTCTTAATTGAGAGTAAGCCAAGACAACCAAAGGGCCCTTTTATAAGCTCTTAGAGTTTTTTCTCTACTGATACTTGGCACTAAGAGGATTCCTTTTATTTCAGGAATTTGATAAGCCACAGTAAATTGTTCACCTGGGAATTTAACATTTTATAGATAATCCACTTTACTTTCATTCATTCATTCATTCATTCATTTATTTTCTTACATTTTTAATATGTTAAACTGATTTTACCTCCTCCTCCTCCGAATCCTGGTTTCCTGATCTTGGAGAGAAACCTGAATTTTTAGGGGAAGGAGGGGGAAAAAAAGGGAAAGAGAAAGAAATCAATGTTTATTGAGTATCTACAATTGATTACATAACACTGATGGATTCATTATATAAGTTACATAATCTCCATTAATGACTCTGTAGAAATATTATTCCTACTCTATAGGTGAAGATACTGAGACTTAAGAGATTAAGTAACTCATCTAAGATCTCACAGATAAGGATGAGACCCAGATTTTTTTACTGCAAAAAATCTGTACTTTGCACTGAACCAGAGGTTATCAAACTATGCTAAACCATAAAGCCCTCTCTGAGGGAAGGGGGAAGGGTGAGCAGATGTGAAGGTCCCTCATGCAGAGCAGCTCCTTGGGTATTTGGAATCCTCATTTAGAAGAAAGCACTCTTACATTAAAGTGAAACCAAAAAAACTTGTAAATATTGTTCTGCATGAAGATTATCATTACTGCATATTATTTCCATAGTAGTTTAAAATAGATATTGATCTCAAACATGATTCTTTCAAGAAAATGAAGAAATTATAATTTTAAATAGCTAACTCACAAATTATAACAGGCTTAATTGCTGTATCTACTAAAGAGAACTTCTAGAAATATGGAATAGTTCTTAAGAAAGGAGTGCTTCAGCAATGGTTGCAGTATTTTAGAGGATGCACCTTCTCTTTTAGGTGTTAATGTGTATGTATGTATATCTTATCTATGTGTAGAAAACATACTAGAGGTAATAACCAATATCTTTAGGATATTGGCATTCATAGTAATTTTTTTCTTATTTATATTTTATCTCTTGTACAAAATTTCTCAGTGAACATGTGTTATTTTTGTTATTAGATTTAAAAAGTTATTTTAACACAGATCTATAATACCATGGTATAGTTCTAAAGTTGAAATATTTGCATGACTTTCATAGTAAATATTTTCAGTTTTGAAGAACATGCTCACATGACCAAGGTTGTTATTATTTATTTTTATCATTAAGATAAATTATTTTCAAAATTAAGTATAAAAATACAACACATTTTTCAAAATTCCCTGGAAATACAACAAAAAATATTTGTTTATATGAACCCTAAAAAGCATATATTTTCCATGTAAAACAGTAAAAATAGACACTCAAACTATTCAAGTATATGTTAATTTCCTGCTGTATGCCAGGCATTGTGCTATACCCACAACCTTTTAAAAATTCATTGTGATCTTTTAGAAGTGTGAAAACTCTTTGTAGCTAGTTTTGATTAAACTGCAGTTGAAAGAGGAAATATGGAGTTTATGTTTTATCATGTGTTGCTGAACAGCTGCCAAGTAAACAAAACAAAACCTAGACAATTTAGCTCCTTAGCTAAATTCTTTTCCAATCTGTAAGTGGATTTGTCAATGGTGAGGTAATCAGAAATTTCCACCAACCACACTGTTGTCCTTGAAAGCCTGGAAATGCAGTGGACATTTTGGGAACATTTAATCACCAGATTGATGTGATTTATTGCTTTGACTTATTAATCTCTGTGGTACAGTTCAGTGGCATGCTCCAAAGTAGCTCCAAATGCACCTCACTGAGTTTAGGAAACATTAGAATTGAAAAGTATATGATGATGAATCAGGCAAATTATTGTACAGGGAGTAAAACACAGGTGTCATTCAGAACCTGGAAAGGAGATGGAGGAACAGTTTACTAACTGAGGTTGAAATCTTCACAGGCTTTGTTTCAGGCTGGAGAACTGAAATGGGGGACGGATGAAGAAAAGTTTATCACCATCTTTGGAACACGAAGTGTGTCTCATTTGAGAAGGGGTAAGTGAAAAAAATGTGTCTGGTACAGGTACTTTGGTTAATTTTGAAAGCACAGGAGCCAATATGCTAAAATATGTGCTATATAACAGGTACTTCCTGAGTGAATCAGTTTTTGTATTTCTTCCTTTTGGTAACCTTGAAAAATCTCATAATCCTCTTAGCTGCTATTATAATTTTTACAAAACTAGAGATCCTTAGTCCCCCCTTTACTATCAGGGTGATGAGGCAACTAAGCCTCTAGACACTAATCACTGAGCTATGGCTCACTTCAAGTATTTCCTCCTAAATAGTGGTATTTATCAGTTCTTGTGGTATCAAGTGGGAATGAGGTCAAGTGATAGGAAGCCATACTAACTGGGGCTTTAAAAATTTTTTTTCTGTAGGTAAGCTTCCTTGGCTGATTTGGCAGGACCTGGGCTCTTTCTGTTTTTCTGTTCCACTGTCCTTGGTGTTTTGGGGTTTTCTTTCTCATGCTCTGTACCTCATTGTCATAGGGTGGCTTACTGTAGCTCCAAATTTATCAATATTAACAGCAAGAAGAAAGGAAAGGGGTAAATTAATCATATCTGCTTATCAGCTCTTAATAAGGAAAGATTTCTCAGAATCCTGTCCAGCAGATTTACCTTTGGTTCTCATTGGTTGTAACTAGTAAGTAGAGGCTAGAAATTGAGTGAACAAAGAACATTTATAATCCATTGTTTAGGGCTTGGTATATTGAAGCTCTGTGACAAAGTCAGTTTTGTCGGCAAGGAAAAAGGGGAAATTTGTGTTCAGTAGGACAATACTTGGTTAGAAAAAATATTTACTTTCTGTACAGAATGATCTTTACATGATTGAGAAATTATTTTCCTTTTTTATAGTGTTTGATAAATACATGACTATATCAGGATTTCAAATTGAGGAAACCATTGACCGGGAGACTTCTGGTAATTTGGAGCAACTACTCCTTGCTGTTGGTAGGTAGTTTTACAATGTATATAATATTTATGGTGTTAAGAGCCAAAGTATTTTATTCAATTGAAGTGGTATCTGAAAATAACCACTTCTTTCTTTATGAAAAGAAGGGCTTATTATGATATTTGAGTGAAGCAAACTCCCAAATTTCCAATTCAAAGTCTATTTTGATGTTGGAAATGCATGATTATATGGTTAGTTCATCTAATCCTGTAGAAATACTAAACCAACTGTTTAAAAATCATTTTGAAGCTGTATTAAAAATGCTATTTTATTATGAATCTGAAGTGTGGGCATTATCTCAGATGCTTGTAAATATTATTTCTGATACTTGGTGAAATTTTAGTATCCTTTTGAATACTGTCCTCACAGCTTTGAGGCAGAATTGGCATCTAAATTAGAAAAAAATGTCTTTTGTATGATGGAAGATATGATGATGGTTGTTTTCAGATTATTTTGGAAATTTATTTTAGCTAAATATTCAGAATGATATGGAAAAACTGGGGAACTGAGGTGTGCTGTTTACTGTAGGATAATATACTCTTTAAATCCAGGGAGAATCTAGTCTGAGTTCCCAGTGACCCTAGTTTTCATATGGGTTGGGAGTGAAGCGCTTTCTGCTCTTTGTTTTAAGTATTTGATATTGAGCTTGAGTTTTTGTGATGCCTTCTGGAGAATAAGTTAAAGATGTGTGTGAACTGGCACTAGTAGTAGCCTTTGATTTGATTTCCACGGCTAATTTTAGTTAGAAAGATTTCAGACAGACCCTTAATAATTAAATGCACTTAAAATAATGACATTTTTGGTTACTGTTTAAGTTTTGTTTAAACACTGGAAAAGAGGGAATAATTCCACCTCCCAGTCCATGGACTGTAATTTCTGTGTATATGTTAAAGAATTTTCATACTGATAGTTTCTGAAGCTGAGCTGAGGTCTGAGCAGCCTTGACACTGAGTAGATACGTACATGTTCAGGGAAGATGTATGTATCTGAGACACCCTCAGTTTATCTGGATGTCTCTACTGAATTGGGTAAGTCTCATGCTGCTCTGTGTGGATCACAGATAGTAAAGAATATGAAGAGAATATCTAGGTTAAGATTACAGAAATTTCAATAAGTCTGAGATTTGTCAAAGATTAGTTTGCGTTATTTGCTTGAATATATTGGATCAAAAACTTCCAGATGTTTGTATCACTTCCTGAGGGTGAGGAAGATTGTGGTGTAACAACAGCTCAGGCTGCCTAAACTGTGATAGCAGAGAGGAACTCAGAACAGAGGGGCATTGAAAAGCTTGCATGCCCTGTCCTACACGCCTTTCTCTGCAGAACTTGGAACTTTCAGGAAATTCCAACCCAGTTTCTGAGAAAATACTTGGTGAATAGGAGATCAAATCAGCTTGCAAATGAGCAGTTTTTAAGCCTATGTTGCTTTTATGCTTGTAAATAAGTAGAGCAATAAGCATGAAGTAACTTTTGATTTTTAATTATTAATTCTTTTCCTATCAGTATAGCATTTGACCATCATGTTGTTTATTTTCTTAGTGAAATCTATTCGAAGTATACCTGCCTACCTTGCAGAAACCCTCTACTATGCTATGAAGGTAAGTGCATACCTTGAGTATTTCATCTAATTAATTAATCTTTTTAGTTGTCTTTCTCTGTGTATTCTTATGATTTAAATAATAGACTTTGGGGTTTTTTTATTCTCCTTAAAATATGCAGTTCAATTCTACCAAATTGTTTTACTTTATTGATTCATCATAACTCAGGGGAGTTTGATACTGTATTTGACATTTTGAAACAATGTGCCTCTCTCTTTTTCTTTTCTTATAGGGAGCAGGGACAGATGATCATACCCTCATCAGAGTCGTGGTGTCCAGGAGTGAGATTGATTTGTTTAACATTAGGAAGGAGTTCAGGAAGAATTTTGCCACCTCTCTTTATTCCATGATTAAGGTAGTAGAACATTTCTTTAAATTATGTTCAGAAATCCAGAGCAGACCAATAGATAGCATGTAAGACATGGATGGGAGTACCCAACTATGTAAAGTTTAAAATTTTAGTGGTGTGATTAGAGCCATGACTTAAAAAGCCTGGCATATAATGTTTCCTAAAGTACAGATGATGGTTCCCACGTGGAAGATTGGCTCTTGGTGAAGGAGAGGCTCTTGGTGAGCTTAGAAGCATTGTTTAGTAGACAGATGACTCATCAAACCCAGCCCCTGCCCCTGATGATAATGTGTTGGTTCTTTCTCACTTTTATCAGTTCCAGCTGTCTTTATTAGTTCCTCCTACCTTCCACATCGATTTTTCTTTATTGTCTATTATCACCTTGTCTCTGGTATTAGTTCATAGTTCAGGAAAGGATCAACCATGTCATCAGAAATAAGTAAAAAGAGCTTGGGTATTACTATCATTTTTGTCCCTTTAAAAGCAAGGGAGACTGTGTCCTATATTTAAATTTGGTTTGAAGCCTCTTTTGACTTTCTTTTCTTCCTTTCTTTTTTGTTCTTTCTTTCTTTTCTTTCGTTTGATAAAAGGGAAAATGGGTCATACACAAAGCAGGATCTCAACAAAGCAAGCTTTGCATTTTGTGTGTGGTATGGCTGGATTGAAGGGCACTAGAGTTCTCAAATGCACTCTACTTGATACATTAATTTTTCATACATATCTGTGTATGAGATAAGCAGAGGTCAAGCATATGCTGAAGAGAAAACATAACAGCCACACAGTCCCAGAATTACCTCCCTTAGCCAGACACTTTGTATGTGAGAGTAACTTACAGGTTTAGCAAGCTTCCTTGTTCTCTCTGTTACTTGAGAGAAGAACATACTTTATTCTCTTAGAGCTGTGCCTTTAAGGGTAAATTAGAAAGTTAAACATATGTTAGTTACGTTGGTAGGAAACTCCTTGTAGTACATTCCTGATGTGAAAGTCACATACACAGAGATTATCCACTTGGGGGAAAGTCATATGGCTAAAACTTGTTGCCAGACATTTGGTTTTTCATTGTCTGCAGTTTCTGTGACTCATGGAGGTTAACAGAATACTTTTGGGTTTCAGGGTGATACATCTGGGGACTATAAGAAAGCCCTCTTGATGCTCTGTGGAGGAGAAGATGACTGAGGCATCAGCCAGAGAGAGATCTTATGCTGTGCCTGCCACCGCCACTTCGACCTTCCTTCACAGCTTGCTGCACTTTTTATATGCCAGTGCTTGACACATTGCCTTATTTACGTAGCGTGCTAATAACCAAAGCATACATGCTGCAGAATAAAAATAACGGTGCTTCTTTCTTAATGTTCAATTAAGGTCTTTCTCTTTGTCTGTTGTAGTACTAAAGTGTACTTACGTTATTAAAGTCTAAAGTCTGGGTCATTTAGATTTTCTTTTAAAAGATCAGACTGCTTTTAGCCTTTTTAAAAAAACTTCATTTATATTAAATTGAAAACTGTATTTCCTTAATCGGAATCTTAGCCTTAAAATTATGAAATCCTGGAAGTGTTATTAATCAAGTTTGCTACTAAATTAAACCTGAAAAATTATGGTGGTTGCATTCAAAAGATTAGTAAGAAATAAACATTTCCTTCCCCCTGAATTATGTGTGAGTGTGTGTTCAGAAAAAAATTTAAAACTTACTTGTATTTGTATTTGACTGCGGTTGATACAAGGTTCCTTTAGTTTCAGTTGTACAATATAGTGATTTAGTTTCTCTATGCTAAGCTCACCACAAGTGTAGCCACCATCTGTCACCATATAACACTGTTACAATATCATTTTCTATATTCCTTATGCTGTGCCTTTTATCCCTGTGACTCATTCATTCTATAACTGGAAGTCTGTATCTTCTGTTCCCTGTCACCCATTTTGCTCATTTCTTCCACCCCACTCTCCTCGGGTAACCATCAGTTTGTTTTCAGTATTTATAGATCTGATGCTGCTTATGTTTGTCTGTTCATTTGTTTTTAGATTGCGCATATGAGTGAAATCATATGGTATTTGTCTTTCTCTGCTGACTTATTTCACTGAGCATAATACTATGAACAATGATATCTTTTGATATCTTTTTTCAAGCTAGTCATTGCCAATGGTGTTAACTAACAACTGAATTTACAGTTGGCTTTTGGACCATAAGCTTGAAATGCAACTGCATTCCTCTGCATTGTGGAATGAGGGAGAGGCTAAAGGAGCCTCAGATTTATTTGAAGCATTTTTATTTGGGCATCAGGTAAGGCGATGCTTATGATGCTGGTTGCTTAATAGAAAAGCTATCTTAAAACAACCTAAAAAATAAAAATAAAAAAAAACCCTAAAAATTCAGAGTGCTATTTTTCTCTTTCCTGTTATTCACTCTTTTCTCCTATTTTCATCTGCTACTTTCTTTGAGATAAAAAAAGCAGGCAATATCTGTTAGAAGTAGTTTCTCTTAATTTGCCTTTTGGTTTTCTGCGTTCAAATGCTTTTTGAATTGGTGTCAATTTCTTTTTTGCACTGATACCTTTGGATATGCATTTTTTTAAAGACCATGTGATTACTATTAATAAGACATTTTTATAAATGGACTACTCTTCCTTAGAAAATTTTTAAATAGTAATATTGTTCATGTCACAATCTTGGCTACTAATCAGAATGGACCCTTAAAAGTTATATATGTGTGTACATATGACATTGTGATTTTTTTTTTGAAAGGCTCTATAGGTGATTCTGATACAGAGCCAAGTTAAGAATTAATTGTCTATATATTTTTTCAGTTTTATTAGGATATAATTGAAATATATCACTGTGTAAGTTTAAAGTATACAGCACAATGAATTGATATGTGTATTGCAAAATGATTATCATAATACATTTTATTAACACCCATCATCTCATATCAATTTAATTTTTTTTCAAGACTATTCATCTTTTTTTTAAGATTCATTTATTTATTTTATGATAGACATAGAGAGAGAGAGGCAGAGACACAGGAGGAGGGAGAAGCAGGCTCCATGCCGGGAGCCTGACGTGGGACTCGATCCCGGGACTCCAGGATCGTGCCCTGGGCCGAAGGCAGGCGCTAAACCGCTGAGCCACCCAGGGATCCCCCATCTCATACAATTTAAAAAATGTTTTTTTCCTTGATGAGAACTCTGTAACTGGATCTGTCTCTTAATTCTCAAATATACCGTAGAGCAGTGTCAACCACAGTCATCTTAAAACTGGAAGTTTATACCTTTTGACCAGTTTTATCCAATTACCTCATTCCTCATGCCCCACCTCTGGTAACCACAAATCTGATCTCTTTTTCTATAACTTTGGTTTGTTGTTGTCTTTTAGACACCACACGTGAGATCATAGAGTATCTTTTCTCTGAGTTATTCTACTTAGCATAATGTCCTCAAGTTTCTCCCTTGTCACAAATGACAAAATTTTCTTCCTTTCTATGGCTGAATTATCTATGTGTGTGTGTGTGTATATATATATATATATATACCCCACATTCTCTTTATCTATTCATCACCTGATGGACAATTAGGTTGCTTCCATGTCTTGGCTTATTTGTAAATAGTGCTGCAGTGAACATGGGGTTGTCTCTCAAGCCTTGTGATTATTCAAGCAGCTTATGTTATTCTTAGTGGCTCCCAGGAGTTGAAGGAACACCAAGACCTGTTAGTGTCCTAAAGTGGGAGATCTCAGTCATCACCTAGATTCAAGCTGATTGGAATCCAGACTCTCAGCAGCTTTTAAAGTATGCAAAAATACCTTTTTCTTTTCTTTTTTTTTTTTTTTAAGATTTTATTTATTTCAGAGAGAGATAGCACAAGCATGAACAGCGGGAGGTGTAAAGGGAGAAGCAGACTCCCTGCTGAGCAGGGAGCCTGAGGCAGGGCTCAACCCCAGGACCCCAGGATCATGATTTGAGCCAAAGGCAGATGCTTAACTGACTGAGTCACCTCAAAAATACCTTTTTTAGGGGAAGACAGGGATGCATGTTTCTGGTTGCTTTCTTTGCACTGAGTCCTAGGGTGATGGCCAGTTAAGAACTGTTTCTTACTTTGGTACTGTCCCATTGAACTGGTGAACAGTCTTTCTGGTTTATCCTCTGGCAGCCTCCACAAAAGCCGAGGTGCTAGATATGTACACAAACTCCCTTAGAAATTGGTGCGGCAATGTGGAGTGGGGCAGAGGAAGGCAATGAAGTAGGCACCTGCCAACCTGCTGGATATTTGATTGGAAGCTACCCCATGAGCCACAATATAAAGATAAGCTAACAGGCCTCTTTTACAGAAAGACTGGGCACGCGTTTCACTCTGCTAGTTCTGTGCTATTATGCCCTGGGGTAGGTAGCTGGTTAAAAACTATTTCTCCATTTATAAAAACCCTCAGGACCTGTGAGCACAAGCCATGCTGGCCAGCAGAGCCAGGTAATCAACACGTATCCCCTGGGTGGCAGCTGTAAAAATCAGCCGAGTGTATAAGTTCCCACCCAGGGGCACCAGTGAACCTGACCAAAGCAGAGAGAGGTGCAAAGAAGAGCACCCATTGGCCTCTGTCACCGGAGAGCAACTCCGTAGACCTAAGGTGTGCTAAACCAGAAGCCTGCCCCTTAGGCTGAAGCTTTAAGACAAGCAAGTAGGCCTCTTTAAAGGAAAGATTGAGGGTGTTTCAGTCTGTGTCTGTGCTTGGGTTTGGTAGCCAGCTATGCACCATTTCTTCCCTTGTTACAGACCCATCAGACTCACGGATGCAAGCCCTGCCGGCCACTTGGGCCAGATGATCAAAGGGTGTCTCCTGGGTGGCAGCCATAAAAATGGCACTAGACATGTGTACCAGAGATCTCGATCACTCAGAGTGAGAGTGAGAAGACAGTGCCAGTCCTCTGAGGTCTTTACAGAGGATTACAGTCAGCCCTTAGGATGTATGTTTAATTACAAGCCTGCCCCTCAGGCTGAAGCTATGAGGATTAGCTAATAGGCCTCTTTCACAGACTAGGCTCCCCAGTCTATTGCCTCTCAGCTATACCCTGGGCATGGTACCCAGTTAAGAACTCCTTCTCTATTGGTTACAGTCCTTTGGGACCTACAAGCATAAGCCCTGCTAGCCACCAGAGCCAGATAATGAGGAGGAGTATCCCCTGGGTGGCAGATGCAAAATTCAGGACTTCACATGACTGTGTGTAAGTGCCTTTCTGGGAGTTACTGGTGACCTGGAGTGAGGCAGAGGGAGAGCATTGAAGTGGTGCCTGCAAGCTCCCATTTTTGGAGATGATTTCCTTATGTGTGTTACATTAGATGCCAGCCCCTCCAGGTTGATGCTTTAATAAGCAAATGGGCCTGTTTCACAGAAAGCCTGGGTGCTTTTTGTTTGGTTGCTTCTGTTCTGAGTCCCAGAATGGGCGAATCCACATGAACCCTTTTAAGTACTGCTCCTCGGTTCGCTATATAGTCTTGTGGGTCTTGTGATTGGGAGCCCTCTTGGCCTTCGAAGCTAGATGTTTTGGGGGCTCAATTCTCAAGGGGCTGGTTTTAAAAGTTGAAGTGCCAAATGTGGGGTTCAGACCCTTTGCTTCCAAGGGAGAAGTTCAGGGTTGTGAGTTCCCTTCCAGCTGTGGGTTATAGCACCAGGGGTGTGGTTTATGGTGAGATTGTTCCAGCCTCTCCTACCCATTCCCAAGTGGGTTTTTTTCTTGTTTGCCCAATGTGTAGCAGTCACTCAGCTAGTTTGTTTTGTTTTCGTTTTAGAGAAGGGACAGCATGAGTGGGAGGAGGGACAGAGGGAGAGGGAGAAAGAGAGAATCTCAAGCAGACTCCATGCTGAGCTCAGAGCCTGACTTGGGGCTTCATCTCATGATCCTGAGATCATGACATGAACTGAAGTCAAGAGTCAGATGCCCAACTGACTTAGCCACCCAGGCATCCCATTGGTTCTTTCTTTCTTTCTTTCTTTTTTTTTTTAGAGGAAATTATTCCATATATAGTTATAGATTTTTTTTTTTAAATTTTTTTTTTTTTATTTATTTATGATAGTCACAGAGAGAGAGAGAGAGAGAGGCGCAGAGACACAGGCAGAGGGAGAAGCAGGCTCCATGCACCGGGAGCCCGACGTGGGATTCGATCCCGGGTCTCCAGGATCGCGCCCTGGGCCAAAGGCAGGCGCCAAACCGCTGCGCCACCCAGGGATCCCTATAGTTATAGATTTGATGTGTCTGTGGAAGGAGGTGAGTTTTCTTTTTTTGTATCAATTAGGTGAATTATAGTAATTGATTTTCCACTATGAAGCAATCTTACATTTTCAGGATAAATTCCACTTTGCTATATTATTATTTTAAAATATTGCTGTATTTGTTTTATTTCTGTATTTTTGAGAATTCTTTTCTGTGTTGATGGAGCATACTTACCTGTAGTTTTCTTTTCTTGAAATATTTTTGTCTAGTTTTAGTATCAGAGTGTTGCTAGTCTTCTAAAATAAGTTGGGAGTGTTTCTTCCTGTTCTGTCTTGTGTGAAAATTTGTGTAGAATTGGCATGAAAATTTTTCTTGTATGTTTGGTAGATTTTCCAGTGAAGTCATTTAGGCCTGGAATTTTTTTGGGAAGGTTTTAAACAGAAAAATCAACTACATATAATTTTTAATATATAGACATCAAATATATATTTATATTTTAAAAAATATATAAAGATTTTTAAAAATATATTTATTTATTCATGAGAGACAGAGAGGCAGAGACATAGGCAAAGGGAAAAGCAGGCTCCCCACAGAAAGCCGGATGTGGGACTCAATCCCAGGACCCCAGGATCATGACCTGAGCCAAAGGCAGTTGTGCAACCACCAAACCACACACATGGCCCTATAGATCACAAATTTAGTGGCTTAAAATAACCCAAATTATCACATAATTCTAGAGGTCAGAAATCTAAAATAAGTCTCATCGGTTTAAAATAAAGGTGTTGGCAAGACTGTGTTCCCTTTTGGAAGCTCTAGGGGAAAATCCCATTTTCTTGTCTATTTCAGTTTCTGGAAGACACCTGTATTCCTTGGCTCCATCTTCAAAGCCAGCAATCAATTCATTTTACTTTCTGTTTTCTGTCCTCACATCTCTTACTCTGACTCTTTCCCTTTTAAAGGACCCTTGTCAATTACATTGGGCTCACCTGGATAATCCAGGATGCTCTCCCCATCTCAGGATCACATCTGCAAATTCCCTTTTGTCATATGAGGTCGCAGATTCTGAGGATGAAGACAGGGACGCATATATTTTTTGGGTGGGGGCCATTTTACAGATAGTTTCAGGAAATGATTGTGGAGTATATACACAGCATGGTCTCTGCTCAGGTAGTAGAGCTGCTCCACATTCTAGGTATAAACACAACTGCCATATAGTATACCCTCGGTAATTCCGCTGGTGTAAAGGAGGGAAAGCATTTCTTTACTTGATTTTTTTTTTTACTTGTACTTAATTTATTTTTTTAATTAATTTTTTAAATTAATTTTTAGGGTTTCTTTAAAAAATTTTTTTTTTACTGGAGTTCAATTTGCCAACATATAGCATAACACCCAGTGCTCATCTGCCAAGTGCCCCCCTCAGTGCCCATCACCCAGTCACCCCCACCCCCCACCCTCCTCCGCTTCCACTACCCCTAGTTCGTTTCCCAGAGTACTTAATTTAAATAATCGAAACCCTCCGGGGTCAAGTTTTTCCTTCCTCATTCACCTCTGTGTGTGTATGAGTGTGAGTACTTGAGAGCAGCACACCCCAAAGAATCTCCTGCCAAGCCTGCAGCGGTCTGCCTTATGGTCACTGGGTGGTGCTGTTGGCATAAAGTTTCACCACATTCAACCCACTTCTGTTTAATAGCAGCAAACTTAGTTATCAGCGTCAGAGGGCATTCCTCTAATCCTCTGCTGTAACACACAGACAAAAAGTCAATTTAAATTTTAATCCCCTATTTGATTACTTGTCACTTGGTTTAGAATTATCCTGTCTTCCTGGGCTTAGGGTATTCTTTTTCTTTTCCCCCCTCGTAAAGCACTGTTTTGTCCTTTGCCTCAAGATATTTTGAAGTCCAATTCCTACCATTTCCCGACCCATATTCCTTATTTGGATGTAATTTTATTTTTTTAAACAAGTTTTTAGATTTTTGTTTATTTATTTGTGAGAGAGAGAGAGAGTGAGAGCATGAGCATGAGCTGGGGGGAGGGGTAAAGGGAGACATAGTCTCCTCACTGAGCAGGGAGTCTTTTTTTTTCTTTTTTTTTTTTTTTTTTATACATTTTTTTTTTTATTGGTGTTCAATTTACTAACATACAGAATAACACCCAGTGCCCGTCACCCATTCACTCCCACCCCCCGCCCTCCTCCCCTTCTACCACCCCTAGTTCGTTTCCCAGAGTTAGCAGTCTTTACGTTCTGTCTCCCTTTCTGATATTTCCCACACATTTCTTCTCCCTTCCCTTCTATTCCCTTTCACTATTATTTATATTCCCCAAATGAATGAGAACATATAATGTTTGTCCTTCTCCGACTGACTTACTTCACTCAGCATAATACCCTCCAGTTCCATCCACGTTGAAGCAAATGGTGGGTATTTGTTATTTCTAATAGCTGAGTAATATTCCATTGTATACATAAACCACATCTTCTTTATCCATTCATCTTTCGTTGGACACCGAGGCTCCTTCCACAGTTTGGCTATAGTGGCCATTGCTGCTAGAAACATCGGGGTGCAGGTGTCCCGGCGTTTCATTGCATTTGTATCTTTGGGGTAAATCTCCAACAGTGCAATTGCTGGGTCGTAGGGCAGGTATATTTTTAACTGTTTGAGGAACCTCCACACAGTTTTCCAGAGTGGCTGCACCAGTTCACATTCCCACCAACAGTGTAAGAGGGTTCCCTTTTCTCCGCATCCTCTCCAACATTTGTTGTTTCCTGCCTTGTTAATTTTCCCCATTCTCACTGGTGTGAGGTGGTATCTCATTGTAGTTTTGATTTGTATTTCCCTGATGGCAAGTGATGCAGAGCATTTTCTCATATGCATGTTGGCCATGTCTATGTCTTCCTCTGTGAGATTTCTGTTCATGTCTTTTGCCCATTTCATGATTGGATTGTTTGTTTCTTTGGTGTTGAGTTTAATAAGTTCTTTATAGATCTTGGAAACTAGCCCTTTATCTGATATGTCATTTGCAAATATCTTCTCCCATTCTGTAGGTTGTCTTTGAGTTTTGTTGACTGTATCCTTTGCTGTGCAAAAGCTTCTTATCTTGATGAAGTCCCAATAGTTCATTTTTGCTTTTGTTTCTTTTGCCTTCGTGGATGTATCTTGCAAGAAGTTACTATGGCCGAGTTCAAAAAGGGTGTTGCCTGTGTTCTTCTCTAGGATTTTGATGGAATCTTGTCTCACATTTAGATCTTTCATCCATTTTGAGTTTATCTTTGTGTATGGTGAAAGAGAGTGGTCTAGTTTCATTCTTCTGCATGTGGATGTCCAATTTTCCCAGCACCATTTATTGAAGAGACTGTCTTTCTTCCAATGGATAGTCTTTCCTCCTTTATCGAATATTAGTTGCCCATAAAGTTCAGGGTCCACTTCTGGATTCTCTATTCTGTTCCACTGATCTATGTGTCTGTTTTTGTGCCAGTACCACACTGTCTTGATGACCACAGCTCTGTAGTACAACCTGAAATCTGGCATTGTGATGCCCCCATATATGGTTTTCTTTTTTAAAATTCCCCTGGCTATTCGGGGTCTTTTCTGATTCCACACAAATCTTAAAATAATTTGTTCTAACTCTCTGAAGAAAGTCCATGGTATTTTGATAGGGATTGCATTAAACGTGTATATTGCCCTGGGTAACATTGACATTTTCACAATATTAATTCTGCCAATCCATGAGCATGGAATATTTTTCCATCTCTTTGTGTCTTCCTCAATTTCTTTCAGAAGTGTTCTATAGTTTTGAGGGTATAGATCCTTTACATCTTTGGTGAGGTTTATTCCTAGGTATCTTATGCTTTTGGGTGCAATTGTAAATGGGATTGACTCCTTAATTTCTCTTTCTTCAGTCTCATTGTTAGTGTATAGAAATGCCACTGACTTCTGGGCATTGATTTTGTATCCTGCCACGCTACCGAATTGCTGTATGAGTTCTAGTAATCTTGGGGTGGAGACTTTTGGGTTTTCTATGTAGAGTATCATGTCATCGGCGAAGAGAGAGAGTTTGACTTCTTCTTTGCCAATTTGAATGCCTTTAATGTCTTTTTGTTGTCTGATTGCTGAGGCTAGGACTTCCAGTACTATGTTGAATAGCAGTGGTGAGAGTGGACATCCCTGTCTTGTTCCTGATCTTAGGGGAAAGGCTCCCAGTGCTTCCCCATTGAGAATGATATTTGCTGTGGGCTTTTCATAGATGGCTTTTAAGATGTCGAGGAATGTTCCCTCTATCCCTACACTCTGAAGAGTTTTAATCAGGAATGGATGCTGTATTTTGTCAAATGCTTTCTCTGCATCCAATGAGAGGATCATATGGTTCTTGGTTTTTCTCTTGCTGATATGATGAATCACATTGATTGTTTTACGGGTGTTGAACCAGCCTTGTGTCCCAGGGATAAATCCTACTTGGTCATGGTGAATAATTTTCTTAATGTACTGTTGGATCCTATTGGCCAGTATCTTGTTGAGAATTTTTGCATCCATGTTCATCAGGGATATTGGTCTGTAATTCTCCTTTTTGGCGGGGTCTTTGTCTGGCTTTGGAATTAAGGTGATGCTGGCTTCATAGAATGAATTTGGAAGTACTCCATCTCTTTCTATCTTTCCAAACAGCTTTAGGAGAATAGGTATGATTTCTTCTTTAAACGTTTGATAAAATTCTCCTGGGAAGCCATCTGGCCCTGGACTCTTGTGTCTTGGGAGGTTTTTGATGACTGCTTCAATTTCCTCCCTGGTTATTGGCCTGTTCAGGTTTTCTATTTCTTCCTGTTCCAGTTTTGGTAGTTTGTGGCTTTCCAGGAATGCGTCCATTTCTTCTAGATTGCCTAATTTATTGGCGTATAGCTGTTCATAATATGTTTTTAAAATCGTTTGTATTTCCTTGGTGTTGGTAGTGATCTCTCCTTTCTCATTCATGATTTTATTAATTTGAGTCTTCTCTCTCTTCTTTTTAATAAGGCTGGCTAATGGTTTATCTATCTTATTAATTCTTTCAAAGAACCAACTCCTGGTTCTGTTGATCTGTTCCACAGTTCTTCTGGTCTCGATTTCGTTGAGTTCTGCTCGAATCTTTATTAACTCCCTTCTTCTCTTGGGTGTAGGATCTATTTGCTGTTTTTTCTCTAGCTCCTTTATGTGTAAGGTTAGCTTTTGTATTTGAGTTCTTTCCAGTTTTTGAATGGATGCTTGTATTGCGATGTATTCCCCCCTCAGGACTGCTTTTGCTGCATCCCAAAGATTTTGAACGGTTGTATCTTCATTCTCATTAGTTTCCATGAATCTTTTTAATTCTTCCTTAATTTCCTGGTTGACCCTTTTATCTTTTAGCAGGATGGTCCTTAACCTCCATGTGTTTGAGGTCCTTCCAAACTTCTTGTTGTGATTTAGTTCTAATTTCAAGGCATTATGGTCCGAGAATATGCAGGGGACAATCCCAATCTTTTGGTATCGGTTCAGACCCGATTTGTGACCCAATATGTGGTCTATTCTGGAGAAAGTTCCATGTGCGCTTGAGAAGAATGTGTATTCAGTTGAGTTTGGATGTAAAGTTCTGTAGATATCTGTGAAATCCATCTGGTCCAGTGTATCATTTAAAGCTCTCGTTTCTTTGGAGATGTTTTGCTTAGAAGACCTATCGAGTATAGAAAGAGCTAGACTGAAGTCACCAAGTATAAGTGTATTATTATCTAAGTATTTCTTCACTTTGGTTAATAATTGATTTATATATTTGGCAGCTCCCACATTCGGAGCATATATATTGAGGATTGTTAAGTCCTCTTGTTGAATAGATCCTTTAAGTATGATATAGTGTCCCTCTTCATCTCTCACTACAGTCTTTGGGGTAAATTTTAGTTTATCTGATATAAGGATGGCTACCCCTGCTTTCTTTTGAGGACCATTCGAATGGTAAATGGTTCTCCAACCTTTTATTTTCAGGCTGTAGGTGTCCTTCTGTCTAAAATGAGTCTCTTGTAGACAGCAAATAGATGGGTCCTGCTTTTTTATCCAGTCTGAAACCCTGCGCCTTTTGATGGGGTCATTAAGCCCGTTCACATTCAGAGTTACTATTGAGAGATATGAGTTTAGTGTCATCATGATATCTATTCAGTCTTTGTTTTTGTGGACTGTTCCACTGAACTTCTTCTTAAAGGGGAATTTTAAGAGGCCCCCTTAAAATTTCTTGCAGAGCTGGTTTGGAGGTCACATATTCTTTTAGTTGCTGCCTGTCTTGGAAGCTCTTTATCTCTCCTTCCATTTTGAATGAGAGCCTTGCTGGATAAAGTATTCTTGGTTGCATGTTCTTCTCATTTAGGACCCTGAATATATCCTGCCAGCCCTTTCTGGCCTGCCAGGTCTCTGTGGAGAGGTCTGCTGTTACCCTAATACTCCTCCCCATAAAAGTCAGGGATTTCTTGTCTCTTGCTGCTTTAAGGATCTTCTCCTTATCTTTGGAATTTGCAAGCTTCACAATTAAATGTCGAGGTGTTGAACGGTTTTTATTGATTTTAGGGGGGGATCTCTCTATTTCCTGGATCTGAATGCCTGTTTCCCTTCCCAGATTAGGAAAGTTTTCAGCTAGAATTTGTTCAAATACATATTCTGGCCCTCTGTCCCTTTCGGCGCCCTCGGGAACCCCAATTAAACGTAGGTTTTTCTTCCTCAGGCTGTCGTTTATTTCCCTTAATCTATCTTCATGGTCTTTTAATTGTTTGTCTCTTTTTTCCTCAGTTTCCCTCTTTGCTATCAACTTGTCTTCTAGGTCACTCACTCGTTCTTCCACCTCGTTAACCCTCGTCGTTAGGACTTCTAGTTTGGATTGCATCTCATTCAATTGATTTTTAATTTCTGCCTGATTAGCTCTAAATTCTGCAGTCATGAAGTCTCTTGAGTCCTTTATACTTTTTTCTAGAGCCACCAGTAGCTGTATAATAGTGCTTCTGAATTGGCTTTCTGACATTGAATTGTAATCCAGATTTTGTAACTCTGTGGGAGAGAGGACTGTTTCTGATTCTTTCTTTTGAGGTGAGGTTTTCCTTCTAGTCATTTTGCTCAGTGCAGAGTGGCCAAAAGCAAGTTGTATTGGGAAAAAGAGAAAAAGAGAGGAGAGAAAGAAGGAAAGAAAAGAGAAAGAGAAAAAAAAAGGGAAGAAAAAGAAAAAAAAAAAACGAAAAAAAAAAAAAGAAGAAGAAAAAGAAAGAAAAAGAAAGGAGAAAAAAAAGGGGGTGGGGGAAGGAAACAAATCAAAAAGCAAAACAAATCAAAAACAAAAACAAAAACAAAAACAAACAAACAAAAAAAGAACCACCGGGGAGTATCTTCTGATTCTGTGTACTTTAAGTCCCTTGGCTTCTCCTGGAAGTTGTCAGTCTAGCTGGTGTTCTGGGGGAGGGGCCTGTTGTGCTGATTTTCAGGTGTTAGCAGTTGGGGGAGCTGCTGTGCCCCTGCCTGGCGCAGGGCTCAGTGGGGGTTGTTTACCCCCTGAGGCCGCAGGAGGAACAGCCCCAGTGGCGGGGCAGCTCTGGAAACCTGGATTCAGCTCCGGCAGGAACTCCGTCTGCAGGGCCTGGAGGCTCCGGGGCGGGGCCGCTGATCTGCTCAGCTCGGGGCAGGAGCGTCCTCGCTGTCCTGGGCCCTCCCGGCCTCTGCCTGTCCCGGGGGGGCCGGATCCTGGGCTGTGTCCCGGCGCCCTGTGCTCCGGGGCCTGCGCTGGTGGATTCGCGCTCCCGGGCCGCGCAACCCCCTCCGCGGAGCTGCCGCCCGAGCCCCTTCGAGCTGCTCCTGGAACCGCGCAGTCCCCTCCGCACGGAGCCTCTTCTTCTGCCCGAGCCCCTCCGAGCTGCTCCCGGGGCCGCGCAGCCCCCTCCGCGGAGCCGCCGCCCGAGCCCCTTCAGCTGCTCCGGGTCCCGCCGGGTCCCGCCGTGCGCGCTGCAGCCCTTAGGGAGCTCGGCGCACTCTCCCGGGCGCGCAGTTGCTGTTACTGTCCCCGGGAGCCCGAGGGCATCCCCGCCCTCCTGGGTTGAGCAGGGAGTCTTGATGCAGGCTCCATCCCAGGGCCTTGGGATCCTGAGCTGAGCTGAAGACAGACGCCACCCAGGCACCCCCGCCACCCATATAAAAACTATTTCCTTCTTCAAGTTTTTCAATTGGTTTCCTAATATAATAAATGACTATTTAAGGTCATTAAATAGTCACCTTTCATCTTCTCTTCTACAGCCTCTCAACATCCTTAAGTTACTCTTTTTGGTGCCTTTCATATTTATCTATGTAATGTAAAGCAATATGTTTACATTTTTAGTTCTTTTTCCAACAATTATTATAGCAAGAATCTCTAGACCCCTCATTTTGAAAGGCTAAGGTACCAGAGACTCTCTACCTTCCTTCTCTCCTCTCCGCTTTCCATCTCCCAACTCTGGTCAACTGTAATTTTGCTTTTCAGATTGTCAGCATTGATTCTGTTTACATTCTCCACCATAACCCCAATGAAGTCATTATATTTGTCAGTATATTGATTCTACAACTTGGAAATAGAGATGTTCAGATTATCAACTCATAGCTAACCCACCTGTATGTCATTCTTACCTTCATGACACTTGACATCTGTGTCACAACTTTCCTGGGGTGCCACAGAGAAGACTGTCTTTTTGCAGCCTCTCTTCTGTGTATTTTCAGTTAGGACCTCATCACTTTCTGTCACTTTTCCTTCAGCTTTCCATTTCCCAGAAATCTGATGACATTTCTCTTACACTCACAGCTTCCCTGTTGTTCTCTTTATTGTAAGATTTTTAATGCCTTGACTCTTATTTAATAGTGTCCAGGGCCCATAATTTCTCAGACTGCTATCTTAAACCGATGTTCTAGAATGACTTCTCAAGTGCCCATGCTGTTCATAGTGCCTTCTACAGGTCCTGCCTGATTCCCCATGCCCTTGTCGTCGTGTTCTTGTCTCCCTTTGTGCGACTGCTGTGCCCTCTTCCCAAAAGCCCCAGTCCTTCCTATTTCCAGGCCAAGGAGGCTGACAAAAAGAAGGTATAATTGACTCTTGAACAACATGGGTGTGAACTGCATGGATCCACTTTTTTAGAAAAGATTTTATTTATTTATTCATGAGAGACAGAGAGAGAGAGAGAGAGAGAGAGAGAGAGATGCAGAGACACAGGCAGGGGGAGAAGCAGGTCCCATGCCGGGAGCCCAACATGGAACTCGATCCCGGGTCTCCAGGATCACACCCTGGGCCAAAGCTGGCACTAAACCGCTGAGCCACTGGGGCTGCCCAGATCCACTTAAAAAAAAATTTTTTTTAATCTATTTATTCATGAAATGGTCCACTTATATGTAGTATTTTTTTCTATGAATCAGTACAGTATTGTTTGTGTATTTTCTCTTGCTTGTGATTTTCTTTTTCTTTCTTTCTTTTTTTTTTTTAAAGATTTTATTTATTCATGAGAGACACAGATAGAGAGAGAGGCAGAGACACAGGCAGAGGGAGAAGCAGGCTCCATGCGGGAGCCCGACATGGGACTTGATCCTGGGTCTTCAGGATCACGCCCTGGGCCAAAGGCAGGCGCTCAACCGCTGAGCCACCCAGGGATCCCTTGTGATTTTCTTAATAAGAAAATTTCTTAACATTTTCTTTTATTTAGCTTACTTTATTATAAGAATATAACTCATAAAACATACAAAATATGTGTTAACCAACTGTTATGAGTGAGTCTTCTGGTCAACAGTAGGCTATCAGTGGTTATGTTTTTGGGGAGTCAAAAGTCTGTACAGATTTTTGACTATACAGGAGTCAGCACAGTTAACCCCCACATTTTTCAAGCATCAACCATAGTATTTAAACCACCTCAGTACCTCCCTGGCTGAAGATGATCATAGTTGCCCTGTGCGGCTGTAGACAGGAGTCCTTGTTCTGATCTCTGGGTCCCAGATTTGTCCTGATGACATGACTTTTCCTGCCCTTTATGCCCCAGACTCCTGGGACTTTACTTGTGCTTTCTTTCTGTTTCTAGCAATTTTGGCCTGTGTTGGTCTCCTCTCTTTGTCCATTGGTAGTCTTGTGAGCCAGCCAGACCATAGCACACCTCCCAGATAATCATGGCTAGCATGCCCTGACCACCATCTCAGATTCCCTGTTACTGTGTACCACCTGTGTCACTGGGCCCTCACTATCTTCTCATGGAAATCTAGCTGCAAGCTGCTATCTGCATGTCCCTGATGTGGCCACCTCTTTTAACATGTCCTTGTCCTCCTGGTCGCCCTTCCTGTTGTTCATTCAGTCTGCCTACTCCGCTTTTTTGACCTCACCTATTTTCTTTCATTAGGTGCCATCTTCCCCACTTCTTGCTTGCTTGAGCTGCTACAAGGAAAGCAGAGATACTTTGTACTTTCATCTGTTCACATATCACCCTCCGATTCTCCACATCCTACAATCTATATATCCTCAATGAGGGCAATATCATCCCTAAGAGGGTAGACATTGGTTTTGGGAGCTGAAAAAAATTTACTCCTTTTGCATATAAAGCACAGATATATGCATATTGTACATGAACAGATAAACAGCATATATTTGCCGTATTAAACAGTTAATAATGAAGATCATCTCTCTTTGTGGAGAGCAATTATCTCTGTTTAAGAAGAACTTATAGTGTAATGGGAGAGTCTCCACTGATGGGCATGACCTTAAGACCCTATCCAATTCCATCTCAATGCTGGGCTGGGTTGAACTGAATTGCTCATATGAAGACTAGACTTGTGTAAGGGTACCAGAGTGAGAGAGAGAGAGAGCGAGAAAGACAGACATAGGAAGAAAAGAAATAGAAAAGGAAAAAGAAAGGAGAAGAGATATTGATTGATTTCAATAAACTTTTGTAGAAGTTTTATATCTAAAATTTTTGGACAGAATTATTTTCTTATAGCATAGTTAAGTTTTATATCATTAAAAAAACATAAAATTGTGTTTTTTTCAATACATATTGGGTGGGGATACTCATCAAAACATGCTTAGGATGTTAGAGATTTTTCTCTTCCCTGGAGAAAGTAAAGATCAGGGCTCTTATTTTGGAGGATCCTGGAGGATGGGATACACCTCAGGTAGATGGGCCTTCAAGGAAGGGTTGCTGGCAAGGAAAATCCCAGGGGGCAGCAGTGGCTATGTGAATGAGGGTTCTGACAGTCATCTGCTAATATGAATGCTGTGTGTAAGGAGACACATGATCTATCTCATTAGGGTAATGATTAAGAGCATGGCTCCTGAGCTAGACTGCCTGAGTTAGAATCCCTTCTCCTCTGTTGACTAGCTGTCTGACTCTGAGTAGGTCACTTGATTTCTGTGACACAATTTCCTTATTTGTAAAATGAGGATGATAGGTGTGTACTTTATTGAGAATTAAATGCGTTAATACTTATAAAGATACACTTAGGCAGAGTAAGTTCTCAAGCATAAAGGTTTTTAATATTTCCTGCCTCTAGTGCCATGGATGGCATGTAGAAATCATGATAAATATTTGCTGAATAATAAATGTGGCACTACCTATGAGAGGAATGAACTAGATCTTTTGTGAGTCTTTGGAGAATGACAATGCAAAGATCCTGATCTCAATAGCTCTTTATTAAAAGATAATCTTAAAGTAAAATGACTAGTTTTAATCTATTAAAGTCTATTGCTAAGTTCTATTTTATGTATCTGTGCCAAGGAGAATGATTAGTTGTTTCTTGTTTTTCCTTGGTTATGGTGTTGGTGCTGAACACTCACTAGGAAAGAACAAATGTTTGATTTCTTCCTCCCAACCTAGAAAGGGAAGGTTGGCATTTGTGATCCTCCAGGTTTGAATTGTGAGGAGTGTTTTCAGCATGAAGGAGGCAGGGATGCAAGTGGGATGGGCAGATTATGTAGGATCAATCCTGAATGGGAAGGCAGCCTTCCAGTGGAGGTAGGTGAGAGGGGGCCATATGGAGGGTGAGGACAGGAGGAACCTTCTTGAGGGGTTGGATTTGTACTCCCCTCCTGCGTCCTAGGATGTGCCCTGGAACGTGGCAAGGCCTTTGATGGGACAGCTGATGGAGGGCAGTAGAGGATGAAGATTGGGTATGTTCTGGAGTTTCTCCTTCAAATGAACCACCTAAATAAAGAGCATCTTTCAGGAAAATTAGAATGAAGTGATCACCACAGAAGTCCTTAAAAACTTTTTATTTTTATTTTTATTTTTTTTTTGGAATTGTGTAAGCCTCACCAGTTTCTTGTGTGATATCAAGGGGAGGGGGTGGTTTACAAAACATGATTTGAAATTCTTATCAATATGAAAGATGGAGAATTTAAGTTTGTATTTAATTTGACTAGGAAAAAGAGAATAGCATGAAATTTCTGCTTCTTAGCATTGTGGGCCACATATAGAGCATCCTCAGTATTCAGTTTAGCTGATGATTCACTGAAGCTGGACATAAATTGAAGATTTTATTTTATTTTATTTTATTTTATTTTTTTAAATTGAAGATTTTAAAACTATTTTTGATAATAGGCATTGCTTTGTAAATTTGCAGTTTTAAGGTGTATATTCACAGATTATTTTCTCCTTAGAAAGAAGGTTGCTGTTTGTGTAAGTTATTATTAAGGCAGACAGATACTTTGGAACATGCCATAGTGATTTAACAGAGTGCTGTAGTGCTTGCTAGGTGGTTGATTCGAAGGGGCATCTCTAGAACATTCCCTATCCCCTATTGCCCTCCATCAACTGCTATCTCAAAGGCCTTGCCACATTCCAGCCTACCTCATGGAAACTGTAACTGAGATACAGGCTCAAAGCTGTCAAGAAGGGTTCTCTCTCTCCCTGCCCTTCTATGTCCTCACCTCATCTTCCTCTCCTCAAGGTATTAAAATATGTAGCACTCATATTTAAAATATAAAAAATACAATTTAACATCAAATTAGCTGAATATAAAAAAGAAAAATTTTTGATTTATATATTATTTTTCTTTTTTATTATTTTGTTTTGTTTTGTTTTAAAATTTATTTATTTATTTATTTATTTTGATTTCTATATTTATAAAAGAGATATAATCTAGAAAAGATGTAACATGACTCAATGATGTATGTGCCAGATACAGAGCCTGCTCTGTAGCAGGAACCTGATGACTGCCTGCTAAATTAATGAACCATAATACCTATGTATCTTGTATAATCTCTATATAGAAACTTATAGGAGACAGCATGAGAAAATGCCATGAGCATGGGCTGTGTTGTCAGAGGAACTGAGATTTAAATTCTGACTCTTCTTGGACTAATTACTTATCTTTAAGATTCTTTTTTTTTTTAATTTTTATTTATTTATGATAGTCACACACACACAGAGAGAGAGAGAGAGGCAGAGACACAGGCAGAAGGAGAAGCAGGCTCCATGCACCGGGAGCCCGATGTGGGACTCCATCCCGGGTTTCCAGGATCGCGCCCTGGGCCAAAGGCAGGCGCTAAACCGCTGAGCCACTCAGGGATCACTATCTTTAAGATTCTATTAATAAGATCTACTGTATAGAACTACAGTATGGATTAAATAAGAAAACATAAGTAACTAATTTAACAAAGTGACTAGAATGCAGTTATTACCCAATAAATATTTTGTGATGTTTAGGGCAAACCATCCTAGCTGCTGTAGCATACAAACCCACTATTCTCAGATACTTAACTTCATAAAATCAATTCTTTCCTCATTTCCATATGAGTATTTCTGGGTGGGTGGTATTCAATGTGATTATTTTGGAACTAAGGCTTCTTCCATTTGGAGACTCTATGTCCTTGGAGTCATCTCATTCAGCCAATGGATGGGGAAGGAGGAAGCAAGATGAAGTGTGGGAGGCTCTAGTGACATACATCACTGCCCCACATTCCAGTGGCTAAAAGTCTGTTATGGATTCAGGTATAAGGAAGACTAGTTAATGTAATCTTGTGTGGTCGATAGAGGAAATGTGTTTGGTGAACATCTTGTCAGTCTCTGCTACAATTTTATTCCCCTTTCCTCTTTTATTTTTCTCTCCTCTTAAAATACAGTGCTATTTTAATTTTTATTTATTATTAATTACTACTAGGTCTAATGCTGTTTCCTTTTGAATGTCTAATCCATTTAGTCATTTCTTGTACATGACGAGCCTTTTTTGTACTTGATTAGGCTCTAGTGCAAAGTTTGCATCAAAACCCTTGAAGAAGATTAAAAGGAGGTAGGAGGAGAGGGAGTGAGGGATGGAGAGAAGGAGAGGGAGAGAGAGAGAGAACAAGTGAGAGCACAAGCATGCATGAGAGCATGAGCATATATTTAATGCTGGTGAGGAAGAGGTGAAACAGGCACTCTCATTCATTCCTGATTAATACCACCCTTTGGAAAGAACTTCAACTTTGAAATATTTATACTATTTGATACAGTATTTCTATTTTGGGGAAATGACCTAAGAAAATGCTTTGAAATACAGATAAAAATTCTTATGTGTAAAATGTTAACCATAACATTACTTATAGTAACAAATAATTGGAAACAATCTAAATGAGAACCCTAGAGGGATGGTTAAGTACATTATAGTACATACATATAATGAAATGTGGTACAGCAATTAGATATAATCATTCTAAATAACTTCTAGTAACAAGAGAAAATACGCTACAATGTTAAAAGATGAAAGTAGAATATACAAGTCTAGTGGTAGTATAATTCCACCAAAGAGAGAAAATATTCAAGAAATATACTGGATATAACCAATATGTCTATCTAGAGTAGAATGGATAAATTAAATTTTTATATATCATGCAGTGGATTATTATATAGCATTGAAAATAAATGAACTCCAGCTACATCCAATAATGTGTATTAATCTGCCATACATATTATTGAGTGAAAAAATCAGGATATAAAATACATAAAATATGATTTAGTCTATATAAAGTTTAAAAACAGACAAAATTGAAATGAAATTTTTAGTGATATATCCTTAGGTGATAAAATTTTAGTGAAAAGCAACAGAAATAAGTATCACAAAAGTTAATTTGGTCATTACTTATGGGGGAGGAAGAAGGTGGTAACTGGGGAAAAATGTTTGGAAGCTACAGAAGTGATGGTAATTTTCCATTTCTTGGCCTGGTTAATGGTTACTAGAAGTTTGTTTTGTAAGTATTTCTCAAACTCTATACTTACATTATGTGTACTTAGATACAGGTGTTGTATTTCACAATAAAAATATTGGATATACTAGAAAGAAATTAAGCTACTCATAAAAGTATTGTTTCTTAATGGTAAAATTAGAGTTATTTTTTGTCTTTGTATTTTACTCTATTTTCCAAATTCCTACAATGTACACACCTTCCTTTTGTAATCAGAGACCCAGTTAGCTAAGGCCAATGAGAAAATCATTGCTGAAATCACCTCCTTGCTGGTGAAAATAACTAGCAAAATTTTTGAAAATAAGTGAGAATTCCAGTGGGATTTTAGAAAACACTTAAGGAAGGAAATGCCAGGAAAAATGGGCTTAATATGGATCCTGGGGGAAAACAGGTTACTTATCTTTTCTCTGAATTTGTATGCTGAGATTACCATTTAAACCAGGATCTGCTGGTGGCTATCATTACCACTGAATGGAGAAAAGCCTGCTGGGAATGAAGCCAACACAAAAAAGAGCAGAGCAAAGAGATGGAGAAGATAAAGTCATGATGAAGTGCTCTAAGCAATTTGATCCATCTCTACCTAAAGCTACATGAACTCTGCTTAAGCTAGTTTCTTTCATAGTAACCATGAGTGCTGATGATCATCATACATCTTCTCTTTTATTCTGTGTTAATGCAAACAAAAATGGAGAAAGTATGTAGTGGGTGTGATGCCAGCCATATGCCTGAAAGTCCCAATAAGAAAGCAGTTTGTTTTCCCTATTGCTAGCTCTATTAAGGGAATAGCATCATAGAATATTTAGCTAATCAAATGTAACCGAGAGAGAGAGAGAAATATTGGGAAGAAGGGCTTTGGGTGATTCCACATAACATTACCTTGAAGACTTCTTTACCTATAATAGGAAGGGGTGGGGAGATCCATTCCCTTGTGCTCTCAGAGCCTGAGCACCCCACCACAATGAATCTGATTCTAATGTCAATAACATGTATTTTTCATAAAAAATGGTTCCTCATGAAGTAATAGCAATTTGTTCCAAAGCTCAGAAAAATTACCTGCTTGAAAGAGAGAACTTTATTAAACCTTGATATCAAGTGCTCTAATAAATGCTAAGCTGAATAAACAAGTGTTGGATAAGATGCTAGCGAGGACTTTTGGTTGAAAAATTGAATCACAAAGATGAATCAATTGATAACAATACATATCTACAAAGGTTTCTTGCTTTCGGATCTCTTGCTTAAGGAGGTAAGCAGGAATTCAAAGCCAACTAAGGTTTAAAATCTGTTTTAAAATCTGCTTCAACCTCAAAATATATAGCACTTTAATATTTTTTAAAATATATTTATTTATTTGAGAGAGAGAACACACATGCATGCATGCACGGGAGAAGCAGGGAGGGGTATAAGGAGAGGGAGTGAGAGAATCTCAAGCAGACTCTTTGCTGAGCATGGGGTGCAGTGTGGGGCTTGATCTCACAACCCTGAGATCATGACCTGAGCCAAAATCAAGAGTCAGATACTTAACCGACTGAGCACCCAGGCACCCTGCATAACACTTTATAATTTAGTTATCCATCTAAGCACATATATCCTATTCCTTATGCAATTATGATTTAAGGAGTATTCAATGTTATTCCTGTGATTTTTGCCGTTTACTGAAGATGAGCTATAGTTCCTTTCTGACTTTAAAGACATCAGGAACTTTTTTGGAGCATAACATTTTCATTTAGTTATTATGAAAATAATATTTTATAATTATAAAATAATAGAGTCATATTTTTGAAGGTTAAGAATATAAAGAAAGAAAAAGATACCACTCTAACAATTAATGTATACCGTTTTCAAAATAATCCTTCCTTCTCCTTGTTGGGGTCTCCCAGGGGATTCCAATGTACAGAAACCCACTTCTCTACTTGGTCTAGATCAGGTCAGTAAGTTACAACAAAAAATAAGGCAGAAGAGGTTCAGAAGTTACTTGTATTGATGGAATAGGGAATAGGGACTCTAGGTTGATCACATGGATTTGCTAATATTGAACCCCAGAATTAGGCAGATAAACCAGCAGTACTGGATAGAGGAGGCCACTCCAGGAACGAGCAGGACCCTTGATACATCAGAGGAATATCACTACTCTGAAGCCAGGACAGTACCGATGGTGGTCTAAGTGAAGCACACTCACTTATTCTTCCTAAACCTAGCAATCAGTTAACTCCCTCTTCCTCTCGAGGACCAGTATGAGTAAAGGGAAAAGGAAAGTTTATCAAGGGAACATAGAGAAAAATCCTCCTTTTGGAAAATGGGAGTAGAAAGGGTGTTTTCTTATTACAAGTAAAAACAACAACAGAAAATCCTACAACCAACAAAAGAACCCCAGAGGAGTATAGTATTTCAAAACTCAAAAAGAACAATTCAATGGTTGTGATGGAGCCATGGTTATTGTTTTGTCAAGAAATATGCACAGAAAGCAATTAACATAGCAGCACTGAGACTACTGTCCTTAGAAAGGCCTGCTTTAGGGATGCCTGGTTGGCTCAGTGGTTGAGCATCTGCCTTTGGCTCAGGGTGTAATCGCGGGGTCCTGGGATCGAGTCCTGCATCAGGCTCCCCGTGAGGAGACTGCTTCTCCCTCTGCCTATGTCTCTGTCTCTCTCTCTCTCTCTGTGTCTCTATGAATAAATAAATAAAACCTTAAAAAAAAAAAAGGCCTGCTTGCAAGATTGTCCTCTGGTTACTTTGAGAGGGTTCCCATCATGCCTACAACTGATTAGAATTTTTTATTGTGCCTAAACTATACAAACAATGTGGTCTATGTTGAACTTTGTGCCTGTTTTTCTCCACATGTCTTCCCATACTTTTCCTTTGCTGATTTTGTTTTGTGTCCTTTCACTGTAATCCATCTTAGCTATGAATATGATTATATGCTGAGACTTTTGAATCCTCCTGGAGAATCATTGAAGCTGGCAGTGCTCCTATGGGCCCCTGAAATAACATGGCTAGTGGTTTCAATTGTTCCTTTGATTATCAGCCATTACTCCATGAAATAAGAATTATAGGAGTTGCCCAAAAATGGACTGTGAGACTTAAGAGACTCAGAAGGAAGGTAAAATGGAGGTCATTTGTCTATGGACGATGGTAGATTGTATTAGGTTAACTTAGCTAACCTGAAACTATATTTTCTAGAGTTCCTTTTCCTATATGGTTTGGGGTTTTCATGAGTCAGGAGAGATATTTTGTATAAGGCTTGGAAGTCAGAAGTGGGACAACAGTTATCTTGCTTTTTGTGCTCTTAAGTTTGAATGAGGTGCTGTCATAGATCATGCATGTTGTCACTTGTCCACTGGTTCATCTGATCGGCACAGGTCAGCATCTGGGCTTGCATCAGCTACAGCTCCTGCCTCAGCCTCCCCAACTCCTGGGCCAAATGCATGGTTAGCTTTATGATGAAAGGTACCAGCGTCTCCTATGGAACACATTCATCATAAAAGGTGAAGACTTGGGGGCAAGGCAGGTTCCAGTTCATCTAAAGGAGTTCCAGCTTAGCCTCAAAAATATTGGAAGAAGAAATCCCTCACAATCTCTAAGTGTCCCTTGATGTTCTTGCTGGGTATGCTGATAATACAAGCTCCTCCTACCTGTGCAGTTCTCAGGGTTGTGTTTATTCCCATCATGGTTGGCTGGTTGGCTCAGTGGTTGAACATCTGCCTTCGGCTTAGGGAGTAATCGTGGGGTCCTGGGATCCCCCTCTAGGTTACTGTGAGTAACCTTGAGGATTAGATAATATTTTACTCTGGGATAAAGAACAGACTTGCTTACTAAACAGTAAACTACACGTGTTTACTTTGGTGAATTCTCTAAACTCAGTGTTTCTCACCTATGATGCAAATTCCAGTATCCATTAGGTGCAGTATCCATCTGAGAAGCTCTGTGTTGCACCCTAGGACTTGAGGGTGAGAAGAACTGAGACAAACATGATGTTTTGCTGCTTGCTGTACTGTGAGTAACAAGTATTTCCTCTCTGACCCTGGAATATAGTGTCTTCTACCAGAACCCATGGAACAGTAAAAGGCTAATTTATTAGCTTGAAAGTAGATTAAAATCTTAGACTCTAACAGCAGGTTCTAGTTTATCCTCACTTCCTCCACTTCATGCTCATCTTCCCTTCCCAGCTGCCTGCCCTGTGAACTTCAGGCACCAGACATGGAGACAACAGACTCACATAGATTGACTTTTGCCCACTCCTTAACCCTCTTTTACTCTTGTAACCACCAATCTAATCTGTTCTCTGCATCTATGAGGGCTTTTTAAAAAATATTGTTTTGTTTGTAGATGATTCATATAAGAGAAATTTTATGGTATTTGTCTTTGTCTGACTTCTTTCACTTAGTGTTATACCCTTTAGGTCCATCCATGTTGGTGCAAATGGCTAGATTTCATTCTTCTTTATGGCTGAGAACTATTCTATGATGTGTGTGTGTGTGTGTGTGTGTGTGTGCATGTGTGTGTAGAAATAATCCTCTTTATCCATCTCTCCATGAGTGGACACTTATATTGTTTCCATGTATTGGCTATTGTAAATAATGCTATGAACATGGGGGTGTGGATATCTCTTACCATAGTGTTTTCATTTCCTTTGGATATATTGCCAAAGTGAAATTGGTGAATCATAGTTTTATTTTTAATTTTTTGAGGAATCCCCATACTATTTTCCATAGTGATTGTACCAATTTATAATCCCACCAACAGTGAACAAGAGTTCCCTTTTCTTTACATTCTCATCAGCATTTGTTATCTCTTGTCTTTTTATTTTATTTTTTTATTATTTAAATTTTTTTTATCGGAGTTCAATTTGCCAACATATAGCATAACACCCAGTGCTCATTCCACCAAGTGCCCCCCTCAGTGCCCATCACCCAATCACCACAAGCCCCCGCCCACCTCCCCTTCCACTACCCCTTGTTCATTTCCCAGAGGTGTCTCTCATGTTTTGTCACCCTCACTGATATTTTCACTCATTTTCTCTCCTTTCCTTTTATTCTCTTTCACTAATTTCTATATTCCCCAAATGAATGAGACCATATACTGTTTGTCCTTTTCCGATTGACTTATTTCACTCTGGGACCCTTCAGGTCCCTCCATGTCGAAGCAAATGGTGGGTATTTGTCGTTTCTAAAGGCTGAGGAATATTCCATTGTATACATAAACCACATCTTCTTTATCCATTCATCTTTCAATGGGCACCGAGGCTCCTTCCACAGTTTGGCTATTGTGGACATTGCAGTGTGGTACTGACACAAAAACAGACACATAAATCAATGGAACAGCATAGAGAATCCAGAAGTGGATCCTTAACTTTATGGTCAACTAATATTTGACGAAGCAGGAAAGACTATCCACTGGAAAAAAGACAGTCTCTTCAATAAATGGTGCTGGGAAAATTGGAATCCACACAAAGAATGAAACTAGACCACCCTCTTGCACCATACACAAAGATAAACTCAAAATGGATGCCTTTTTATTTTAAAGATTTTATTTATTTATTAGAGAGAGATAGCGAGAGAGAGTATGAGTGGGGTGGAGGGGAGGTTAGAGGGAGAAGCAAGCTCTCCACTGAGCAGGGGGCCTGACATGGAGCTCAATCCTAGGACCCCGGGATCATGACCTGAGCTGAAGGCAGATGCTTAACTGACTGAGCCACCCAGGTGTCCCTCTCTTGTCTTTTTAATGAGAACAAGTCTGACAGGCATGAAGTGATAGTTCCTTGTGGTTTGATTTGCAGTTCCCTAATGATTAACGGTGTTGAATACCTTCTCCTGTACCTGTTGGTCATTTGCATAACTTGTTTAGAAAAATGTCTATTCATTTCCTTTGCCTGTGTTTTAGTCAGATTTTTTTTTTTTTTTTTTTGCTATCAAGTTGTATGAGTTCATATATCTTGGATTATACAACTTATCAGATATATGGTTTGTAAATATCTTTCCAATTTTGTATGTTGTCTTTTTATTTTGTTCATTTCTTTTGCTATGAAGATGATTTGTAGTTTGATGTAGTCCCACATGTTAATTTTTTATTTTGTTGTTTGTGCTTTAGATGCTACATCCAAAATATTGCCAATACAAAAAGCTTTTTATTCTGTTGTGTTTTTGTCTAGGAGTTTTACGGTTTTCAGTCTTAAGTCTTTTTGAGTTAATCCATTTTGAATTAATCTTTGTGAGGGTGTAAGGTAGGGAGATTGTATCATATTAGGGGAGAACTGTGTATCTCAGCAGGGGTATGCAAGCTATGGATATGGAATCTAGAAATAGGTGGTTATGAAAAGTCAAGGAAGATGCACGGCAGATATGACACTTCTGTTAACAGTGGCACTGTCCTAGTATGGTAGTATGGTACTAATGGTAGTAGCCAGGCAGACCACCTGTCTTAGATTAGGTCACCAGACATAATAAGATAAGGGATAGTGACCAATGACTCAAACTGAGGCTAAAAGGACTGGTGTGGTGGCAAGATTGGCTTGATACTGAATGCCAAATTTCAGCTTGCCCCAGAGTGCCAAGGTCTGGATTGTACATAGAGATGGAAAGGGGAGAGCCTGCAAGTAGGTCAGGTTGTTCTGGCTATCAAGAAAGGAAGTCTGCGGGTTAGATGCAGGGACCTCAGTCTGAAAGTGCGATGCACCTGGCACTAGTCATGCTAATGTGGATAACGTTGTGCTGTTATTACAGCTTTATTCTGTAAAGTGGATTGTACATCAGAGACCTGGCTGGCTTGCTTCCTTCCTTGCTTCCTTCCTTCCCTCCCCTTCCTTCCTTCCTCCCTTTCCTTCCCTCCTTCCTTCCCTCCCTCCCCTTCCTTCCCTCTCCTTCCTTCCTTCCTTCCTTCCTTCCTTCCTTCCTTCCTTCCTTCCTTCCTTCCTTCCTTCCTTCCTTCCCTCCTTGTCCTTCCTTCCCTCCCTCCCCTTCCTTCCTTCCTCCCTTTCCTTCCCTCCTTCCTTCCCTCCCTCCCCTTCCTTCCCTCCTTCCCCTTCCTTCCCTCTCCTTCCTTCCTTCCTTCCTTCCTTCCTTCCTTCCTTCCTTCCTTCCTTCCTTCCTTCCCTGTCCTTCCTTCCCTCCCTCCCCTTCCTTCCTTCCTCCCTTTCCTTCCTTCCTTTCCTTCCTTCCCTTTACTTTTCTCCCCTTCCATCTTCTTTTTTCTGTTTTTTGGTTTGACTATATGTAGAAACCTGATACCCAATTAGAATAAGAGAAGTAGAACTGTGTAGTATCTCTAATTCATGTTTCTGGTGATAAGAAAGACCTTGGGCCTTCTACCCACCTAGTCTATCTCAGGTGGTTTCATTACATTAACTATTCCACAGATGTAGGTTATATTTCTAATCTGATTTTTCCTGTGAAGTTGGAGCAGACCCATCTCCCTACTTGTCATTCCCAATACCTCTTCCCTTGAAACCTGCCCCTTTCTCAGTGTTTTCCAACTCAGTACAAGCCATTCATCCTGGTCTGTAATCATTCTCCACAGAACAGTCAAAGTGGTTTTTTAAAACACAATTACATCATGCCATTTTTCCATTTTAAAACCTTCCAGTAGCTTCTCCTACAATTAGAATAAAACAATGCTGCTATAATGCCTGTTCTGAAAAAGTGATAGACATATTTGGGCACAGTGAATTTCACGTTTGCTAATGTTTGATAAACAACAGACACAGGCAGAAACTGTACCCAGTGAATGCAGCACACATGCACACACCTCAAGCCCCTACCAGCTGCCAGCCACCAGGTCACTGTGGCTTATGGACCACACCTGTCCACATCACGTGTTACCACTTTCTGCCGGCTTTCAGATAACTCTCCTTCCGCCCCCCAAAACTCAGAGCTGCAGCCCTTCTGATGCCTGCTTCCATGAGCAAGTTTCAGGTATATAGTTATTGTAATATTTATGTTGTTAATCATTAAAAATGTGCTGTTTTATTAGGTTTTAATCAGTTTTTAAAGTATCACAAAAATTTTAAGTATTTTACCTTTAGTCGTGTATTTTTCCAGTAAAACTTGTGGTTTCTATTATATGATTTGGCATAGCAGAGTGGTTTTTAGAAATGCATATGTCTTGGGGCACATGGTTGGCTGCCTTCAGCTCAGATCATGATCTCAGGGTCCTGGGATTGAGCCCCAGGTCTGGCTCTATGCTCATTGGGGAGTCTACTTCTCCTTCTGCCCCTCCCTGCCTGTCTCATTCTCTTTCAAATACATAAATAAAATCTTTTAGAAAAATGCATATGCTTTATTATAGCAGAACTAACTACACAAATTTCTTACTTCTAAGGAACTACATGTTGGCCTCCTCTTGTCACTCTAACCTCTTCTCATACCTCCCTTTTGTGTCACAGTGCTTCAAGAACCCAGGCATACACAACCCAGGGTCTCTGAGAGACTTGTTTTTTCTGCCTGGGGACTTCATCTTTGAGTTCCTGTCATGACGGTTCCACTGCTTCTGTCACATTTTAACCTCAGTTTTACATTTTCAGGTTGGCCTTTGCCATCCACTCTGACATGCCTCCCCCTCAATCTCCCTTTGATAGTTCTAATAAGTCATCTTGTGTATTCCTTTTGGTAAATGTATCATAATATAAAATTACCTGAAGTATTTTATTATTTTTCTTCTTACTAAAATGCGAGATCATTGAGGATACTTCTTTATATCCATCAACTTTAATGAGGCCTGGTACATAGTGGGCACTCAACAAATATTTTTTGAATGAAAGAAAATGAACATTTTTGTCATCTTTTTGCTCTACCAAAATGCTTTTACCAAAACCCCACATATTTCTGATCTGTAAAATCATGTCAGAAAAATTTTCAGAATATGAATCTTCCTCCAAGCTCTCTCCAAAGGGTACTGTAGCATTTTATTAGAGTGAATGAACACTAGGAAAAAGGAAATACCAAACTTTTAAGAGATTGTTACACACTGGCTCTGAATTGATGCTAAATCTAAGGGAACCAAAATGCCTCTGTGGTCAAAGTAGGGCTCATGGTGGTCAAGTGATATATCTCTATCATTCTGGCCTAAATTTGAATTACTGTCTGCTCAATAGATCTGCAGAATCTTATGGTTCTTTCCTAAGTTACTGAATGTATAACTTGAATGGACACATTTATCAACTGGAAGAATCATTACAAAGGTTCTCTGGCTTGTAAAGTAAAGACATTAGGAAGAATCAGATGGATGCCCCTAGAATTTCCCCTCCCTGCCAGGATGGTAAACAAAAGCAATACCACATCTCTTTAGAAATTGCAGGGATTATTGTCACTAGCAAAGACTCTGAAGATGTAGGTATGATGATACCAATCAGATCTCTAGAAGACATAGACATGGCCAACAAGCAAATGAGAAAATGCTCTGCATCACTTGTCATCAGGGAAATACAAATCAAAACCACAATGAGATACCATCTCACACCAGTGGGAATGGTGAAAATTAACACGACAGGAAACAACAAATGTTGGAGAAGATGTGGAGAAAGGGGAACCCTCTTGCACTGTTGGTGGGAATGTGAACTGGTACAGCCACTCTGGAAAACTGTGTGGAGGTTCCTCAAAGAGTTAAAAATAGAACTGCCCTATGACCCAGCAATTGCACTGTTGGGGATTTACCCCAAAGATACAGATGCAGTGAAACAGCAGGACCTCTGCACCCCAATGTTTATAGCAGCAATGTCCACAATAGCCAAATTGTGGAAGGAGCCTTGGTGCTCATCGAAAGATGAATGGATAAAGAAGATGTGGTTTATGTATACAATGGAATATTCCTCAGCCATTAGAAATGACAAATACCCACCATTTGCTTCGACGTGGGTGGAACTGGAGGGTATTATGCTGAGTGAAGTAAGTCAATCGGAGAAGGACAAGGATTATATGGTCTCATTCATTTGGGGAATATAAAAAATAGTAAAAGGGAATAAAGGGGAAAGGAGAGAAAATGAGTGAAAATATCAGTGAGGGTGACAAAACATGAGAGACAACTAACTCTGGGAAATGAACAAGGGGTGGTGGAAGGGGAGGTGGGTGGGGGGTTGGGGTGACTGGGTGATGGGCACTGAGGGGGGCACTTGGCGGGATGAGCACTGGGTGTTATGCTATATGTTGGCAAATTGAACTCCAATTAAAAAAAAAACAAACAAAAAACCAAATCAGATCTCTAATTTGCTTGTTTGAACTCTATAGAAATGGGGTGGATCTTGAAGAATGACTATGGAATATCAAGCATTTAATCAGTTGTCGAATTCAATTGTAGCTGTTGCTTGAGATGTGATGCCTTTAACTGAAGCAAATTAACATTGGTGTGCAGCTATTGACCTGGAAAAATGCTTTTTTCCTTCTGTACTGATTTGCAAGAACCACAAAAAAAAGTAGCTTACTTTTGAGTGGTAGGACCAACAATATACTTTTCTACCTCAGGGCTATACTAATTTTCTTGCTTTCTGTTATAGTATCTTCCATAGCAACTTTCTTGACATTTCAAAAACCTCACATTTCTCCACTACATTGGTGAGATTATGATCATTGTCTCTCATTAGCAGGAAATAACAAGTTTTTTAGATGCATTAGTAAGACATCCGAGGAACAAAAAGTGGGTCATAAATCCCATGAAAATTCAGAGGCCTACTAGCTCAATGAGATTTCTGAGACACCATCTCAAGGGTAAAAGACAAGTTCCCTGCACCTTGTACCACCAACCAACAGAAAGAGGCACAATACTGGATAGACTTTTTTGGATTTTGGAGGCAGCATATACTTGACTATTTATGATACCTCCTACTGAATAAGCTGTAGGTCTTTGGTTTTGAATGCAGACTGCGGAAGAAAGCACTGCTGCGAGTCCAAGCTGCAATGAAAACTTGCTTGGTTTCTTTCTTATTTTCTTTCTTTCTGTGTCTCTTATTTATATATAAATACATTTATATATATTATTTGACTATATATTTGTTTTCGAGGGATTCCAGCTTTTTAAAATTTTTCCCAGTTTACACAAAACAAAGTAGAAGAATACAAGATTAAAACTGCAAAAGTAGTTAATTGGTAGAACATATATACACAAAAAAAATCCAGATAGCAAGACAGGCTTATCTATAATAAGGAAACACATATAAAAATGAAGGTAGCTTGAAGTTTTCATATTAAACAGTAAAAAAAAAAATATGCCACAATGAGTGCCATTGTTTACAGTAATATTGAAGGGGGAAACAACATTACTTAGGGACAGGTATACCACAAGGTCCAGCATCCATGCAATAAATTCACAAAACTATATTACAGTTAGTTAATCAGAGTTTAAGAACTATTCCCAAATGTTATAAATATATACATATATTTATAACATTTATATATATAAATAAATAAATATTTATTTATTTATTTAGGAGACAGAAAGAGTGTTTGAATGTGAACAAGCAGTGGGAGGGAAGAGGAGGGGGAAAGGATTTCAAGCAGACTCCATGCTGAGTGTGTAGCCTATCATGGGGCTCAGTCTCACAACCCTGAGATCATGACCTGAGCCAAAACCCAGAGTTGGATACTTAACTGACTAAGCCACCCAGGTGCTCCTGCATGCTTTCTCTTTTGGATAACTATTCTTTAGAGGAATTGCTCTAGGTTTGCTATCAGGCCTCAATGTCTAATCATTGGACATCAAGTGACTAGGTGACCTAAGATTCCCATCATTAACTGGATATTCTCTGAGCTAACAAGCTATAAAGTTAGGCATGAGAAACAGAAATCAGTTATTAAATGGAAATGGTAAATAAGAAATTGAGCTTGAGCCTGTGCCAAAAGGCACAGGAAGTTGTGTGAGAGGTTACCTCAGACTCCTTCAACACTAACTGATGTTGTATTGTCTTTTTCTTTCTTCCATATCTATGACTTCATGGAGAATTTCTTGTGAATTTATGACTGAGGAGGAACAAAACTTGGGCCTGGTTTACAGATGGTTTGGTGGTCTTGATTCCCAAGGGGGACCCAACAATGGTTCTACTGAACTAAAAGTTGAGACTGCCACTTTACTGTTTGGATCTTCATGTCATTGAATTAACAGGTCCTGAATGAAGTTATTCTGTTTGGGGGCATTGATCCTGATTTCCAATAGGAAATTGAGTTCCTGCTGCACAAAGGCACAATGAGTATGTTTGTGTTGTTATAACAAAATACCATATACTGGGGTGCTTATAAATAACATAAATTTATTTCTCACAGTTCTGGAAGTCTGGGATCAGGATGTCCACATGGTCAGGTGTGAGCTCTTTTTAGCATTGCATACTTCTTGTTGTGTCCTCAAATGGTGGAAAAACAAAAGATCTCTCTTTAAAGACACTAATCCCATTTGTGAGGGTTCTGCCTTTATTATGTAATCACACCTCAAAGGCTTCACCTCCTAACACCATTGCCTTGGGTATTAGATTTTCAATATGTGAATTTTGTAGGGGGAAACTAAAATTCTGACTATGGCAGAGGAATATGGAGCCAAGGAAATTCTTTGGAGTTTCTTGGTACTTCTCTAAGAGTAAAAAGTTAATAGAAAACGACAGAGATTTTAACTAGAAATTTTAACTAACTAGAGATTTAGTATCTTCAGAAATGAAGGTTTCGAAAAAAAAGAAAAAAGAAAAGAAATGAAGGTTTCGTTCACTATGTAGAGAATCCTGACTAGCCGAGGTCTTGATATGGACAAAGGAAACACGAATGAGATGTAGAAGAAAGGGTTTATAAATATCAACTACCATGACCATTACAGAAATGAAGACTGCAGTGGCTATACATATTGTCTTGTGTGTGTGTACATATACACTTTCATTTCTTTTCCTTTTCTTTACAATTGTATGGAAGTTTTGTTGGAACTAAACTTTGCAACTAAGTCTTTAGAACGTTTACATGTGGCTGTGACTGAATTTGAAGTATAATTAATATAGCTCAGAGAGCAATACAATGACTGATGGATATTTTGAGGAGAGGATGAGAGTGCCTTAATTTGTCTAAGAGATAGTTCCATCATGTTAGGCGCAAATAGTTTCTTTTGTTGCTATATGAAGGTTCAAATATATGTAGAAAGAAAAAAAAGACAAATATATGTAGAAAGAGTGTGAATGGATGCTGAGTAGCCAAAGGAGTAGATTGCACTGATTATTCAGCCATTATGTCTCAGGTCCAAATTCACACTGAATTTCTGCTTTGTGATATCAGGACTGGATTCCACTCAGAATTTCTTTGCCCGTTGGCTCTCAGACTCTGACAATAGGGGGCACTAGAGAGAACTGCAAATCTGGAGGAGAAAGAAGAAAAAGGTCCTTATTCACTGTCAAATTGGGATCTTGATAATATCACAACAATCTCATTGCTTCAATCATCTCTGACACTTTATTTTTATAGAAACAATTGAATCCAGTTTGCAGATTTTCTAACCTTCGAGGAACTAGGTCTCAAAATGCCCCATAGGGACACCAAAGCTGCGATTAAGCGTCCCCTCTGAGAGGTCTGACTCTATGCCCTGTGGGGTTCCTCCTTCAAATTCAGAGACCTCTGTTTCAGTTAAGGAATATTCCCTTTTCTAAGTATTTGCTGTATGAGGCTACTTGTCCAAAGTTCTACTTTTAATAGTTTCAACCTCTTCTCTGTATTTTCCTAACTTCTGTGGTTGCTATTTCATGACATCTTATTCTTCTTTAATTTTTATGTTTTCAGTTCCCCAGTTAAAAAAAATCTATTATCGGGCAGCCCGGGTGGCTCAGGGGTTTAGCACCACCTTCAGCTCAGGGCCTGATCCTGGAGACCTGGGATCGAGTCCCACGTGGGGCTCTCTGCATGGAGCCTGCTTCTCCCTCTGCCTGTGTCTCTCCCTCTCTCTCTCTCTCTCCTCTCCCTCTGTAGCTCATGAATAAATAAATAAAATCTTAAGAAAAATAAATATAAAAAAGTATTATCTAATTTTATTCTTTATATTGTTTTTTTCTGCTAAAATAACATATGTAATATTTTTTGTCTCCTAACAAAGATCAGAATATAAAAACAATAGAGGCATACTTTATTGTCCTTTGCTTTTTTGTGTTTGCAGACATTTTTTTTAATACGGATTGAAGGTGGGTGGCAATTCTATACGAGCAAGTTTATCAGTGTCATTTAAAAAAAAGATTTATTTAGAGAGAGAGAGTTTTAGAGAGAGAGAGAGAGAGAGAGAGAGAGAGAGAGAGAGCGCCTGTGGGGGGATGGGCAAGGGAGAGAATCTTCAAGCAGGCTCCCTGCTGAGTAGAGTCCCATGTGGGGCTGGACCTCATGAGAACATTACCTGAGCTGAAACCAAGAGTCTGCTGCTTAACCAACTAAGCTACCCAGATGCCTCATCAGTGCCATTTTCCCAACAGTATTTGTTCCACTTTGTATCACATTTTGGTAATTCTCATAATATTTCCAACTTTTAAATTATTTTGTTATGGCAATCTGTGATAAGTGATCTTTGATGTTACTACTGTAATAAAATTAGACCAGTTAATAATCCTACAGTGACCTATAAATGTTCAAATAAAAGGTAGAGTCACATGTCTCTTGCTTTAAATCAAAAGCCAGAAATGACTAAGCTTAGTGAAGAAGGCATGTCAGAAGCCAATTCAGGCTGGAAACTAGGCCTCTTGCACCAGTTAGCAGAGGTGTAAATGCAAAGGAAAAGTTCTTGAAGGAAATTGAAAGTACTACTCCAGTGAATACATGAACACATGAACAATAAGAAAGTGAAACAGTCTTATTGCTAATATGGAAAAAGTTTTAGTGGTCTGTATAGAAGATCAAACCATTTCATGATTGGATTTTTTGTTTCTTGGGGGTTGAGTTTAATAAGTTCTTTATAGATCTTGGATACTAGCCTTTTATCTGATTTATCATTTGCAAATATCTTCTCCCATTCTGTAGGTTGTCTTTTAGTTTTGTTGACTGTATCCTTTGCTGAACAAAAGCTTCTTATCTTGATGAAGTCCCAATAGTTCATTTTTGCTTTTGTTTCTCTTGCCTTCATAGATGTATCTTGCAAGAAGTTGCTGTGGCCAAGTTTAAAAGGGGTGTTGCCTGTGTTCTCCTCTAGGATTTTAATTGATTCTTGTCTCACAAGTAGATCTTTCATTCATTTTGAGTTTATCTTCGAAAGATGAATGGATAAAGAAGATGTGGTATATATATATATATATATATATATATATATATATATATATACACACACACAAGGGAATATTACTCAGCCATTATAAAGGACGAATAACCACCATTTGCTTCAACATGAATGGAACTGTAGCGTATTATGCTGAGTGAAGTAAGTCAATTGGAGAAGGACAATCATCATATGGTTTCACTGATATGGGGAATATAAGAAATAATGAAAGGGATTATAAGGGAAAGGAGGGGAACTGAGTGGGAAAAATTAGAGAGGGAGACAAACCATGAGAGACTCCTAACTCTGGGAAACGAACAAAGGGTTGTGGAAGGGGAGGTGGGGGGGGGATGGGGTTACTCAGTGACAGGCACTGAAGAGGGCACTTGATGGGATGAGCACTGGGTGTTATACATATGTTGGCAAATCGAACTTCAATAAAAACAAACAAACAAACAAACAACAACAAAATAAAAAGATCAAACAAGCCACAACATTCCCTTAAGACAAATCCTAATTCAGAGCTGGGTCCTCACTCTCTTCAATTCTATGAAAGCTGAGAGAGATGAGGAAGCTATAGAAGAATTTGAACCTTGCAGAGGTTAGTTCATGAGGTTTAAGGGAAGAAGCCATCTCCATAACATAAAAGGGAAGAGTGAAGCAACAAGTTATCTAGAAGTTCTGGCTAACATAATTAATGAAGGTGGCTACACTTAACAAATTTTCAATGTCAATGAAACAACTTTCTATTGGAAAGAGATGTCATCTAGGACTTTCCTAGCTGGAGAGGATATGGACAGGTTGAGTCTCTTGTTAGGTGCTAATGTGGGTGTTAATTTTAAAGTTAGTGCTTACTTACCATTCTAAAAATCCCAGGGCTTTTAAGAATTATGCTAAATCTTCTCCGCCTGTGCTCTATAAGTGGAACAATAAAACCTGGATGACAAAACATCTGTTTACAATATGGTTTACTGAGTATTTTAAGCCTACTGTTGAGACCCACTTCTCAGAAAAAAAGGGGGCTTTCAAAATTGTACTGCTCATTGGCAATGTACCTCACCACCCAAGAGCTCCAATGGGGATGGACAACAAGATTAATGTTTTCAGGCTTCCTAACACAACATCCATTCTGCAATCCATGGACCAAGTAATAATGTCAACTTTCAAGTCTTATTATTTAAAAAATACATTTTGAAAGATCATTCCTTCCACAGACAGTGATTCCTCTGAGGGATCTGGAAAAAGTAACATTCTAGATTCCATTGAAGACATTTTTGATTCATGGGAAGAGGTCAAAATATCAATATTCACAGGAGTTTGGAAGAAGTTGATTCCAACCTTCACGGATGACTTTGAAGGGTTCAAGATCTCAGTGGAGGAAGTGACTCCAGATGCAGTGGAAATAGCAAGAGAACTAGTATTAGAAGTGGAGACTGAAGTTGTGACTGCATTGCTGCAATTTCGGGATAAAACTTGAATGGATGAGGAGTTGCTTCTTATGGGTGAGCAAATATGTTGAAGAAATATGTTGAAGAAATATGTTGGTGGAGATGCTGTGAAGAGTGTTGAGGTGACAATAAAGGATTTAGAATATTCCACAAACTTAGTTGATAGAGCAGCAGCAGGGTTTGAGAGAATGGCCCCCAGTTTGGAAAGAAGCTCTACTGTGGGTAAAATACTATCAAATAGCATCACATGTCACAGAGAAATCATTCATTAAAAAAAAAAAAGAGTTGATTGATGCAGCAAACTTCGTTATTTTCTTTATTTTAAGAGATTGCCCCAGGCACCCCAGCCTTTGGCAACCACCACCCTGATCAGTCAACAATCATCAACTCTCCACCAGCTAAAAGATTACAACTTGCTGAAAGCTAAGATGAGGGTTAAGCTTTCTTAGCAATAAAGTATTTTTTTAAAAGATTTATTTGTATTTATTTATGATAGAGAGAGAGAGAGAGAGAGAGGCAGAGACACAGGCAGAGGGAGAAGCAGGCTCCATGCAGGGAGCTGGATGCGGGACTCAATCCTGGGTCTCCAGGATGGCGCCCTGGGCCAAAGGCAGGCGCAAAACTGCTGAGCCACCCAGGGATCCCCTAAAGTATTTTTAAATTAAAGTATGTACATTGCCTTTTTGGGACATAATGATATTTCATACTCAATAGACTACAGTATAGTGTATACATTTATATACATTGGGAAACCAAAAAGTTCATTTAACTTGCTTTATTGTGTTATTCGCTTTATTGCAATGGTCTGAACTGACCTTGCAGTATCTCCAAAGTATGCCTGTACTGTATTCACTGATTTTAACACTAAGTAGACTTCTAAAAATTCAGAAACCTTAATGGACTAGTCTTTGTGAATTTATGTTATTCATAAACCTTTTGTTATTCTTTGTACATGCATCTTCCTTTTGTTCATGCCTTGGAGATATGTGGTATTCATCATCAGCTGGCTTCCAAGCAAAAGAGAATTTTACTTGATACAGTTGGTCCGAGATCTGTTCTGTTCAACCTTTCAGATTGTCCAAATGAAATCATTCCAAATGAACTGAATTAGAGCTGGGCCTATGCTGACTTAGATCAAGCAAGAAACACACTAATCTAATATGTTGCTGAACTTTGTTTTTGTTTTTGATCTTTTAGAAAAATAGAATAAAACCACATGTAAGTTGCTTCTGAGAAGTCAGGCTAATTGATCACCGTTGTTTGAAACTCAAGAACCAAAAAAGTTTTCTTATGTTGTATTTGGTTTACTTTGATCAGCATTGTTAAAAAACAAAGAATAAGAGAACCAAAGCATACACCATGATAAGTATACAAATGAGGCCCCCATGATGACTCTGTGGCTTACTCCCAGTTCACCCCCTGTCATAGACTATGGCAGTAAGGTTATTCTAGTACCCCCATCACTGCTGGGCTGAGGCTTTAGACATTGTCATCTTGAGTTTGGGTAGGAGACTTCAGAGATTTCACCTGTAAGAGTCCAGGAAAGGTATATGATTGCAATTATTTTCCCCCCACTCTATGACTTATCTTTTCATTCTCTTGATAGTGTCCTTTGAGATACAGAAGTTTTAATTGTGATGAAATCCAATTTATCTAGTTTTTATTGTTTTGTTTGTTCTCCACACTTTTGGTATCTAGAGCCAGGTTTTGAAGTGGGGTTGGCTTATTCTAAACTCAAATCCCACCTTCAAGTATAGGAGGGGATTTGGCAATACACATTAATTTTGATAGAAAAAAATTGGGTATACTTTATTAATATAATTAAGAGGAAAAGCTCCACATGTTCGCATGGGTTCTTTCAACTCCCTTTTCATATGAAGGGCATTTGCTTGTGACTTAGAATATTATAATATATGCAAGATTCTGAAAATCTAACAGAATACTTGTAAGCCTCTCAAACCCTGTCAGCCAGTTGAGAATTACGAACACTTTCTCATAGAAGAAATCTTGAAAACCAGTGGTTTAAATAGATAGGGAGTTTTCTTTCCTCTCACTAGCATAACCAGGCTTGGACCAGCTGGGGGCCTCTGTGATTTAATCCGCAACCAGATTTCTACCTTCCTGTTTCTCTGTTATTAACTTGTGGCTTCACTTTCAAGACCATTCCATGATCAGGGTGCCTTAATTCGTAGATAGAGCATGTGATCTTGGGGGCTGTGAGTTCAAGCCCCATGTCAGGTGTAGACATTACTTTAAAAGAAAAAAGATCACTCCATGATCACCGAGGGGCTCTACCTATTGAATCTGCATCTCAGAAGGATGAAAGGGGAAAAGTAAAAATGATGTGCTTTCTAGATGAGTCAGATCTGCTTAAAGAATTTTTCTAGAAGACCCCTCCAATGGCTTGTGTTTATATATCACAGATCACATCAGCAAGGGATGCTGGGAGATACAGTACAGTAGTTAATTTTTAGCTAAGCTTATTGATGCTGTATGGACACTTTCTGGTGCTTTGTATAAAATTTGGACATCCCAAATTATTATTTGTAGGCTATTGAATTTTTTTTTTTTTTTTTTTGTATGAAAGGATATTCAACAGCTTTCTGGAAGCCTTTCACCAAAGAAAGTCATTCGTTTCAGCCATTTTTGATAAGCCTCAAATAACATGTCTTCACATAATAGTGTAGTCTATTTTCTGCTATGTCACCCCAACAGTACAGTGATTTTGCTGTAAGAAAGGGAGAATCGATATTGGGTAGGCAATTAACAGTTTTTTTTTTTTTTTAACACTTCTGGACAGAGTGTAATGTCATCTCAGCTTTCTCATTCAATTCTTCAGCCACACTGCAAAAATGTTACTTTCCTTCTCTGTCATCAAATTGCCTTTTTCTACCACAATGCACAATGTACAGATTCTTAAAATTTTCTTTTTTTCCCCCCAGTTGAAATGATACATAGGCTGCTCAATGGTTTTTTGTTTTCCCTTCCTCTTTCATCATTCCTGAATGAATCCTGAATTCTCTAGGTCAGTCAACTAAATGCAGGATGGAGTTCTCACAGCATTAGGGACATAGGCCCACAACGTAGGTCTATAAGAACTCCAACTCCATGTAAAAGGAAGACTAGTGAATTTAGAGAACAAAATTGTCTCTTGATTTTTAAATATCTGGTAAGGTTCAGAAAGCAGAAGTTCTTTTTGTGCTTTTACGTTTGGCAGAAGTCTATATAATGGCTCAAAAAAGGCTTGTTTTCCCTTTCCTCAGCAGTCTGTCCAGGTCACTGTGTCTACTCCTTTGCACTGATACACTCAGGTCAGTTCTAATTTGAAGAGTCCTAGTCCTGGGCAAAAATGACACAAATACACCACTCAGAAGCTCTCAGTCAGAGCATCAAACTCTACTGACTGTTCCTTTATGTCTGGAGCAAATATTTTGTTGACCAGACTCCTAGAAAGAGTTCTTAGGCGATTACTTCTCTGTCTTATACACTTTTACACTTATATACTTGTTGTCTTTTGTTGTCTGACTTGAATTTCTGCCTTTGTTTCTTTGGGCTTATTGTATCAAATTCTTAATCTCTGATTATCTTGAATTTTATCTGTGAATAAATTAACTTGACCTGATTTCCATATGAATTACATGCATTTGGTTTTGTTGAATATTTAAAATATTGTGTATGTATAGTAAGAGGCTTTTTTCCTCGCTACATTTCTAGGTCAGCGTCCTAAGTGAACCAGCTGTGGTGATTTCATGATTGTTTATGGTTCTTTTTAAGATTGGTTAGCTATTGTTTTTTTGTTTTGGTTTGATTTTCAACTTTCAATCAATCAATTGATTATTCAATCAATCAACTTTGGTTTGATTTTTAACTTGGAACAGAGAAAATGGATTAAAGCAAAAGTATAGTACATTTTTTGGTAAGCTTCCTAATTTTTGGACTCTTTAGGATATTTCTTGACTTTTTAACTTCTATCTTTCTGGAAGTTTTACATCTCTTTTCTAGTATGTTTTAATTACCTTAGTAAAAAGGCTATAACACAACAAGATCTTTTGTAAGAATTCCTTCATCCTAATCTTCTAGTTTTCAAATTCTTGTTTCTTCATCTTTTTAATCTCTGAAGCACTTTTGCCAAGATTGAAACTGAGACAGCTTATTTCACCTAGAATAATTTCCTCTAGGCTTATTCGTGTTGTCACATATGGTAGGATTTCCTTTTCTTCCTCTTCCTTTTTTAATGAGGTAAAATTGGCATGTAACATTATATAGTTTCAGGAGTAAAACGTTATAATTCAGCATTTATGTGCAGTACACAGTGACAACGCTGAAAGTCTAGTTACCATCCATCACAATACAATTGACGGCCTTCAACCACTGTGCCCGCCTCCCACGCCTTTCCCTCTAGTAACCACCAATCTGTTCTCTGTATCTTTGAGTTTTTTTGTTTTGTTTGCTTATATTGTCTATTTCAAATTCTACATATGAGTTAAATCATATGGTATTTGTCTTTCTTCATCTGACTTATTTCAGTTAGCATAATACCTTCAAGGTACATTCATGTTGTTGCAAATGGTAAGATTTTATTCTTTTTTATAGATGATGGGAAGCATTCAATTTGTGTGTGTGTGTGTGTGTGTGTGTGTGTGTGTATCCATCTTTATCCATTCATCCCTTGATGCACATTTAGTTTGTTTCCCTTGTTTGGCAATTGTAAATATTGCAGTGAACATAGGAGTGCATATATCTTTTCAAATCAGCATGTTTATATTCTTCAGATAAATATCCAGATGTGGAATAGCTGGATCACATCATAATGCTATGCTCCTACAGGAATCTCTATATTGTTTTCAATGGTAGCTGTACCAATTTATATTCCCACCAACAATAAACAAGGATTCCCTTTTCTCCACATTACTCTCCATCACCATTTCTTGTTCTTGTTTTTCTGTTTTTTGTTTTTGTGTTTTGTTTTGTTTTGTTTTATATTAGTCATCCTAATAGGTGTGAGGTGATAGCTCATTATGGTTTTGGTTTGCATTTCCTTAATAATTAGTGATGTTGAACATCTAATGTCTATTCAAATCCTCTGCTCATTGCTAATTGGGTTGTTGGTATTTTTGTTGTTGAGTTGTATAAGTTCTTTATATATTTTAGATGTTAGTCCCTTGTCAGATATGATTTTCAAATATTTTTTCCCGTTCAGGAGATTGCCTTTCATTTCAATGATCATTTCTTTCTCTGTGCAGAAGCTCTTTAGTTTAATGAAATTCAGTTTGTTCATTTTTACTTTTGTTTCCCCATGTCCTTGAGGTCAAATCCAAGAAACTTACTAAGACATGTTAAGGAGCTTACTGCCTGTGTTTTCTAGTAGGAATGTTATGGTTTCAGACCTTACATTAAAGTTTTTAATCCATTTTAAGTTAATTTTTGCATCTGATGTAAGATAGTGATCTAGTTTCATTCTCTTTCATGTGACTGTCCAGTTTTCTCAGCATTTATTGAGTAGCCTATCCTTTCTCCACTGTATGTTCTTGGCTCCTTTGTCATAAATTAATTATCCATATATGTGTAGGTTTAATTCTAGGCTCTCAATGTTGTTCTATTGATCTTCTAAAAATGCCAATACCATATTTTTATAATTACTATAACTTTTAAATCAGGGAGCTTTGTTCTTTTGTCTTAAGATTATTTTGGCTCTTTGGGATTTTTTCTGGTTCCATACAAACTTTAGGATTATTTGTTCTAGTTCTGTGAAAAACGCCATTGAAATTTTGATAGGCATTGCACTGAATCCATTATTGGTTTGGGTAGTATGGACATTTTAACAATATTAATTTTTTCAGTCCATGAGCATGGAATGTCTTTCCATTTATTTCTGTTATCTTCAATTTCTTTCATCAGGTTTTTCTAGTTTTCAGTGACCTGTATTTTACCTGCTTGGTTAAATTTATTCCTAGGTATTTTATTCTTTTTGATATAATTGTAAATTGAATTATTTTCTAAATTTATCTTCCTGATAATTCATTATTAGTTTCTAGAAATGCCACAGATTTTTCTTTGTTGATTTTGTATCCTGCTACTTTACTGAATTTATTTATTAGTTTGAACAGTTTTTTTGGTGGAGTTTTTGGGTTTTTCATATATAGTGTCATGTCATCTGCAAATAGTAAGAGTTTTACTTCTTTCTTTCTGCGTTGGATACCTTTTTCTTTTTCTTAAATGCTGTGGCTAAGACTTCTTTTTTTTTTTAATTTTTTTTTTTTAATTTATTTATGATAGTCACAGAGAGAGAGAGAGAGGCAGAGACACAGGCAGAGGGAGAAGCAGGCTCCATGCACCGGGAGCCTGACGTGGGATTCGATCCTGGGTCTCCAGGATCGCGCCCTGGGCCAAAGGCAGGCGCTAAACCACTGCGCCACCCAGGGATCCCGAGACTTCTAATAATATATTGAATGGAAATGTGAGAGTGGGCATCTTACTCTTGTTACTGATCTTAGAGGAAAAGCTTTCCATTTTTCACCATTGAATATGATGTTAGCTGTCGGTTTGTCATATATAGCCTTTATTATGTTGAGGTATGTTCCCTGTATACCTACTTTGTTGGGAGTTTTTATTATCAAAGGATATTGACTTTGTCAAATGCTTTTTCTGCATCTATTGAAATTATCGTATTATTTTTATCCTTTCTCTTATCAATGTGATACATCACATTGATAAATGTGATACATTTTATCAAAATTGATAAATTATTTTGATGTATCACATTGATTGAGTTGCAGTTATTGAACCACCTTTACATCCCTAGAATAAATCCTACTTGATCACGGTGAATATTATATTTTAATGTATTGCTGTGTTCAGTTTGCTAATATTTTGTTGAGGATGTTTGCATCTATGTTCATTAGAGATATTAGTCTGTAGTTTTCTTTTTTTGTGTCTTTATCTGTTTTCAGTATCAGGATAATGCTGGCCTTGTAAGAATGAATTTGGAAGCTTTCCTTCCTCTGTTGTTTTTGGCAATAATTTGAAAAGAAATGTACTAACTTTTAAAAATGTTTGCTAGGAAAAAAAAAATGTTTGCTAGAATTCACCTGTGAGGCCATCTGGTCCTGGATTTGTGTGTGTTGGGATTTTTTTATTATTATTATTACTGATTCAATTTCATTGCTAGTACTGATCTTTAGAATTTTTTATTTCTTCCTGATTAAGTTTTGGAAGGTTATAGGTTTCTAGGAATTTATCCATTTCTTCAGGTTGTCCAATTTGTTGACATATAATGTTTTTTATAATATTCTCCTAGGGCAGCCCTGGTGGCTCAGCGGTTTAGTGCCACCTTCAGCCCAGGGTGTGATCCTGGAGACCCGGGATCGAGTCCTACATCAGGCTCCCTGCATGGAGCCTGCTTCTCTCTCTGCCTATGTCTCTGCCTCTATCTCTCTCTCTGTGTCTCTCGTGAATAAATAAATAAAATATTTAAAAATATATATTATTCTCCTATAATCCTTTATATTTCTGTGGTATCAGTTTTCATTTCTCCTCCTTCACTTCAGATTTTATTTATTTGAGTGTTCTCTCTCTCTTCTTTCAGAATGAGTCTGGCTAAAGTTTTATGACTTTTGTTTATCTTTTTAAAGAACCAGCTCCTGGCTTCCTTAATGTTCTCTATTTTTTAAAGTCTGTATTTCTATAATTTCTGCTCCATTCTTTATTATTTCCTTTTCTTCTACTAGCTTTGATCTTTCTAATTTTTCTAAATCCTTTAGGTATACAGTTGTTTATTTGAAATATCTTTTGCTTCTTGAGGTAAGCCTGTATTGCTATAAGCTTCCTTTTTAGAATTGCTTTTGCTACATCTCAAAGATCTTTGATCCAAAGATTTTGTGTTTTCCTTTTCATTTGTATCTATGTATTTTTAAAATTTCTTCTTTGATTTTTTTGGTTGGCCTATTCATTGTATAGTAGCATGTTATTTAGCCTCCATGTATTTTTGTTCTTTTCAGATTTTTTCTTGTAATTGATTTCTAGTTCATACTGTTGTTGTCAGAAAGGATGCATGACGTGATTTCAATCTTTTTGAATTTATTTAGACTTGTTTTGTGGCTTAACATGTGGCTTAACATTCCACCTTGCAGAATGTTTCACGTCACTTGAAAAGAATGTGCGTTCAATTGTTTTGGATTGAATATTATGTGTATATCTGTTATGTCCATCTCCTCTAATGCGTCATTCAGAGCCATTGTTTCCTTGTTAATTTTCTGTCTGGACGATCTACCCAGTAATGTAAATGGATTGTTAAAGTCCCATACTATTGTTGTATTACTGTCAGTTTCTTCCTTAATATCAATTAATAGTTGCTTCATGTATTTAATGCTCCAATGTTGGATGCATAGATATTTACAATTGTTTTATCTTCTAGTTGGATTTTTCCCTTTATCAATATGTAGTGCCCTTCTTTGTCTTGCTATGGTCCAAAGTTTAAAGTCTCTTTTTGTCTGGTATAAATATTGCTACTTCACTTTTTGCTATGGGACTGAAAAGAATCTCTTATAAGCAGCATATACATTGGTTTTATTTCTTATTCATTCACTCTGTCTTTTGATTGAAGTATTTCCTCTATTTAAATTTAAAGTAATTATCAATAATTATGTACTTAATGCCTTTTAAGTTTTTTTTTTTTTTTACTTGTTTTTCTAGTTGCTTTCTTCTCTTTCTATCCTCTCACAACTTGTTGAGTTTCTTTAGTGATATGCTTAGACTCCTTCTTTATTTTTTGTATTCCTATTACTGGTTTTTGATTTATGGTTACCATTTTATTTGTATATAACATCTGCATATGGCAGTCTATTAAGTTGATGGTTGCTTGTGTTTGAACTCATTCTTTACTCCTCTCCTCCCCATGTTTTAGGTATATGGTGTCATACTTTATATCCTTCTATTTTATGATTCCCTAACTGATTTTTATAGATGTATTTATTTTTACTGCTTTTGTGTTTCCTTACTTTTCTCACTCCTACTTATGGTCTTTTCCTTATCACTGAGAGAGTTCTCTTTAACATTTCTTGTAAGGCTGGTTTGGTGGTGATAAATTCCTTTAACTTCTCCTTGGGAAACTATCTGCCCTGTATTCTAAATGATGAACTTTCTGGATGAAGTATTCTTGGTTGCAGCTTTTTTCTTTTGGCACTTTGAATATATCATGCCACTGTCTTCTGGCCTGCAAAATTTCCGCTAAAATAATCAATTTATAACCTTATGGGGTTTCCTTTGTGTGACACCACTTTCTTGTCCCCTACTGCTCCTAAAATTCTGTCTTTACTACTATTTTTTTCCATTTTAATACCTATGTGTCTTGGTGTGGACAGCCTTGGGTTGTTAGGTTCTCTCTTTGCCTCCTGGATCTGGATGTGTTTCCCTTTCCCAGATTAGGGAAGTTTTCAGCTATTATTCCTTTAAATAAATTTTCTTCCCCCTTCTATTCCTTTTTTTTCTTCTGATATCCATATAATGGTAATGTTATTATGCTTAATGATGTTGCTGAGTTTCCTTAACCTATTCTAACTTTTTATTCTTTTTCTTTTTGCTGCTCAGCTTGATTGCTTTCCATTATCCTGTCTTCTAAGCCACTAATCTGTTCTTCTACCCCTCTATTCTGCTGTTAATTCCCTCTAAGTGTACTTTTATTTTAGTTATTGAGTTCTCCATCTCTGATTCTTTTTGTCCTGGAGAAGTCTCTTAAAGATCCCTGACCCTCCAGTACATGTTCTGAGATTAGTAAACAAATTTCTTTCCCATGTACCGCAGGCACTTTTCAAACTGCTGTTTCTAGTATCTTGGTGGGGTTGTTATGCTGTCTCTTTAAGGGTGAGGATTCAGTTTCCTATCACCTGCCATCTCTTCTGGAGGTAAGCCTGCTGATTTTTAAAGTGTTCCTCCTGTTTGTGGTTGGTCTTACTGGGAACTTTGTTCCCAGTCTCAGCAAGGGTAAGCTCTTCTTACCCTTTTCCTTTTCTTTTTCTTTTAAAAAGACTTTATTTATTTATTCATGAGAGACACACAGAGAGAGGCAGAGACATAGGCAGAGGGAGAAGCAGGCTTCTTGCAAGGAGCCTGATGTAGGACTCGATCCTAGGACCCCCGGATTATGACCTGAGTGAAAAGCAGATGCTCAACCACTGAGCCACCCAAGTGCCTCTTACCCTTTTTCAATGTGGCCTCTTCTCTATGATTAACTGTGGAAAGACTGTCCTGCCAGTGTTCAGGTCATTTTCAGAATTAGTTGTACTGATGTGGCAGTTATCTCGGTGTGTCCATGGAACAAGATGAATTTGGGATCCTCCTGCCCCATAATCTTCAGGAACCCCCACACTATAGCCTTTTTTTTTCTTTTTAAGTTTTTATTTAAATTCCAGTTAGTTAGCATACAGTGTGATATGAGTTTCAGGTATACAGTAATAGTGAATCCACACTTCCATACATCACCCAGTGCTCATCACAAGTGCACCCTTTAATCTTCATCACCTATTTAACTCATCCTACCACTCACCTCCCTCTGGTAACCATCAGTTTGTTCCCTCTAGTTAACAGTCTGTCTCTTGGTTTGCCTCCCTCTTCTTTCCCCCTTTGCTAGTTTGTTTTGTTTCTTAAATTCCACATGAGTGATATTATACAGTACTTGTCTTTCTCTGCCTGACTTATTTTGCTTAGCATATAAAGTCTAAAACTATAAAACTTCTAGAAGAAAACATGAGAAATTATTTGTGACCTTGGGTTAGGCTAAGAATTCTTTGCCTTTTTAGGTAAAAGGACATGAACCATAAAAGAAAAAAGTTTATAAATTAGACTTTACCAAAAGACATGGTCTTTCAACAGATATTTTAATTAAAAGATAATTTAATTAACCACTTCACTGGCTATATAGTGCTTAGCTATTATGCCTTTTTGAGTGAAATGTTTGTTTAGCTATTTTGACCATAAAGAAAGTTCTTGTTACTGAGACTTGAGAGTTTTTTTTTTTTTTAGATTTTATTTATTTATTCATGAGAGACACACAGAGAGAAAGAGAGAGAGAGAGAGAGAGAGAGAGGGAGGCAGAGACACAGGCAGAGGGAGAAGCAGGCTCCATGCAAGGAGCAGGATGTGGGACTGGATCCCGGGACCTCAGGATCATGTCCTGGGCCAAAGGCAGGCACTAAACTGCTGGGCCACCCAGGGATCCCAAGAGTTTTTAATATATATTTTGCATAATAGTCCTTTTTATCAGTATGTGTTTTTCAAATATTTTCTTGGTTTGTATTTTCCTTTTTAATTAAAATATCTTTTATGGCTCATAATATTAATTTCCTCCTTAAATAGAAATAGACTTTTTTATGAATAAAAATGTAATATATTCTAGTTCAAAGGAATTCACCAAAAAAATCCAGAAAAATAAAAAGAATTGTTAAATAGCAAAAGTTCAACTGAGTACATTATACAATCTAATTGTTTTTATTAATTATAAATTGGGCAGCATTTTATCTAGCAAATAGAAGAGAGCTCCAGAGGAGTATAGTAAAGGAAAGGATTTTAGAGGTAGAGAGGAAGTGAAAAAAAAAAAAAGGAACTTGGTAGCAAAAAATCCATTGTTTTAGGCAGGGTAGTCCTCCTAAGGGGAAGCAGTAGGGGTCTATCAGTAAATTTCCTTGTGCTGACAGGGAAGTACTATGTTGACTGGTTAACATTTTGGGAAGGGGAGGTGTCAAAACTGCAGTGAAGGTAGGTATTAAGTCTTGGTTTCCTAACTTGAGGCCTTAACCAAAGTGATACCATTTTGTTGTCTTGTTTTTTTTTTTTTTTTTTTTTTTTTTAGATTTTTAAAATTTTATTTATTCATGAGAGACACAGACACAAGCAGAGGGAGAAGTAACCTCCATGCAGGTAGCCAGATGTGGGACTCAATCCCCGGTCTTCAGGATCACACCCTGGGCTGAAGGCCGGCACTAAACCGCTGCGCCACCAGGGATCCCCAAGATTCGTTTTTTTTTTTTTTTTTTTTAAAGATTTATTTATTTATTCATTCAGAGAGAGCGAGAGAGAGGCAGAGACCCAGGCAGAGGGAGAAGCAGGCTCCATGCAGGAAGCCCGATGTGGGACTCGATCCTAGGTCTCCAGGATCACACCCCTGGCTGCAGGCGGCGCTACACCGCTGCGCCACCGGGGCTGCCCTTGGTTTTGTTTTTAACAGAAAAAATAAATGCTATTAATTGGAGGTTTAATACAAGTCCAATCTTTATGTATACATCAAAACTTCTTCACTTTTTTTATTTTTAATTATTTATGATAGTCACAGAGAGAGAGAGAGGCAGAGACACAGGCAGAGGGAGAAGCAGGCTCCATGCACCGGGAGCCCGACGTGGAATTCGATCCTGGGTCTCCAGGATCGCGCCCTGGGCCAAAGGCAGGCGCTAAACCACTGCGCCACCCAGGGATCCCTCTTCACTCTTAAACTGGAGGAATACCTAAAATTCTACATGTTAATGACAGTTTAAGCAATTGCCATTTTTAAAAGAAAAATCTAAATGTTAACACAAATATCTGCAACTATCAGCCTTGTAAGAAAGCATTGATATTCAAAATAGTTAATAACTATTAACAATAGTAAACAGAATGACATGATGGATGGGCAAATACTGGCTAAATATCAGGTCTACATTTAAAAAAAATCTAATTCTTTCCCTTGGAAATGGAGATAAATTTAAGGCACTTACCAAATACTGTGAAATGATTTCATGCCTTAGGGATATAGTCAGGGTATCCAAAACTCAAATATATAAACCAAAAATATGTATTAGTATGATGGCTAATTTTATGTGTCAATTTGCCTAGGTTTCAGTGTCTAAATGTTTGGTCAAACACCAGTTTAGGTGCTACTGTGAAGGTATTTTTTAGATGTGATAAACATTTACTTTTTTTTTTTTTTTATGATTTATTTATTTCTTTGAGAGAAAAAGAAAGAGTGAGAGTGGGGGAAGGGGCAAAGGGAGAGAGAATCCTGAAGCAGACTCCCCACTGAATGTGGAGCCAGTACCCTGAGATCAAGACCTGGCCACTTAACCAACTGAGCCACCCAGTTACCACTAGATTAGTAATTCAAATAAATTAGATTATCTTCCATGAACAAGGTGGGTGAACTTCATCCCACATGTTGAAGGCCTTAATAGAACAAAGACTGAGATATCCCAAATAGAAAAAAGTTCTCCGTAAGACTATAATATAGAAATATGTTTGAAAAGCCAAAAGCCTTCTGCTCTGTAGAATTGGGACTCAAGACTGTAATATCAACTATTACCTGAATCTGTAGCCCACTGACTTGCCCTACAAATTTCAGACTTGCCTATTCCTGCAATTGCATGAGACAATTCCTTATAATAAATTTCTCTTATTCTATCTCTATTTCCCTCCTATTGGTATTTCTTGGGAGAACCCCGACTAATAGACTTGGTGACTAAGATTAATGATAATCTTCTCTCAGAATTCCCCAGAAAAGCCAAACTTGTGCAAATGGGCAGTAGTGGTCTTCAGTCTTCAGCAGACAGGTTCTCCTAGAGCCTGACTACATTGCCATGCTTCCTTACTTCTGAGTACCGATTTTGATTTTCTCATTATTGTGTTCAGGAAATGCTATCATTCCTCATATGCACTATCAGCCAAGCAATTTATCTGAAGACCACCTGTGGTTTTGATAACTCTATTATCAGAGGCTTTCAGAAGGACTTCTAACAGCTTTTCTGTTTTCCTGCCTGGTTTTAGTAACCCCAGGAAGCAAGGCTCCATGGAATTGATAGATAATGATGAATACCAGTGGATTTTGAGCTCCTCAATAGCAGCTTTGCATATGGACCATACTCTTGTTTTTTGCATTTGCAGTAATAGGAAACAGATTCTCTGCATATTTTTATTTTTGGTCAAATTGCTAAGATGTATAGTTGCCTAATTATGATTGTTTTGAATTCATGGTTTCCAAAAGTAAATGAAATTTTAGGTGCTTGTCACTCTATTCTATTTTGGAAACACAGCATACCATCAGAGGTGTTTATTCTTTAGCCTTGTTCCTTAATTAGCTGATAAGCTCATTAGAGGCAGAACAATGATGTGGTCAATCTTTGAATTTTTTCTAGAAGTGAGCATAGTGCCTGCCAATAGTAGACTTTTAAAATAATTTTGAATGAGTAATTATCAGTAGGGCTGAAGATTTTATAATATATTTTATTGATTGAGAATAAGCAATATTTTCTAATTTTGAATCAATGGATAGTGTTCTCTATCTGAGATGAGTTTCTTTCTTAATGTCTATTCAAGGAAACTACTCGAAAGGTCAAAGAGCAGAAAGCAAAAGATCACTAGGACTCCAGTTTACTTTCTTCTCTACTCTATTCTCTGCTGTAAATGCCTTCTATCTTATTTATCATTTCTTTGTTTTATGAATAATCCAGGGCACTGAGTGGCAGTCAGGAGAATTTTATCATGTGCTATAGTCCAACTGTAACTTAATAGTGCCTAATGCACTGAAATTTACTTATAAGGTACTATTTAGATAGTAACTATTTAAATTGTGTTTTCTTTGCTATAAAATAGGCCAAGTAAATATGTATACCACAAATTCCATTTTGTACTACACATGGCTTTCTATTTGAGTGGATTTCAGGGAGAAATATGATACTGTTAACCTGATTTCAGATTATAAATAATGAGGTAAAGACGAGCTACTGTGTGGGGAAATTGCTATGGTATTCAATTATGCTGCCAGAAAAATGAGAATTTGAAGGAAAGTAACTTACTTTGAACAAAACCATTCCTTCAAATTATTATTATTTTTAAAAGATTTATTTATTTATTCATGAGAGACACAGAAAGAGAGGGGAAGACATAGGCAGAGGGAGAAGCAGGCTCGCTCTGGGGAGCCTGATGTGGGACTTTATCCCAGGACCCTGGGATCACAACCTGTGCCGAAGGCAGACACTCAACCACTGAGCAACCCAGGTGCTCCTCAAATTATTATTATTGTTAATAATAATAGTAATAATAATATTTTGTAGATAAGTGAATGAAATTAGAGAATAGATAATGATCAGGGCAGACAGATAAAAATCAGAGGCAATCACACTAAGTTGTATACCTTCTCCAACTGGGAACCTCTCATAGACACTGTCCAGATATATTTAGAGGTAGAAGATATTTTGGCCTTGAGGAAAGTTATTGATTGCTAGCAATAAATAACCTATGAAAAATAAACTAGGAAAAAGTAAATATTAAAGCAGCCAGGATAAGAAAGTTGTGAAATATAGGAAAGAGATTTGGAAACTAACTCTAAGTGGAAGAAAGAAAATATTGAGTGTCCTGCAGTAGAACAATAATATAATAGCAAATGTCATACTTGTAGCCAGTTAACTATATGTTTCAACAGCTAGGGATCAGCAAGACCCTGTAGGACTTTGGGCTTGCCTGGTCCAATCAAAACCCTTGGGAATGTCCCTGGTGATGAGTCCAGAATCTTGGCAGAATAAATGGGGATACATTTTTCTCATACTTTCTATAAATTTCATGGAGACCTATAAGGATGGACTTTCTTATTGATCCACTATATTGCATACCAGATTAAATCCAAGGAAAGTTCTTATAGACTGTGTCACCAAAATTGGCACCAAAGAGAGAGAAAGAGAGAGAGGGACTGGCTTGAGTTGACAAATAAGTGTTGTTTTGAAATTATAATAAAAGTACCTCAAACACAAATGTTTTTACAGATGTGTTGATTTTTCCAAGTAAGAGTAATTCCTTCCTTATTTAAGTTATTATAGAAAATAAAAAAGGAGCTAAGTTGCTTATCTTGTAATATGAGGCAAATGAAATAATAATTCTGAAAATGCAAGAAAATTTTAGTCCTTTTTCACTTACAGAGAAACAAAATCTTTTTTTTTTAATTTTTTATTTATTTATGATAGTCACAGAGAGAGAGAGAGAGAGGCAGAGACATAGGCAGAGGGAGAAGCAGGCTTCACGCACCAGGAGCCCGACGTGGGATTCGATCCCGGGTCTCCAGGATCGCGCCCTGGGCCAAAGGCAGGCGCCAAACCGCTGCGCCACCCAGGGATCCCAAGAAACAAAATCTTAAATAAAATATTAATGGAATCCAGTTGTGTGAATTAAAACACATGATAAAATAGGCTCTCAGTTACGCAAGGATAATTTTACATTAGAAATTTATAATGCAATTTATCACATTAAAATGTTGACATAGAAAAATAATTACTGATACACAAAATGTACCATACTTGATATGGTACAACAGTTATTTAAAATAAAATTTTAAGGGATGTTAGAAATAGAAAGTAGCCTCCTGATGGGGTAAAAGTTATTTATCAAAACCTTACAGCAAATATTATACTTAATGAAGAAACTTAGATGTTATCTCTTTAGGATCAGAGAGAAGAAAATGTTGCTTGTTCTTACTGTAACAGTTTAATACTGAGTGATAGGTCCTGGCTAATGCTACAAGGGAAAAAAGTAAGTAAATATTGGCAGAAGTAAAGCTTCTGATTGCAGACCATAATGTTACATAGAAAAGCATTAGAACCAGCAACAAACTGTTATTACTAATAACAGAGTTCAGTAAGTTTGCCAGATTTATATGATTGAGTTAAAAAGCCAATAGGTAATTGGACATCCACAGACAAGTAAACAAAAACAAAAGCAAAACCAAACCAAAACAAAATAAAATACCTCGATCTAAACCTCACATCTTTCATGAAAGTTAACACAAGATAGATCACGGACTCAAAATGCAAAACTTAAATAATAAAAATCCTAGAAAAGATTATAGGAAAAAAAAATCAAAACCTAGAGGTAGGCAGAGTTTTTAGACTTGACCCCAAAAGCATGATCCATAAGAGAAATTGATTAATTGTGCCTCATCAGAAAGAAAAACTTTAGCTCTGTGAATGAACTGTTAAAAGGCTAAAAAGACAAATTTCAGACTGGGAAGAAATATTTTTAATTCACATACCCATCAGAAATCTAATATCTAGAATATATTACACTCTCAAAACTCAACATTAAGAAGACAAACAATCCAATTAGAAAATTGGGAACAAGACCATAAGCAATTTTTTCACCAGAGAGGATATACAGATGACAAATAAACAAGTGAAAATATGTTTAACATCATTAGCCATTAGAGAAATGAAAATTAAAACTGCAATGAGATATCTAGACATCTATCAGGATGGCTCTAATAAAAATTAGTGATAATACCAAATGCTGTAAGCATTTGGAGAAATTGCATCCCTCATACATTGCAGGGGAGAATGTAAATGGTATAGCCATGCTGGAAAGTAGTTTAGCAAATATTTCAAGACTAAAAATGGATATGTTATATTCTTGAACATTGTACTCTTGAACATTTATTTCATAGAAATGAAGACTTATTTTCATGCAGGACCATGTACACAAGTGTTTATAGCAGTCTTATTCATAAGATCCCCAAACTGGAAATTATCCATGGGTTAACAAACAACTGTGAATAGTTAAAAACAAACTATACCATAGAATAATACTCAGCAATATAAAGTAATAAATTACTAACAACATGTAAAACTTTGGATGGCTCTACAGTGTATTATGCTGAGTGGAAAAAAATTTAAAAAGTCACATATTATATGATTCCATCTATATATCCTATCGACAAAATTATAGAAATGGAGAATGTGTTAGTGGTTGTCATGGGGAGGAAATGGTGTGGCTTAAAAGGCTAATGTGAGGGAGTCTTGTGGTACTGAATCCAACTGTGTGAACCAGAATATATGATCAACTGGCTCTATTTTAGTTATACAAGGATGATTTTCATCAGAAAGTCTATCAATATAATTCACTACATTAAAATATTAGTATAGAAAAATAAATATCTCAGCTGATACAGAAAAATGCACTTAGTTTGGAACAATAGTTATTTAAAATTTTTAGGGGTACCCAGGTGACTCAGTCAGTCAAGCATCTGATCTTGATTTCAGCTCAGGTCATGATTTCAGGGTGGTGAGATCCAGCCCTGCGTTGGGCTCCACACTAGGGGAGGATCCTGCTTAAGATTTTCTCTCTCTCTCTCTCTCCCTCCTCCTTCTCCCTACCCTCTCTCTCTCTTCCATTTTCTCTATCCTTCTCTAAAATAAATACATAAATTAATTAATTCTTGAAAGTAAGTTAGGAGTAGAAGGGGACTTCCTTAATTTGGTAAAAGTTATATATCAAAATCTTATAGCAAATATTATAGTTGCACTCTAATAGTTGTGTAAGATGGTAACATTTAGTAGAGCTATATACACTTATGAGTGCATGTATAACTGATAAAGTATAAGTAAGCCCTATGGATAGTACCAATGTCTGCTAGTTTAGATATTGTACTATAGTTGGGCAGGTGTTAATATTGGGAGAGACTGCAGAAAGGCTGCACTGCACTAGCTGCAACCCCTGTGAGTCTAGAATTATTTCAAAATGAAAATAATCCTTCTCGTCCCTCTTCCCCCCAGAGTCAACAATTTCTGCGTACGAAGAGGAACCAAATAACAATACAATAAAGCTGAAATAGCATTCATAAACAAAAATAATTTAATATACCAAATAATTTACTTAACCAAGAACGTGAAACTCTGAGTAAAATGTTAAAGCACTAATAAAAGATGTAAAAGTTGATCTGAATAAATATAAGGATACCTGGTCTTTAAAGGGCTGATTCAATAGGATAAAGAAGTAAATTCTCCACAGTCAGAATTTCACTTGGATCTATTTAAGGTTCTTGATACCCATTAGCTATTATGACTACAAAAACTATAAAGTCAGCATAATAGCAATGGTGAGGTATTGGCTCAACAGCTGACTAATAGACAAAAAAGATTTCTTAAAACAAAAGTGCATTCTTTTACAGTGAGTTAAGATACAAAACCATGGCACAACAAATAAATGGGGAAAGGAGAGATACACCAAATAACTGGTATAGGAAATATCATCTACAATAAAATATCTGATACCACATATGACAACTTCAAGGTGAAATAAAGACCTACATGTAAGGACAAAATTAGTAAATAGGAAAATATGTTGGAGATTCCTTGTAAACTAGGGACAAATCAGAGAATTTGTTAAACCCTTAAAAACAAATTGTGAAAAAAATTATAATTTTAATTAAATAAAAATTAAGTTTTTCCCTGATGGATTATTGTTAAGCAGCTGAAGAATGGAAGAGTTATTAATAAATAGAGAGTTAAGGAACAGATGATAGAATAGGAGTAAATGTTTTGGATACAATAAAAAATAATTCCTAGTAAGTTTTATTGTATCCAAAACATTTACTCCTGTTCTTTTCAAGAAGTTGAAAAATAAGCTCCCCCCAAAAATGAAAAATGAGCAGCAGATACAAATAGTCAATTTACAGAGAAGGAAATAAAAAGGCCACCACACACATGAAGAGATACTCAAGCTCATTTATAATTTGAAAAATGTGAATTGAAATGATATGTCATTATGCTGCTATAAACCATTAAGACAAGACTGCTTCCAGTTGGAGGGATAGCAGCGACTAGATTTATCTTTTTCCCTAAAGCAACTAGCAGTTGGGACAAAATAAATGAGAAAAGGATGCTCAAAACTTTGTTTCAAGACACTTTGAAACATATAGAGTAAATTAAGATATAAAACTTTGAGACAAAAAACCCCCAACAACAGTAATCCTCAAGAGGCAGGAAACAAGAGACCAGCTCCCACTATTTTCCATTTTACTAGATGGAGGGTTTCCAGGCTACTACACAAGGAAAGCTACCCCAGGTTGAACCCTGAGTTGAAATCTGAGATGCTCAACCCCCAGCATAAGAAACATAAAGGAAACCACTCCAAGACACATTAGAATCAAATTGCTTAAAAATAACGATAAAGAGAAAAATCTTTAAAAAGCTGCTAGAGAAAAAGACTTCTTGTGTACAGAGAAATAAAGCTCAAAGCAGATTTTTCATCAGAAACGGTGTAAGCTAGAAGTGGAGCAAAATTTTAGAGACTCAAAGAAAATATTGCCAACCTAGATTTAGATACTTGTGAAAATGTCTTTCAAAAATGAGAACAAAGATCTTTTCAAACATATGAAAACTGAAAGAATTTATCAGTAGTAGATCTGCAGTATAAAAATGTTAAAGAAAATCTTTGAGGCAGAAGGAAAATACCAGATGGAAATTTGGAGCTACACAATGAAATGAAGGGCACTAGAAATAGTAACCATGTGGGTAAACATAAACTTTTTTCTTGTTATTTAAATCTCTTTAAAGGATAATTGACTGCCGAAAACAAAAGTGATATAATGTATTTTGCAGTTTATAACATATGTAGAAAGAAAGTGTATGACAACAAAGCAAAAACCCAAGGACAGAGAAATAGCAGTATATCATTATAAGATTTTCATAGCATGCATGAAGTAGGATATTATCTCTTGGAGGCAGACTTGATGATATAGAAAACAAATTGCCAGGTGATAGACTTAAATCCAACCATATTGATAACCATTTTATTTTTTTAAATTTTTTGTTTCATTTAAAAAAAAGATTTTATTTATTTATTCATGAGAGACACACAGAGAGAGGCAGAGACATAGGCAGAGGAAGAAGCAGCCTCCCTGTGGGGAACCCGATGGGACTCGATCCCAGGACCCCAGGATCATGCCCTGAGCTGAAGGCAGACGCTCAACCACTGAGCCACCCAGGCGCCCCAACACGGTGGCTTCAAATAGCACACATGCACTGTCTCAGTCTCCAGGTCAGACATACCACAGCTGGGGCCTCCATCCCAGCTTCTGTGGGCTGGATTCGAGGTGTTGGCTCTTAACTGGGAGGCTGTGGGGAGGACTGTCTTCCAAGCTCACTCATCCATGCCCTCGGATGAATTTGGTCTCCTGTGGTTGAAGATTGAGGGTCCTTTTCCTTGCTGGCAGTCAGCAGGGGCCACCTTTCTGCCTCCGGTCCTCACGCCTGGGTCCCTACATGTGGGAACCAGCAGCACACCAAACCCTCCTCACACTGGAGGCTGACTGCTCTTGGGGGGAGGGGGGAGCAGATCTCTCTGATCCCAAAGAAGGTTGTCTGCATCATCCAGAATAATCTCCACACGGGCCCACTGCTTAGTCACCTTAATGCCATCTGCAAAGGCCCTTCTTTCAAATGAAGTTAACGATTTTATAGGCATAGCCCCAGAGATTTGGGTGTGGGCATTGGGGGTGGGAGGTGTACTATTGTGGCTGCCAGAGCTTCTCTGCTTCTCTGCAGGAAACCTGTAGACATTACACAATAAATAATAAGGTGTGGGGACCATCATCATAGATGGGAGCCCTGGCTTCTAAGAAACCAGAAAGAGGCCCACTGCCCAGCCTCAGAGAGCAGGTGTGGGGAAAGAGAGGAGTATCAGGAAAGACTTCCCAGAAGAAAACTGAGATTATCCAATGGAACCTAAAGATGAGTGAAAGTTGAACGGAAGTGTCACCAGTAGAGGTGCTTAGCCTCCAGACTCTTAGAATGACATGTTCGGGAGAGGCCAGAAACTACAATGAACTCCAACGAAGTTGGTCTAAGATGTGGGCAGCGTAGCAGGAGCCAGCCTCCCTGAACACGAAGACCCGCTGTCACCCTCCCTTCCCCCGGTGGGACGATTCTGCAAGAACCTTCCAAGAGCAACGCAGTGCACCTTCAGGGAAGAAACCCCACCATGCAAGGGAAATGAGCTAAGTGAATCTGCATGCGCTGGTTGAGGAAGAGGTATGCGACGAAGGAAATGAAAATGACAAGCAGACCACTATGCCTAATGGGTTTCCAATTTCCGTCCCTCGTGCCCCCGAAAAGAAAGTGATTACTTGTGACAGTGCAGGGGTTTAACAGAAGCCAACTGTTAAATATTCAAGAATTGTGCAAACTGGATTTTAAACCTTTAATCGCTATGGTGGGATCTCACCCCTCAGACGTCAGCAAACCTATAATCCGGGGTTGATAACCATTTTAAACACAAGTGATCTGGCGGATCCCTGGGTGGCTGGGCGGTTTAGTGCTGCCTTTGGCCCAGGGCACGATCCTGGAGTCCAGGGACTGAGTCCCGTGTCGGGCTCCCTGCATGGAGCCTGCTTCTCCCTCTGCCTGTGTCTCTGCCTCTCTCTCTCTGGGTCTATCATGAATAAATAGATAAAAATGTAAAAAATCATTAAAAAAAATAGAAGTGATCTGAGCACACCAATTAAAGGCAAAATTGTCAGATTGGAAAAATATAAGACCCAACTATATGCTGTCTACAAGAAACCTACTTGAAATATACAGACAAAAATAGATTAAGACTAAAGGATGAGATAGAGAAACCATGCTAACTCCAATCCAAAAAAAGCTGGACTTGTTTTATTCCTATCAGATAAAGTAGATTTTAGATTAAACTATTATCAGGGATAAAGAGGGTCTTTTCAGAATGATAAAGGTGTCAATTCATCAAGAGGACATAACAATTCTAAATGTTTATGCAACTACTAACAGAACTTCAAAATACATGAAGCAAGAAACTGATCGAAATGCAAGAAGAAGTAGACAACACAAGAATTATAGTTGTAGATTTCAGCATGTGTCTTTTGGTAGTTGTTAGAATAGAAAAGTAGTAAGGAAATAAGCCACTAAAACCATATATCGACTAACATAATCTAATGGACATTTATAGAACACTCCAAATAACAGTTGAAACATATCCTTTTCGAGTGCACAGGAAATAGTTATCAAGAAAGGTTATACACTGGGCCATAATACAAGGCTCAATAAATTTTTAAAAATCCAAGTCATTGAAGTATGTTCTCTAACCACAGTGGAATTAATTAATAATCAATCCTAGAAGGATATCTGAAAAATCTCCGAATATTAGAAAGTAAATACGTTTTCTTTGAAAATCCAATATATCATTTGTGGGCTGTGTTTAAAGTCGTACTTTGAGTGAAATTTAATGTTCTAAATGCTGTATTAGAAATAAAAGGACTCCAAGCAAAAACCTCAGTTTCTGACTTAAGAAATTATAAAAAGAGCAAATGAAAACAACCTCGTACCTTCGACAAGAACACACAGTTATACTTTATTTTGAATTTTTAAACTTAAATACAATTAATTAACATATAATGTATTATTAATTTCAGAGGTAGAGATCAGTGATTCATCAGTCTTATATAACACCCAGTGCTCATTACATCACATGCCCTCCTTAATGTCCCTCACCCAGTTAGCCCATTCCACATGAACACAGTTATACTTTAAACTTAAACTTAAATTTTAAACTTAAAAGAATGATTGTCTGTGAGTGGAGCTGAAGGATTGGATTGTGAAATAGGCTTAAAAGAGAAAGAAAAATTCAGTGTTTTTTGGTTCTAATCTACATCCCAGGACTATTCAGGGAACTCAGAGCTGTTTTGTAGTCTATGATGTGTTTCAAATATCTTAAGCTATACATTTTGATGACACAAGTGACATTAAATTGTTTGCTTGTGAAGATTCAACACCCTTTTACTTACCATCCTTATTTTAAAAAATTTTAAATTAATTATCTATCTATCTATCTATCTATCATCTATCTATCATCATTTATTTATTTTACCATCCTTGATGCATGTGTGCCAGCATGAACTCCTTAACACTCACTCATAACCCTGGGATGAGGTCTTAAAAACCCAGAACTATTTATTTATTTATTTATTTATTTATTTATTTATTTATTTATTTATTATTTTTTTACTTTTATTTTTTTAAAGGTTTTATTTGTTTATTCATGAGAGACACAGAGAGAGAGAGAGAGCAGAGACACAGGCAGAGGGAGAAGCAGGCTCCATGCAGGGAGCTCAACGTGGGGGGGACTCAATCCCGGGTCTCCAGGATCACGCCCTGGACTGTAGGCGGCGCTAAACCGCTGAGCCATCCGGGCTGCCCAACCCATAATCTTTGAAAACTTTGCTCTAAATCTTACTAAATTCATGTTCTCTGGCATAGTAGATTTAATTTGTGCATGTTAGATTTTCAATTGAACAGCATTCTGGTAACCGGCTCATGAATTCAAGAAATATTTGCTGAATGCTATGTCTGGTGTGTACTAGGTGACATGGACAATGTGTTCAGTGGTCATGGATGCAAAAAGGAGTCAGGGGTGCTTGCTAACTATTACCTTAACATTTTAATTACCTGGGGACAAAGCAAGTATAAAAATAAATCTGATAGGTATAATAAAGGAGCTGTGATAATAATGTGTGTGGAGTAGTGTGTGGGCATGGAAGGGAATTGTGTGTTCCAGCAAAGTAAGAGCAAAAATGTAAGGGCTTGGAAAAAGCATCAGAGAGCTGAGTGGTGTCAGAATTTAAAGTGAATGTTTGTCAGGTAGCTAGGAGTGGGGGATACACACAATGAAGAGGGGCCACTTGACATCAGAGTTTGGGAAAATGAAATTGCCTAGGAGATTTGGAACATAAAGTGCACTTGGTGGAAGGAGAGGTGTGGCAGGAGATGAGGCTGACCACAGGCTCTCACAGTGCTAGAATCCTGGTTTTTTCTATTTTGGTATCATCTCCTCCTCTCTTGCTCTGTTCTTCTAGTCTCTTCTCCTCATACCTAATGATGTTCTGAGAACCTTTTTTTAATTTTAGCTGTAGAATTTAAGTTCTCTTTTATAATATTGCATACCTAAACTGTCATTCTTCAAATTTATTTTTAGTGTTAGAGTTAATGGGTAATGTGTGATAATCTGAGTCTGATTGTCAATGCCATTATAATATATATAGCTACTTAAATTGTTAATCTATAAGTTTTAAAATTAGTTTTCAAATATAAAAATGCAGTGAAAATTGCTTTCACTTTTACATTGATTTTTACACCGTCTAACTTTTCTGTTTTCTTGACTGTTGTTATGAAGGCTTTTGGTAGATGATTTATGTCACAGTCAATGATTTTTTTCAGTCATTGGTTAAGGTTTAATTTCACTGCTGCAGATGTCCCCAGTTATTTGGGTCATATTGTGAGAAATCTTTAGCCTCTGTTGTTTCTCATCTATGACTTATCATCATATCACTTTAGATTAGAAAATTTGTTTAGGATATTTAATGATGGTTTTATTTTTATAAATTTTATTGGGATATAAAACACATGTGGGGAAATACATGTTTTAAGTTTACCTATCAGGGACCCCTGGGTGGCTCAGTGGTTGAGTGTCTGCCTCTGGCTCAGGGCATGGTCCCAAAGTCCTGGGATTGAGTCCCACATCAGGCTCCCTGCAAGGGGCCTGCTTTTCCCTCTACCTATGTCTCGCCTCTCTCCGTGTCTCACATGAATAAATAAAATATCTAAAAAAAGGTTTACATTATCAATGATTTTTCAGGAAAATAACACATCTGTGTAACCAGCTCTCAGGTCAAGAAACAGAATGTAATCATCAGCCCTGAAACTTCCCTCATACTCTTGTAGTTACTGCCCCTGCCCCCACCATGAGTAGCCATTATTCTAACTTCTAATACTATATATGAGTTCTGTTAACATTTGAACTCTATGTAAATGGAATTGTTACACTAGATATTCTTTTTGGCTTTGACTTCTGTTGCTCAACATTTTGTGTGTGAAATTGATCCACATTGTGGAGTTGGCTTGTGGTTTGCTCATTCTCATTGCTGTATAGTATTCTATTGCATAAATCCACAATTTATTCATCTACTGCAAATGGACAGTTGGGCTATTTTCATTTTCACTTTTTTGTCAGTTTACAGTGGTACCAAACTATTGGTAGTTTGATTTTAACAGTAGTCCATCTTCAAAGATGTGTGTTGTCTTTTATGTGAAAGTGTAAATTAAATTGTCCCAAGTCTTAATAGCAAATGGGAGAAATTGTGTGTTTCTATTACCTGGCAGTATTGTTGATGGCAAAATAGCAAGGTCTAGATAACTTGTAAAACTGTAAAATTGTAAACTTGTAAAATTTCCCTTCCCTCACCCCAAATCTAAATTACAATTTAAGCATTGCCAAGCCTAACTATATGAAGATGGAGAAATGACTAAATCATGGGGATTATTCTCTTTCTGTAAATTAGGGAAAGACTGCCTTATCACTATAGTGAAATTTGATCATTTAAATCAGGAATCTCTACTAAAACCTTCTTAAAAGCAATCATAAAACAGTTAGGTGGCCATAAGGATAGTTGGCTTACAATGGTGGAACAGAAACACCTCCCTAGGTGGATGGGTGCTAGAAAAGGAGAGAGACGTGCTAGTGTGAATAGTGTTGGGGCATATATAATTGCGCAAGGACGGATCTCCATTCAGTGTAGATTAAAAACCTCCAAATCCTTGCTAAAAAGAGCTTAAATCTTTTCCACAGTGACAGAGATTTGGGAATAACCAAAGAGTAAAATTGTAGTAATAGAGAAAGTGAAGCAAGAAATAGATGCCCTTAGTGCAGAGACGGGTCTATAGAATGAAGCTCAGTGCTCCCCTAATCATGCTGCTTAAGTATCATCACTAGACCAGAGTGGAGAGAAAGACCTTCACGTGAATCTTGTTTCTACTTCCCTGTTATTGATTCACCATTATGGAGAGAACCAGAGTCACTGTATCTATCGATACCATAGCTATGTCTAGAATCATAAAGCCGTACCGCCTTCTCACGCTTTTGCTTGTTCTTCAAGTGACCAGGCTTTCAAAGTCTATGATGGCCCAGGAAATCTCTGTGTTCATTAACAAGTGATGTACAGCATCTGAAATATGTAACCTGGTGTTTTCTAATAAATATGAAGGAATTTTTTGTGGCATTTCAGATACACTCAGGTATACTGGAATTATGACAGTGGGAAATGAGAGTTTTAAAAATAGATATCTATAAATTGACACAGAGTGAAATGTAAAATAACCAAAAGGTTGATTGGTTATGTCTCTGGGGCAAGTGATGGAATAAGAGGCTAGTGGTTCTTGCATCTATGTGTGAGGCAGATCACAGGGGAGCTGTGCTTCAAGAGATGCACATAATAACTCCAGAGAATTAAAAGAATGAACTGAAAAATGTATTTCTTGGTACTGATTCTGAAAATGTATTCTTTGTAACACATGCAGGCACAGGAGATAAAATGTCAAAATAATCTGCTGTAGGAATCCTGTACTTGTTTTTCTCCCCTTGAGAAACTAGTACGTCACTTGAGCTGGCAAGATTTTAATGAAATAGCGAGTATAACCACTCCGATTTAAGTCTGCCCTGGACTGTGGAGGAAATGTGCTAGATCTCACTTGTACATAAAACACGTTGTATAGAGAAAGCCAAGAATGAATGTTTCCTTTGGGATGAGTTTTGGGGAACTATTGTCCCTTTGAAAATACTCCTTAATGACTAATGTTGTTTTCTGATTGGCAAAGTATAATTCAGAGGCCACAGAAATGATTGATAACAACAGCTTTCTGATGTATATGGAACTGTAATTTCATTTTAAAAGAAATGAGCATGTTGGAGGCTTAGAAGTAGCATTTGCTAAAATTTCAGTAACACAAATGTGCCAGGACAATTCGATCATTAGAAATGATTTACTCAGTCAATTTTTACTGAACAGAATTGTCCTAATTTCAAGAATTTCTTCTCTGATGCTTTTCAGTAACTCTTTTTCTTCCCATCTTCTCTGGCTTCTGATGAGGCGCTCTCAGAGTGGCCCAAGGGCGGGAGTAAGGTAATTATGTCATTCAGTGTCATATTCCTGTCATTCATGCATTTCCAGGTTAGAGATTCATGTGCTTACCAAAAGACTATTTTTGTTTCCTTCAGTCCTCTGATACTGGAACGGGGAGGAGGATTGTGAAAGAAAAAATAAGGGCACAATTTGTAAATTCCTCATGTGCATTTTTAAAAATCCATTGTTTCATCCATTGTTTTTATTTCCCTTTTGGCATTATGTCTTTTTGTTTTATTTTGTTTTTAATTAAAGTGTAATCGACATAACATTATATTAGTGCCAGCTGTACAACATAATGGTTTTATATTTGAAACCAAATATACAAATATATTTGTAAATACTGCAAAATGATCACCACAGGTAAGCCTAGGTGACATCTGTTATCATACATAGTAACAAATTTTCTTTTCCTTATGATGAGAAACTTCCAATATCACTGTCCTAGTTACTTGCAAATATGCAACACGATTATTATTAACTATAGCTACTATACTGTACCTTATGTTCACATATAGCTTATTTACTTTATAATGGAAATTTGTACCTTTTGACCTTCTTCACCTATTTTGCCCACCCCAACCCCCACCTCAGACAACCACCAATCTGTTCTCTATATCCATGGGTTCATTTTTTTTGTTTTTGTTTGTTTTTTAGATTCTGCATGTAAGTGAGGTCATATGGTATTTAGCTTTTTCTGTATGACTTACTCATTTATTATAATGCCCTTAAAGTCTATGTTTTCATAAATGGCAAGATTTGATTCTCATTATGGCTGAATAATATTCCATCACACACATCACATTTTCTTTACCTGTTCATCTCTTGTTGGACATTTAGGTTATTTCCATATCTTGGCTATTGTAAATAATGCTGCAGTGAATGTGGGACACATATTACCTTTTTGAATTAGTGTTTTCATTTTCTTCACATAAATGCCCAGTATGGAATTGCTGGATCATATAATATTTCTATCTTTATTATGTTTTTGTTTTGTTTTGTTTTGTTTTGTTTTGTTTTGTTTTTGAGGAATCTCCGTACTGTTTTCCACAGTGGCTATTTTCCATGCACCAATTTGCATTCCCACCAACAATGCATGAGTGTTCTCTTTATCTCCAACACTTATTTCTTGTCTTTTTGATGATAACCATTCCAATAGGTGTGAGATGATAGCTCATTATAGTTCTGATTTGCATTTCTCCTATGATTAGTCATGTTGAGCACCTTTTCATGTATCTGTTGGTTATTTGTATATCCTCTTTGGAAAATGTTTATTTAGATCTTCTGCCCTTTTTAAATCAGATTATTTTTGCTATTGAGCTGTATGGGTTCTTTATATATTTTGTGCATGAATCCCTTATCAGATATATGATTTGCAAATCTTTTCTCCCATTCAATATGTTGCCTTTTCATTTTGTTGGTGATTTTCTTTGCTGTGCCAAAGGTTTTTAGTTTGATATAGTCCCATGTGTTTATTTTTGCTTTTGTTTTTTGTACTTTGGTGTCAAATCCAAAAAAGTCTTTGCTCACATCTGTGTCAAGGAGCTTATTGCCTCTTCCAGGTTTTATGGTTTCAGATCTTGCATTCAACTCTTTAAGTCTCTTCTTATTTTAACGCTTCTCTAAGAGGTAGGTTGGGGAAGGGAAAGGATGTGTTATTTACATGAGTTTTATTACCTGCATACATTGTGTTTTAGAGGATGAGATCATGCTTGGGAGAAGGCAGCTTGTTTACTATTTAAATGCTTCTATATTTTATAAATAATACATTTTTATTTTTATGGTCTGTGGTTGTTCATAATATCCTTGCTCTCATGATATTCAATGACAAATTCACTGATTTATCCACTGTCCCATCAGAATTGGGGGAAAACTTGGATTGGCTGCTGTAATGATTCGACTTTAAGATTCTGTTAGCTATTATTATTTTTTATAGAATATCTTTTTTTTAATAATTTTTTTTTAAATTTATTTATGATAGGCACACAGTGAGAGAGAGAGAGAGGCAGAGACACAGGCAGAGGGAGAAGCAGGCTCCATGCACCGGGAGCCCGATGTGGGATTCGATCCCGGGTCTCCAGGATCGCGCCCTGGGCCAAAGGCAGGCGCCAAACCGCTGCGCCACCCAGGGATCCCTATTTTTTATAGAATATCTGTTTTAAGATTCTATTTATTTATTCATGAGAGACAGAGAGGGGCGTGGTGCAGAGACACAGGCAGAGGGAGAAGCAGGCTCCATGCAGGGAGCCCGATGTGGGACTCGATCCTGGGACTCCAGGATCATGACCTGAGCCAAAGGCAGGCGCTAAACTGCTGAGCCACCCAGGGATCCCCATGTTAGCTATTATTATTATTATTGCTGCTCAGTACATATTTTTAAAAATTTATTTAAAAAATAATGGCAGTTTGTTTTAGGTTTACAGAAAAGTTGAAAAGTACAGAGTTCAGTTCCCCTATATTATTCCTCCCCTTGCTCTCTCTAGCTGTTCCTCTCTAGTAATATCTTGCTTTGGTGTGGTACATTCCTTACAATTGATGAACCAATATTAACACATCATTATTAACTTAAGTTCAGAGTTTATAGTAGGGTTTACTCTTTGTGCTGTACAGTTCAGTAAGGTTTTTCTTTCTTTTCTTTTCTTTTCTTTTCTTTTCTTTTCTTTTCTTTTCTTTTCTTTTCTTTTCTTTTCCTTTCTTTTCTTTTCTATCTTTTCTTCTTCTTTCTTTCTTTTGGAAGAGGAGGGGGAGCAAAGGGAGGGGCATGAGGGAGAGAGAGAGAGAGTCTTCAGCAGGATCCATGCTCAGCATGGAGCTGCTGTGGGGTTTGATCTCACAACCCTGAGAGCATGACATGAGCTGAAATCAAGAGTTGGACACTTAACCAACTGAGTCACCCAGGTGCCCCTGAGTTTTGATAAATGTATAACATCATGTATACATTGTTATCATGTCATGCAGAATAGTTTTACTGCCCTAAAAATCTTTTGTGCTTTAACTAATTCATCTCTCCAACTCCCACTCTCCTCCCACTAAGCCCCTAGCAACCATTGACTATTTTACTGTCTGTATAGTTTTGCCTTTTCTAGAATGTTCAATTATTAGAATTATATACTATGTAGCCTTTTCAAACTGGCTTCTTTTACTTAGGAATTTATATTTAGGCTTCCTCAATATAAATGGCTTAAGAGCCATTTTGGCTTAAGAGCTTTTTTTTTTTTTTACTTAGATAATGTCACATTGTAAGGATGTACCACAGTTTATCCATTATCCTGTTGAAGGACATTTGATTGTTTCCAGTGTTTGGCTGTTCTAGTCTTTTGACACCAACAACCACTCACTTCCCCTATGGTAGGCTAAAGAGCGTACCTCCAAAAATATCCAGTTTCTAATCTCTGGATCCTGTGAATGTTATAATATGGCAAAAAAAAAAAAAAAAAAAAAAAAAAAAGGCTTTGCAGTTGGGGATATATTAAGGATCTTGAGATGGCCATTTAGCCTGGATTATCCTAAATGCAATCACATGTATCCTTTTAAGAAGGAGGCAAGGGGAGATTTAATGAGAAGAGAAGGTGATGTGACAGTGGAGGCAGAGATTGGAGTATGGTGATTATAAACCCAGAAATGCTAGAAAGCCACTACTGGAAGCTGGGAGAGGCAGGGACTGATTCTGTCCAGAGGGAGTGTGACTCTGCCTAGGTCTTACCTTCAGCCCAGTGAAACTGATGTTGGACTTTTGGCCTCCAGAGCTGTGAGACAATGGATTTATGTTGTGTTAAACCACCCAGTTTGTGGTGGTTTGATACAGCAGCTACAGGGACTGAGTCCTCTGCCCATGCCACACTGGAATCAGTCTGGTGAATGTAACTTCAGGTACTCTGCTGAAGCAGTTGGATGTTCCTCACCACCCAATCTCTACCCCAAATATGACTTATGAGCAGAGGCAAAAGGTCTAAGGACAACTAGAGTTGATTCACCCTAGCAGGTGACCCAGGGATCCCCATGTTAGCTATTATTATTATTATTGCTGCTCAGTATATATTTTTGTCAGCTCTTTCCTGCTACTGTGCTTCTCTTGAGCTGCCTTGTGTCTGATTATTTTCTGAGACTGGTTCTTCAACTTTTGCCTTGATTCTATGAGTATATCCATATCCTTATAACAAATTCACTTATTAATGTAGGCAGAGTTGTTTCCTATTTTTTAAAAAAATTCTATATAGTTGCCTAGAAATACTGCTCTTTTTTTTCTTATTTCCATGAGTTACCATCTAATGATACTCTCGATTCAACTTTCAAAAATTAAAATGAGAATTTAGTTATTGCTATTGAGTTGCTTTCATAAGGCAGTTTGGAACCCCCAGGGCATTCTTGATCACATGAATATGTGAGGGCTTCTAGAATGAAAAGGGGTGGGTAAAATAACTTTTTGGTTGTGATATAAGAGATAGTAGGTTTTTCTATTTAATAATAATAGAAGATTTACAAAAACAACAGAAAGCTGGGAATGGGAAATGATGGAAGATAAAATAAACAGTACAGAATTATAGAACTTATTTTTATCAGTTTTAGTTTAGACTGTAAGAGTATTTCTGTAATGAAGCAATAATAGCACACAGAACTCAGCTTATCTTCTTTTTTTGCTAAAGTTCATCTTAACAAATATTAGGCTATGCCAGTTTCTGAAGCACAGAGACTTTGGACATGACCCTAGCACAGAGAATGACACACAGCAGGTTATAAATTGAATGAATGATTGAATGAGCAAACATGAATCTAGTGAGCAGGTGAAGCACAAAGGTGAAGGTTCACTTCCTTAGAATGAGGTCATTCCTATGATATCACTTGATGTAAACTCCTGTGGGAAATTTGTCAGCCCTCATCATTCATTCTATTGATCCAGAAGTGGCAGAAAAAAATTGAGAGAAAATAGGTAGAAAATTATTCCCAGTCTTATCTTATAAAAGCAAAACAGTGAGATCTTTCCTCTTTGTAGCACCACGAAGCAATGATGACCTGCTTATGTAATCTACAAAGGAAATGTTTATTTAACCCCTTAGTTATGCCTTTCATGTTCAGAAGGATGCAAAAATTTAGTCCATTATTGAAAAGTCTCACTATTAAATAATCAGGCACATCAGGGAGAAGCAGGGGATAGTGTGAGATAGTGCTTTGTTTCCTTCCTAGCTGCACAGCCCTCCCTCCCCTGGGTGAGTGCTGCTCTCCTCCCTGCCACTGCTGCCACCACCACCAGTAGCCCCGAGTGTTTCCATCCCTGCCCCACTCTGCCCCTATATGTGCACACACTCATATGATCCTACTGTTCCATCCTCTCAAGCTTTGGTCTGAACCATCAGTTGTTCAGTTCATCCAGATAGTCCCCTGGTGCCTCTGGGATGAGGGTGCTTCAGATGTGACAAGTAGGAGGGAGGACCAACCAGCTTCTTGGTCCATCTGTAAGGTGACATCCAAGGGAAATAAGCTGTTCTCCTGATAACACAAACACATGTCTCTTAGCACATGGCCCTAGTCCCTTATTATGTCACAGAGTCTTTGTCTGCTTTTGTTGATTTACCAAGGCCTGCTAAGATTGCTCAATTTTTTAGCATAATGCTTGAGCTATTATGCTAAAAATTCTCTGTTGCTTTTTTTCTGCTTTACATCTGTTTATCATTCTAGCAAGATGGGCTTTTGTAGAAGAAAGAGTAGACAGCTATAGACATGGCTGTGGTTGGGCATAGAAAAAAAAAAAAACAATTTACTCGCAATATCTCCTGGTTCCTTTACTTCCTGTTATTTTTCTATTATTAGTCTTTTCCCTGAATGTTGTTTTAAAGAAGACATGCATTAAGAGTATCATAAACTGATTTACATGATTACTTCCCTGTCAGACAAGAGAGCTTTCTGGGTTTGAGACACAGAGCGGCTTGTTTGAGTAGGGGAGAGTGAGAATATGGAGGGAAAATTAAAAAGCTCCCTGTGGAAGGGCCCAGAAAGTCAGGTCCAGGCAGGATGCCACAGTTATTTCTGTGGCAACCAGGGGGCCACCTGAGGTCATGGACAGAAGGCAAGGAGGGCCAGGCCTGCTTATAATTGGAGGGACTGACAAGTTTCAGGAGGCTGACAATTCCTTGCAATGATGTTCTCTACTAAAAGTGACATTGTTTTTAACTTTTTATTTGAAAATGATTTCAGACTTACAAATGGATAGTTTTTTAAGAAGGCATGCATTTTGGTAAAATTAGCAAAGTCTTAGGGAATAGGAGTTTACAGGCATTAAGATGAATTCCTAGTTCTTTATTTTTTTATTTTTTTATTTTTTTATTTTTTATTTTTTATTATTTTTTATTTTTTTTATTTTTTTGAATTCCTAGTTCTTACACCCTAGGTGGATGGGTGCTGAGCAGGAGTAAGGCCAGGGAGTGAGGGGGAGGTGAGCTGCTTTCCTTGTGCTGCTCTTGGCTTCCTGTAATGCTTGTCCTTCCCTTCCTTGGCTTCCTTCATTTTTTCCTTACCTCTCCCCACATTTATTCCTTTCCTTTTTCCTAGCCTTCCTTTCCATTTTCCAGATCCTACTGAAAATTTGCTCAGCCATGCGAGTCTCAGCTTTTTAGACTATAAAATGAGAACAAAAGCTTCCCCTTCACAGTGATTAAGGAGGGTTCATATATGCAAAGTGGGATGATGTGTAGTGTTCCCGGTTGAATGCCTAAAATAGAACACATGTTCAATAATAATTTCCCTTTCCTTTCTGATTCTCATTGGATTTGTTCATAAAATGCTGATTAATAGTAACTATCTATGCTGTGGTTATATAACTAATGGAAACACCAGATACAACACACAAAAACAGAAAACAAAAACCTCTCACTAGCCCAAAGCTACAGAAGTGAATAATTCTGGGTTGTACAAAACTTTTGGAGACATCCTACAGAGATACAAAGAAAATGCTATATCTTAACCTAGAAGGAAGTAAACATGAAACTGGAAATATACACGAAACTGTGTTTCAAGATGACTTGAAAATGTTCTGGTGATGATAAAGACAGTGATTTCAAGATTAAGTTGATCTTTAAAGTCAGTACAATTCCAGTCCTAACCCCAACCTCCAAAATTTATGTGGAATAGCAAAGATCTAAGAATAGCAAGACACCGGGGATCCCTGAGTGGCTCAGTGGTTTAGTGCCTGCCTTTGGCCCAGGGTGTGATCCTGGAGTCCCAGGATTGAGTCCTGCATCGGGCTCCCTGCATGGAGCCTGCTTCTGCCTCTGTCTCTGTCTCTCTCTCTCTGTCTCTCATGAATAAATAAATAAAATCTTAAAAAAAAAGAATAGCAAAACACCTCTAAAGAACCAAGGCAGGAGTACTTGCCCTACCAGGTATGATGTTTTATATACAAGTATGGTTGTTAAGATGGTGTAATATAGACACAAGGATAGACAAATAGAGTAATGAATGAGTAAGGGGAGAAGATGGCAGGGGGAGTAGAAAGGCCAGAAGTAGACCTATCATATATGGTAATTCAGTATATGCAGAACACTGGGGAAATTACCCATAATATTTGGAAGATTAGTTATTTCTATGAAAAGTTTTAATTGATTTTCTACATCTCACAATATACAATAATAACTTTCAAGTAGAGCAAAACTAAAATATAAAAGGCAAGGTGGTACAACTTTTAGAAGGACAAGTAAGGAGAATATCTTTAGGAATTCAGAGTAGGATAAATTTATGTATGTATGCTTGACATATGTATAGATACATATGTATCTATATGCTTGACAAAGCATATAGAAATACAGACTAAAAAGGAAATAATTGATAAATGTAGCTACGTTAAAACTAGCAGTATCTGATTTTCAAAATATACCATAAACGGGGGCATCTGGGTGGCTCAGTTGATTAAGCATCCAACTCTTGATTTCTGCTCAGGTCATGATCTCAGGGTCATGAGATCGAACCCCACATTGGTTCCACACTTAGCATAGAGCCTGCCTGAGATGCTCTGTCCCCTTTCTCCTTACCGCTGCTCTGCTTGTATGCATACTTGCTCTCTAAATACATACATACATACATACATACATACATACATACATACATACATACATAAAATCTTTAAAAGTATTATAAAGAGAATAAAAAGCAATTCCTACAGTGGAAAAGATATGTACAACATGTAAAACTACCGAGGGATATTTAGAATATATATTTGCAAAAGAAACCTTGCAAGAGACATGCACAGACATTTCACAGAGAAGAAAACACAAATGACCCTATGAAAAGATGTTTAGTTTTGCTAATACCAAAGGATATAAAATATAATGAAATTTTATGCCTGCCATTTTATCCTTCTCAAACTGGCTAGAGTCAAACCATCTCAAGTGGGGATGACTATTGAAGGCAACAATAACACTCATAGTCTGCTGATAGCATTGTAGACTAATGCTTTAGAAAAAACTGGCGTTATCTAATGAAGTGGAACAAATGCATGCTCTATGGCTCAGGTATTTAATTTCTAGATGTATAGTTTATATGAGCATATATATAAGGAGGCATAAATCATAATGTCCACAGTAGCATTGTATATAATTGGGAATATGGCCATATCCACAGCTACATGGATAAATCTCAAAGATGATATTGATTAAAGTAGGCGACACATTTATACAGATTTTTCTGTGGAAAAATGTCTACTCAAGTCCTCTGCCCATTTTTTAAAGTGGTTTGTTTTTTCTTTTGATATTAAGTTATGTAACTTCTTTATATATTTTGGATATGAATCCCTTATCAGACGTATGATTTGCAAATATCTTCTTTCATTCAGCAAGTTATTTTTTTCATTTTGTTGCTTGTTTCTTTTGCTTTGAAAAACCTTTTTTTAGTTTGGTGTAATTCCATTTGTTTATTTAGCTTTTGTTGGCTGTGTTTGATGAGAGTAATAAAAAAAAATCAGAATGCCTGGATTCTTTTCTAGGAATTTTATGGTTTTATATTCAAGCCTTTAATCCATTTTGAATTTATTATCGTGCATAGTATAAGATCATGGTCCAGTTGCATTCTTGTGCATGTAGTTGTCCAATTTCCCCCATACCATTTATTGAGGAGATTGTTTTTTCCTTTTGTCATGGATTAATTGACCATATGTACATGTGTTTATTTCTGGGAAGAAAAGTGAGCCTGTATACACCAATGGTAGGAGTATAAATTGGAGCAATCACTATGGAAAACAGTATGGAATTTCCTAAAAAAATTAAAAACATTAAAACATTAAAAACTACCATATAATCTAGTAATTCCATATCCAGATATTTATACAAAGAAAATGATAACATCAAGTGAAGAGATACATGCACCCCTATATTCATTGCAGCATTATTTTTAATAACCCAAGATACAGAAACAGCCTGAAGGCCCATCCATAGATGAATGGATAATGAAGATGTAATATATACATACACAATGGAATCTTAGCCGGAAAAAACAAAATCTTGCCATTTGTGACAACATGGATGAATCTAGAGGGTACTATGCTAGGTGAGATAAGTCATTTAGAGAAAGACCAATGCCGTATGATTTCACTTACTTGTGGAATCAAAAAACAAAAACAAAAACAAACCAAGAACAGTCATAGATGCAGGAAACAAACTGTTGGTTACTGGAGTGGGGGAGGCGTTGGGGGTAGGTGAAATAGGTGAAGGGGATTAAGAGGTACAAACTTCTAGTTACAAAATAAATGTCATAGGGATATAATATACAGTATTGGGAATATAGTCAATAATATTGTAATAACTGTATGGTGACAGATGGTAACTGCATTTATGGTGGAGATTGTTCCATAATGTTTAAAAATATGGAATCACTATGATGTACACCTAAAACTAATAAGATATCAAATGTCAATTATACTTCAATAAAAACTATACAATATTTTATTTATCAATAGATATACATGTAGTATATGTAGAAAAGCAAGGAAATGATTACTATATAATTGTTCTCTCTGGCAGGGGAGGATGGGGAGATAATTGGGAGAGGAGTACAGGAGGTTTCTGAGATACTCATAATTGTATTCTTTTTTATTTTAGGTATTGTGTCCATGAGTGTTGATTAATTATAAAGATTTTATTTATTTATTTATTTATGAGAGACAGAGAGAGAGAGAGAGAGAGAGAGGCAGAGAAGACACAGGCAGAGGGAGAAGCAGGCTCCATGCAGGGAGCCTGATGTGGGACTCGATCCCAGGACTCCAGGATCATGCCCTGGGCTGTAGGCAAGTGCTAAACCGCTGAGCCACCCAGGGATCCCGAGTGTTGATTAATTATAATTCTTTATTCTTATATACCTTATATGTCTTATCTATACATATAAGAACACACATATATGGATTTATATTTCACATATACCAAGCCTGAAACAGTGCTTGGTGCAGAAAAGTTACTTAATAGACATTACTTTTCCTTTTCTCTCTCCCTACCTTCTGTTACATGACTATGACCTACCTAAACCCTTTGAACTTAGGTAGGTGATGGTGAAATAACAAGGCTAGACCACTGTCAGTTATTCATTAGACTGTTCAAAGGAGAGAACATCTCAGTGACACTAGTCAGGCAAATAAGACAGATAGAGCCAGGCCTGCTGAGTTCAGGATTGCTGATGAAGTAGCTTGGCAAAAAACCTTGGTGATAATAGCTACAGCCAGCTGCCTTGTAGCAATTTCTGGCTGAGCCGGTAATAGGAGCAGATTTCTGCGTGAAATGACTGTTATGCATGTGTGTACGTATTATTTTATCTCGATGTATTTCAGTTGCAAAACAATTGGCATATTTAAACTTTGTGTTTAGATCCACGTTCTGCATTTTATAGCACCATTGATGTTATTATTTAATTATATCTTGCTGGGCCAGTCTGCTTTTTTTTTACTTCCTGAAACTCTCCTCTTTGCCTCAGAGATATTTTTATATTTATCAATTTTTGAAAATTAGAAGTAAATCACTGTAACACATCCTCTTTGAAAAAAGGCATCACCATTAAACAAACCTTACTCTAACATTTTTTTGAAAATGAGAATAATTTGAATAATTATACTTGCTTTTTACCTTTGTATGCTAAATGTTGTTGTCTTCTTTCACCTTAAGTAGCTCTGCCTTTGTAGGTCCTTAAAGAGATTGTTGCTTTGTCTTGAGTAGGTGGCCAATATCAAGATAGTACTTGGTAGTTTTTTCAATGTTTAAATATAGTACATATAGTAATATATAATAGTAGTCTATTGTTATCCTATTTATCTCAAGAGTGAATAGAGATAGGGCAGAGGAATCAATTATGGGCTTGGTTCCTGTGACACTGACCATAAACTATAGCAGCAGAAAAAAAATCTACATTTATTTTTTGATCTGAGTTGGTATGACTGCCTTGCTTTTGAAGTAGCAAAGATCTCTTCTTTGTCTTTGCTGGTCCCACTATCTATAGGATATGGTCCTAGTTGGCTCATCACTATAGCTCCATTTCCATCAGAGGGAAGGGGAAAGAGGGAAAGGGAGCAAGAGCAGGTTTCAGGATTTAAAATTAATGAGAGTTTAATCTGCTGTGTCGTTTTATCTACCTTAATATTTTCCCATCTTAGAGGAAGCTCCTGTAATGTTTTATGCTTTTCACTGCAAAAGTCTCAAATCTCCAGGAACTCAAAATTGTAAAGTCTCTGCTCTTGTTCCCCTAACCCTCTTATTCAAGATGGGGATTAGATCAATCGGGAATATCAACTTAATTTTTGATGATTTCTTTGACATTTATCAGATGTTTCCTTTTTTTTCCTTTTTGATAATGCCATCCTATTTGAAACAGCAATGGCTAGGACACTCAAAAAAATTGGGTTATCCTTTGTAAGCATTTTGAACAGAAGATATAATAGTTAAATGCCTTCTTAGAAAATGTCTTGACATTTTCTTTATTGCAATACTCAAAATTGAACAATTTTCCAAAGTGATCTTCAAACTTAAATATTGTCATATGTGCATGGAATGAAATGTTTTTCACTCTTTTATAAAATTAATCACCATCTTTTAATGTCATTTAAATACTAATGATGCCATGTAGAATGATACAGCAGTTGGAGTCAGATTTTAGATGCTGCTGATCTTGGTTTCTTTTCCATGCCCTCCCCTATAAAAACGTTACTTCTAGTTTTCCTGATTCAGAATTTACATTTTAGTCAGAGACTTAATCAACCAATAGATAACAAACATGTACTTATCAATATGAAAGCACCATGGTAATTCTTGCCAGGTAAAGGAAAAAGGGTGGGTCAGTCCTCAAATTTGTTATAATTTTGTTTATATAATGTTTATTAGTTTATAAAATATTTTTACCTAACTTATCTTTTTTTAAAAATAAATTTATTTTTTATTGGTGTTCAATTTACCAACATACAGAATAACACCCAGTGCTCATCCCGTCAAGTGCCCCCGTCAGTGCCTGTCACCCATTCCCCCCCACCCCCTGCCCTCCTCCCCTTCCACCACCCCTAGTTCGTTTCCCAGAGTTAGGAGTCTTTATGTTCTGTCTCCCTTTCTGATATTTCCCACACATTTCTTCTCCTTTCCCTTATATTCCCTTTCACTATTATTTATATTCCCCAAATGAATGAGACCATATAATGTTTGTCCTTCTCCACTTGACTTATTTCACTCAGCATAATACCCTCCAGTTCCATCCACATTGAAGCAAATGGTGGGTATTTGTCGTTTCTAATGGCTGAGGAATATTCCATTGTATACATAGACCACATCTTCTTTATCCATTCATCTTTCGATGGACACCGAGGCTCCTTCCACAGTTTGGCTATTGTGGCCATTGCTGCTAGAAACATCGGGCTGCAGGTGTCCTGGCGCTTCATTGCATCTGAATCTTAGGGGTAAATCCCCAGCAGTGCAATTGCTGGGTCATAGGACAGGTCTATTTTTGACTCTTTGAGGAACCTCCACATGGTTTTCCAGAGTGGCTGCACCAGTTCACATTCCCACCAACAGTGTAAGAGGGTTCCCTTTTCTCCACATCCTCTCCAACACTTGTGGTTTCCTGCCTTGTTAATTTCCCCCATTCTCACTGGTATAAGATGGTATCTCATTGTGGTTTTGATTTGTATTTCCCTGATGGCAAGTGATGCAGAGCATTTTCTCATGTGCGTGTTCTCATGTCTATGTCTTCCTCTGTGAGATTTCTGTTCATGTCTTTTGCCCATTTCATGATTGGATCGTTTGTTTCTTTGCTGTTGAGTTTAATAAGTTCTTTATAGATCTTGGATGCTAACACTTTTTATCTGATACGTCCTTTGCAAATATCTTCTCCCATTCTGTAGGTTGTCTTTGAGTTTTGTTGACTGTATCCTTTGCTGTGCAAAAGCTTCTTATCTTGATGAAGTCCCAATAGTTCATTTTTGCTTTTGTTTCTTTTGTCTTCGTGGATGTATCTTGCAAGAAGTTACTGTGGCCGAGTTCAAAAAGGGTGTTGCCTGTGTTCTTCTCTAGGATTTTGATGGAATCTTGTCTCACATTTAGATCTTTCATCCATTTTGAGTTTATCTTTGTGTATGGTGAAAAAGAGTGGTCTAGTTTCATTCTTCTGCATGTGGATGTCCAATTTTCCCAGCACCATTTATTGAAGAGACTGTCTTTCTTCCAATGGATAGTCTTTCCTCCTTTATTGAATATTAGTTGACCATAAAGTTCAGGGTCCACTTCTGGGTTCTCTATTCTGTTCCACTGATCTATGTGTCTGTTTTTGTGCCAGTACCACACTGTCTTGATGACCACAGCTTTGTAGTACAACCCGAAATCTGGCATTGTGATGCCCCCAGATATGGTTTTCTTTTTTAAAATTCCCTTGGCTATTCGGAGTCTTTTCTGATTCCACACAAGTCTAAAATTATTTGTTCTAACTCTCTGAAGAAAGTCTATGGTATTTTGATAGGGATTGCATTGAACGTGTATATTGCCCTGGGTAACATTGACATTTTCACAATATTAATTCTGCCAATCCATGAGCATGGAATATTTTTCCATCTCTTTGTGTCTTCCTCAATTTCTTTCAGAAGTGTTCTATAGTTTTTAGGGTATAAAACCTTTACCTCTTTGGTTAGGTTTATTCCTAGGTATCTTATGCTTTTGGGTGCAATTGTAAATGGGATTGACTCCTTAGTTTCTCTTTCTTCAGTCTCATTGTTAGTGTATAGAAATGCCATTGATTTCTGGGCATTGATTTTGTATCCTGCCACCTACCAAACTGCTGTATGAGTTCTAGCAATCTTGGGGTGGAGGCTTTTGGGTTTTCTATGTAGAGTATCATGTCATCGGCGAAGAGGGAGAGTTTGACTTCTTCTTTGCCAATTCGAATGCCTTTAATGTCTTTTTGTTGTCTGATTGCTGAGGCTAGGACTTCCAGTACTATGTTGAATAGCAGTGGTGAGAGTGGACATCCCTGTCTGGTTCCTGATCTTAGGGGAAAGGCTCCCAGTGCTTCCCCATTGAGAATGGTATTTGCTGTGGGCTTTTCGTAGATGGCTTTTAAGATGTCGAGGAATGTTCCCTTTATCCCTACACTCTGAAGAGTTTTGATCAGGAATGGATGCTGTATTTTGTCAAATTCTTTCTCTGCATCTATTGAGAGGATCATATAGTTCTTGGTTTTTCTCTTGCTGATATGATGAATCACATTGATTGTTTTATGAGTGTTGAACCAGCCTTGTGTCCCGGGGATAAATCCTACTTGGTCATGGTGAATAATCTTCTTAATGTGTTGTTGGATCCTATTGGCTAGTATCTTGTTGAGAATTTTTGCATCCATGTTCATCAGGGATATTGGTCTGTAATTCTCCTTTTTGGTGGGGTCTTTGCCTGGTTTTGGAATTCAGGTGATGCTGGCCTCATAGAACGAATTTGGAAGTACTCCATCTCTTTCTATCTTTCCAAACAGCTTTAGGAGAATAGGTATGATTTCTTCTTTAAACATTTGATAGAATTCCCCTGGGAAGCCATCTGGCCCTGGACTCTTGTGTCTTGGGAGGTTTTTGATGACTGCTTCAATTTCCTCCCTGGTTATTGGCCTGTTCAGGTTTTCTATTTCTTCCTGTTCCAGTTTTGGTAGTTTGTGGCTTTCCAGGAATGCGTCCATTTCTTCTAGATTGCCTAATTTATTGGCGTATAGCTGTTCATAATATGTTTTTAAAATCGTTTGTATTTCCTTGGTGTTGGTAGTGATCTCTCCTTTCTCATTCATGATTTTATTAATTTGAGTCTTCTCTATCTTCTTTTTAATAAGGCTGGCTAATGGTTTATCTATGTTACTAATTCTTTCAAAGAACCAACTCCTGGTTCTGTTGATCTGTTCCACAGTTTTTCTGGTCTCGATTTCGTTGAGTTCTGCTCGAATCTTAATTAACTCTCTTCTTCTGCTGGGTGTGGGGTCCATCTGCTGTTTTTTCTCTAGCTCCTTTATGTGTAAGGTTGGCTTTTGTATTTGAGTTCTTTCCAGTTTTTGAATGGATGCTTGTATTGCGATGTATTTTCCCCTTAGGACTGCTTTGGCTGCTTCCCAAAGATTTTGAACGGTTGTATCTTCATTCTCATTAGTTTCCATGAATCTTTTTAATTCTTCCTTAATTTCCTGGTTGACCCTTTCATCTTTTATCAGGATGGTCCTTAACCTCCACGTGTTTGAGGTCCTTCCAAACTTCTTGTTGTGATTTAGTTCTAATTTCAAGGCATTATGGTCTGAGAATATGCAGGGGACAATCCCAATCTTTTGGTATCGGTTCAGACCCGATTTGTGACCCAGTATGTGGTCTATTCTGGAGAAAGTTCCATGTGCACTTGAGAAGAATATGTATTCAGTTGAGTTTGGATGTAAAGTTCTGTAGATATCTGTGAAATCCATCTGGTCCAGTGTATCATTTAAAGCTCTCGTTTCTTTGGAGATGTTGTGCTTAGAAGACATATCGAGGGTAGAAAGAGCTACATTGAAGTCACCAAGTATAAGTGTATTATTATCTAAGTATTTCTTCACTTTGGTTATTAAATGATTTAAATATTTGGCAGCTCCCACATTCGGGGCATATATATTGAGGATTGTTAAGTCCTCTTGTTGGATAGATCCTTTAAGTATGATATAGTGTGCCTCTTCATCTCTCACTACAGTCTTCGGGGTAAATTTCAGTTTATCTGATATAAGGATGGCTACCCCTGCTTTCTTTTGAGGACCATTCGAATGGTAAATGGTTCTCCAACCTTTTATTTTCAGGTTGTAGGTGTCCTTCTGTCTAAAATGAGTCTCTTGTAGACAGCAAATAGATGGGTCCTGCTTTTTTATCCAGTCTGAAACCCTGTGCCTTTTGATGGGGTCATTAAGCCCATTCACGTTCAGAATTACTATTGACAGATATGAGTTTAGTGTCATCATGATATCTATTCAGTCCTTGTTTTTGTGGATTGTTCCACTGAACTTCTTCTTAAAGGGGGATTTTAAGAGTCCCCCTTAAAATGTCTTGCAGAGGTGGTTTGGAGGTCACATATTCTTTCAGTTCCTGCCTGTCTTGGAAGCTCTTTATCTCTTCTTCTATTTTGAATGAGAGCCTTGCTGGATAAAGTATTCTTGTTTGCATGTTCTTCTCATTTAGGACCCTGAATATATCCTGCCAGCCCTTTCTGGCCTGCCAGGTCTCTGTGGGGAGGTCTGCTGTTACCCTAATACTCTTCTCCATAAAAGTCAGGGATTTCTTGTCTCTTGCTGCTTTAAGGATCTTCTCTTTATCTTTGGAATTTGCAAGCTTCACTATTAAATGTCGAGGTGTTGAACGGTTTTTATTGATTTTAGGGGGGGGATCTCTCTATTTCCTGGATCTGAATGTCTGTTTCCCTTCCCAGATTAGGAAAGTTTTCAGCTAGGATTTGTTCAAATACATATTCTGGCCCTCTGTCCCTTTCGGCGCCCTCGGGAACCCCAATTAAAAGTAGGTTTTTCTTCCTCAGGCTGTCGTTTATTTCCCTTAATCTGTCTTCATGGTCTTTTAATTGTTTGTCTCTTTTTTCCTCAGTTTCCCTCTTTGCCATCAACTTGTTTTCTATGTCACTCACTCGTTCTTCCACCACGTTAACCCTCATCGTTAGGACTTCTAGTTTGGATTGCATCTCATTCAATTGATTTTTAATTTCTGCCTGATTGGATCTAAATTCTGCAGTGATGAAGTCTCTTGAGTCCTTTATGCTTTTTTCTAGAGCCACCAGTAGCTGTATAATAGTGCTTCTGAATTGGCTTTCTGACATTGAATTGTAATCCAGATTTTGTAACTCTGTGGGAGAGAGGACTGTTTCTGATTCTTTCTTTTGAGGTGAGGTTTTCCTTCTAGTCATTTTGCTCAGTGCAGAGAGGCCAAAAACAAGTTGTATTGGGAAAAGGAGAAAAAGAGAGGAGAGAAAGAAGGAAAGAAAAGAGAAAAAGAAAAAAGAAAAAAGAGAAGAAAAAGAGAAAGAAAAAGAAAGGAATAAAAAGGATGGGGGAAGCAAACAGAAATCAAAAATAAAAACAAAAAAAGAACAAAAAAACAAACCAAAACAAATAAACAAACAAACAAACAAAAAAACACAGGGGAGTATCTTCTGATTCTGTATACTTTAAGTCCCTTGACTTCCCCTGGAACTTGTCCGTCTAGCTGGTCTTCTGGGGGAGGGGCCTGTTGTGCTGATTTTCAGGTGTTAGCACTTGGGGGAGCTGCTCTGCCCCTGCCTGGTGCAGGGCTCAGGGGGGTTGTTTACCCCGTGACTCCCCAGGAGGAACAACCCCAGTGGCAGGGCCAGCTCTGGAGCCCTGGAGTCAGCTCCCGCAGTAGCTCCGGAGCTCTCGGTCTGCAGGGCCTGGAGGCTCCGGGGCGGGGCCGCTGATCTGCTCAGCTGGGGCAGGAGCGTCCTTGCTGTCCTGGGCCCTCCCGGCCTCTGCCTGTCCCGGGGGAGGCCGGATCCTGGGCTGTGTCCCGGCCCCTGTGCTCTGGGGCCTGTGCTGTTGGATTCGCTCCTGCCCTGCAGCCCCCTCCGCGGAGCCACTGCACGAACCCGTCCGAGCTGCTCCCGCGCAGCCCCCTCCGCACGGAGCCTCTTGCTCTGCCTGAGCCCCCCCGAGCTGCTCCGGGTCCCGCGTGCGCGCTGCAGCCCTTGGGGAGCTCGGCGCATCTCCCCGGGGCGCAGGTGTCTGTTAGTGTCCCAGGGAGCCTAGGGGCATCCCCGCCCTCCTGGGTCCTGCTCCACCTCCCCGCGAGCCCCTTTCCACCCGGGAAGGTTGGTGCAGCTCCTGCTCCTCCGGGACGGGGCTCTCCTGTCCTGGGGACACTCCCCCCGGCCTCAGCCCGGCTCCTCGCAGGCCCCTCCCCCTTGGAGGCCTTTGTTTCTCTGGGAAACGAACTAGGGGTGGTAGAAGGGGAGGAGGGCGGGGGGTGGGAGTGAATGGGTGACGGGCACTGGGTGTTATTCTGTATGTTAGTAAATTGAACACCAAAAAATAAAAATAAAAATAAAAATAAAAATAAACCCAAAGCAAGCAGAAGGAAGAAAAAATATGAATAATAGAAATCAATGGAATTGATAACAGAAAAGCAATGGAGAAAAATCAATGAAATAAGATAATTAAAATTGATAAACTTCTATCCAGAATAATCAAGAAAAAAGGAGATAAAACATAAATAATATCAGGAATGTTTCTTTATTTCTTTTTCCCCGTCTTCCTACCTTGATAGAAGCGCGAACTCTTCTCACTGTAGCATTCCAGCTGTTCTCTCTTTAAATCTCAGGCCGAATTTGTAGATTTACAGGATGATTTGAAGGATATCTAGGTAATTTGGTGGGGACAGGTGATTTGGGGACCCTACTCTTCCGCCATTTCTACCTAACTTATCTTAATGGGTTCTTACGAAAAGAGATTTAGGGAGTACATAAGTGATTAACAGAGTGACTTAAAGATTATATTTTATTTTAAAAAAAACTAAATAATAATTTTCACATTTTAAAAGTGAGGAAATTGAGGTTCAGAGAAGTTAAATCACTTGCTCCAAAGCACATAGATAAAGAGTTAGGTCAAGGCTTACTGCCAGCTGCTTCTGATTCCAGGCCTGCTGTTCTTACAACGCATCTTTCTACAGAGGTGGAGACAATGAGATCCCACCTCACACCAGTGAGAATGGGGAAAATTAACAAGACAGGAAACAACAAATGTTGGAGAGGATGTGGAGAAAGGGGAACCCCTCCTGCAGTGTTGGTGGGAATGTGAACTGGTGCAGCCACTCTGGAAAACTGTGTGGAGGTTCCTCAAAGAGTCAAAAATAGACCTGTCCTACGACCCAGCAATTGCCCTGTTGGGGATTTACCCCAAAGAAACAGATGTAGTGAAACAGCAGGAACCTGCACCCGGATGTTTCTAGCAGCAATGTCCACAAGAGCCAAACTGTGGGAGGAGCCTTGGTGTCCATGGAAATATGAATGGATAAAGATGTGGTTTATGTATACAATGGAATATTACTCAGCCATTAGAAACGACAAATACCCACCATTTGCTTTGATGTGGATGGAACTGGAGGGTATTATGCTGAGTGAAATAAGTCAATTGTAGAAGGACAAGCATCATATGGTCTCATTCAATTGGGGAATATAAAAAATAGTGAAAGGGAATAAAGGGGAAAGGAGAGAAAATGAGTGGAAAATATCAGTGAGGGTGACAGACCATGAGAGACTCCTAACTCTGGGAAATGAACAAGGGATGGTGGAAAGGGAGGTGGGCGGGGGGATGGGGTGACTGGTGATGGGCACTGAGGGGGGCACTTGACGGGATGAGCACTGGGTGATATGCTATATGTTAGCAAATTGAACTCCAATAAAAAAAAAAAACATGAACATTAAATACATGCAAACCAATGAATTATCATTGCAAAAATATTTCCTCTTTCATATTCTAGCTCTTGATTTTCAGATAAAAAAACACCACTTTATACCTTTACCTCCAAAAAATACTTATATATTTAAAGCCCAAGACATAATCTTTAAAATGAGTGAACTAAAAAAATAAATAAATAAATAAATAAAATAAAATAAATAAAATGGGTGAACTATAATAAAGATCATCAATTATATTCTAAAAAACAAAATAACAATGATAATAATCTATCATTCATTGAGTGCCTACTATCTAGGAAACAGTATATGAGCTGTACATATAGGATGTCTGAGTGGCTCAGCGATTGAGCATCTACCTTAAGCTCAGGGCATGATGCTGGGTCTGGGGATCAAGTTACACATTGGGCTTCCCATGGGGAGCTTGCTTCTCCCTCTACCTATGTCTCTGTCTTTCTCTGTGTGTCTCTCATGAATAAATAAAGAAAATATTTAAAAAAAAAAGAGCTTGGGGGATCGGTGGGTGGCTCAGCGCCTGCCTTCAGCCCCGGGTATGATCATGGAGTCCCCGGGATCGAGTCCCACATTGGGCTCCCTGCATGGAGTCTGCTTCTCCCTCTGCCTGTGTCTCTGCCTCTCTTTCTCTTTCTCTCTGTGTCTCTCATGAATAAATTAAAAAATCTTTAAAAAAATAAATAAAAAATAAATAAAAGAGATGGAGATTAGGGTATAGATAATAACCAAATATCAAGTTAGCACATTTTTAGAATTGGTCTGTTAAATAACTCAAGCTAAAGTATGGTGTTAGTATTTAATCAGAGCCCCGACAGTTTTATTTTATTTTATTTTTAATTTTAATTCCAGTATAGTTGACATCCAGTGTTATATTAGATGGACACTTGGTCTACTCCCATAATTTGACTATCATAAATAATTCTGCAACAAACATAGGAGTGCATATATCTTTTCTAATTAGTGTTTTTGTGTTATTTGGGTAAATACCCATTAGTAGAATTACTGGATCATATCATAATTTCCAAAATTCTTTTGAGGAACCTCCATACTGTTTTCCACAGTGGCTACACCAGTTTGCATTTTCTTTTCTTTCTTTTTCCTTTTTTTTCTTCTTTTTTTTGAATCATCCCAACACTTCTGGGACCTTGTGTTGTTGATTTTAGTCATTCTGACAGGCATGAGATGCTATCTCACTGTGGTTTTGATTTGCATTTCCATTATGGTTAGTGATGCTGAGCATCTTTTTATGTGTTTTTGGCCATCTGTATGCCTTCTTTGGAAAAATGTCTGTTCATATCTTCTGCCCATTTTTAATTGGATTATTATTTTTGGTGTTGAGTTGTATAAGTCCTTTTTATATTCTGGGTACTAATACTTTATCAGATATATCATTTGCAAATATCTTCTCTTGTTCAGTAGGGTATCTTTTAGTTTTGTTGATTGTCTTTGCTATGTAGAGCTTTTAATTTTGATGTAGTCCCAATAATTTATTTTTGCTTTAGTCTTCATTACCTCAGGAGAGTTATCTAGAAAAATGTTGTGATGGCTGATTCAGAGAAATTACTGCCTGTGTTCTCTTTCAGGATTTTTATGGTTTCAGGTCTCACATTTAGATCCTTTATCCATTTTAGCTTATTTTTGTGGGTAATGTAAAAATGTGGTCTAGTTTCATTATTTTGTGTGTTGTTCTCCAGTTTTCCTAATACCATTTGCTGAAGACACTTTTTTCCTCATTGCTATTCTTGCCTCCTTTGTTGATGATTAAATGACTATATAAACACGGGTTTACTTCTGGGAGTCCATTCTGTTCTATTGATCAGTGTGTCTATCTTTGTGCCAGTACCATATTATTTTTATTGTTATGGCTTTGTAGTGGATCTTCAGATCTGGGACTGTGATACCTCCAGTTTTGTTCTTTTTCAAGAGGGCTTTGGCTCTTCATGGTCTTTTGAAGGTTCATATAAATTTTAGGATAATTATTTTTGTTCTATGAAAAATGTTGACGTTTTTATAGAGATTGCACTAAATCTGTTATTGCTTTGGGTAGTATGGACATTTTAACAATATTTGTTCTTCCAATCTGTGAGTACAGAATATTTTTCCATTTGTTTGTGTCATCTTCAGTTTCTTCATCAATATTTTATCATTTTCAAAGTAAAAGTCTTACCTCCTTGGTTAAGTTTATTCCTAGGCATTCTATTATTTTTTATGTAATTGTAATAAGATGGTGTCTTCTTAATTTCTCTTTCTGTTAGTTCATTATTAGTGTATGGAAATGCAACAGATATCTGTATATTGATTTTGTATCCTGCAACCTTACTGAATTAATTTATCAGTTCTAGCAATTTTTTTGGTGGAGTTTGTAGGATTTTCTATATATTTTATCATGTCATCTGGAAATAGGTAAAATTTTATTTCTTTCTTACCAATTTGGATGCCTTTTATTTCCTTTTCTTGTCTGTTTGCTGTAGCTAGGATTTCTAGTATTGTTGAATAAAAGTGGTGAGAGTGGACATCCTTGTCTTGCTATTATCTTATGGGAAAAGCTCTCAGTTTTTCACCATTTTTAATATTTTATTTTATTTCAGTTTATTTATTCATGAGACACACAGAGAGAGAGAGAGAGAGAGAGAGAGAGAGAGAGAGGCAGAGACACAGGCAGAGGGAGAAGCAGGCTCCCTGCGGGGAGCCTGATGCAGAACTCGATTTCAGGACCCAGGATCATGCCCTGAGCCAAAAGTAGAGGCTAAACCACTTAGCTACCCAGATGTCCCAGTTTTTCACCACCGAATATGATGTTAGCTATGGGTTTTTCATATGTGTCCTTTGTGATGTTGAGGTATGTTCCCCTTAAACCTTTACGTTGTTGATTTTTATCATGAATAGATGTACTTTGTCAAATGCTTTTTCTGAATATATTGAAAGGATCATATGGTTTTTATTGTTTCTCTTGTTGACATGATCTATCATGTTGGTTGCTTTGTGTATATTGAACCACCCTTGCAACTCAGGAATAAACCCATTTGATTGTGGTGAATGATTTTTTAAATGCGTTGTTAAATTGGTTTGCTAATATTTTGTTGTGTGTTTTTGCCTCTATGTTCATCAGAGATATTGGCCTGTGGTCCCCCCACCCCTTTCTTGGTGTGTCTTTATCTGGTTTTATTATCAGGGTAATGCTAGCCTCTAAGAATGAATTTGCGAACTTTCCTTCCTTTTCTATTTTTTGGGGGGAATAGTTTGAGAAGATTAGGTATTCGCTCTTCTTTACCTGTGTAGCCATCTGGTTTACCACTTTTGTTTGTTGGGAGTTTTTTGATTACTGATTCAATTTCATTGCTGGTAATGAGATTGTTTAAATTTTCCATTATTTTCTTCCAGTTTTGGGAGGTTATATGTTTCTAGGAATTTATTTCTTCTAGATTGTCCATTTTGTTGGCATATAATTTCTCACAGTATTTTGTTATGATCCTTTGTGTTTCTGTAGTGTTGGTTATTTCTCCTCTTTCATTTCTGATCTCATTTATTTGAATTTCTCTCTTCCTCTCTCTCTTTGATGAGTCTGCTTAGGGTTTGTCAATTTTGTTCATCTTTTCAAAGAACCAATACCTGGTTTCATTGATCTGTTCTATTGTTTTGTTAGTTTCTATTTCATTTATTTCTGCTCTACTCTTTCCTTCTTTCTCTGGCTTTGGGTTTTCTTAGTTCTTCTTTTTCTATTTCCTTGAAGTTTAAGGTGTTAAGCCCCAATGATTGTAAGAACTCATAAAATTATACTTCTCTGGTTTTCAAAACCAAATATTATGGGGCTTTATCTTTTCCATGGGAGTTTCTCACGCTTACGGTGCCTGGTGTGAGGATCTGTTTCTTTCCTCTCTTTGCCTTTGGACTCCATTCTTCCCATGGACAGTCCTAGTCCCATAGATCCATTTTAGTTTCAACTAAGTGTCTACCCCTCCTACTTTCTTTGATATGGCCTCTTCTCTGCATTTAGTTGTCGAGTCATTTTCTGGATTATTTACACTCTTCTACCAGTTGTTTTCTGTATTATTTACACTAATGTGAATGTTATCTAGTTGTATCCATAGGAGAAGTTTTGCTTAGGATCCTCCTACTCCACCATCTTCCTCTGAAGTCCAGAGCCCCGACTCTTAATCCCAGCTCTACCACCTTCTGGGTGACTTTGGGAAAGTCTCTTAAACATTTTGGAGTTTAGTTTCCTTGATCTATAAAATTGGTAATATTGAAATGGCAACTTCTATAATCCTTTTTAGATGATAGCTAGGCTTCTGCAATTACCTGTACTTTTTAATGGATATGTTTTGTGATTTAGACTTTGAAGTAGGGCAGTAGAAATTTGTTCATGGTTCCCTTTCACACATATCAGGGAAAACTGGATTGCTGGGTGAGGAAACATCTTCTTTGTGTGATATATATACATATATAATACACACAACAATGAGGTACTCTCTGTGTGATACACACACACACACACACACACACACACACACACACACCAGTGAGGTACTACTGCATGACTATTAGAATGTCAAAAATCCCAAACACTGACAGCACCAAATGCTGGTGAGGATAAGGAGTAATAGAAACTTTCACTCATTGGTGGTGAGAACATGAAATTGCATAGCCATTTTGGAAAACAGCTTGGCAGTTTCTTACAAAATTAAACTTACTCTTACCATATGATCCAGGAATTGTGCTCCTTGGTATTTACCCTAAAGAGTTGAAAATTTATGAAAGCCAAAGCACGTTTTTTTAATATAAAATTTATTCATAATTGCCAAAACTTAGGACCAGCAAACATGTTCTTCAGTAGGTGAGTGAATAAACTATGCTACAGACAATGGAATATTATGCATTGCTAAAAAGAAATGAGCTACCAAACTATGAAAAAACATGGAGAAATCTTAAATGCATGATACTAACTGAAAGAAGCCAATCTGAAATTCTACATATTGTATGATTCCAACTATGTGATGTTCTGGAAAAAGCAAAACTATGAAGAGAGTAAAAAGATCAGTGTTGTAAGGAATTAGGAAGGAGGAAGGGATGGATAGGCAGAGCACAGAGGACTTTTAGGGCAGTGAAACTATTCTGTATGATACTATATGTACACACATGTCAGTATACATTTGTCAAACCCATAAAATATACAACATCAAGAATGAGCTCTACACTAGAAAAAAAAAAAGAATGAGCTCTAATGTACAGTGTGGACTTTGGCTGATAATGATGTGTCAATTCAGGTTTGCTGATTTTAACAAATATACCACTCTGGTACAGGATGTTGCTAGTGGGGAAAACTATGCATGTGGGGATTAGAAAATATATGAGAAGTCTGTATATTTTCTGTTCAGTTTTGCTGAGAACCTAATAATGCCCTAAGAAATAATATATGCTTTAAAAAAAAAAGTGGAATCATATTATTCCTGTTTTGTGATTTGCTTTTTTATGCATCATATTTTGAAGATTTACCTGTGTTGATGCGTATACCCTTAATTATTCATATTAGCTGCTACATAATACTCAATTATGGGATATACAATTATTTATTCTGTTGGTGGACATTTTGGTAGTGCATACAATATATGTGTGTCCTTGTGCACATCTACAAGAGTTTTCCTAGAAAATAGGAAATTACCTAAGAATTATCATTAGGATCATTAGGCTAAGAATCCATTCAGCTTTATTTTTTTTAAAAGATTTATTTATTTATTCATGATAGACCCAGAGAGAGAGAGAGAGAGAGGCAGAGACACAGGCAGAGGGAGGAGCAGGCTCCATGCAGGGAGCCTGATGTGGGACTCGATCCCAGGACCCCAGGATCGCACCCTGGGCCAAAGGCAGGCGCCAAACCACTGAGCCACCCAGGGATCCCCTCCATTCAACTTTAAAGATAATGCTGAATTGTTTTACAAATTGTTATATCAATTCTACATTCACCATCTGCATGTGACAATTACTATTGCTCTACATTGTAGCTAATATATTTATATATTTATATTTAGCTAATATGGTAAGTGTAATTTGCACTTTCCTGATTACTAATGAAGTTGAGTGTGTTTTCATGTTTATAGGCCATTTGTGTTTCCTCTTCTGTGAAGTTTTTAACCACTTCCTTGCCCTGTTTTTATTGTTTCTTAATAATATTCCTCTGTAGATAATACATACTTTGAAAGTTGTCTCTTTGTGACTTATTTTGAAAATTCTTTTTATGTTGTTTTTTAATAAAGAAAAGTTCCTGATTTTAATATAGTCATATTTAACAATTATTTCTTTTTGGTAGACTTATTTTTTTAAGCTGCTTTATTGACTAATGATTGACATAGAAAAACTATAGGTTTTTAATGAATACAAATTGATGTATTTGGTGATAAAGTATACACCTGTGAAACCATCATCACTATCAATGTCATAAGTTTATCCATCACTTCCACAAGTTTCCTCTTTTTTTTCATTTTGTGGTAAGAGTACTTACCATAAGATCTACCCTCTTAGCAAATTTTAAATTATACAATAGAGTATTAATCAAAGGCCTAGTGTTGCACAGTAGGTCTCTAGAACCTAGTTATTTTGCATTACTGAAACTATGTACCCTTTGAACACCTCTCCATTTCTTTCTACTTCTAATCCCTTGACACCACCATTCTACTCTTCTTTTATGTATTTGACTATTTTAGATTTCACATATAAGTGAGATTATGCAAATTTGACTTCCTGTATCTGACTTATTTCACTTATGTCCATCCATGTTGTCACAAGTGGCATAATTTCCTTCTTAGAGGATAATAATCTGGTGTGTGTGCATGTATAGATATAGATATGAATGAATAGATGTATTTATATATGTTCACCACATTTTCTCTATCCAATTTGTCTGATGATAGACACTTAGGTTGTTTTAACATCTTGGCTACTATGAATAATGCTGCAATTAACATGGGAGTACAGATACTTCTTTGAGATCCAGATTTCAATTCCTTTGGATATATATTCAGAAATAGAATTGCTGCATCAAATGATAATTCTACTTTTAATTTTTTGAGGAGACTCAATATCATTTTCTACAATGGATATACCAATTTACATTCCCTCTATCAGTGTACAAGAGTTCTCTTTTCTCCACATCCTCACCACTTGTCCTTTGTATTTTGATCATAGCCATCCAAATAGGTGTGAGGTGACATTTTGTTGTTGTTTCAATTTGCATTTCTCTGATGATTAGTGATGTTGAGAATTTTTTCAGATACCTATTGGCCATTTTTATGTCTTTCTTAAAGAACTATTTATTTAGGTCTTTTGCCTGTGTTTTAATTAGATTGTTTTTTGCTATTGAGTGGTAAGAGTTCCTTATATAATTTTGATACTAAACCCCTTATCAGATATATGGTGTGCAAATATTTTCTCCCATTATATAGGTTGCCTTTTCATTTTGTTAATTATTTCTTTAGCTGTGAAGTTCTTAGTTTCATGTAAGCTCATTTGTCTATTTTTGCTTTTGCTTTTTGCTGTCATACCCAAGAAATTATTGCTCAACATAATGTCTAAAAGATTCTTTCCTATGTTTTCGTTTAAGACATTTATTGTTCTACTTTTTACGTTTAAATCTTTAATCCGTTTTGGGTTGATCTTTGTATATGTTATGAGATAAGGCCCAATTCTATTCTTTTGCATATGAATACTCAATTTTCACAACACCATTTATTGAAGAGACTATTTTTTCCCCCATTTTGTATTCCTGGGACTCTTTTTTTTTTAATTTTTTTTTTTTATTTATTTATGATAGGCACGCAGTGAGAGAGAGAGAGAGAGAGAGAGAGAGAGGTAGAGACACAGGCAGAGGGAGAAGCAGGCTCCATGCACCGGGAGCCCGACGTGGGATTCGATCCCGGGTCTCCAGGATCGCGCCCTGGGCCAAAGGCAGGCGCCAAACCGCTGCACCACCCAGGGATCCCTATTCTTGGGACTCTTGTCAAAGATCTGTTGACCATATATGCATGGATTTATTTCTGGGCTTTCTGTTTTGTTCCATTGGTATATATACCCATTGTTATGCTGTTGCCATACTGTTTTGATTACTGTGGCTTTGTAATTATATTTGAAGTCAGTAAGCATGATACTTCCAGCTTTGTTTTTCTTGCTCAAGATTGCTCTGGCTATTCAGGGTCCTTTGCGATTACAAGTGAATTTTAGAATTGTTTTTTTTCTATTTCTTTTTAAAAATGACATCAGCCTTTTGGTAGGGATTACATTGAATCTATAGGTCACTTTGCAAAACATGAACATTTTAACATTTTTAATTCTTCCAACCTATTATCATGATATATCTTTCCATTTATTTGTGTTTTTTGAAATTTATTTTGTAAATGTTTTGTAGGTTTTGGTGTACAAGTTTTTTACCTTTTTGGTTAAGCTTTTTTTTTTTTTGATGCTATTGTAGATGGGATTAAAAAAAAATCCTCAATAGCCAAAGCAATCCTGCAAAAGCAAAGCAAAGCTGAAGACATCACAATTCCAGACTTCAAGTTATATTACAAAGCTGTTGTGATCAAAACAGCATGGTACCGTCACAAAAATAGACACATGGATCAATTGTACACATTAGAAAACCCAGAAATGAACATAAAGTTGGACAGATAGATGAAAAAGAATGAAACTAGACTTTTCCTCTTTAAATGGATTTTGTAAAGACAATGAAAGATGCCAAGGGGAAAAGTTTAAACAGACTCAGTGCACGTGGAATCTGTCTGGGAGAGAAATCAATTATACCAGAGAGATATGGTGGGTGATGTGGTGGGAGCGAGTGACTGGAACTTACTTCCTTCAGTGATGCAGATTCAAGGAGAAATAATGTTACTCTTTTTCAGGTTTCACCTGGAGAGGGGAAAAAAATGTAGTGAGAGGGAGATTGGAGTTCCTAGTTGCAAACAACAGAAAGCAAATCTGGATAGCTTTGAAAGAAAAGGTGGGTATTAGGAACAGTTGGGTAGCCTACAGAAGAATTAGGCTTGGAAAATAGTCACCAGCCAAGGAAGTCTGAGGATGGCAAATTTCACATCCCAGAAAAGTCTGGTAGAAAGCCACTGGCACTACTACCAGACAGCACTTGCTACCACCTGTGGACACTCAACTCTGAAGTTACCCTTATGTATAATTGGATGCTTCTGTACTTTATTTACATCACACCCTCAGGATTCCAAGTCTTGTATGGAAGCTCCTACTGGCAGTTGAGAATACATGCTCTGCCAATAGCTGCTAAAGACTTTTTGGGTTTTCACAGTAGGAGATAAGGCCTTGTGTTCTGCCCAGATCTGCAAAGGAGAATTCCTTTCCCCAGATCAGAAGGATAATCAGAGACTACATGATCAAAAGGCATAGCATCAGCTTTGACAAATATATACCACTTGCGGGTCAGTAGCTGCCCTCTGCTGCAGGGGAAAAAATCAGGTACTTAGGTTACCCACAATCTTCATGTATTCAACTTGGGCTAGGGTGGAGAAGGGGCATCTGTATTAGGCCTGTGTAATGGGGAGAGGCATACTGTCCAGAGCAATGTGGGTGGCCAAAGGCCTGGACAAGTCAGTCAGAACCACAGATACTGGGAAGGTAACTGGGAGAAGTGTAAGGATGGTATCCGTAGGGAAAGAATAGCTGAGGGGCATTGCTGGTATCCATGAGATCATGGAGCAGATTCCCCCCTGAGATGAGCTGTAGAGATCTCCATGGTGTCTTTGGGCATTGACAGCAGTGCAGTAGGTAACAGAATGGGACAAAAGGATGTAGCGATTTCAGAATGATGCTACCTATGGGTTTTGCTGCCAATATTGCATGTCCAAACTCCATTGATTTTCCTTCCCAAGGCCAGTTGTTAATTATGTTACCAATAGAGCTTTATTAATTTTTCTTAACGAATAATGGCTATATGTTATTAGTTAAAATGATATATACTGTTATAAAAACTCAAACAATATAGAAAATCCATGACAAAAGTAAGCTATCTTCTCAATTCTAATTGCTGGAAAAAATCGTTAGGATTTAGTGAATAGTTTGTCAATATTACCTGGACATAGCTTTTTTTTTTTTTTTTCAATCTCCCCCCACCTCATTACTCTGTGTGTGTGTGTGTATAATATATATAAGACATATATATCATCCATCTATCTCTTATATATCATCTATTTCATTTGTTTTAGCAGATACTGCCAAACAGTTTTACAAAGAGGCTGTGTGTACTTCATGTACTCATCAGCAGTAGTTCCAATTGCTCTACATCTTTGCCAATACTTGGTAATTTAAAAAAAAAGCCATCCTGGTTGGTTGCAGTTGTGCATTTCTTATGACCAAAAATGAACATCTTTTTATATATTGATTGGCTATTTGAGTGTCTTTCCTTTTTAATGAAATGTCTTTTCAAGTCTCTTGCATATGGTTGAAACATTCAATTGTTTCTCCTTTTTATTGCTTTTTAGGAGGTTTATGTATTTTGAATATGTCTTTTGACAGTCAAATTAAAATGTCTTTTTCACATAACTTTTTAAAATATCATTTTCATAGAATGTAAGAGAAACCTGGGGACTTTATATCTCATTCTACCGTTAAGAAATAGACCTAGCAACTTTAAATGATTTGCCCAATGTGCCATATTGGGCTAGTGATAAGAGTTAGGATTATTTTGTGTCATGCTTTTTTGATTCTAATGGTCTGCCTGTCCTAAAAATGAAAAGCAGGTAATTTAATCAACATAGAAAGTTTTTACAACACAGTCTTAAGTCTATGGGTATTTGGATCTTTTTAAAAAATTTTTAAAATTCATTTAGTCTAAATCTTGAGGCTCTCATCAAATTTACTTTTAATCTTCTTAAAGTGAAAGCAGGGAGATCTTAATATTTTCTCAAAAAATAAAAATACAATAAGAAATAGTTTTGAATCTCATTTCTTTGATAAACTGCATGAAGCAAGGATTTTATACATGGGAAAATTTGCTTCAAGCAGTGGCTTTGTAGTTTGTGGTTGTCCTTGATAGTGCTTTATATATTTATAACCTCTGGGGAGAGAAGTGGTCTGCAAACTTGCTCTGTGCTCTGGTAGATCCTTGCAACAAAATGTTTTCAGCCCTTGTGCCATCAGACCCACACTTTTCCCTCCACTGCCTCTCAAAATAAGGTAGACTGATACCTTCTCGGTCATTATTGAGATTACACAAGCGTGTACAACTGGATCTTTAGTAGCTCTCTGCAAACTTGCTCTGTGCTCTGGTAGATCCTTGCAACAAAATGTTTTCAGCCCTTGTGCCATCAGACCCACACTTTTCCCTCCACTGCCTCTCAAAATAAGGTAGACTGATACCTTCTCAGTCGTTATTGAGATTACACAAGCGTGTACAACTGGATCTTTAGTAGCTCTTACCAGAGTGAAAATCTAAAAATCCAGAAAAATAATTGTCAATGAAGATGAACTCACATGAGACCACCAAGTTCAGAGAGGGCCGGAAGTGAACTACCTTCTCCTTACTAGATGTGCAGCCAGAGGATCTGAAGGCATTAAACAGTTTTGAATAACCAATGTCTGAGAAAAGAATCTAACTACCTTCTACAGATCTGCTAGTCCCAGGCTGAAGTATGGCTTATGGTGACATCTGGAATGTGATCACGGGGTTATCTTGTTAGTGGACGGATGGTAGGTACCCATGTTCCTTGGTTGGTAATTGTGTTGATTGATGGTTTTGTTGGTATTTGGGTCATCAGTTTTGCAGAGCCATCTCTTCAGGGGGTTGAATTTCATTTTGGAAGTTCATACTTGTATGATCAAGGGCACAGATGCACTACTCTGCAGCCAAATAATAATATAAGGCTACATTGACCTGAGTGCCAGCCTTCTGCATGGAACTGGCATCACTGCTTTCTTCTCAGTATCAGCTTGAGGACGACTTATTTAACTCCATGCCTAAAGATGATGTGAGGTCACTTATGGATTTGATTAAAAAAGAAGCAACAACATTAAAATATTTAGTATTCCTGAGGGTATAATCTCACAATTTTATGGCTGGATATTGCTTAAAATAAGATTTTTAAAGATCACTTTAAAAAAACATACAATAAATTTTTCCATAAAATTTCTCAGTCACAGTATAAATGAAAACAAAGAAAACAAAAACCACTATCTCAGTTTGTGGGAATGACTAATTCTATTTTGTACATGATGTCGGGAGCTGATGTCTTATAAAGATTCAAAGAAAATGTGGTATCTTAAATAATTTAGAAGGAAATAAAATGATATGCTCTAGGAACTGTGTTCAGTAGTTCTGGCGATGATGAAGACCATGATATCAAGATTGCATGTAAAAAGCTTGAATAGTTTCATACAATGTCAAGGTGAGGAAAAAACTAATGCTTTAAAATTGCCAGGTTAATTTTCATTTTATGGGAAAACATGCAATCATAAATATCATTTATGTATAAATAAATATCATAATATGTATATAACAACATGGCTAAATTCTCTATTTTACAGACTGCCTTAACTATTTCATCTATATCCCTAAAAGACTGTAGAGTCAATATGGCCAAAAACTTTTATTTGGAGGATCTTCTCATTGGGAAAATGGAGAAAATTTTATATTTGATATTCTCTTCTCCATGGGCATATTTGCCTCTTCCATCCCTTTTGTGCTTTTCAGAGCCCAGGGGAAGGTATTTTACCACTGACACTATTTTAAATTGCCATCTCACGTGCAGTAAGGTAGTGTGTTGTCTTGAGCTGAGAAATCATATTGAAACTGGCAAAATTAGGGTCTTTTTTTCTACTATTACCATATGCTGACAATTCCAAACAATATCAGTGGTAAATACTCTTCTCCACTGGGGCTGACATCTCTCAGCAATCCTCCTTCTCACCCCACACAATGACACTGGTCCTTTTTTAGTTTTTGAAGGAATAGCATCAAAAATTCCTGGGAACAAAAAGAGAAGAGGACAATAACCATAGTTTTTCATAAAATCAAGTTTTGCCAAACTGGAACCTAGAATAGCAAAGTATCTGACTGCAGAAAATCATTGGTATGGGAGTCAGGAGACTGAAGAAACCTGTTTCTGTCACTCATGAGGCCTTGGTTAAGCCCTTTCACCTTTCATACCTTACTGACTTGTATATTTTTAAAAAACAGAATGAGGGGAGAAGTGAACATGATTTCTAAGATTACTTCCAGTTCTCAGTTTTTGGACTCTGACATAGGATTCATGGTAGACAGAACATTAGACTTAATATAAGAAGACTGAGATTGGGGACACCTGGGTGGCTCAACGGTTGATCGTCTGCCTTTGGTTCAGAGTGTGATCCTGGAGTTCCAGGATCGTGTCCCACATTGGGCTCTCAGATGGAGCCTGCTTCTCCCTCTGCCTATGTCTCTGCCTCTCTCTGTGTATGTCTCTCATGAATACATAAATAAAATCTTTAAAAAAAAGACTGAAATTGAAGTTCTGCTCTGTCCCTAACCAATGTGGTCTTAAAGAAATAATTTAACTCACCTCAATTTTCTAAGAATCCAAGCTACTTGGTGTACCTTAGAAGGTACTGTTTCCTCTCTCATGCCATATGTTTTGTACTTGACACTCTAGTAAAATCTAATTTTAAAAATAGTTCTTGAAAGTGTACTCCCTTATATTAGTTCCAGCTTCTGAAACTATATTCCTTTATATTAGTTCCAGTTACTTGTGTTCTTTTGCTAAGAAGAGAAAATCAATTGGTTTTGTGTAGAGAATTTTATTTTTTGATGTAAAGACATTTGCTGATACCATTGTAGAAGATATGTTTGGATAAATGGTTATATAAGTTTTAAAAAACAACGCTTTTTATATTTTACCATGTTATGGTTCCCTCAAAATTCAGCCTCTTTTCATCAACACAACAACCCACAATCCATGACCAGCATCAGATAAGATAGGAAAACAAGCCTGCTAATTTTTGTATACATTTTAAAAAGATTTTATTTATTTATTTATTTATTCATGAAAGATGCAGAGGGAGAGGCAGGCTCCATGCAGGGAGCCTGATGTGGGACTGGATCCCAGTGTTTCAGGATCATGACTGGAGCAAAGGCAGATACTCAACCACTGAGCCACCCAGGTGCCCCTGCATACATTTTATAGTTGTTTTTTATTTAGATCATATTTATTTAGATCATATGGTATATGCTGCATATTGAACCTTCTCATGAATGCTTAACATTTCCAATTAGGGCCAGAGGTTTTTGATATCTTGACACAAAAGATATCTCTTGGACCTTTTTTTTTTTTTTTTTTCTCTTGGACCTTTTTAAAAATATTCATATCATCTGATGAACAAATACCAAAATGTTATAAATTCTGCAAGGCTAAAAGTAAAGGCAAAGTATTTTAGGCCAAAAAGGAGGCAATACAGTCTACTAAATAAGAGCATAGAGCCCTAGCAAGAAAGCTTGGGTTCACAAATTAGCCCTGCTGTCTATTAGAGGTGTCTTGGGTAAGTTACTAAACCTTTCTAAGCCTCAGTTTCCTTAATAATAAAGTGAAGATAACGATAATTTCTACCTCACAGTGTTGTCCTGAGAATTAATGAAAAGAATAAAGCACATAGAGCCATGCTTGGCACATAGCACATATGCAGTATATATTAGCTGTTGCTCTCATCACAGGCTACCTGTGGATATAAACATAAGTGATGGGATCCCTGGGTGGTGCAGAGGTTTGGCGCCTGCCTTTGGCCCAGAGCACGATCCTGGAGACCCGGGATCGAGTCCCATGTCAGGCTCTCGGTGCATGGAGCCTGCTTCTCCCTCTGCCTATGTCTCTGCCTCTCTCTCTCTCTCTCTCTCTCTCTCTCTCTCTCTCTGTGTGACTATTATAAATAAATAAAAATTAAAAAAAAACAAAACTTCTAAAAAAAAAAACATAAGTGATGATAGAGCAATGTAAAGGTTCTTCATCAGAGAACAACAGCGCAAGACACAGTAGGTAGGGCAGATTTGATTTCAAATTCTGACCTCTTAGGACTCCTATATTTCTCACCTATAGTAATGGAAATCCTTGTCACACATCAGGCTAAACTGCTCTCTCTGTATACCACGATTTGCCTACCTAATCAGTATCCTCCTTCAAGACTCAGAGATTTCCTTCCTCTATTGTACTAGACTCCGAGGTACTCTGACAGCCTCTAGGGTACACCTCCATCATTGTTAACTTCATCTTACATTAGAGTTATGTATGTTTTGGTCTACCTGAATACACTACAACATTCTTGGAAGGCAGGCAGGCACCAAACCATTTTCATATTTGCATTTTCAGTGCTTATTATTGTGCCAGGTTTATAGACTACACAAATATGAAAGAGAGGAAAAGTGAACCCACTGCCCAAGTAAATGATGGCAGGAATGAATGTTGGGAAGACTGGAGGACCAGTAGGTTTGGCTAAGGGGAGATAATGATTTCAGGTGTGGCCAAGTCCAATCGAAGTCTTCTGTAGAACACCTATTGTAGGGAATAATGACTGGAATCAAGGAAAAATTAAGTTCAGAGAAAGAATCATCCAAATATATGTGAGATTTGAGATTTTGAGAATGATGATGATGTACTTAGAGAATACGGATAAGGAAGAAAACACAAAAGAATCCCAGAGAATGTCTACATTCAATGGGTATAAACCAGAATAAAGAGAATGAGAAGGACAAGAAATAGAAGAAGAGAAAAACCAGAGATAATACAATATCCCAGAAGCCAGAAGAGTGGTGAAATCAAAGGAGTAATTAACAGTATCCATTAGTTATTTGTTAATCAAACAAATATTAATTGAGCATGGGATCTGTGCTAGGTATTTATAAAGTGCTGGATAAAATATCACAAGATCCCCGTCTTCACAAGAGTTAGGTAGGGGGCAGCCTGGGTGGCTCAGCGGTTTAGCCACCTTCAGCCCAGGGCCGAGTCCCACATTGGGCTCCCTGTATGGAGCCTGCTTCTCCCTCTGCCTGTGTCTCTGCCTAACTCTCTCTCTCTCTCTCTCTCTCTCATGAATAAATAAATAAAAATATTTTTTAAAAAAGAGGTAGGAAAAAAGGATGGAATGAGGAGTGGAATGAAGAAACACAGATTTGTGGAAGCTAGGTTACACTAATAAGGACAAAATCAGATGTAGGAAGTGGTCACGAACAGAGGAAGTCTGTGATATTAATCAGTCTGCCAATTATAGGAAAAAGAAAATGACAGCTTGAAGAAAACATATCTGAAGAAAGATTTCATTTTGTACTTATTGAATTGTTTTTTGTTTTCTTTCTTTCTTTCTTTCTTTCTTTCTTTCTTTCTTTCTTTCTTTCTTTCTTTCTTTCTTTCTTTTTTTTTTATATGGTGGAGAGACTTGAACATATTTTAAGGCTGAGGGCAAGAGCCAGGAGTAAAGAGAAAGAACAAGTGGAGAGATGAAACAATAACCTAGAAGGAGTCACTAAGCCTTAGAATGGAGGCCCTTTTAGGGCAGAAAGGAGAGAGGACACAAGGAGAATGTTAATCAAATTTTAAGACAAAGGGAAAATAAATTGAGAGAGTTTATATTGGATGAATAGCACCTAGTTATTCTGAAAAGCAGAACTAGGATTTGCTGGGATGGGCCACTGTCAATCCCAGAAATTATAGTGTGAAAATAAGAGAAGGTGGCGGGGATAAGAAACCAGAAGTATGAAATGTGCATTTCACAGAGACACCTCACATGGTGTCATTCTAGATTCCAAACAGTGAGAAAATGCACATCTGCCAGTTTACTTATTGAGGTGGAAATGCCATTCCTGAAGTTAATGGATTGAATCAACACAAAATTAGATGGTGGGATGTCTCTGCAGGTGGTGAGCACAGTGTATGGGCTCCAGAGGACAAATTATTTCTTTTGAACACTGAGTTATAACAAAGCAGGAAGTGAACCGTGGTGGGCTCTAGTGCTAGGGCAAACACTCTTCACTTGGTGAGAAGCTTTTGTGGAGGGCAGTCCTTCCAGCATGGATAGTTCAAGTTCTGTTCTGCAGGATGGGAAATCCCTCTGTTCCTTTTCTCACTGTGTAACCTCAAACAGTTCAAACAAACAGTATCTTAAATTGTTAAGATACTCAAACAGTATCTTAATTGTTAGTCAAAATCCCGTTGAGCCCTGGAAGAGATGCATCCGTGTTGCAGGGGCCCTCTGTCGTGCCTCTTCTCGTGCCTTCTCAATCCTGCTTCATCACTTCAGTGCCAACGAGGTTGATAACTTAGGCCCTACTTTGTAATTTGCGGGGTCACTGTGCACAGTGCTTTCTTACTCAAGGTAGACTCAAGTTTTTCTTCTCCCTCTTCTGTCTCTGGAAAGGATTGTGTTGCAGGAAAGAATTCTTGAGATATTGTATGGTGTGACTTAGTAAGTTTACTTAAGTAGCACAGAGACAGGACCCATGGGCAGAAAGAGCTGAACCTTGGCTGTAGGAAACTGGTGGTTATAATGCTTAGTGCTCAAGGGGGAAGGGGATATATAGGGGGTATTAGATCATAAATGTTTTTTTTTTAATTTCTACTCATAAAACTATGTTTTCAAGATTTCTCTGGTGCTGACCATTCAGTATGATATTAACCATGGGTGAGGTTTATAGACAGTCATGAGACCCTTTAAAAATGCAGCAACCAGCACATATTGATCTGTATCAGAACTATGCAGGCTCTAGGTCAGTCTTCTGGGCTAAAGGTAAACATTTTTATGCTTCTGTCCCTTATTAATTGGATCAGTAAGCCAGGTTCTCCATTTTCATTTGGAGGAGGAAAGCAGAAAACCTTACTAAGGCCTCTAGGACTGACTGAGCTGTATCCTCAAATTCAGAGTTTACCCGAATGCTTTATCTTACTTTATTGGGAGGGGGGAGTGTTGGCATTTTGATTCATATTTGACTATTGTTTCTTGCACCTACCTCCCTTATTGGGAATTATGTGGAAAGGAGTGGAGTATGGGATATTTGTTATTTGGTGTGATGGGGACAATGAGAAGAGTGAAGTAGCCCCTATCCTTCTGAGGTCAGATTCTGTAAGGCAAGCATATCCTGGACACTGACATTAGCACAGAGGGAAGCAGAACAAAGGATAAAAAGAAAGAGAAACAGATTTTTAAGGATACTGTTTGAACATCTCCTATTGTACTTGAATGTAGACCAACTCCTGGACTTCGCATTATAAAGCCAACATTTGCCTATTTTTTTCTTGCAGTGATATGATTTGGCTTTCCATCTCTTGCCTCGAAAGGGTTCTGAATAAAATAAAAGGTGATGGGCAAGGCTCAATCTGAGCACACTCAGAACTCCTACTACAATATTTTTTCTTCACATAAACATAGACATTTACCTAAAAATAAAATAGCTATTTCTGAAAAGAGGGATTACAGTGCATGGGAACAGGTGCCTGAAGAAATGGATGGAATCTTTTCCTCTATTGAACTTTAAGAATAGAGGAAGGCACTCTGGCAGGGGTTTTAATGCTATGCCATCTAGAAGTAGGAAGATGGAGGAAGTCATTATCTGCCAGCAGAGGCAGCTGTTTGACACTGCTTTGTCAGAAACAAAGAGAACTTCCTTAGAACACCTTGAGGGAAATTTGCTATTTACGACCTCCTGTGGCCCTGCTCCTGGCTTTTTGATCAGGAATTTAGGTATTCTACTGAAGCAACTTATAGCACTTCAAATAATACTACCTAACACTATTCTCTCTCTTAAAGTAAAATGAAAACCCAAACTAAAATGCTTAGTGAGTACTTACTACATGCCAGATACTTTACATGTATCATTTCACTCAATCCTTCTCATCTCCATTTTAAACAGAAAGAAACAGAGGCTTCTAGATGTTCAGTCACTTGACAAAGCTGGGATTCCAATTTAAATCTATCTCCATAACCATTGTGCTTAACTGTTAAGCCTTCCAGTATTTTCAGCACCTGTTATGTGTCAGGATGCAGGAAATACCAAGGTAGCCCTGGGTATTGCTAAGTTTTTCCCTATCAACCCAAAATTGACCTTTGCTTCAATGTCCAAATAAAACAGCCTCCATCCCATTGTAGTAAGCCAATTTTTAAAAGATATTTATTTATTTACCAAATATTTCTAACAACTCTTAGGGAATGTTGACATTTGTCTGATTGTCACTTCTTATCTCTAACAGCAATTTATTCATCTTTTGCTGTCTCTTCACAGCCGCGATGCTCCAGGTGACAACTTGAAGTCCATCTCCAATCCCATGAGCACACATTACTCTGGGTTTTAAAATTTAGAATCTTGAAAGAATATCAGAAGGGACATATATAAACAGAGTGCAATTGTTGGAACATCACAGGATGTTCCTATGTTCTGCTTTTATAACTGCCAAACAGTTTTTTAAAAAAAATTGTTGAACAGTTTCTCCTCACCTTCCACTTCCAACAGTATACGAAAGCAGCCCTCGCTATTATAAATAATGCTGCTATAACATAAGGGTGCATGTATCCCTTTGAATTAGTGTTTTAGTGTTCTTTGGGTAAATATCTAGCAGTTCCATTGCTAGACCATAGGGTAGTCCTATTTTTAACTTTTTGAGGAATCTCCATACTGTTTCCTATAGTGGTTGCACCAGTTTACATTCTCAAAACAGTACATGAGTGTTCCAACTTTTCCAGGTCCTCACCTATACCTGTTGTTTTTTGTGTTGTTGATTTTAGGCATTCTGACAGGTGTGAGGTGATATTGCATTGTATATTTGATTTGTATTTTCCTGATGATAAGTGATGACGAACATTTTTTTTTATATGTCTGTTGGTCATCTGTATGTCTTCTTTGGAGAAATGTCTATGTATGTCTTCTACCAATTTTTAAATTGGATTATTTTTTTTGAGAGCTAAGTTTTATGGGTTCTTTTTTTTAATTTTTAAAAAAGTTTTTATTTATTTATTTGAGGGAGAGAGTAGAGAGAGAGAGAGAGCACTAGCACTAGCAGTGAGAAAGGGGCAGAAGGAGACAGAGAAGTAGGCTTCCCATTGATCAGGGAGCCCTTTTCGGGGCTCAATCCCAGAATCTTAGGATCAGGTCCTGAGCTGAAGGCAGAAGTTTAACCGAATTAGCCACTCAGGTGTCCCAAATTTTGTAAGTTCTTTATATATTTGATTACTAACTCTTTATCAGATATGTCATTTGCAAATATCTTCCTGCATTCCATAAGTTGCCTTTTAGTTTTTTTTTATTGTTTCCTTTGCTGTGTGGAAACTTTTTATTTTGATATAGTCCTGACAGTTTATTTTTCCTTTTGTTTCCCTTGCCTCGATGGACCTATCTAGAAAAAGTTGTTATGACTGGTGACAGAGAAGTTATTGCCTGTGCTGTCTTCTAGGATTTTTGTGGTGAGAAAATCAGAAACTTAAAATTTAATTGGAGGGATGCCACATTCTTTCCATGGAATAATCCTTTTACATTATAGTGAGCCCACTATTGTCCACTCCATGGTGAACAATTCATATTGATATAAGGTTGACTATATCAATCCCTGTCCCACTCAAAACAGAATCTAACATGAAGATGACCTTGTAGTACAATATTAACAGCACAGGAAATGTAATAAAAATAACGATAATAATAAAAGTTTTGAATTGCCATTTTGTTCTTGCTCTGGCCAACAGGAATTCAGAAGTATTTTGGTCCCATCTCTGATGGTCTTGCCCTCAGAGAGCCCACAGTCTTGGTGAATACCTTGTATTTGAATCTTCTGATTTTCTAGCCATTAAATTTACTTTTTTAAAAACAGATTTTATTTTTAAATACTCTCTAGACCCAATGTGGTATTCAAATTTACAACTCAGAGATCAAGAGTCACATGCTCTACTGACTGAGCCAGCTAGGTACCCAGTTTGTTTTGTTTTGTTTTGACTTGATTACATCTCTACTGTCAGCTTGGTTCTGTCCTTCAGTTGCAAGTGAGCTGTCTCTTGAACATCCCTTACTTATCCCTAAGCACTGCCATAGAAGAAGCAGCCCCTTTTGGAAGATGTCTTCTCAATTTTGAAACCTAGTTTATGGGGCTTCACAGCACTTCTGACTACTATCTTCCACTTCCTAGTTCCTAACCAGGGAAGCACAACAGAAGAGCCTGTTTAGTTTTTACAAGATCTAGATGATCTGGTCTTCTTATCTGGGAATTTCTGACACAGTAGGTCTAGAGTAAAACCCAGCATGTGGGGTGGAGCCACAACTGGGTATCAGGTTGCCCCTTGGATATTAGAAGTACATTTTCCAGGCCAACAGAGATGTTGCCACGTATTTTAAATTAGAACGTGTTTAAGAGTTTTTTTTATTACAGTGTTTTCCATTTAAAGTTGAGAAAATTGGAATTCAGAAAATGTAATGATCTAGCTCAATGTGGTATATTTATTAAATAACAAAGCCAGGATTCAAGCCCAGGCTTACTGACCCCAAATTCATGGATTTTTACAGGACGATATGTTCTCTCTCAAAGAACTATTGGGGGAGATGATATCCTTTTAGATTTTATTTGGTTATTGAAAGTGCTGTGTAAAAAATAAATTGAAATGGCTTTGTATTGCTCTCTTCATGACCAAGTCTAAGAGCCTTTGCCAAAGTCACAACTAAGTCTGATATTCAATATGTAGGAGAAACTCAAGCACAAATACTATTTAAGCATGGCTCATTAGAAATGTGCATCAGAAATTTTGATTAGGAAGGACATGTTTTAAAAATTAAATCACTTTTTAAATTTGAACTCCAGGGGGAGGAGGGATGTCCCTGCTTAGCAGGAAGTCTGCTTCTCCCTCTCCCTCTGCCTCTCCCACCTGCTCTACCCACTCCTGCTCTCTCTCTCTCACACATGCACTCTGTCTCTCAAATAAATAAATAACATTAAAAAAAAAAAAAAAGGAAATGAGAGGGGAGATGCCAGATAGTATCTTCTGTGTAGATATCACCTGATGCCCTCTATCAGTTTTCAGATATTAAGATTTGAGGTTAAGAAAGGTGATGTCCCTTTATCAAAATGGCTAAGTGGCAGGACCATGAGCTGTGAATATGAGGTCCTTTGACTCCCAGATATATCTTTTAGTCCTTTCTCAGGACCCCATGCTAACTTTTTGTTCTCAAGCAGTGGTTGAGTGACTTCCATTCTTCCTCTCCTTATTTTTTGCTCTTCAAAGTCTTTAAACACATGAAACAACCCTTGCCCCAGATTCTGGTCTGTGAATGACTGTACTTATTTGTTAATATCATTCTTATTCCATGATTAATTACTGCAGACTACCATGTTCCAGGCACTGAGCCCGCTATTGTCCATTCTATGGTGAACAATTCATACTTAGTCCTACCCTCATGCAGTTTATAATCAGGGTGATGGTAAATAACTATTTAAGAAGTATAGATGTTAAATAAATATTTGACTACAAATTGTGGCATATTCTATGAAGTAAAAGTATAAGGTGTTTTTAAAGAGAGGATAGGGAAATGTAAACTAGTTGGAGAATGAAGGAAAGGCTTTTGGGGCAATAACATTTAAGGTGAGATCTGAAAGTTGTGTAAGTACCAGCTAGAGGAACAAATGGGGTAAAGTGCTGTAGTCAGAGGGGGCAATGTGTGTAGGAAGCTCAAGAGCTTGGAGTGCTAAGAAATGGTAGGGTAACCCTAATGGTAGGGCTTCCCTTAGGGATGCTAAAAAAACCAAAAAGTTTGAAGTGAAAAAAAAAAAATAAGTGTGACATGGAATAAAAGAGATAAGTGGAAATCAGAAAAGTGAGTTTTTTGCTTTGTTTATAGATAAACCATTTGTCAATTCAATTTCTTTAATTAGGTTCATTCTTTTATTTAGGTCTTATTTTTCTCTCAGAAAAAGAAATGTAACTTCTTTGTTAGGACATCAAAATCTACTGCATTTTTAATCTCTGTGGTTACTATTGCATGAAAGAGAGATACGACTTCCTTACTGACTTTTGCCATGTGATCTATGCATTGGACTAGTCCGACTTCTGAATTTTCTTTTAGTTGACTTATCTTACTTCATTTTGTCTTCAATTCAAACTCTACTCAATCACTATGAATTTTTAAATCTATGTGAAAATTACGGTATGGAAAATGAATTCAGTAAGCCATAGAAATTTAGGTGAAAGAACAAAGAAATTATTTGATTTGTGTGTATCTTGCTTTAAAATTCTCTAAGAAACATTTTATATTCTCTCCGATGTTAAATAACTAGAACAAGGCAAGCCAATGATGTATTTTTCTACTTACTGTTAAAACTTTAACTTACGTTTCTTGAGTTATGTTTTTTGTTTCTTGGACTATTATGTTCTTGATGGGGATAACAGAGAACCCTGACTTGGAGCTCCAGGGTTCCATTTGATTTTCTGAATACAGACTCTCCAGTGATTGACCTTTTGGATGGGGAGGGTTTGGCTGAAAATTGGGGCAGGAGAATGGGTCTGTTTCTTAAATCACAGAGGATTCAGACAGAATGAAAATGGCTGGGGAAAATAAGCTGACAGGTCTCTTTTCAATCACTAATCTCGAGTGGCTCTTAGAGGGTTCAGAAATTACTCTCCCTCTCTCCAAGACAACTCTTTTCTCAAGGCTTTATTATTTCCTATTTCTTCTTTATTATCATTTAAATACTTGGGTTTTTATTTCACTGAGAAAATAGTAGCAATCAAGAGAGACCTTACTTTTCAACAACAACCTATTCTACTTTGCAGTTAAAATAAACTTTTTGGGCTTCTATCTAAAACCAACCATCCACTTATGTATTAGATTCCGTTTCCTTTTGCCTATGAAAAGGTGTTACTCCTGTAAATATCTTCTTCTCAACCACCCACTTATTCCTCTCTTTAGGACCATTCTATCATCATAAAAACAGTGTAATTTTTTCCACTTTAAAAAAATCCTCCTTGGGATCCCTGGGTGGCTCAGTGGTTGAGCACCTGCCTTTGGCTCAGGGCGTGATTCTGTGGTGCCAGGATCAAGTCCCACATCAGGTTCCCTGCATAGAGCCTGATTTTCCCTCTGCCTAGGTCTCTGCCTCTCTGTGTCTCTCATTTAAATAAATAAAATCTTTTTAAAAATCCTCCTTGACCCTAAATGTATCCTCTAACCACTGCCTATGTTTTCTTACAGTTTTTCAAAGCAGCAGTAACAATCCTTGCTTTGCAGGATTTGAATAGGCGTAGATTTCAGTTACCATGGTTTAAATAATAACTGTCTTCCAACAACATGGTTCAAGTTTCGTCTATTACAGCATATTAGCTGAGTAATGGCATAAAGTACAAATCTGGTTGCTAGCTGTTCAGTTCACAGATCATTGTGTAAATAACACGTGTGCATCATGATTAGTGACCAATAATGTCACTTCTCTGAATCTGTTGGTGATTGGTCACTGTGAAACTCAGTTCACATTTACAGCAAAGTGTGTAATTCTGTTGCCTTCCATTAATAAACTCATGCGGCATTTTATAAAAAAAAATGGATAAACTAAAATGGAAGTTGGCTAATAAGATGAAATTGCAACAAAGAAAGCAAAAGTGGTAGTTTTATTTTTAACTTTTTGAGGGACCTCCATACTGTTTTCCAGAGTGGCTGTAGCAGTTTTCATTCTCACCAACAATCAGGGTTCCACTCTCTCCACATCCTTGCCAACATCTGTTGTCTCCTGGGTTGTTAATTTTAGCTATTCTGACAGGTATGAGGTGGTACCTTATATGCACCCTGATGTTTATAGCAGCATTATCTACAATAGCCAAATTATGGAAATAGCCCAAATGTCATTGACTGATGAATGGATAAAAAAGGTGTTACACACACACACACACACACACACACACACACGTACACCAGAATATTACTCATCCATCAAAAGAATGAAGTCTCGTCATTTGCAAAGACGTGGATGGAGCTAGAGTATATTATGTAAAGTGAAATAAGTCAATCAGAGAAAGACAAATATCATATGATTTCACTCATATATGGAATCTAAGAAACAAAACAGATGAACATAGGGGAAAGGAAAAAAAAGGTGTAGGCAAACCACAAGAGACTCTTAACTACAGAGAACAAACTGAAGGTTGCTGGAGGGGAAGTAGCAGTGGGGGGTGGGCTAAATGGGTGATGGGTATTAAGGAGGGCACTTTTGTGATGATCACTGAGTCTTATACGGAAGTGATGAATCACTAAGTTCTACTCCTGAAGCTAATATTACACTTTATATTAACTGTTAACTAAAAACTTGAAATATTAAAAAAAAGTGGTAATGCTGAAAATGTAATTCAAATTGTACATTCAGAGGATCCCTGGGTGGCTCAGCAGTTTAGTGCCTGCCTTTGGCCCAGGGTGTGATCCTGGAGTCCCGGATGGAGTCCTGCATCGGGCTCCCTGCATGGAGCCTGCTTCTCCCTCTGCCTGTGCCTGTGCCTCTCTCTCTCTCTCTCTCTCTCTCTCTGTCTTTCATGAATAAATAATCTTAAAAAAAACAAATCATACATTCATGGAATTATAGAAGAAATAGCTGACCATGGACATGTTGACACTTATGTTGCCATACTCCTCTCTTCCTTGCCCGTGTTCTGGATACTTGAGACTCCAAAATTTGCTGTTCCCAATGGCTCTGATTTTGCTTGTGTGAGCTTCTTCCCTGGTCTGTCCTCTTGACATAACCAGTGTGTATACCCCTAGGCCTGAGGATTGGTTCAAAGGCAACTCTATGCCAGAGGGGGCAAATATTGAGTGAGCTGCATGGGGTGCTCACATGCATGTATGTAGTGTGGGATGGAGAATGGGAAGACAAGGGAGGTGAGCCTAAGGACTGGAGCTTCTGTTTGAACTCCGGACTCCAGCTTTACAAATGTTGGTGGCAGGCCAGCTTTGCAGTAAAATTCGTCAAAAGCAAACTCTATGTTCTCTGCCTCTACTTTCACTCTTATTTTAAAAACTCATTCCTGTCAGGATTTTATCTCCACCATTGAAACTATTGGTATAATATTCAACAATCTCTTTTTTGTTAAATGGTCTGTTCTCTGTCCTCAACTGTCATGGTCTCTAAGGAGAAATTGACATTAATGATCATTTCTTCCTCTTTGAAATGCTTTCTTCACTTGACTTCAGAGGCCAGCTCCAGGCTTTCTGGGTGATCTTCTTACCTTATTTGCTTTTGTTGATCCTTATCTTCCTCTGCTGGTCCCTTTTGATTTTCCACCTGCTCAGTATTGGTGTGTTCCAAGGCTCAATCCATGGATTTATTTTCTCTATTTATTCTTATTTCCTTGGTGGTCTTATCTAATCTCATAGCTTTCAGTATTCTTTATCTGCTGGCAACTCCAAAACATATAGTTCCAATTCACAGTTGACATCTCCTGGGAACAGTTGACTCATCAACATAATTTTCTATTCTATATCTTCAGTTGGATATTTGAGATTTAAATATTGATAGTGCTCCATTAGCAATCTTGGCCTTCTCTTCAAAATGTATTCAAAGTATAACTTAAGTATAACTTTTACTGCTACCACCTTAGTCCAAGCCAATATTTCTCACTTGGTTATTGCAAAAGCCTCCTATTACCACTCTTTGCTCATATTTCAACATGTAGACAAAGGGGGCACTTTTAATATTCTGAATCAGATCATGTCACTCTCTTCAAAGCCTGCAGTGGCTTCCTTGCCTCAGTGACACTAAAATCCAAGGCTTTATGTGGTATTTATAAGAGGCCTAAATGCCTGGCTCTTGGACCTCTCTGACATCATCTCCTACCTTTTCCTGTTTTGATATAGCTGTACTGACTTTTCCTGTGAATATGCCAAGTATCTGCAGTCTCAAGGTCTGTATAGAAAGATACATCAGCAGACAGCTCCAAAATGTCAATACCAATAAACACAATGAGAATTTATTGCTTATGCAGTTTATAGTCTAATGTGGTTTGGTGATGGTAGGGATCAGGAAGCCTGGGCTTTGTTCCACACTGTCATTTGGGACAGAAGCTCCTTCCCTCCTGTCGCCCTCCACACCCCCAATCCCAGGTCGTTAAGAGTATTTTCTATTCAGGTAATGGATAGAAAGAGAAAAAGAGCATGGAAGACTGAAAAAGGTTTTCTGGAGGACATTCTATAGAGTAGAACTTGATGTTATGGCCTCATCTAACTGCAGGGGAGATTGGAAATGTAAATCAAAATTGTGCTATGAGGAAATGTGTAGACATTGTCTACACAAATTACAAAGGGATTGTAATTGAAATACAATCACTTCTTTATCGTCAGTGCTTATAATAATGCTTAGCACAAAGTAGGTACCAAATAAGAATGCTGCTGGTTGCATAAGTGAAGGAGTCAACTTGGGAACTGTGGCAAGGCTGAACCTTTAGTTAGAGACTGAATTAGCCCTGACACTAGGCGTTAATTGAGTTAGAGGCCAGTAGAGAATATGTTGTCATCTCTTCAATTCTTTTCTTAATATGTTTAAATAAGAGGATGTTGTTTTTTTCCTTTATATTACATAGTAGATGAAATTGATGTTCTTAATTTAAGAGATCTTTATTTTCACAATAAAAGTCTCATATTACAACACATTTTTCACTCTCCTACATCCCTATAGCAAGTAAACTCACTCTTTGGTTGAAAAGGTGACAATGAAGAAAGACACAAGGCCTTGTATTTTTTTCTCTACCCTAATCTTTCTACTTATCCTACTTTTCCTTGTATTTGTTTGCATCAGATAAAAACCAAAAATAAATGTAATTTTATTCACACAAAACCTCAGAGGGGAGTGTGGTAAAAATCATTGGGCACGTACTCATGAATCACAACGTCGTACACATACACATCATGCTATACTAATAATACACATATACCATTTCACAAACACTGAGTTCAGAACTATTTTAACCCATTCAGAGTAAATAGTTCTGTTAAGAGAGCAAGTTTGGTACAGGTAAACACATAATATAGTCAAGTATTTTTTAAAATTCCAAAATGTTTTCACAAGTTTCTCTGTCTGCTTATTCTTGAATAATCCATTTAAGTAATTGGCTTTCTGCCATTGCTATGATGTTTTATGTTGGTAGAGCTACTGCTAGCGGGCATCATATATACTTTCTTCACTTTGATTTAAATATTTAAATTGTCAGTAATTGTCAGCCTTGTAAATCTTTGTTCCTTTTATGCTCTTTCACAGCCTTTCCTCTTTCTTCCTGCCATCACTTCTGAGGTTTAGGCATTGATCTTTCTTGTCTTAGATTTCTGCAATAGCCTTGTAACTTCCTAGTCTCCATGTATCCTGTCTGTTCCACTTTCAATTCATTTTCCTTTAAGCTGCTAGAGTTCTTTTTCTAAAGGGCAAATGAAGATCAAACAGAATCCAAGAATTAAAATGATGGCATAAACAGTAATAGAAATGCTGGATAAGAAATTCAGAGACACTAGAATATCTATTTTATCTTTTGACCCTAATAATAAGATCTTGTGTTAGCTGGCAGTATTTTTGGTTTTGGTTTTTTTTTTATTTTTATTTTTTTGTCAGAATGAAAATATATCTTATCTTCCTTTTTAGCCAGGAGTGCGTTATTGACTAAGTTTGGGCTATGAAATCATAAATGGAAAATCTCTATGGTACTTGAAGTAAGGCTCCTTAAAGGGAGTTGACTCAGCTGAAAGGTGTTCCTTTTATTCTCTCCTTTCTCCTTCTGTTGTTAATCTGGAATGTGTCAGTCCTATTGGGCCAAAATGACTTTAAGGATGGAAGTTAAGTGATAAGGAAGGCAGAACAGGAAAATAGAAGCCTGGTTCCCTGGTACTGTAAACTTACCATGCCAGCTCTGGACATTTTTCATATGATAGAGAATTAACATTATCTTTTTTATTGTTTGGGGGAATTATTCCTGCTATATGCAGATAAAGCTAATCAAACAATTTGTCATAGTATAAATAACATGAGACTTTGAGTTTGAGGAGATGGCTGGAAGGCCTACTAGAGTTGTCCTATAAGTAGTAAGAAATAGGGGACCAAGAGAAAAGAAAAGAGAGAAGTTTAGAGTCTTCTCTTTAACAAACATCTCTTGAACCTCTACTATGTGTCAGGTACTGTGTTAAGTCTCAAAAATAAAAATATTAATAATATGGAGATAGCCTATTTCTTACAAATAGCTTCCAGTTTAGTAGGAGAAACATTTAGATTACGTTGTGACAGGTGATCAAATAAAGGACAAAAGAAGACAATGTTAATTATATTTAGGAACTCAGGGAAGACTCTTAGGAACATCTGATGCTGCAAATTCATCTGGACATCTTAAAGTCTTCATATTATTAGGCTTCTCTGTAGCATATAACGTGAATTGGTTAATACGAGGCTCCTGCTTCATGCTTTTCTGCAAACTTGCCATTCCCCTGTGAAGTGGTAAAATTGACCTCCCTTGCCTTTGGGTCTGGGTGTACTTGGGACTTGGTTTAAGTAATAGAATGTAGCAGAAGATGCTGCTTGACTTTCCAGGCTAAGTCACAAAAGGCTAAACAGTTTCTCCCTTGTTGGCTGAAAGTTTGGCATAGAGTCTCAGGCTTTTAGTAAGAAGACTAATTGAAGCCATCTAGAAAAATCTGAGCCCCATGGAGGGGCTATGTGTAAATACTCCTGTCATCAGTTCTTGTATTCAAGTGTTCTCAGCCTAGGCTCCAGACATATGAGTGAAAGATGATTCCAGATGACCAACACTCAACCATCTTGTCAGCTCAGCCTCCAACTCTTTCTAGTTGAATCACAGATATTATGCAGTAACAGGCCATCTTGCTGTGCTCCTTCTGCATTCCTGACTGATGGAATTCATGAGCATGATAAAAAAGCTACTAGATTTATAATAGTGTGTGATTCAGTAGTTGGCATGGTAGGTTATTCTCAATTTTTCTCCTATATTTTTAGTGCTTCCTTTCCAGTCTTATTTGCTGAATTCTCCTTCTTTTCATATTCTCTCAAAACTTCAGTCCTTGGTGCTCTTTTCTATTACACTCATTCCTTTTTCATTCTTTTTGCTATAAATCCTATTCATATGCTGAAAAACACCAAATCTGTATTTTAAGGACAGATCTCTACTTTCAGCTCCAAGCCTTTGCCTTTTTTTTTTTTTTAAGTTCCAACTGTTTACTTGATATCTTGAATATCTTATGGGCATCTCAAACATAATGTGTCCAAAGCCTACAGACTGAAGGTTTGCCTTAAAATTACCCTTATTTTCTCCATCTTGGTTAACGGCACTTTTGCCTCCACTTATTCAATCCCAAACAAATTATTCTGGACTCTCCCTTCTTTCTCATTGTCCACATTTAATCCAATCCAAAATTCTATCAATTGTATTCTAAAATTAATCTTAAATCTGTCTACTCTTATCTGACAATAGTGCTACCATACTGGAAGAGGCCACCAAAGTTCACTGGTTTGGGATAGGACTTGGAGCTCTCCTCTATTTCTTGTAACTGCAAATCTGTGGTTCTTTGAAATGGTGAAAAAATCTAGGAGTTTGTTCTAGAGGAGGTATAGAAAGGGATCTGTTTTAAATGGATTAGCATATTTTTGTCTTTTGCATATAACTTTTAAAAGTGATTTGTGAGGTAGAATCTGGTTTATTTTATGAAAGCACAGAACACTCAACCTAAATACCTAAAGTATTTACCTCTGTGATCACTTCAAATAAAATACCTCTGTGATCACTTCAACCTCCTCACTGAAGTAAGCACCTTGCCAAAGGAAAAATATTTGCTTCCCCAGAAGAACTGCTTAGAGAACCCAAGTCTCCTCTGATTAATGCAACATTATTGCAACCAGTTGATTGGAATGATCAAGAACATTCTGCTTCTCCTGCAATATTTCAATGTGTATCATGATTTCCATTTTTTTTTTTAAGATTTTATTTATTCATTCATGAGAGACACAAGAGAGAGGGAGAGAGAGGCAGAGACCCAGGCACAGGGAGAAGCAGGCCCCATGCAGGGAGCTCCAGGATCATGCCCTGGGCCAAAGGCAGCGCCAACTGCTGAGGCACCCGGGGATCCCAATGATTTCAATTTCAAGACTACATTTAATATTCAGATTGCTCTCTCAATATTCTAAAGCCATGATACACTTGAATTACTCCAAATACCATTGGAATGCCAGTTTATATGTAATCACTATTAAGCCCTAACCTGGCCCCTGGGTATCCTTACATTTCAGCTACTGATGAATAATTTACACTTCTGTTGGCAGATAACTGATAACATATATCAGATGATTGCCCCCTCACAGGGCAGATAACTGCTAATACATTTTGCCCTGGGTCACCCCCGTGAATCTGACATAGGGCCAGAGTGAGGAAAGTTTGTCCTCTTAGTCATCCTTAGAGATGGCCCAGGGCAAGTGTGCTAGGAGCTATGTGGCAGGCCTACACTGGCTCACCGCCACAACTCCAGGCATTTTGGCAATTGGTTAGAAATGCTGGTGGGGAAATTAAAAACAAGATCTAAAGAAACAGGGGACGGGGGCAAGATGGCAGAGGAGTAGGGTCCCCAAGTCATCTCTCCCCACCAATTTACCTAGATAACTTTCAAATCATCCTGAAAACCTACAAATTCGACCTGAGATTTAAAGACAGAACAGCTGGAACGCTAGAGAGAGAAGAGTTTGCATTTCTAACAAGGTAGGAAGGCAGAAAAAAATAAAAAAGAATCAAATCAGGGAGGGGGCCCCACGAGAGCCTCCGGTTTAGGAAAGCCCAGCCCTTGAGAAGCAGGAACTTTAAAAATCTGCACCGGATTCTTCCCAGATGGAAAGGCACTCAGCAGGGAACTTGGAAGAACCACAGGAGGGGCAGTGGAGCCTCCAGGCTCCCGGGGTCACTAACAGAGTAGGGGCACCCTGGGGGCAGAGTGCCACACATTGCGGGCCAAGTGGTAAAGGGCTGGAGTGTGCCCGGCAGGGCCCCAGAGCAGGTCAGGTGGTAGCTCCACCCGGAAGGGGCTGCATGGCCCCAGGAGCAGGATTCTAACAGCGCAGGCCGCGAGTGAACCTGGCAGGGGTGGGGCAGCTCCCCCAGGTGCACACACCTGAGAATCAGCACATCAGGCCCCTCTCCCAGGAGACCAGGTGGAAGGAAAGGGGAAGACCAAGTTCTTGGCTGGGCAGCACTGGAAAGCTCCAGGCGAAGTCGATGGATTTATAGTATATAGAACCAGAGGGTACCCCTCCTTGTTTTTTTTTTGTTTTTGTTTTTTCTTTCTTTCTTTTTTTTCTTCCTTTTTCCAGTACAACTCATTTTTAGCCACTCTGTACTGAGCAAAATGCCTAGAAAGAAGAACTCACCACAAAAGAATCAGAAACAGTCCTCTCTCCCACAGAGTTACAGAATATGGATTACAATTTGATGTCAGAAAGCCAATTCAGAAGCACTATTATACAGCTACTGGTGGCTCTAGAAAAAAGCATAAAGGACTCAAGAGACTTCATGACTGCAGAATTTAGATCTAATCAGGCCGAAATTAAAAATCAATTAAATGAGATGCAATCCAAACTGGAGGTCCTAACGGTGAGGGTTAATGAGGTAGAAGAAAGAGTGAGTGACATAGAAGACAAGTTGATGGCAAGGAAGGAAGCTGAGGAAAAAAGAGAAAAATAATTAAAAGACCATGAGGAAAGATTAAGGGAAATAAATGACAGCCTCAGAAGGAAAAAAATCTATGTTTAATTGGGGTTCCAGAGGGCGCCAAAAGGGACAGAGGACCACAAAGCATATTTGAACAAATCATAGCTGAGAATTTCCTTAACTTGGGGAGGGAAACAGGCACTCAGATCCAGGATACAGAGAGATCCTCCTCCCTAAAATCAATAAAAACTGTTCAACACCTCGACATTTAATAGTGAAACTTGCAAATTCCAAAGATAAAGAGAAAATCCTTAGTAGCAAGAGACAAGAGACTAGCAGGATATATTCAGGGTCCTAAATGAGAACATGCAGCCAAGAATACTCTATCCAGCAAGGCTGTCATTCAGAATGGAAGGAGAGATAAAGAGCTTCCAAGATAGGCAGAAACTGAAAGAATATGTGACCACCAAACCAGCTCTGCAAGAAATATTAAGGGGGACTCTGTAAAAAAAGAGGAAGCCCAAAGAAATAACCCACAAAAACAGGGATGAATAGGTATTATGATGACACTAAATTCATATCTTTCAATAGTAACTCTGAACGTGAATGGGCTTAATGATCCCATCAAAAGGCACAGGGTTTCAGACTGGATAAAAAAGCAAGACCCATCTATTTGCTGTCTACAAGAGACTCATTTGAGACCTAAGGACACCTGCAGGCTGAAAATGAAAGGTTGGAGAACCATTTGCCATTCAAATGGACCTCAAAAGAAGGCAGGTGTAGCCATCCTTATATCAGATAAAGTTTATCCCAAAGACTGTAGTAAGAGATGAAGAGGGACACTCTATCATACTTAAAGGATCTATCCAACAAGAGGACCTAACAATCATGAATATTTATGCCTCTAATGTGAGAACTGCTAAGTATATCAATCAATAAATAACCAAAGTAAAAACATACTTAAGATAATAATACACTAATACTGGGAGACTTCAACACAGTGCTTTCTGCAAATGACAGATATTCTAATCACAATATCTCCAAAGAAACAAGAGCTTTAAATGATACATTGGACCAGATGGATTTCAAAGATATTTACAGAACTTTACATCCAAACGCAACTGAATACACATTCTTCTCAAGTGCACGTGGAACTTTCTCCAGAATAGAACACATACTGGGTCACAAATCAGGTCTTAACTAACACCAAAAGATTAGGATTTTCCCCCTGCATATTTTCAGACCATAATGCTTTGAAACTAGAACTCAATCACAAGAAGAAATTTAGAAGAAATTCAAACACGTGGAGGTTAAAGACCATCCTGCTAAAAGATGAAAGAGTCAACCAGGAAATTAGAGAAGAATTAAAAAGATTCATGGAAACCAATGAGAATGAAGATACAACCATTCAAAATCTTTGGGATACAGCAAAAGCAGTCCTGAGAGGGAAATACATTGCAATGCAAGCATCCCTAAAAAAATTGGAAAAAACTCAAATACACAAGCTAACCTTGCACCTAAAGGAACTGGAGAAAGAACAGCAAATAAAATTTACACTCAGCAGAAGGGAGTTAATAAAGATTCGAGCAGAACTCAATTAAATAGAGACCAGAAGAACTGTAGAACAGATCAACAAAATCAGAAGTTGGTTCTTTGAAAGAATTAATAAGATAGATAAACCATTACCCATCCTTATTAAAAACAAAAGAGAAAAGACTCTAATTAATAAAATCACGAATGAAAAAAGAGAGATCACCACCAATACCAAGGAAATACAATTTTAAAAACATATTATGAACAGCTATACGCCAATAAATTAGGCAATCTAGAAAAAATGGATGCATTTCTGGAAAACCACAAACTACCAAACCTGGAACAGGAAGAAATAGAAAACCTGAACAGACCAATAACCAGGGAGGAAATTGAAGCAGTCATCAATAACCTCCCAAGACACAAAAATCCTGGGCCAGATGGCTTCCCTGGGGAATTCTATCAAACGTTTAAAGAAGAAATCATATCTATTCTACTAAAGCTATTCCAAAAGATAGAAAAAGATGCAATACTTCTAAACTCATTCTATGAGACCAGCATCGCCTGAATTCCAAAACCAAAGATCCCACCAAAAAGGAGAATGATAGACAAATATCCCTGATGAACACAAATGCAAAAATTCTCAACCAGATACTAGCCAGTAGGATCCAACAATATATTAAGAAAATAATTTACATGACCAAGTGGGATTTATCCCCGGGATGCAAGGCTGGTTCAACACTCGTTAAACAATCAATGTGGTTCATCATATCAGCAAGAGAAAAAACAAGAACTATATGATCCTCTCAATAGATGCAGAGAAAGCATTTGACAAAATTCAGCATCCATTCCTGATCAAAACTCTTCAGAGTGTAGGAATAGAGGGAACATTCCTCGACATCTTAAAAGCCATCTGTGAAAAGCCCACAGCAAATATCATTCTCAATGGGGAAGCACTGGGAGCCTTTCCCCTAAGATCAGGAACTAGACAGGGATGTCCACTCTCACCACTGCTATTCAACATAGTACTGGAAGTCCTAGCCTCAGCAATCAGACAACAAAAAGACATTAAAGGCATTCAAATTGGCAAAGAAGAAGTCAAACTCTCCCTCTTCACAGATGACATGATACTCTACATAGAAAACCCAAAGACTCCACCCCAAGATTGCCAGAACTCATACAGCAATTCAACAATGTGGCAGGATACAAAATCAATGCCCAGAAACCAGTGGCATTTCTATACACTAACAATGAGACTGAAGAAAGAGAATTTAAGGAATCAATACCATTTACAATTCCACACAAAAGCATAATATACCTAGGGATAAACCTAACCGAAGAGGTAAAGGATCTATACCCTAAAAACTACAGAACGCTTCTGAAAGAAATTGAGGAAGACACAAAGAGATGGAAAAATATTCCATGCTCATGGATTGGAAGAATTAATATTGTGAAAATGTCAATGTTACCCAGTGCAATTTACACGTTTGATGCAATCCCTATCAAAATACCATGGACTTTCTTCAGAGAGTTGGAACAAATCATGTTAAGATTTGTGTGGAATCAGAAAAGACCCCGAATAGCCAGGGGAATATTGAAAAAGAAAACCAGAACCAGGGGCATCACAATGCCGGATTTCAAGTTGTACTACAAAGCTGTGATCATCAAGACAGTGTGGTACTGGCACAAAAACAGACACATAGATCAATGCAACAGAACAGGGAATCCAGAAATGGGCCCTCAACTTTATGGCCAACTAATATTCAACAAAGGAGGAATGACTATCCATTGGAAAAAGGACAGTCTCTTCAATAAATGGTGCTGGGAGAATGGGATATCCACGTGCAGAAGAATGAAACTAGACCACTCTCTTACACCATACACAAAGATAAACTCAAAATGGATGAAAGATCTAAATGTGAGACAAGAAGCCATCAAAATCCTAGAGGAGAACACAGGCAACACCCTTTTTGAACTTGGCCACAGCAGCTTCTTACAAGATACATCCATGAAGGCAAAAGAAACAAAAGCAAAAATGAACTATTGGGATTTCATCAAGATAAAAAGCTTCTGCACAGCAAATGAAACTGTCAACAAAACTAAAAGACAACCTACAGAATGGGAGAAGATATTTGCAAATGACCTATCAGATAAAGGGCTAGTATCCAAGATCTATAAAGAACTTATTAAACTCAACAGCAAAGAAACACACAATCTAATCGTGAAATGGGCAAAAGACATGAACAGAAATCTCACAAAGGAAGACAATAGACATGGCCAACAAGCACATGAGAAAATGCTCTGCATCACTTGCCATCAGGGAAATACAAATCAAAACCACCATGAGATCCCACCTCACACCAGTGAGAATGGGGAAAATTAACAAGATAGGAAACCACAAATGTTGGAGAGGATGTGGAGAAAGGGGAACCCTCTTGCGCTGTTGGTGGGAATGTGAACTGGTGCAGCCACTCTGGAAAACTGTGTGGAGGTTCCTCAAAGAGTTAAAAATAGACCTGCCCTACGACCCAGCAATTACCCTGCTTGGGATTTACCCCAAACATACAGATGCAGTGAAACACTGGAACACCTGCACCCTGATGTTTCTAGCAGCAATGCCCACAATAGCCAAACTGTGGAAGGAGCCTCGGTGTCCATCAAAAGATGAGTAGATAAAGAAGATGTGGTTTATGTATACAATGGAATATTACTCAGCCATTAGAAACGAGAAACATCCACCATTTGCCTCGATGTGGATGGAACTCAGGGTATTATGCTGAGTGAAATAAGTCAATCAGAGAAGGACAAACATTATATGGTCTCATTCATTTGGGGAATATAAATAATTGTGAAAGGGAGTAAAGGGGAAAGGAGAGAAAATGAGTGGAAATATCAGTGAGGGTGACAGACCATGAGAGACTCCTAACTCTGGGAAATGAACAAGGGGTGGTGGAAAGGGAGGTGGGCGGGGGGATGGGGTGACTGGGTGACAGGCACTGAGGGGGGCACTGGACAGGATGAGCACTGGGTGTTATGCTATATGTTGGCAAATCGAACTCCAATAAAAAATATATATATACAAAAATAGGGGCAGCCCTCATGGCTCAGTGGTTTAGTGACACCTTCAGTCCAGGGCCTGATCCTGGAGACTAGGTATCAAGTCCCATGTCAGGCTCCCTGCATGGAGCCTGCTTCTCCCTCTGCCTTTGTCTCTGCGTGTCTCTCTCTCTCTCTGTGTCTCTCATGAATAAATAAATAAAATCTTAATATATATATATACACACACACACACACACATACAAATAAAAAAGATCTAAAGAAACATGTTCCAGTACAAGTTGCACTGCTTACCAAATACCAGAAGGCATGTGGCTACCATTTTGCTCTTACCTACCAGCTCTTTCTTTGTTGTGGTGATTAACAATTAACCTCTGGGAAATGCCTTGCCTTGGGCACTGGGCTTCCTGCCTAGGATGTCTGCCTGGATGCAGACAAAGCTGGTATGTTGAACTAGAGAGCAAATCCAAAGTTAGACTGCTACACTGGGGACCCAGTGGCTACTAGCTTCTAGCCACAGTAGCACTCTATTGCCTATTTAATTCCTGGGACACTGATCTGTAATTTCAATGATGGGCAAGGGTGTGGAGTGGCTAAAAGAGTGCTAGAAATTATGGATTTGTTCGTGACAGAAAATATAGTGTGATTAATTTGTATTTTCTGGAATGGCTTTTTAGCAGTGGTTCCCTAACCTGATCAGTACTCAGAATTACAAGAGAAGCTTAAATACAAAGATTTAGGATTCAGTGCTTCTTGACGGGGTATTGTGCGTCTTTGAGCAACCCATTTTGGGAACCGTTATTGTATGGGGATGGACACAGACTAGCATAAATAAAATGACTTAGGGAAAAGAAAGCAGGTTGATGGGCCTGGTGATAGTAGATCTCTTCCAGAGATAGAATACAGAGTCTGTTTTATTCTATATCTTTTAAAATATTGAGATTTATTTACATAATCCTAAAACAGCCTTCTTTATGTTTCAGTTTTTATAGCTGATTTTATGTACCATTTACAGTTTCAGATAATTATAAAATTTCAAATTTTTCTTTAGGACCTCAATACATTCTTTGAAACACTGTGGGCATGTGGTGGAGGCAGGTCCATTTTCCTCCTGAGATTCTTTTATCACTCAGCTTGGTGGAGGATGGAGGAGAGGATGAAAAAGGCTAAAGCATACAGCTGAGCATAAATGAGTGGTGAGAGACAAATGAGAAGTTTGAAAAAGCAAGATAGGAGGGCAATCCTGTCCTCTGTACAGTTGTTACTTCATGATATCCATTTCTTTCAACAGTTATCACACAGAAACTTGTGAGAACACAAATGGAAGGAATGGCATATTCCAATGCTTTGAGGGAGCATTCTAGTGTCCTGGTGGGAATCTACTAGAAAGTGGCAACAGTGGGGAGGGTTATGTTAGGAGGAAAGCAGGGGTGAAGCAAAAGCTTCCATGACTGATTTTTCCTGAGGCTTAAACTCCATTGTAAGAGAAGAATCTCAGGTGTAGATAAAATCTCTTGGTCAGAAACATGAAAGGAAAACTCTCTCAGAGTTTAGAAAATACTCCCTTCTAACTGGAGGGTGGAAGATGAGGGGAAAATTGGAACAGTGGATTTGAAATGGAGAGATTGGATGCCCTGCTCCCCTTGTAGAGCCTGGGAGGGGAAAGGTGTGTGTGTGTGTGTGTGGTGGTAGGGATGGCCAAATTGTGAGTCCAGGGGCTGATAGGATGAAAGGAGCTTTGGATTAAAAAAATCAGAACTGACATTAGCCTTTTAAGACAGCAAAGAAGCCCTTCGCAGCTGGTATGGAAACTCCTCTTAATGCTGGGCCCAATGAGACTTTAAAAACTCATTAGCTAGCAGGACCAGAATAATTAACAGGTCTGATTGAGGTCAGAATGTGCTTTCAAGAAAGAACACTATCCTTGACGGCTGTATTAGTTTGCAAGGGCTGCTGTAACAAAGAACCAGAAACTGGGTGGCTTAAACAATGGAAGTTTATTGTCTCACAGTTCTAGAGGCTAAAAGATCAAGGTGTACTTTGGGTGGTTCCTTCTGAGGGCAATGGGGAAATCTTTTTCTTGCCTTTATCTCAACTTCTTGTGATTTGGTGGCAATTTTTGGTATTCCTTGGCTTATAGATATACCCTGATCCCCCACTTTCACATGGTGTTTTCTCTCTCTGTTGTGTATCTGTTTCCATTTCCCCCCTTTTTATAAACACACCAGTCAAATTAGATTAGGGCCACCTTCATGACTCCATCTTAACCTGATTACTTTTGTGAAGATCCTCTCCAAAAATGGTCCAAATCATTAACCAAATGATTCAACCCATAACAGCAGGTGAACTTACTAGCAAGCAAACCAGCTGCAGTTCTCCTTGCAGTAGAAGAAACATTTTCATTTTTAGCTAATGAACTCTTCATCAGTGAAAGGAGGAAAACCCTTACTGGCATCTAACTGCCTGAGAGAGTCATGTTTTCAATGTTTAGGGAGGAATTTAGGGTAAAGGATGAGAGGACTTTTTAATATTAGTAAATCAATTCAACAGAACATTAAGAGACTGCATGATATCGCTTTTATATGTTAAAAGCTGAACTCATAAAAACAGGGTACAGTGGTGGTTACCAGGGACTTGGGATGTGGGGGAATTGGGAAATATTGCATAACTTACAGACTTACAACTACTGGATAAGTAAGTTCTGGAGAGCTAATATAGTACTATAGTGGTTATAGGGAACAATACTGTATTATAAACTTCAAAGTTGCTGAGAGACCAGATCTTAAATGTTCTCACCCCAGAAATGATAATTATGTCATATGATAAAGGTGTTAGCCAATGTTATGGTATAATCATATTGTAATATATAAATGAGCTACCACCTCACACCTATCAGAATGGCTAAAATTAACAACTCAGGAAACAACAAATGTTGGCAAAGATGTGTAGAAAGGGGAATCCTCTTACACTCTTGTTGATAATGCAAACTGGTAGAGCTACTCTGAAAAACGGTTTGGAGATTTCACAAAAAGTTAAAAATAGAGCTAACCAGGCACCTGGGTGGCTCAGTTGGTGAAGCATCTGCCCTTGATTCAGGTCAGGATCCCAGGGTCCTGGGATTGAGTCCCACATTGAGCTCCCAGCTCAGAGAGGAGCCTGCTTCTCTCTCTCCCTCTGCCACTCTCCCTGCTTGTGCTCTCTCACTCTCTCTCAACTAAGTAAATAAAATCTTAAAAATAAAAGAGCTACCCTACAACCCAGTAACTGCACTACTAGGTATGTATGCAAAGGATACATAGTGAATCAAAGGAGCACATGAACCCCAATGTCCATAATAGCTAAAATATGGAAAGAGCCCAGATTTCCATTAACAAATGAATAGATAAAGAAGAGGTGGCATATATATATATATATATATATATATATATATATATATGGAATCTATGATAGAATATATACATGTATATATAATGGAATATTCTCAGCCATTGAAAAGAATGAGAGCTTGTCATTTGCAATGATGTGGATGCTAAATAAAGTAAGTCAGTCAGAAAAAAAGAAATACCATATGACTTCACTCATATGTGGAATTTAAGAAACAAAAAAGATGAACATAGGGGAAGGGAAGGAAAAAATAAGATGAAAATCGAGAGAGGAAAAACCACAAAAGATGCTGAATTCTAGGAAACAAACTGAAGGTTGCAGGAGGGGAGGTGGGTAGGGGGAAGGAATAATTGGGTCATGGACATCAAGGAGGACCCTTGATGTAATGAGCACTGGGTGTTATATGCAACTGATGAATCACTAAATTCTACCTCTGAAACTAATAAAAAAATAGGAAATTATCCATCTTCCATCTGTCTCCTTCAGACAAAACAATCTGTCCAATAAGAAATGTCATGTAGATAATAAAAAACACTTTATTATTTATACAAACTAAAGAGACCCAGAAGCACACGTTTCCATTTATAACCACATATGATCTATTTTCTGAGTATACCAATCAAGCTTCTGTACACATGCTTTAATAGCTTTCTTTTCTTATAACTGTTCCATGTCCTGAAATTCAATTATCCTTTGCCACAAGAAGCTTTTAGATAATTTGGGTTGATATTTCCATTATATTTTTCTTTTTCCTATATATACCTGAAAAGGAATTAGAGATTTGACTTTTATTAAGTATTTTGGTTTGGGGAACTCTATAAACAGAGACCATGACCCTTAAAAGTCTTATAAAGCAGTCATATCCCAGCCTTCATTTAATTCATCAGCACATCACTGAAAGTAATACTTAGAAACTGGGTAAATTAGGAAGGACTTAGGTCAAGAATGGAACACATAAATGATCCCCTGTCAAAACATTTGAGAAGCAAATTTTGAGAACTATATTTGTTCCCTCTTATGATTTACCCCATTATCATTCTATTTTTCTCTGAAGAAATGGAAATCTCAAAGATGCTCATAAAGTATATTAATAATTCAATGCAAATAGAGGGAGATTCCTGGTCTAACATTTCAGTGGAAAGCATTTCCAATAAACTCAGGTTACACTTTCTTTAGTAGCCACATCTCTTATGAGGGGATTTTGAGATCCTGATTCCCAAGAGTATTCCCTCAGGAGCAGATTAGTCACTGGATAATTTTTCAGGGGGTCTTTTCTTCCACAAAATTCATCTAAAAATGCTGAAGAGGGAACTCTATTCATTGGTGGTACACATTTGTGGAAAGCCATCTCAACATAGAGAAAGAATCTTATATTGACAAAACCAATGCTGTTCAATTCCAGAAACATCATATACCTTTCAGGAACTAAAATGGAAATACTAATTTTTTTTTAATCTGAAGATTTCTCTTTTCTTTAATTTTCAGCCTAAGCCTTCAGTGTTTCTGGTTTTTCCAAGAAAAATGAAATGATGAAGAGAAGGTACAACGAAGTAAAGTGCATATAAATTGTAACAGACATTTTTCTGTGGTATCTGTGAGCTAATGCTGTCATTTAAAGGACATTTTAGAGTTGCTTTGCTTCTTGAACTTATTTTCAAAATGATAAATACCACAAGAGCATTTACTGTGAACCTGAGTTTGAGGCCATTTAGGTTATTAAAATAGCAAAAGTGCTATCTGTACCCTTTTATTTGCCTCAGAGTGTTGGATAGCTGTGGTGAAGAGTGAGAGAAGAAGGCTAAGGCTCACACTCTCTAGGGTTGTAGAAGGTGATCTGATAGTTTTATTAATAAGAATCCCAAAGTCTGAATCTTCTGGACAACCCTAGCAATTTACTTATCTTTTTTTAAAAAAGGATTTTATTCATTTATTCGTGACAGACACACACACACACACACACACACACACAGAGAGAGAGAGAGAGAGAGAGAGAGAGAGAGGCAGAGACATTCCATGCAGGGAGCCTGACGTGGGACTCGATCCTGGGTCTTTAGGATCACACCCTGGGCTGAACGCGGCACTAAACCGCTGGGCCACCGGGGCTGCCCAGAATTTACTTATCTTAATGCGCACACCCATGCTTGCATTTTCTTCATAGTTATTGTTTGAAAATATGAATAATATTTTGGAATAAAGATTTATTTAAAAAGTATTTGCGACACATTTACCATCTTCATTCCTATGGCAGTCTGTGGGCTGCAGACTCCAGGCAGATGATATACATAAGCAAAATGATCTAGGAAAAGAGGTGACAGTGTGCTGGGGACTGTGGTGAATAGGAGAGGCTGAGTGTTACCTGAGGGGACACCACCACTTAGAGGCTGGATGCTACAGACACATAGGAATGAGAGGCCATTGTTTGCCAGTCATCTTTTGTTAAAGAAACCCCAACTTTGGATTTTATGTATGATTTTAAAGGTTAAACACTAATAAAAACTTGACAAAGAAAACTTTTAGTGGACCAAATATTCTGAGGGCTAAAGAAATCATATCTGCAGGTTGGATCCCAAACACTGGTTACTAGTTTTTATCATCAATATAAACAGACCATACTTCTCATCCATAATTAGAAGCCTTAAAATTGTAAATTTTCTTAGAGAAAAATGTTTAATGAAGACATCAGGAAGCATTTGATGGAATGGTTAAGATATGTCATTTTCTTCAGGCCATCTACCATGATGATGGTGGTGCCTTCTCTTAGCCTCCTTCCTATCCTCCACTTTTTTTCTTTTATTCTATGGCTTTTGGTGCCTACCAGCGTTCAGGAAATATGCTTGGTGAACTGGAAGTGGGGAAGGATTGGAAACAGGGAGGAAAGAAACAAAACAAAGTACAGGTTTTGTTGTGCAGGAATTTACTGTTTTGTGGCAGAAATAGTATAAACTAAAGAGCAGTGATATAAAGAACTCTAAGATTGGGTAGCTATTAGTTTCCTAGGGCTGCTATAAAGGCTAGAAGTCCAAAGTCAAGCTGTCAGCTGGGTTATTTCCTTTTGAGGCGTCTGGGGGAGTATTTATTTCATGCCTGTCTGTTAGCTTCTGGCTTTTACCAGCAATATTTGGTGTTCCCTGGCTTGGAGATGCACCACTTCATCTACATTTAAATCTTCACAAGATGTTTACCCTGGTGTGTATTTGTCTGTGTCTAGACTTCCCTCCTTTTGTAAGGACACTGGTCATTGAATCCAGTATGATCTCACCTCCACTCAACTGCATCTGCAAAGACCCTCATTACAAATAAGGTCATGCTCACAGTACTAGGAGTTAGGTCATGGACATATATTTTGGGGGGACACAATTCAGCCCATAAGAAGTAAGTAGAGGCATGAGGATGATGCAGAGAGAGGAGAGACTAGTACCCTGGGGAAGGAGGGAAGATTTTTTAGGAAAAATTATGCAGAAGCCAGAACTTGAACGAAAAGTAGGTATTTGCAACATAAAGAACCAGAGAAGATCACTTTAAACAGATATTACAGCACATGCTAAAATATAGGCATGTGAGAGGAATAATCAGTTTTGTGTAGGGAAGCATAAGTCATGCAGTGTCAGAGCTCTGGGAAAGGGAGATTGGAAATAGAGATTGACATGAACTTGTAAAGGGCTCTACAAGCATGCACAGGAATTGGTCTTCATCCTGAAGAAAATGGGGATCTACCAAGGCTTTGATGCAGGGGAGGGGTGCAAACAGATTTATGTTTTAGGAAGATGCCTTTGTGCTGCTGTGAGGGTGGATGGCAGGAGGTAGAAAGCATTTTAGGAGGATTACTTGATTTCATGGCTATTGTAATAATCCAAGTGACAAGGAATGGGGGCACAGATATGGACAAGGAAGAGAAGAGGATAGAAATATGTAAACTTTGGAGACTGAAATGATTGAACTTAACGTGGAGAATAATGTGCTGAATATTCTAGATTAGGAAACTGGGTAAATAATAAGGTTACTATGTATTATAGAGGCAGAGGAAGTGAGGATTTTGGTGAGAAGGTGATGGGCTAATTTTGGTCTTGTTGAATTGGAAATGTTAGTGGGCCTCCAGGCAGTTATCAGGTATGAAATTGTAAAAGGCTCTGGAGCTCATAGTCTGGAAGTATCTTTGTCTGGAAATAACTGTGAATTGTTCTGAGAGCATTAAATTAGTAATAAAGGCCTTGGGACTGTTTGCTAGAGTCTAGGAGAATTGCATGCTGTTCATAGAATTCCTTCTGGCTTTTCCATCTGATATTTTGCTGTGGTTCCAATTTTTGCTAGTGACAATGAGAAAGTGGTGATTAGTTTGAAGGAATAACACATATTTACCAAGAGTCCTCTGTGGAACCAAGTGTAATTTTAAAATGTGGTGTCACCAACAGCCCTTGAACTAAGTGGAGGATCTTACCTTGGCCTCTGTGGCCGTTGAAGACTGTCTTGTCCAAAACATTCCTAGGCCTATACTACACCCTATGGAATAAGAAATCTAATTTTATGTGTTGTGAGTTTTTGAGGAACTACCCTGTAGTGCTGTGGGAATGATAAGGCAGGGCATCTGAATCAAATATTTTCCTAAATGATGTATTACAACAACACTTTTCATACGAGATTTGATCTGCGTACTTCAAAAATATCAACCTAATGAATATACAGTATATGACAAAACTTCATACATTTCAAATGTAAAGAATTATTCTGTGCTCTTGAAATCACACATGTGGAGGAACATTTGAAAGCTCAGCTAGATCCAAGGTTTTCAAACTGTGCTCTTGGGAAACTAATGTTCTGCAGGGGAACATGTAATGGCTAAGTTCAAGTTTTAGAAAATCTGCTTGATTTTTCTTCTATCATGAATTATTCAGTTATCCTCCCTTCTTTCTCCAAATGGCTTTCTCTATTTATAGGAACTTTTGTTTATGGATCCGCAGCTTAGTTGAGCCCTCCCTACCAGCCCACGGGTGTTATTTTGCTCTTTTTGTCTCCAGTTGGCTGCTTTTGCCATTGCCTGAAGTTTACTGTGTACCTTTGGCATAATGTTCTCATTGAAAAAGAGATTATCAGTTGCTAAAGATATCTGTTGAAAGCAACTAATAGATGCTCAAAATTTCCTTGTAATGTAATGAGAAGTATTTAAGAAGAGTTTTGATGAAGATAGAGCTTTGAAGAGAAAAAGGGAAGCTGAAAGCATCCATGTCTGGTGGAAGATGTACAATACATATATGCTGAGTGAATCCCAACTATCAGAAGTCCTAGAAGGTCTGTCTCTAAAGGCTTTTAGATGCAGCAATTTTTAGAAGGTGACACATGCTTGCGCTTATGAAGTTGGAATTTTAACAAAAACAGCTATTGGGACAATATACTCTTGAGTGTGACTTCATGATATGCAGGCGACTCAAAGGAAGGGCATCCATTCATGTGTCTGCATTAAATCCACTTCTTTTCAATTAAATATATTCTCCTCCAGTGATCGATATCATAGTTTTCCAAATCACTCTTCCTGTCTCATATGCACATTTCAGATCTGTTGCTTCTAGGTAGGCCTTTGACAATGAACTTTCCACTGCTCCCGAGCCTGTATTTCTATCTGCAACATGGGATGTAAAGACCACAAACCTCATAGTGTTAAATTTACCTGCTAGCAGAGTGCCTATCATTTCACAGGTAGATTCCCAATAGATGTTGTTTTCTTCTCCCAAATTGGTGTTGGCTATGACATGTCAGCACAGAATCTTTAAAAGTTATTTTTAAGGCTGTGACTTAAAACTCCCATAGTATGCTTCTGTTTATGCCTGATTGTATTAGTGCTTCATTCTTGAAAGAATATGTTCATCACTTGATGGAATTCAAGGGCCTTTTTCCTCCCTACTCTTACCATTTCCACAAAAAAAAAAAAAAAAAATCAGAAAGAAAGAACAGAAGTTTCATTCCACAAGGAGTTGCTCAAGTTCAAGAATTTTGATGAGGTCACGTTTTCCAAGGCAGAGACTTCAAAGGGGCTAAACCTCACATGAAGGGTATAGTATTTCCTCTTTCTTCCTATCCTTCAGTCTGGAAGAATAGGAACAAACTGGAGGTTTCTCCTTCTCCTTTGCTTAAACTCTCTGCTTGATCTCTTACCTTGGCCTAAGAGACCCTGGAGCAGATGGGATTATGAAGTTGTTACTCCCTCTTTTAGCCTTGGTTCCTACCTGCTATTTTCTGGTAGGGAGCAGCCTTTCCACATGATACCACATGATGTGCCAGGTCGCAGGCTTGTCTGGAGTCAGCAGGAGGGACTGACAGAGCGTGCTTCTTGCTCTTAATGTTCATTTGGGCCAGCCATAGTTGCTAGGGTAACAGAAATCTCCATGTGATCCAATCTAGTTGATTAGACTTGTGCACTGGGGTTTGGGACCAAAGCCTCAAAATCTGTAATTGTGATCTTTGCCTCACTTATGCATCTTTCTACCATGGGACTTTGTCAGTTAGTCATATACTTCTCCTACCACAATTTCTACTAAGTATATAATTTACCATGCTTTTCCAGCAATGAAGATAGGTCATCAATAATCATCCACATTTTCTTTTTTACTTCTCCTTATTTATTGTCTGAGGTTCACATTTGCTAGATTTGAGGTAAATTCTGTGGGACCAAATGGAGCTAACCAACCCACATGGGGCTTGAAGTCAGGAGTGGGACTAGACTGTATTAATATTCTTGAGTGAGTTAATTAGTTATAGGTGATCTACATCATTGTATGTATGTGCAAGGTGGGTGTCCAAGGAAAGTAGAGAATCACTGAGCCGTACCCTTACCATATCAGGTTACTTTGGTGTTAAGATAACAAAAATATTTTTTATTAAGCATACTTATGAAAGCATAATGTCATATAGGCTTGCTAGTTCTCTGAAGGTATACTGACTGTCAGGTCTCCTAAACTTTGCCTAGCTCATAAGCACACACACATTCTCGGGCCTTTAGGTTAGGTTGGTAAAGTGTCCTCAATGTTTGAGAAAACTCACCCTGGGCTGGGTCCCTGCTTACTCTGCATTTTTTTTTTTGTTTTTTTAAAGATTTTATTTTTTCATGAGAGATACATAGAGAGAGAGAGAGAGAGAGAGAGAGAAGCAGGCTCCATGCAGGGAGCCCGACGTGGAACTCGATCCTGGGTCTCCAGGATCAGGCCCTGAGCTGAAGGCAGTGCTAAACCACTGAGTCACCCAGGCTGCCCTTACTCTGCATTTGTAACCGTTTTCTCCATAAATCTGTTCTCCTGGTTGATAACAGCTACCTTCACTAAAAAGGAATCTCTGGACACATGAAAACATGACCTTCAAGAACCTTCAAATTTCAGACAGAAGACTTGTGTTTTGAGAGAAACACGAGGCATGGAAGGCTAGTGCTACAGACTGAAGTGCAATAAGTTTCCCCCTTTACCACAGCAGCCCTGCCAGTGTTGTCCTCCAGTCTAGCTATTTTCTTGTCCAGGGATTAGCACTCATTTTACGCCTCTTTGGTGGATCCACCAATTCCTAGGTGTATTCCTCTAAAGTGATAGTTTGCAACTTTGCAAACTATAGCTTGCCAATATCCCAACTTAATCACCTGAAATGACTCTAACTTATATGCTCACCACTAAAGAAGAAAAGCTATTCTTTTCTTTTATTCGGACCTCATGCTTGTTTTAATGCAATCTAAGCTTGCATAAGCTGGAAAAATTTTAGCATGAAACTATATGGTATATAAATATGGAGCGTAATATGTTTGAAACATAATAAGAAAATGCACACCAGTAAATTCACAGCCACCTAACAACTAGAATATTACCAATTCCATCGAAGCTAAATATGTTCTTCCCAATTTCAGTCTCTTTTGTCCCTCATGAATTTGACGGTTATCATTTATTTGCTTTTTCTATTTTTTTTAAAGATTTTATATATTTATTTATGAGAAACAAAGAGGCAGAGCCATAGGCAGAGGGAGAAGCAGGCTCCCTGTGAGGAACCTGATATGGAACTTGATCCCAGCACCCCAGGATCATGACCTGAGCCAAAGGCAGACGCTCAACCACTGAGCCACACCATGTGCCCCTTATTTGCCTTTTCAAGTATAGTTATACTGCATATATACATATCTTTAAGCAATATAACTTTTTGCTTTGGAGTTTTATGAAAATTATTGTCATACTGTATATAGTAGTTTTGACTTGCTTTACTCTCAGTTATGTTCTAAGAATCATCCATATTTATATGTAGTCATAATTCATTCACTATATGATAGTTCATTTTTCCTGTCTATATACTTAATTGGACATATTCCTAGACACAATTTTCATGTTTGTCTCCATTTGTTTGATATAAACAATAATGCCATCAACATTTTTGAACATATACCCTAGCACAGTTCTCTCCCCTAAATTTTAGGGGCAGATACTATGGATCATTTTGCTTAAATTTTATTCCTCTTCCTTTTAGGGTGTCTTTTTGTTTGGCAGAGCTTGAAAAACAATATATTTCCTACATTTCCTTGCAGCAAGAGTTCTGGTATGAGTGTTTTATTCAGAAGAACTCACAGGAGACTTCAGTTAAGACTTGAAGTCAGTGGAGAGATCTGATCCATCAATGTCTTTTAACAGAGGTTGCACAGTTCTGGAGGTGGTAGCTTTCTAACTTAGCATGTGGTTTCCTTGTGTTACAAAGGTGGCATGGTTCTGGAGTGGTGGCTATAGTGGAACCCTCCTGATGTGTTTGAGAAGTGATTTTCTGCAGTGTCAGTTCAGTTTTGTGTTATGACTTTCAATTCCTGGAAGCTAAGCCCACAGTATGTTTCTCCTGCCAGCTCAATGATTATATAAGCCACTTATTAAACAGTAAGCAATTTCAGTGTGAACTTAACTCTTTCTATAGGAACACTGATAATGTAATAATCAATACCAAGAACAGTGTAGGCCACAGACTCTCAAGGAAATGTCGATATAAAGCTAGTTTTCTGACTTGATTGTGTTTGAAGACCTTAAATATACCATCAGAGCCAGAGGCTGGGACACCAGAAAGTATCATATACAGTGGTAAAAAATACTTAAATGCCCGGCATGAAGTATGTACTGAAAAAAATTGGCCTTGTCAGAATAAATGGTTTCAGAGATGAAGCCCTATGATAAGAATGAGGAATACAAGGACTGTAGATGGCCTATATATTTCTTATTTTATTTTATTATTTTATTTTATTTTATTTTATTTTATTTATGAGAGACTCAGAGAGAGAGAGAGGCAGAGACACAGATAGAGGAAGAAGTAGGCTCCATGCAAGGAGCCCAATGTGGGCCTCGATCCCAGGTCCCCAAGATCACGCCCCAGGCTGAAGGGCACTAAACTGCTGAGCCACCCAGTGTTCCCGGCCTGTATATTTCTAAGTCTCCTAGAAAACCTGAAAAAAATGACAAGGCTAAGGGCTTAGGTTTTAAAATCAAAACATGATCTCAAATCCTAGGGAGACTCTACTGCTGCCCTGAATAAGAACCTCTTATTCCTTTAGTTCTAGAGTCAACAGAGGCAGAACCTAATCTTGCTTTTTATGAATTCAGCTTATACATTGATTCAACAATTTGCCAGCTCTCTTATGTGAAAGTTATGATGTCAGTTGGGAAAAAGTGAGAGCCCAAGAATTGGAAGGTGAGCATTTTGAAAATTCAGTTGTACCTGAGTGTCCCAAACTTCCCAACCCTACAGAACCTCCCTGATGAGCACAGACAAATCACCCTCCCTGTCGGCTAAGTTCTTCTATCTCCTGAAGAACTTTAAAGATACCTCAGCTGACTACCTCACAGTGAGATGCAGTTTCACATCATAGCCCACACATGCCACTTGTCACTGCCAACTAACCTGTAACCAGTCCCAGTCTAACATGCCTCAGGGGGCAAACACAGAGTACCCTGTGAGTAGAAGGCTTACACTGAAAAATAATTACAATTTTTTAAAACTAATATATGCAGGCAGAAACTTGGAGGCTATGGGAAAATGTATTCTAAAAATACTAGACAGCCCCCCCAAATAAATAAAAGCACTAGACGCACTTTGGTGAACAGAAGTTTGCTTGAGTGACCAGGATATAAAAGTCATGGCCCCTTCACAGTGATTTCACATATTTAGTAATCCTTGAATGAATGGAAAGTGGGATAAAAAGGTCCTGTAATATACCCCTATATAATATAAATCTTTCTTATAGCTTTGCCCAAAGAGACTTAAGGCCACTAACTGATACAACTATATCCTACAGAAAGAGAAATAATTATAACTTTTAGGGGCTTACTGGGGACTGCAAATATCACAATGTTCCATCAGTGGTGGGAACCTCTATGGGTCAGATGATTAAAGCACATTTTTCAGTGGTTATTTTTCATAAAGGCTTAAGTGGATTTGTTATGCTATCATAATTTCCCAATTTCCAGGATGTATGGCAGGACTAGACAGATAGAATTTCCCCTATTTGCTTCTGACCCATAGGGTAAGGGTTTTTTTGGTAGCAAGAGCCTACTGAAACAAAATAGTAAATCAAAATAATTCCCCAACCCAGGGATATTAATAGAAAATTAGTGCTCCCATTTTTAAAAGGTTACAAAAGTGGTTATTACTGTAATATCTACATTTAGTTTGCCTTCGCCTTGTGAAGAATACTTTTGGATCCTGGGGAAATATAGTGGCCCGTTATAAACTTAATTATGTGGTGACTAAAATGGCATAATCTGTTGTTTCAGTTGTGGGTCTCTTACCAGAACAAATTAGTGTGGCTTCTGACCCTTAAGAGCCTTTTTTCCAGTTTTCCTCTAATAAGCAGAGAATCACCAGAGAAATTTTTTTTTCTTGGCAATTTGAGATAGTTTTTTTATATATGTACATTACCCAAAGTGTGTTCCATGAACCAGTGCCAGTTCCTGAACTGTTACTGGTCTTCAGTGAGATAAGAAATTGAGACTGTGAGGTTTGTGAGGACAGTGGGGGCTGGGACACAGCTATTCAGTCCACAGCATATGGATTATATTTGTATAATATACATTATTATATATCTATTTTTTTTTATTTTTTTTTATTTTTTTATTTTTTATTTTTTTTACATTATTATATATCTATATGTACTTTTATATATTACATATGCTGTAATATACAAAAAACTATCATAGGAAACTTAGAAACTAGGAGATTTTTCTATGTGTATAAAAGAAATTGTATATTATTTTATGTAATATATATTATCTTGGCTTTCTAAAAGATTTTTTTGTGTATTATTGATGAATTTAATCAATTGCTTTTCTACTTCTATATATAATCATTATATATATATACATATGTGTGTATATATATATATCATTTTTTTTGCCAAAGTATCGACTTGCTTTTTCTAAGGACAAAATCTTCTCACATGCAGAATAACCCCAGATTTTACACAGTGTTGACAATTTTCTTTAAAGTTTTATTTAGAATTTTTCTGTTTTTGCAGAGTAGAGATTGGCCTGAAATTTTATTCTTAATGTTTTCTTTTTTCATTCATTCATCAGTTATTGAGTGCACATCCATAATGGACAGTTTTCCAATTGCTATGGATATAGCGACAAATAAAACAGAAAGCTCATGTGAGCATAAAGTCTAATTGTAGGAGAGAAACAATAAAGAATATAAAATATAAATATAATGATAGAACTTAAGTATTAAGGGGAAAATTAAAGTGGTAAAGTGGTGAATGGGATATGGAATTTGAGTATGTCAGCTTACCTACAGATGTTCTCATTGAGAAGAGGTTGAGTAAACCTGAAAAAGTGAAAGGAGTCACATATATTTAGGGAAAGAGTCCGTAATCTAGGGGACTTGAGGCAAAGTGTATTGGAGGAAGAGCAGACTGGTAGAGGGTAATGAGTGAGGCATGAAGTACTTTCTGAGTTAGTTCAGAGTGATAATGGCAAGGAGTTTGGGGGACAGATATCCCTGGGTCTATTGAGCCACTGTAGTGATTAGGGCTTTTATTTGGAGTAAATTGGGAAAATATTGGAGACTTTGGAGACAGAAGCAATATCACCTTGGCTGCTCTGTTTAGAATAGAAAGAAGTGGCCAAAGTTGGAAGTAGGGGGAAAATAAGAAGACTACTATAATAATCCAGGTGAAAGTGATGGTTTCTTGGACCAGGGTTATCATAGTGGAGGTGTTAACAAGTCAGATTCTGATGTTCTTTGAAGGTGTAGGCCTAATAAAATTATTTGAAGGATTATTGGTGATTCAAGGTTTTCATGGCCTGAGCAGCTGAAAAATGAGGATGTCATTTTACTAAGATGAGAAAGAATTCACGATAGATGTTGGGAGATCAGAAGGTTAGTTCTTTTTGGTTTTGGTATGAGGTTAGACATATCTTACAAAATAAATTGAGAATTACAGCCCAATTTATTATGCCTTGCAGCAGTTTTTACTTATTGAAATGATTTGTTTCTTTGAACACCCACTACGTGTAATGTTTACACAGAGAAACGTCTAACTGGTGATTCAATGTCTTTAATTGTAATAGGATTATTTGAGTCTGAGCAAAATGGATTAGAAGGAGCAACAAGCAACCTTTAGATCTTAGAGTCTTAGAACAAGTCTGTTTCAAGTCAAACACCGGTTGTAGGGATTCTGCTCATCATGGTTACTTGGATTGTTATGTGTATTTCCACAATTGCTATGGCACAAGATGAGAAAAATTGAGAGCAGAAGAGTATTAATTAAATGCTTCAATCAGAAAGTGATCTGTCGGGATCCCTGGGTGGTGCAGCGGTTTGGCGCCTGCCTTTGGCCCAGGGCCCGATCCTGGAGACCCGGGATCGAATCCCACGTCGGGCTCCCGGTGCATGGAGCCTGCTTCTCCCTCTGCCTGTGTCTCTGCCTCTCTCTCTCTCTCTCTCTGTGACTATCATAAATAAAAAAAAAAAAAAAAGAAAGTGATGTGTCATTTCTGGTTATATCTCATTGGATAATAATGGTCACACAGGCATGTCTGTCTTCAAGGAGTACAAATTGTGCTCCTCTATGCAGAAGAAAAGGGTGTTGGTGAACACTAGTAATGTTACCACAATAAGATAACTATCTGAAAACTCTCCATATTTACTTAAGTTTACCAATATAATGACATAAAGTTATTTGTGGCACTTTTATATTACTATTTTAATTTCTGCCATACCTGTAGTTAAGTTAATTTTGTCATTTCTCATGCTTTTTATTTATGCCTTCTTTTTGTCAGGTAAGAAACATAAGAAGGGATGTTTGGTTATTTTAGCTGTTAAAAAAAACTATTACCAGATGATTATTAAATAATTCAAAAAGATATAACCTGCATGGATGGAAATCTGAATTAGTTAAGTTAAAAAATACTGTTAATTACAGTTCCTTGCCTCCTATCCAGACTAACATTAATTTTTAAAGATTCTGTCTCACTTAATCCAAAACAGAGCCAAAAAATTATATTTTGGATCTTTTAAATCTTAGCTAATTAGAAATAACATTAATAACCATATAGAGAAAAAAATAACCATATAGATACCTGATACCAGTTATGAAGAGGTCTAGTATTAAGATGGAATTGGACCTGAAGGGTACTATGCTGAGTGAAATAAATCAAAAGACAATTATCATATGGTTTCACTCATATGTGGAATATAAGAAAGAGCTCATAGTATCATAGTGGAAGGGAGGGAAAATTGAATGAGAAGAAAGTAGAGAGGGAGACAAACCATGAGAGACTCTTAACTCTGGGAAACAAACTGAGGCTGCTGGAGGGAGGAGGTGTGAGGATGGGGTAACTGGGTGATGGGCATTAAGGAGGGCATGTGAGGTGATGAGCACTGGTGTAACAGGCAACCAATAAATTATTGAACAATACATCTGAAACTAATGATGTACTGCTATATGTTGGCTAATTGAATTTAAATTAAAAATAAAAATAAAATGGATTTGGAAATAAGCTTAGAAAAAAAATTTCATTTAACTAGGCAACTTCAAGCCAGTTTGCAAATTATCTGTGTATCTGTGTAGTAGCTTTTCTATTAAAATTGCATTTCCAGCTAATTATGTTTGAATTTCTCTGCTGAGTTTTGCTTGGAGTCATATGTAGCCACTTGCAAACAGAGGTGGAAGTGAGAAACTGAAGAATTCTTGCTTTTTTTAAAAATGGTAGATATTTAGATTGGTTTTCTCAATCTCTATTTCATCCTCTACTTGGAGATGGTGGTAAGATAAAATATATGTTCTATTCTCAGTTGCAACTAGATGCACATTACTAAGATATGAAACATGAGAGTGAGGTGACATACTACTAATATGTGCTTGCAAAAAGTTCAGCTAGATTTATGAGGTTTGTGGGGTCAGTGCTACTTTACTAGCTTTGTAGAATAAGAACTAGTTAGAGAGGTAGCAATAGTGGCAGAAGAAGTAGTAGCTTTATGACTTCTAGACTGCGGTTTATAGTAGTATGTTCTTGAAATCAGTAGTCCAATGGCAGCATCTAACTTCTGTGATTCCAGCCCTTCATGTAAACAATCCTCTGTGGTAAGCTCCTTTCAGCTTAGACAAACTTCCAACTATTTGTTCTTTGTGCTCACCCTTGACTGATTTGGTGCCAGGAGTAGTTGCAAAAAATAAAACCTCAAATATGGGTATCTTGATTGCTTATCTGGCATGATTTTGGAAGCAATGATGACCCTAAATAAGATACGAATAATCATGAAATGCAGTATCAAACATTTGCTTAAATTATTGTATGTGGTCACCTGAAATGCAAGACTTTGGCAAACCAAATGGCTCTTTTGTTTTAATAAGAATGAAGAATACAAAGCAGTGGGTTGGGCTAGATATTTTCGATAGCACTTAAAATAGACTGAGAGTTTAAAATTCTTTGATGTTAAGTCAGAGAACCAAGGAGTTACTGTGATTGATCTCAAGAAGTCTTTATCTTTTGTAGCTCTTGAGCTGGCATAGCTGAAAAATAGATATGGGTCTGATCTTGAGTGCTGCTGAATTACAGACTTGTCAGGACTCTATGTGAGAGTTAGAATATTGAAAAGATTGGAATATGGCAACTGGAATAGAGACATTTAGTTGGATTCAGATGATTCAAGAATCTGGAATCTTTAAACTCCACTGAGATTTTGTTGCTAAGTTGTACTCTCCATAAAGTATCTAACAAGGTAGCAGTTTGCTTTATCAGAACAAGCAAGAAGGCAACAGAAAGTGCCAGCATAAGTGAGTAATAGCCACTTGTAAGTCACAGTCTTTTGTAACCTTATCATGGAAGAGACATTCCATTACTATTGCTGTGTTCTATTCTTTAGGAGCAGAGTCACTAGGTTAAGTCTACTTTTAAGGGAAAGGTATTTCACAAGGATGTGAATATCAACAGATGGAGATCATTGGGAGCCTTGTCAGAAGTTGTCTAACAAAATTGCTCAAAAATTTTATAAAATTTTAGGGGTGCCTGGGTGGCTCAATCAGTTAAGTGTCTGCCTTAAGTGTCTGATGATCATGGAATCCCAGGATTTAAGTGCCAAATTGGGCTCTTCTTCTCCCCCTCCCTCTGCCCTTTACTACCTCCCCTTGCTCACTCTCTCTGAAATAAATAAAATCTTTAAAAAAATTTATAAAACTTTATGCAAAAATTAAAAGTATGTAAAAGTAAACTATGTATTGTTGTAGTCTGCTTATTGGTGAAAGAAAGCACAAAATTCAGGGTAGTCATTACTTCTGAGGATGAAGGAAGAGTGATGCTTTTATTAGCAGATAAAGAGAAACTACAACCCTATCTGTAACTATATTTGTCACATTCTATTTCTTTATCTGTAAAGCAATAAATTACATAGGTAGTTTATTATACTATTTATACTATTATATTGTATATTTCATAATAAACAAGAAATAAAACTCTCTGTCCCTTTGCCTTACATGATTACATGGAAAATCACTCGGATACAAGCCAAAGGTCTGTTGAAATCTAAGGTATCCAGTCTCCTGATAATCTTCCCTTCCTCCCCCCCATCCCCTTGTGCTTTCCTGTCATTAATCTATGTGGATGTTGTTGGAAGAAAACTAGCAACATTTAGTTTGTAGAGTCTTTGAGAATTTTTGTCTTTCTGGGCTGAGAAAGAATTGAGAATGTGGCCCAAGAACTTTCTTAGTGTTATGGTGCATCGTGACATCAACAAAATCTCTTAAGATCTGTCAGCCTTAATGTACATGTTTTAAGAAAAATGAGGGAAAACTAGAGATTCTTTCTGGAAGTTAACGCCATTATTGTACTCGCTATATAAGTGCTGAAAAACAAAGAATGTAGATTTTGGGGTCAAACAGGTATGAGTTTGAAATTTTATTAAATCACCCACAACTGGGATCTATGTGATTTTTCTTTATCCTTTAACATTTGTTTCCTTATCTGTGAAATGAAAACAATGGTCACAATTTTATAGGTTTGATGTGAGAAATTTGACTGGGTGACGGGCACTGAGGGGGGCACTTGATGGGATGAGCACAGGGTGTTATGCTATATGTTGGCAAATTGAACTCCAATAAAAAAAAATAAAACATTCATGCCTTATAGATATCAAATATTTGTTACTCATATGTTATACTGTTTTTCCCCAGTTTTTTCCAGATGAACATAAAATGCAAAAATTATTATAGCGTTTAGTTTATGACTCTTCATATGGAAATAATTTCTACAGCTCTAAAATTGCAGGCTAAGAAAGTGGTTTACATTCAGAGAATCTTAGTGTTTAAAGATTTTTTGTTTTGTGGGAAGGATTTTAAGCAATTTAATTTCTTTGAATTCTGAATGACTGAAGGAAATTTAGTTAATTCTTCTACAACATCTGTCAACATTTAACAAATAGAATTTTCTAATTGGCTTTTGCTACCTTTTCTAAATATGTGTGTTGGGTTGTATGTGTTGAAAGGGAGGGAAATAGGTAGAAAGTAATAGAATAGAAAATGAAAAAGAACATCTGTTTCCATTTTCATAATGGCTTATTTATTTATTCCATTCATTTCTTATGTTTTGACCTGGAGGCTTCTTCATAAAATTTATAGTTCATCATGAGTAAAATATATTCTTACTGAGTATGTTTTTGTCTATATCTCACATTGTAACAAAACAAGACTTAAGAAGGCATATCAAAGACATAAAATGATACAAGGAAAAATAAACAATAAAAGGATATGTAGGCCAAAGGGAAGAGGAGGTCATAAGGGAATTTAGTTCTTAAGGCACATGTGAAATTACTAAAGTAGAGTTAACAGGACAGGGCACATGCTCAGTTCTTGGTTCTTGACTTTTCTTTTTAAAGAGAGAAATGCAAGCTCTATAATTCATGACATTCATAAAATAATAGTAGTAATCACTATGGCCCAGGTAAAAAGTACAGCTCTTCTAATTAGGAAGAATCATGGAATCATTTCCTAATAGACCAAGAAGTTATCTCTGTAGTTATCCATCTGATAGATATATCTTGTAAATGTGACGCTTGTCCCAGCCCTTTAAAAGATCTACATTGTTTTCTAGATTTTTAAATACCATATTTCATCAATTTTAATATACACATTAAAAAGTGTATGTTAAGATCCTTGAAGATGGAATGTATTTGACAATCAGTGCCATTTTAGAGTCAATGAATTCAGTATGCTATTTAAATTTATTTTATTAAATTCCATTAATTAACATATAGTATATTATTAATTTCAGAGGTAGAGTTCAGTGATTCAGCAGTTGCATATAATGCCCAATGCTCATTACATCAGGGCCCTCCTTAATGCTCATTACCCAGTTACTCCATCCTCCCCACAGTATGCTATTTATTTAGATTTAGTTTCACTCAGAAACGCAAGAGGTGTTTTGTTATGCGCCTGGTCTTTATTACGTACTAACTTCGGTGTTTTAAAATGTCTGATTAAGACAAAAAAATCATCTGACATACATTCTGCACAGGCATGTCATTCTAAATTTAAGTTTCAAAAGTCCCTAAACTAAATTCTACTTTTTAAAAAATGCATATTATGTATTTATCTCTGTTCACTGTCTGCGTAGAATAATAGTGAATTTAGTTGGCATTTCTAAGGCCACAGAGAAGAGAACTGTCTGGGACAGTATTGGGTAGTAGTTTTGTTTGAAATTTAAAATAATACACGGTATCAGGGTAATTTAGAGTAGTTATGAATAGAGAAACAAGATTTCAGTTACTGTAACCAGAGTATTTAATTTCCCTTTCTATAGTGATTTTTTTTAATGAATAGCATTGCCCTAATGTGATTTATATGAATAAATCATTAGTAAGTTTGCCAAAAGATTTCTCTGAAAGAGTGAAGACAGCAAGCTAAATTTATAAATAAAGCTAGGGTAGGAGTTCAGACATAATATACTGATCTTATTAAACTTCTAGTGCTACTTTCAAAGCTCCCTTTTGATTGAAAAATAATGCAGGTTAGAAGAGTATCATGCTCTAATTATGGTGTGAAATTTTTATTGTAGAGGGCTGACTTTTTTCTCCCCATGTTATCATGCCATTTACTAAAAGCAAAGTAACTACACTTCACATTCCTGCAGCACCAATGACTAGAAAGTAAAGCTATTTCAAAATGAATTGTATCACATGTAAAACTGTTGCTAGAGGGCTTGAAAAAGGAATCTAGAGACACTTATTTCTTCAGTTAATTCCTTTTTTGGTTGTTCATTCTTTGTTGCAATTGGTTTGGAGACCATGTAATTATATACACACATGTGTCTTAATTTAAGAATAAATTTATTAATCAAATATTTAAGGGTTGAATTAGATTACACAAAATAATAAACCTAATGAATATATGATAATAATGGATATTAACTAGATTGATTTTTCAAGAAGAAAACTGGGAACAACAGATTAAAAAGCTCAACAGAAAAATTCTAAAATAAAAATGTATACTGTTGTAGGCTATAAATAGTTAAGCACCATTCTCTAATATTATACTTTAGGTTGTTTTAATAAACCTGGCTCTGAATCTAGACAGCCTAGCTTGAAACCTGGTTTTACCAGTTATTACTTATGTGCTTTGGGACAAGTTTCTTATCTATGCATCCATTTCCTCATCTATAAAATGAGAGTAATTACTATAGTTTTTTTTTGTTAAGGTTTTTATAATCAAATGAGTTAATACATATAATGTATTTAATTAGAACAGTGTTTAACACATAAGTATTCAAAAGTGTGAACTATTGCTATTACTTTGAGATGTCAATTATTGACATGTTGATATTAAGATATCTGAAATCAGTCTTTATAAAAAAACAAACATGTGGGAGTAGAGAAAAAAATCCAGTCTTACTGGGCCTTACAAGAATAGAATCATGAAGTATTTAAACTAAAAGGAAGCTAAAAGATATCTAGTTGACCCCCTTTTTTTTTAAAATTTTTATTTATTTATGATAGTCACACAGAGAGAGAGAGGCAGAGACACAGGCAGAAGGAGAGGCAGAGACACAGGCAGAGGGAGAAGCAGGCTCCATGCACCGGGAGCCCGACGTGGGATTCGATCCCGGGTCTCCAGGATCGTGCCCTGGGCCAAAGGCAAGCGCTAAACCGCTGCGCCACCCAGGGATCCCCCCTTTTTATTACAGATGAAGAAACAGATGTTTGTGGGAGAAAGAGAGAAGTCTAACATCATACAATGAATTATTGCCACAGTAAATTCTAGAACCTTGAACCATCACTAACCATATCTAATACTCTTTTCAAGGCTGTAGGTATCTTAACAGAGATGTCACAACAGAACATTTCAAATGAAAATGATAAATGGCTAAGGCCATGACTCAAAATCTAAAATAAAAACCAAAGCTAAATGTATTGCTTACTTAAGTAAGGAAGAGCTAGACTGAACAGGCAAAGTCTCATTAAGAAAGGAAATTCCTGGGCAGCCAGGTGGCACAGTGGTTTAGCGCCGCCTGCAGCCCTGGGTGTGATCCTGGAGACCAGGAATCGAGTCCCACGTTGGGCTTCCTGCATGGAGCCTGCTTCTCCCTCTGCCTCTCTCATTCTGAAAAAAAAAAAAAAAAAAAAAGGAAATTCCTAATGTTATATAAGGGTTTGAGGAAAAGTTTGTTTAGGGTGTGTTGATTTCAGGGGCAAGAGTGAGTTGATGTCAGTCTAAGAGGCGTGGTTGTATTGCTTACACAAGAGAATGGGTTGACAGTGTGTTGTCAACAACCTTAGAAACATGTATCCTGGAGTTAGTTGGCTACTTACTGGCTGACTTTCGAGGCATGAGAGTATCATTTACTACTTGGTTGGCTTTCAGAGACTTGTTCACTGAAGCAAGTTGTCATTGATCAATTAGACAAGTTAAACCAGTTTTGCTGGTTATTACCAAGGCTACAGAACAATCAATCTTTTCCTAGGAGTGTGGGGATACTTTTTGTTCTGAAACAATCCTCTAGTGAAAAATTGTTCAGGATGGTGAATAAGTAGTATGTAGATGATTTCAGTTTCTTTTATACCGTATAGAAGCATCATATAAAAGAAAAATGACAAATAAATACACAGAAAAAAGGAAGTAAATCTAGAGAAAGGAAGACACAGTATTTCCTTACAACAGAAGTCAGAGCTTAGCAAAGGCCATTTTCTTCTCCCTTATATAGATCCATTAATCAGGAGAGGGCAAATGGAGCAGCTTTTCCTCCTAGCTAAAGACTTTGAAAACCATTTAGTTCATGAATGAACTTTTTTTTTAAATTGGAGTCCAATTGGCCAACATATAGCATAACACCCAGTGCTCATCCCCATCAAGTACCCCCCTCAGTGCCCGTCACCCAGTCACCCCCACCCCCCACCCACCTCCCTTTCCACCACCCCTCATGAATGAACTTTCCCTGGCTTTTTTCACTGTGTCTCCTCCAGAGTTGAGTATCCTACCTCATTCTGAGGGCTCCATCACTGTCCCCAGGTCCTTCTCTTTCTAGCAGGATACTGAGCTATATACTATGTTCTTGATGAGTCAAACGACATTCTATGAACAGGTGATGTATAAATGTATCTATCCTATGATTTTTTTCCCTCTCATCCTTACCTACTTAACATAAGATGTTAAACTAAATGTATCATCACCATTATAAAAAAAATAAGCAAGGAGAAGGAATTTTTGCTCCTTTTTTTCACAACTAAATCACTTGAAGAGTAATGCCCACAAATGAATGACTTTTTGAATCAAGAAGGAGCCTTACCAGTGCTTCTTGGTCAGTGTGTATAATCTGTTGCTAACCCGTATTGTGATTATATCTGCACTATGTTTCCTTTTCATAATGAGACTTAAATTGGAAGCTCTCACCTGAGTTGATGCCACCCATTTCTCTCTGGGCTGCCTGCCTTTTCTGCCTTATCTACAAATAAAGCTGTCTTTATGGCTGGGGCTTTGATTTGGCCACTCCTCTGCATCGGGATTTATATAGATATCAGACACCTAAACCTATAGTTCAAAGTCTTTTACCAAAGTATTCTAAGCTATTGGTAGTCAGGGACTCTCTTCCCTACCTTGAAACACAAACCAGGAGTTACAATATCGGCCAAACATGCTAGAGATTGCAGGCACATAGTACATGATCAAGCATCTCACAATTACTATCTCAAACTTTTTTCAGGATTTCAGGGCAAACACAATGGGCTCAAGAACTTTCTCCAGTCTATAGCTACTAAAAGACCCACTGAGAATGTCTGAAAGCATGCAACTTATTCATCAGACAAAAAGGAAGTATTGGAAGTTATTTCTAATGGAGAAATAAGTAAAGCTATATAATAATTGATATAGTTGGTGTTCACCTGCCAAAACTGTAAGAATGCCACATCTAAAATAAGATATTGGAATGAAACTTTTATTGAATAGTAGCAGTGTGCAAGATTCTTTACATATATTATTTAATACATAAAGTCCCACAAGACAGGTACAGTAGTCCCCCCTTATCCATGGGGGATTTGTTCCAAGATTCCCAGTGGATGCTTGAAACCATGGATAGTATTGAACTCTATGTATATTATATTTTTCCTATATATACATATCAATGATATACAGTTTTATTTATATATTAGATAGAATAAGAGATTAGTAACAATAAACAATTATAAACATATAGTATAGTAAAGGTTATGTGAATGTGTACTCTCTCTCTGAAAATGTCTTTTCCTATACTCATCCTTCTTGTGACGATATGAGGTGAGAAAATGTATGAAATGAAGTGAGGTAAATGACACAGACATTGTTACAGAGCATTAGGCTACATTGAACTGCTGATGATATGTCAAAAGGAGGATCATCTATTTCTGGACTGTGGTTGACCATGGATAACTGAAATCGTGGAAAGCAAAACCATGAGTAAGTGAGGACTACTGTATTATTATTCTATTACTCTATAGAAGAGGGTGTTGAGGCCTAAAGAAGTTAGCCACTTTAGGTCAGTAGGAAAGGAAGAGCTAGCATTACATCCATTTGTTTATTAGTCTGTATAGTCCATCATCTTTCTATACCATGCTGATTTCTGAAAAAAAAAATTGACACTTTAAAAAATAACTTGAATAAGATTTTCTTTACTTGGGATGCCTTGGTGGCTCAGTGGTTAAGCATCTGCCTTTGGCTCAGGTCGTGATCCTGGGACGGAGTCCCACATCAGGCTCTCCACAGGCAGCCTGCTTCTCCCTCTGCCTAGGTCTCTGCCTCTCTGTGTCTCTCATGAATAAATAAATAAAATCTTTAAAAAAAAGATTTGCTTTGCTCTATGATAGATAATATGAAACAAAAATGTAGAGGATAGTATATCTTAAATAAAACAGTTATTTAAAAAATTTGTGGAAAACGATACAGGACAAATGTTTGGTGGCTGCAAAGGATGAATATAAAAGAAGCTACTGTTAGGGTGAAATCAGGGTTGGAAGGATCCTCGTGCAAGCCCTGGAGGAATGTCACTTGTGGATGGACAACACAGAAAATGTAAGGGCTTATTCTGATGATTTTCTACTTTACTTTTTATCTTTCAGCATATATGGTAAAGTAGGTTTCTAGTAAATGCTTTTTGAATTAATGTTAATTGTAGCAAGATTAGAGGTTGGCTTCTTTGTTACAGCCTTGCACCCTAGGCTCTTAAGGAAAACTCAGAAGCATTGACTTGTGTATTCCTTGTGACAGGCATAGCTAAACATTCTGGTCATTCAGCTTGGAAAGATACTGTGTGTGACATAGCTATTGTGGAGATGTGATGGAATGAGAGCAGAGAACTCTGGAGAACAGAAACCCCAGAGACATATCATGACTGCATCCAGAGCTCTCTAGCATAGCAGTCCCACATATGTTGCCTAAGATGGAATCCTTTTCTAGAGGCATTGTTCTTAAAGGGTGCTGTAAGGGTATTTATTATTTGATTAATTTGAATATTCATGTTATGTATGTATGTGTTATAGTGACATGTAGTATTTTGGTTTGTCAAGGCTATAGATAGAGAATGAAACATTGTCCTATTGTAATTAATTCAACTCAAATAATTATGTTTAGGTTTTCTCTGTAGACAAAAAATTATCTTTTCGCTAGGGATTAACAATCATCAGAGATTTAGAAGAAAAGTAGAAAAGTATAATTCTCCTTTTAAGTTTCCAGGCTCTATTTATAAAGCTATAGTTTAGAGAGAGCCAGTTGTTTCTTCTAATAGGCTTTCGCTAGGTAATACTCTTAATGGAAAGGGTCATATACCATAGATGAGATTAGAGAGGCAGTTGTAGGATTCTGTTATATGGTTAATGGGAAGTATCTTGCTTTTTAAAATGTTCAATCCATTTTTGGATTCAATAATTATTGAAATTGGTATTTGTCAGAAGGTTCTATTGCAGAAGCAATATTTTTTAATAAGCAGTTGTTGGAAAATCTAATCAGAAAATTCTACATTAACTATGTAGAGAATTATTGAAATTGGTATTTGTCAGAAGGTCCTATTGCAGAATCAATAGTTTTTAATGAATAATTGTTAGAAAATCTAATCAGAAAATTCTAATTATAAAGTAACAAAGATCAGAGCACAAATAAAATAGAGACTAAAAAGACAATAGGTAAAATCAAACCAAGAGCTGGTTTTTGAAGAGATAAACAAAATTGACAAGCCTTTAGCTAGACTGACCAAGAAAAAGAGAGAGATCAAAATTGGAAATGAAAGAGATGTTATAACTTATGCCTCAGGAATACAAAGGATCGTAAGAGACTACTATGAATAATTATATACTGACAAATTGCACAACCTAGAACAAATGAATGAATTTCTAGAAAAACAACCTACCAAGACTGAGTCATGGTGAAATAGAAAATCTGAACAGACCAATTACTAATAAGGATATTAAATCAGTAACCAAAAACCTCCCAACATACACAAGTCTAGGATTGAATGGCTTCACTGGTGAATTCTACCAAACATCTAAAAAAAAATTAATACCAGTTTTCTCAAACTCTTCTAAAAAATATAACAGGAAGAAACTCTACCAAACTCATTTAATGATGCCAGCCTTACTCTGATACCAAAACTATACAAGAATACCACAAGAAATAGAAAATATAATGGAATATTACTCAGCCATAAAAAGAATGAAATCTTGACATTTGCAATGATGTGAATGGAGCTAGAGAGTATTATGCTAAGCATAATAAGTTAGAGAAAGACAAATACTGTATGATTTCACTCATATGTGAGATTTAAGAAATAAAACAGATTAACATGGGGGGAAAGACTGTTGACTATAAAAACATAAAAGACATAAAACAGATACATGGATCAATGAAACAAGATAGCGACCCCAGATATAAACCCATAATAAAAAACTAATTAATTTACAACAAAAGATCCAAGAATATACAATGGGGAAATGATGGTCTGTTCAATAAGTGATATTGGGAAAACTGAACAGCTACATGTAAAAGAATGAAACTTGATCACTACTACCTTAAATCATACACAAAAAAATTGACACAAAATGGATTAACAACTTGAATGTAAGACAAAGAACCATAAGACTTCTAAAAGAAAACGTAGGCAGTAAGAACTTTGACATAGGTTGTGGCAATGATTTTTTTTTTAATCTGACACTAAGCAAAAGCAATACAAACAAAATAAGTGGGACTATCATACTGAAAGCTTCTGCACAGAAGAAAAAAATCAACAGAATGAAAAGACTACTTACTGAATGGGAGAAAATATTAGTGAATCATATATCTAGTAAGGGACTAGATTCAAAATTTATTTAAAAAAACCCATACAGCTCGATAGCAACAGCAACAAAAATCTGGTTAAAAAATGGACAGAGGATTTGAATAGAAATTTTCCCAAAGAGGATATGTAGATGGCCAACAGGTACATGGTAATATTCTCACCATCATTAATCATCAGGGAAATGCAAATCAAAACCACAATAAGATATCACCTTGCACCTGTTAGAATGGCTATTATTAAATAGACAACACATGCTAGTGAGGATGTGGAGAAAAGGGGATCCTCACATATGGTAAGAATGTAAACTGGTGCAGCCACTATGGGAAACAGTATGGAGGCTCCTCAAAAAATTATAATATGATCCGATAATTCTACTTTTGTGTATTTGTCCAAAGAAAATGAAAACACTAACTTGACATTGCAGAATTATCTATAATAGCCAAGATATGGAAACAATCTATGTCCATTGATAAATGAATGGCTAGAGAAGATGTGATACATACACATATGAATACTAGCCATCAAAGTGAATGAAATTTTACCATTTACAACAACATAGGTGGACCTTGAGGGCATTATGCCAAGTGAAATAAGTCAAACAGAGAAAGATCAATATCACATGATTCTCTCATATGGAGGATCTAAAAACAAACCAATCAGAAAACCAAGCTTATAGATATAGAGGACAGATTTGTCCTTGCAGTAGGCAGGGGGTGGAAGTGGGAATATAAATTCATTAAATTTTTTTTTGAAAAGGACAACCCATTCTCCTAAATAACCACCATTCTATTGCTGTACTTAAATTAATAGTAGTTTCATGATATTGTCTACTATCCAGTTCATATTCAAACAAAAAAAAAATCTGTAGTCAGTTACAATTCAGCCAATCACTTATTGTGTGATTATAGACAGGGTAATTACCTTCTCTGTTTCTTTAGCTTTCTAATCTGTAAATTGAGGAGGATAACAGGAAAGTGTGATACTTTCCAGCTTCATGATTCCATGACATGATGATGAGAGGTAAGGAGGGTTTAAAAAGAAAACAAAGTAAAACAAAGCAAGCAAAACATACCACCTTGACTTAAGGCTTCCTGGATTTTTCCAGCTCCTGCAGCATTTCTCTTCTCCTAAGAAGCATGGCAATACTTCTAAAAAGGGTAGTCTGTAGGGCAGTCTACACTCCATTGAGGATGCTCATGGCTTCCCATGGCTGCCATGTTGACACACCCTGTGGTCACTTAGCTGCCTCCTAATATCATTTAATCATGCTCATCTGGAAACACTCTCTTCTTTTGGCTTCCATGGGACTATATTCTCCCTTCTGGATTTTTCTCTCACCTCACTAGATGATGCTTTTCTGTCTTTGTTGTTCTTTTTATTTCTTCCTTGTCTGTTTAAACTTCAAAAGTTAGAATATTTTAGAGTCCAAGTTGTACTCTTCACTATCTATATTCTAGTCTTAAGCGGGTCTTATCTATTCCTATATTTTTAAAGGCTATTTATATGTTGATGGATTTCAAAATTACCCATTGTTGGCTTCTCCACTTCAAATGCATGGCTAATAGACATTTCCAAATTCAACATAGGTGAAAAAAAACTTGTAATTTTTTCACCGCTAAATTCATCCCTTCTCAGTATTCTCCAACTCAGTGCACCTCTGTTTTTTAACTATGTTGAAGCCAAGCATTTAAAACCTATCCATAATTCTGTTTCTCCCACTCCAGATATCATCTGTTTCAGCTACATGCTACTATGTAACAAACTACACCAAATACAGTGGCTTTAAAGAAGCAATTTATTATTTCTCACAATTCTATGGGTTAGCTGAAAGTTTCTTTTTTGTTTTTAAAATTTTAATTCCAGTATAGTTAATATACAGTGCTACATTAATTTTAGGTATACAATATAGTGATTCACCCATTCCATATATTACTCAGTGCTCATCAAGATAAATGAATCTTAATCCCTTTACCTATTTCACCCATCCTCTTATGTAGCTCCCCTCTGGTAACCATCCATTTGCTCTCTGTAGTTAAGTCTGTTTTATGGTTTGTCTATTTTTCCCCCTTTGTTTGTTTCAGTTCTTAAATTCCACATATGAATGAAATCATGTGGTATTTGTCTTTCTCTGACTGGCTTATTTCATTTTGCATTATATTCCCAGATCCATCCATGTTGTTGCAAATGGCAAGATTTCATTCATTTTTATGACTAAATAAAATTCCATTGTATATACATATACCACTTCTTCTTTATCCATTAATCTATTGATAAACACTTGGGTTGCTTCCATAATTTGCTATTGTAAATGCTTCAATAAACGTAGAGATGCATTATCATTTTGAATTAATGTATTTGTATTCTTTGGGAAAATACTTAGTAGTGCAATTACTGGATCATATGGTAATTTTATTTTAAATGTTTTGAGGAACCTCCATACTGTTTTCCATAGCAGCTACACCAGTTTGCATTCCCACCAACAGTGCAGGAGGATTCTTTTTCATCATATCCTTGCTAACGCTTGTTTCTTTGTTTGATTTTAGCTATTCTGACAGATGTGATTGATATCTCATTGTGGTTTTCACTTATATTCCTCTACTAAATAGTGATGATGAGCATCTTTTCATGTATTTGTTGGCCATCTGTGTACAGTCTTCTTTGAAGAAATAGCTGTCCATGTCTTCTGCCCATTTTTATTTGGATTATTTGGGTTTTTTGGTGTTGAGTTATATAAGTTTTTTATATATTTGGATACCAACTCCTTATTAATATATAATTTACAAATATCTTCTCCTATTCAGTCGTTTGTGTTTTAGTTTCTCTGGTGGTTTCCTCTGCTATGCGGAAGTCTTTTATTTTGATATAGTTCTGCTATTTTATTTTTGCTTTTATTTCCCTTGCTTCAGGAGAGATATCTAGAAAGATGTTACAGCTGATGTCAGAGAAAGTATTGCCTATGCACTCTTCTAGGATTTTTATGGTTTCATGTCTCACATTTAGGTTCTTAATCTATTTTGAGTTCTTTTTGGTGTATGGTGTAAGTTAGTGGTCTAGGTTTATTCTTTTGCATGTAGCTGTCCAGTTGCTCCAAAAACCGTTTGTTGAAGAGACCTTCCCATTGCATATTCTTGCCTCTTCTGTTGAAGATTAATTGACCATATAATTGTGAGTTTATTTCTGGGCTTTCTATTTGATTCCTTTGATTGATATGTTTCTGTACTAGTACCATACTGTTTTGATTACTACAGCCTTCTAGTATATCTTGAAATCTGGGATTGTGATACCTCTAGCTTTTTCTTTTTCAACATTGCTTTTGCTATTCAGCATCATTTATGGTTCCATACAAATTTTAGGATTGTTTGTTCTAGTTCTGTGAAAAATGTTGGTATTGTGATGGGACTGCAGTCAATGTGTAAATGGTTTTGGTAGTAAGGACATTTTAGCAACATTTATTCTTCCAATATATGATCATGGGATATCTTTCCATTTGTTTGTGTCATTTCTTTCATCAATTTTTTTTTATTTATGATAGTCACAGAGAGAGAAATAGAGAGAGGCAGAGACATAGGCAGAGGGAGAAGCAGGCTCCATGCACAGGGGGCCCGATGTGGGATTCGATCCCGGGTCTCCAGGATCGCGCCCTGGGCCAAAGGCAGGCGCCAAACCGCTGCGCCACCCAGGGATCCCTCTTTCATCAATTTTGAGAGTGCAGATCTTTCACCTATTTGGTTAAGGTTATTCTTAGTTATATTATTATTTTTGGTGCAATTGTAAATGAGATTGTTTTCTTAATTTTTCTTTCTGCTGCTTCATTATTAATGTATAGAAATGCAATGGATTTCTGTATAATGATTTTGTATCCTGCGATCTTAGTGAATTTATCAGTTACCGTTTTTTGGGGGGAAGGATGGGTTTTTTAGGGTTTTCTATATTTTGTGATGTCATCCACAAATAGTAAAAATTTTATGTCTTCCTTACCAATTTGGATATATTTTATTCCTTTTTCTTATCTGATTGCTATGACTAAGACTTTCAGTATTATATTTGGGAGTTTCTCTTGCTAGTTTCATCTGAGTTCACTTATGTGGTGAATTCAGCTGACAAGTTGGCTGAACTGCAAGGACCAACATGGCTTAATTTACATGTCTGGAAGTCGATTCTGGCTGTCATATGTAGTGCTTTATCTCTTTTCCATATGACTCCTCACTTAATTATAAGCTAAGTATACTTTTTTATGTGGGATCTCATGGCATTAGTTCAAGTGAACAAAACTGGTATCTGCAATGTCTAAGGCCTAGTTTGAACTTTACATAAAGTTACTTTCTCTCCATCTTATTGGTTAAATCAAGTCATAAATCAGCCCAGATTTAAGGACGTGAATATATTCCATTTCTAAATGGGAGGAAAAGAAATTCACCTTGCAAGGGGACATGTATACTGGGATAAAAGAAATTTGTGGCCACTAATTTATCACGTACTCCATCTACCTATTCTATGAGTTCTAAATCCAAAAATATATCCTGACTACATTACTTCTCCACACCTTTTGCACAAAGGCTGTTTATGACAGTATAATCTGGTCTGCTGCAGTAGCTCTTAACAGCTCACCCTGCTTCACTCCTAGTAGATGCTGCCTGCCTATCCACCCACATCCCTACACACACTTGCACACATATTATCTCTCTCTTATAGCTGCCAGAATAGTCTTTTAAAATGTAAATCAGATTCTGTAGCTCTTTCTGTGAAAATAATTTCAGTAGCTTTACACTGTTGTAGAACAGGAGGCTCTCCACAATTCAGCTCCCACTTATCACTCTGACTTATCTATCAGTCTTCTTGATCACAATGATCCTGGATAATTCAGGTGATATTCAGTGAAAATGACATACTGGTCTTTTATCTTTTTCTTTTTTTCAAATATTCAAACATGTTGAAATCTTTTTGTATCTTTAGGTATTTACCTTGAATGTTCTGTTTCTAGACATTCACTTTGCTGGCTCTTCTCCTTCAGATCTTGTTCAGCTCAAAGAGCTCTGCAGGGAGTCCTTTCTTTGACTTTCTTACACGTGCTTATTTTCTCTAGCCAGACAATCTCTGAAAAAAAAATTGTTTTGTGAAAATAACACAACATGCAATCTACTCTCTTAACAAGGTTTTTAGTATATAACACATTACTGTTGATTGTAGGTACAATGTTGTACAGCAGATCTCTAGAATTTATTCATCTTAACTGAAACTTGATGTCCCTTGATTACTATCTTCCATTTCCCTTTCTCCTTTAACCCCTGGAAGCCACCACTCTGATTCTATAAATTTGACTATAAATTTGACTATTTTAGATACCTTATATAAGTTGAATCATGTGTCATTTGTCTTTGTGATTGACTTATTTCACTTAGTATAATATTCTCAAGTTCATCCATGTTGTCACATATGATAGAATTTCCTTTTTTATAAAGGCTGAATCATATTCCAGTGCATGTGCATACTACAAATTCTGTATTTTCACCTGTCAATGGACGTTTAGGTCATTTCCACATCCTATCTATTGTGAACAGCACTGTAATGAACATGGAATGCTAATATTGCTTCAAAATTCTGATTTCAATTCTTCTGGATAATACCCAGAAGTAGAATTATTAGATCATATTGTAGTTCCATTTTAATTTTTTGAGGAACCTAGGTACTGTGTTCCATACCAATAGTGTGCAAGTGTTCTAATTTTTTTACATCCTTACCAATACATTCTTCTTCTTCTTCTTTTTTAAATAACCATCCTGACAGTATGAGGTGATATTCCATTGTGGTTTTGATTACATTTTCCTAATGGTTAGTGGTTTTGAATATCTTATAATACATGTGTTGGCCATTTGTCCATCTTTTTTTGGAGAAATCTCTATTTGAGTCCTTAGCCCATTATTTGAATTATTGATTTTTTTTCTGAGTTATAGAAGTTCCTTATATATTTTGGAGATTAATCCATTATTGAATATGTAATTTATAATTTTTCCCCCATTCTACATGATCTTTTTCATCTGTTGGTTGTTTCTTTTTCTATATGGACACTTTTAGTTTGATGTAGCCCACCTTGTTCATTTTTGGTTTTGTTTCCTTTGTGTTCAATGTCATATTCAGGAAATCATTGCCAAGATCCGTGTTATGAAGCATTCCCCCTATAGATTGTTTTAGAAATTTTAAAGTTTTAGTTCTTATATTTAAGTCTTTTATTCTTCTTGGTTCTATTGTAAATGGGATTATTTTCCTAATTTATTTTTTTTCCTAATTTATTTTTAAGATAGTTTGTTGCTAGTATACAGAAAACAGCTGTTTTATTGTGTATTTATTTTTATACTGTAACTTTACTGAATTCATTTATTAATTCTAACATATTTTAGTGGCCTCTTTATAGTATACTACATATAAGATCATTTCACTTGCAAACAAAATTTTACTTCTTCCTTTCTGATTTGGGTGATTTTCTTTTTCTTGCCCAACTATTGTAGCTGGGACTTGCAGTAGTATGTTAAATAGAAGAGATGCTGTGACTATCATAAATAAATAAAATTAAAAAAAAAATAGAAGAGATGAAAATGGGCATCCTTGACTTTTCCTGATCTTAGAGGAAAAGCTTTCGGGTTTTTAATGTTGAATGTGATGATACTCAAGGGATTTTCACGTATGTCCTTTATTTTGTTGAGATAATTTTCTCTATTCCTAGTTTGTTGAGAGTTTTTACCATGAAAAATTATTGAATTTTGTCAAATGCTTTTTCTGCATATATTGAGATGGCCATGTGATTTTAATCCTTTATTTTTCTAATGTGGTATACTGTATTAATTGATTTTCATATGTTGAACCTTCCTTGAATCTCAGGATAAATCCCACTTGGTTATGGTGTATGATCCTTCAAATATACTGTGGGATTCAGTTTGCTAGTATTTTGATGAGAATTATTGCATTTAGGGGTACCTGGGTGGCTCAGTCAGTTAAGCATTTGATGCTTGATTTTGGCTCAGGCCATGATCTCAGGATCATGAGATCAAGCCCTGTGACTGGCTCCATGCTCAGTGGAGAGTCTGCTTGAGATTCTCTCCCTCATTCTTCCTCTGCTCTTCCCCACCATGGGCATGTGCTCTCTTTCTCTCTCTAAATTAATCTTTTAAAAAAGAGAATTAGTTCATATATGTTCACCAGGAACATTAGGATTAATTTTTCTTTTCTGATGCTTTCTTTGGCTTTGTTATCAGGGTAATTCTAGCTCATAAAATGATTTTGGAAGTGTTCTGCTCTTTTGAATTTGGGGGAAGAGTTTAAAAAAGAAAATTTTTTAAATGTTTGGTAGAAATTACCAGTGAAGTCATCTTGTCCTGGGTTTTTCTTTAGAAGTTTTTTTATTACCGATCCAATCTCTATAGTAGTGATAGGTCTGTCCAGATTTTCTACTTCTTGAGAAATGTTGGCAGATCGTGTATCCAGTAATTATCAATTTCTTCTAAGCTACCTAGTTTGTTGGCATGTAATGTGCTGCATCACATAAGTTTGAATATATTGTGTTTTCCTTTTCTTTTGTCTTGAGGTATTTTCTAATTTCCTTTTTGATTTCTTCTCTGACTCTGGTTATTTAAGAGTGTGTTGTTTAATTTCCATATATTTGTGGATTTTCCAGTTTTCCTTCTTCTATTGACTTCTAGTTTCATTCTATTATGATAAAAAAATACTTGATACCATTTTAATCTTAAATTTGTTAAGACGTTTTGGCCTTGCGATCTAGTCTATAGAGGGATACGTATACACATGAGAAGAATGTGTATTCTGCTACTATTTGGTGGAATCTTCTGTATATGTCAGTTAGGTCCATTTAGTTTATAGTATTGTTCAAGTCTTTTGTTTCTGTATTGATCTTCTATTGGATGTTCTACTCGTTTATCTTAATGCCGATCACCCATTATTCTTACCCCCCACCTACCTCCTGTTCAGCAAACCCAGTTTGTTTCCTAGAGTTCAGCATCTCTTATGGTTTGCCTCCCTAGTTCCATCTTGTTTTATTTTTCTTTCCCTTCCTCTATGTTCATCTGTTTTGTTTCTTAAATTCCACATATAAATGAAATCATATGGTATTTGTCTTTCTCTGACTTATTTTGCTTAGCATAATACCCTCTAGTTCCAACCATGTCATTGCAAATGGCAAGTTGGCTGAGTAATATTCTATTGTATATATATGCCACTTCCTCTTTATCTATTTTTCTGTCGATGAACATCTGGGCTCTTTCCATATTTTGCTATTGTGGACATTGCTGCTATAAACAGTGGGGCACAGGTGCCCCTTAGAATCATTATTTTTGTATCCTTTGGATAAATACCTGATTGCGCAATTGCTGGCTTGTAGGGTCGTTCTATTTTTAACTTTTTGAGGAACCTGAATATTGTTTTCCAGAGTGGCTGCTCCAGTTTGCATTCCTACAAGCAGTGTAAAAGGGTTCCGCTTTCTCTGCATTCTTGTCAACATCTGTTGTTCCTGAGTTGTTAATTTTAGTCATTCTCACTGGTGTGAGGTGGTAGTTCATTTTGTTTTGATTTGTATGTCATTGATGCTGAGTGTGGTCAGCATTTTTTCATGTGTCTGTTGGCCATTTGAATGTCTTCTTTGGAATAATTGTCTGTTCATGTCTTCTGCCCATTTCTTAACTGGATTATTTGTTTTTGAGTGTTGAGTTTGATAAGTTCTTTATAGATCTTGGATACTAGCCCTTTATCAGATATGTCATTTGAAAATATCTTCTCCCTTTCTGTAGGTTGCCATTTAGTTTTGTTGATTGTTTCCTTTGCTGTGCACAAACTTTTTATCTTGATGGAGTCCTAATAGTTCATTTTTGCTTTTGTTTCCCTTGCCTTTGAAGATGTGTCTAGCAAGAAGTTGCTGGGGCCAAGGTCAAAGAAGTTGTTGTCTGTGTTCTCTTCTGGGATTTTGATGAATTCCTGTCTCACAGTTAGGTCTTTCATCCATTTTGAGTTTGTGTATGGTGTAAGAAAGTGGTCCAGTTTCATTCTTCTACATGTGGCTGTCCAATTTTCCCAACACCATTTGTTGAAGAGACCATCTTTTTTCCATTGGATATTCCTTCCTGCTTTATTGAAGATTAATTTGCCATAGAGTTGAGAGTCTATTTCTAGGTTCTACATTCTGTTTCATCTATGTGTTTTTGAGCCAGTACCATACTATATTGATGACTACAGCTTTTAATACAGCTTGAAGTCCAGAATTGTGATATGTCCAGCATTAGTTTTCTTTTTGAATATTACTTTGACTACTCAGGGTCTTTTCTGGTTCCATACAAATTTTAGGATTATTTGTTCTGCTCTGTGAAAAATGTTGATGGTATTTTGATACGGCTTGCACTGAATGTGTAGACTGCGTTGGGTAGCATAGACATTTTAACAATATTTGTTCCTTTCAGCCACTCCATGTCTTTTGATTAGGAATTCTAATCCAGGGGATCCCTGGGTGGCGCAGCGGTTTGGCGCCTGCCTTTGGCCCAGGGCACGATCCTGGAGACCCGGGATCGAATCCCACATCAGGCTCCTGGTGCATGGAGCCTGCTTCTCCCTCTGCCTGTGTCTCTGCCTCTCTCTCTTTCTGTGACTATCATAAATAAATAAAAATTTAAAAAAAAAAGAAAAAAAAAAGGAATTCTAATCCATTTACATTTAATTATTGATAAAAAGGGATTTACTGTTGCCTTCTTGTTCATTGTTTCCTATTACTCTTGTAGTTCCTTTTCTGTCTTTTCCTCTTTTTCTATCTTCAGTTTTGTTGATTTTTGGCATTGTTATACTTTGATACCTTTTTATTTTGTGTAACTTGTGTTTTTTTCATGTGTGTGGTTATCTTGGGGCTTACATAAAATATTTTATAGTTGTAACTTTTTAAGCTGGACACAAGTTCACTTACATTAAAAAAACTACTTTAATCCCCCCTACTTTATCACAATTTACATCTTTTCATATTGTATATCTTAATATATTTTTATTTTGATTATTTTAATACTTTTGACTTCTATTGTAGTAGAATTAAAAGTGATTTACCTACTACCATTATAGTAATATGGGATTCTATACTTGTCTGTACATTTCACCTGTATCAATGAGTTTCATACTCTCTCATGCTATCTTATGTTTATTGTACTTTTTTTTTCAATTTGAACTCCCTTTAGCATTTCTTATAAAATAGTTCTACTGGTGATAAATGCCCTCAGCTTTTGTCTGTCTGGGAAAATCTTTATGTCTCTCCTTCACTTTTGAAGGACAATTTTGCTGGCTATAGCATTCTCATTTAGCAGTTTTTTTCATTTACTACTTTGAAAATATCATCCCTCTCCCTTCTGGCCTGGAAGGTTTCTGCTGAAAAAAATCCAATGAGAGTCTTATGGAGACAGGGTTCCCTTATAGGGATCAAGTCTTTTTTTCTCTAGCTGCTTTCAAACATTTCTCTTTGTCATTTGATAGTTTGATTATAATATCTTGGCGTGGATTTATTTGATGTTATTATTTGGTGTCTTTTGAGATTCTTGGATCTAGATATCCATTTTCCTCCCCACATTTAGGAAGTTTTCAATCATTATTTCTTTGAATAAGCTTTCTGGTTCTTTCTCTCTCTCATCCTTCTTAAAAGTTCCAGTGTCCAAACTAATATACATGATGGTGTCTTATAAGTGTCTTATACTTTAGTTTTTTCATTCTTTTTTTGTTTTAGCTAGTGAATATTTCCAATTGCCCATCTTTGAGATTTCAGTTTCTTTTGTTCTGCTTGATGTACTCTGATGTGGAAGCCCTCTAGTGAATTTTTCAGTTTCATAATTTTACTATTCAGCTCCATGATTTAATACTTTTTAATGTTTTCTATTTCTGTGGAAATTCTCACTTAGGCCATGTATTGTTCTCATGACCTTAGTGAACACCTTCCCTGCACCCCCCGGACATGGCTTATATTAATTACATGATACAATATAATATCAATGCTTAATAGCATGATTATGTGCAATACATAAATTTGAACTATGTACACATCTGCAAGTCTAATTCAGAACCAAGACACATGAAATTGAAAGCAAAACTGCATGCTTTAAAGTGAACATCTTTATCACAGGAATTTTAAATTTTCTGCCAGGTAAATCATATAATTTCATTGCACTAGGGTCAATTTCTCGAGAAGTATCTTGTTCCTTTCTTTGGAGCATCTTTGCTTGATTCTTTATTGTCTTTGACTCTCTGATTTTTAAAAGAGAGAAGCAAGCCATTTGGGGAGCCCCCTCAGTAAAGTTGTAGTACTGAATATATGAACCAACATTTTCCCTCCTTTTTTTTAAAATTTATATTTTATTGGTGTTCAATTTAGCAACATACAGAATAACCCCCAGCGCCCGTCACCCATTCACTCCCACCCCCTGCCCTCCTCCCCTTCTACACCCCTAGTTCATTTCCCTGAGTTAGGAGTCTTTATGTTCTGTCTCCCTTTCTGATATTTCCCACACATTTCTTCTCCCTTCCCTTAAATTCCCTTTCACTATTATTTATATTCCCCAAATGAATGAGAACATATAATGTTTGTCCTTCTCCGATTGACTTATTTCACTCAGCCTAATACCCTCCAGTTCCATCCACGTTGAAGCAAATTGTGGGTACTTGTCATTTCTAATGGCTGAGGAATATTCCATTGTATAAATAAACCAAATCTTCTTTATCCACGCATCTTTCGATGGACACCGAGGCTCCTTCCACAGTTTAGCTATTGTGGCCATTGCTGCTATAAACATTGGGGTGCAGGTGTCCCGGCGTTTCATTGCATCTGTATCTTTGGGGTAAATCCCCAACAGTGCAATTGCGGGGTCGTAGGGCAGATCTATTTTTAACTGTTTGAGGAACCTCCACACAGTTTTCCAGAGTGGCTGCACCAGTTCACATTCCCACCAACAGTGTAAGAGGGTTCCCTTTTCTCCGCATCCTCTCCAACACTTGTGGTTTCCTGCCTTGTTAATTTTCCCCATTCTCACTGGTGTGAGGTGGTATCTCATTGTGGTTTTGTATTTCCCTGATGGCAAGTGATGCAGAGCATTTTCTCATGTGCATGTTGGCCATGTCTATGTCTTCCTCTGTGAGATTTCTCTTCATGTCTTTTGCCCATTTCATGATTGGATTGTTTGTTTCTTTGCTGTTGAGTTTAATAAGTTCTTTATAGATCTTGGAAACTAGCCCTTTTTCTGATAGGTCATTTGAAAATATCTTCTCCCATTCTGTAGGTTGTCTTTTAGTTTTGTTGACTGTATCCTTTGCTGTGCAAAAGCTTCTTATCTTGATGAAATCCCAATAGTTCATTTTTGCTTTTGTTTCTTTTGCCTTCGTGGATGTATCTTGCAAGAAGTTACTGTGGCGGAGTTCAAAAAGGGTGTTGCCTGTGTTCTCCTCTAGGATTTTGATGGAATCTTGTCTCACATTTAGATCTTTCATCCATTTTGAGTTTATCTTTGTGTCTGGTGCAAGAGAGTGGTCTAGTTTCATTCTTCTGCATGTGGATGCCCAATTTTCCCAGCACCATTTATTGAAGAGACTGTCTTTCTTCCAATGGATAGTCTTTCCTCCTTTATTGAATATTAGTTGACCATAAAGTTCAGGGTCCACTTCTGGGTTCTCTATTCTGTTCCACTGATCTATGTGTCTGTTTTTGTGCCAGTACCACACTGTCTTGATGACCACAGCTTTGTAGTACAACCCGAAATCTGGCATTGTGATGCCCCCAGATATGGTTTTCTTTTTTAAAATTCCCCTGGCTATTTAGGGTCTTTTCTGATTGCACACAAATCTTAAAATAATTTGTTCTAACTCTCTGAAGAAAGTCCATGGCATTTTGATAGGGATTGGATTAAACGTGTATATTGCCCTGGGTAACATTGACATTTTCACAATATTAATTCTGCCAATCCATGAGCATGGAATATTTTTCCATCTCTTTGTGTCTTCCTCAATTTCTTTCAGAAGCATTCTATAATTTTTAGGGTATACATCCTTTACCTCTTCGGTTAGGTTTCTTCCTAGGTATCTTATGCTTTTGGGTGCAATTGTAAATGGGATTGACTCCTTAATTTCTCTTTCTTCAGTCTCATTGTTAGTGTATAGAAATGCCATTGATTTCTGGGCATTGATTTTGTATCCTGCCACGCTACCAAATTGCTGTATGAGTTCTAGCAATCTTGGGGTGGAGGCTTTTGGGTTTTCTACGTAGAGTATCAGTCATCGGCGAAGAGGGAGAGTTTGACTTCTTCTTTGCCAATTTGAATGCCTTTAATGTCTTTTTGTTGTCTGATTGCTGAGGCTAGGACTTCCAGTACTATGTTGAATAGCAGTGGTGAGAGTGGACAACCCTGTCTTGTTCCTGATCTTAGGGGAAAGGCTCCCAGTGCTTCCCCATTGAGAATGGTATTTGCTGTGGGCTTTTCGTAGATGGCTTTTAAGATGTTGAGGAAAGTTCCCTCTATCCCTACACTCTGAAGAGTTTTGATCAGGAATGGATGCTGTATTTTGTCAAATGCTTTCTCTGCATCTAATGAGAGGATCATATGGTTCTTGGTTTTTCTCTTGCTGATTTGATGAATCACATTGATTGTTTTACGAGTGTTGAACCAGCCTTGTGTCCCGGGGATAAATCCTACTTGGTCATGGTGAATAATCTTCTTAATGTGTTGTTGGATCCTATTGGCTATGGCTAGTATCTTGTTGAGAATTTTTGCATCCATGTTCATCAGGTTTATTGGTCTGTAATTCTCCTTTTTGGTGGGGTCTTTGTCTGGTTTTGGAATTCAGGTGATGCTGGCCTCATAGAACGAATTTGGAAGTACTCCATCTCTTTCTATCTTTCCAAACAGCTTTAGGAGAATAGGTATGATTTCTTCTTTAAACGTTTGATAAAATTCCCCTGGGAAGCCATCTGGCCCTGGACTCTTGGGTCTTGGGAGGTTTTTGATGACTGCTTCAATTTCCTCCCTGGTTATTGGCCTGTTCAGGTTTTCTATTTCTTCCTGTTCCAGTTTTGGTAGTTTGTGGCTTTCCAGGAATGCGTCCATTTCTCCTAGATTGCCTAATTTATTGGCGTATAGCTGTTCATAATATGTTTTTAAAATCGTTTGTATTTCTTTGGTGTTGGTAGTGATCTCTCCTTTCTCATTAATGATTTTATTAATTTGAGTCTTCTCTCTTCTTTTTAATAAGGCTGGCTAATGGTTTATCTATCTTATTAATTCTTTCAAAGAACCAACTCCTGGTTCTGTTGATCTGTTCCACAGTTCTTCTGGTCTCAATTTCGTTGAGTTCTGCTCAAATTTTAATTAACTCTCTTCTTCTGCTGGGCATGGGGTCCATCTGCTGTTTTTTCTCTAGCTCCTTTATGTGTAAGGTTGGCTTTTGTATTTGAGTTCTTTCCAGTTTTTGAATGGATGCTTGTATTGCGATGTATTCCCCCCTTAGGACTGCTTTTGCTGCATCCCAAAGATTTTGAATGGTTGTACCTTCATTCTCATTAGTTTCCATGAATCTTTTTAATTCTTCCTTAATTTCCTGGTTGACCCTTTAATCTTTTAGCAGGATGGTCCTTAACCTCCACGTGTTTGAGGTCCTTCCAAACTTCTTGTTGTGATTTAGTTCTAATTTCAAGGCATTATGGTCTGAGAATATGCAGGGGACGATCCCAATCTTCTGGTATCGGTTCAGAACTGATTTGTGACCCAGTATGTGGTCTATTCTGGAGAAAGTTCCATGTGCGCTTGAGAAGAATGTGTATTCAGTTGACTTTGGATGTAAAGTTCTGTAGATATCTGTGAAATCCATCTGGTCCAGCGTATCATTTAAAGCTCTCTTTTCTTTGGAGATGTTTAGCTTAGAAGACCTATCGAGGGTAGAAAGAGCTACATTGAAGTCACCAAGTATAAGTGTATTATTATCTAAGTATTTCTTCACTTTGGTTATTAATTGGTTTAAATATTTGGCAGCTCCCACATTCGGGGCATATATATTGAGGACTGTTAAGTCCTCTTGTTGAATAGATCCTTTAAGTATGAGATAGTGTCCCTCTTCATCCCTCACTACAGTCTTCGGGGTAAATTTTAGTTTACCTGATATAAGGATGGGTACCCCTGCTTTCTTTTGAGGACCATTCGAATGGTAAATGGTTCTCCAACCTTTTATTTTCAGGCTGTAGGTGTCCTTCTGTCTAAAATGAGTCTCTTGTAGACAGCAAATAGATGGGTCCTGCTTTTTTATCCAGTCTGAAACCCTGCGCCTTTTGATGGGGTCATTAAGCCCGTTCACATTCAGAGTTACTATTGACAGATATGAGTTTAGTGTCACCATGATATCTATTCAGTCCTTGTTTTTGTGGATTGTTCCACTGAACTTCTTCTTAAAGGGGGATTTTAAGAGTCCCCCTTAAAATGTCTTGCAGAGGTAGTTTGGAGGTCACATATTCTTTCAGTTCCTGCCTGTCTTGGAAGCTCTATCTCTCCTTCCATTTTGAATGAGAGCCTTGCTGGATAAAGTATTCTTGGTTGCATGTTCTCCTCATTTAGGACCCTGAATATATCCTTCCAGCCCTTTCTGGCCTGCCAGGGCTCTGTGGAGAGGTCTGCTGTTACCCTAATACTCCTCCCCATAAAAGTCAGGGATTTCTTGTCTCTTGCTGCTTTAAGGATCATCTCTTTATCTTTGGAATTTGCAAGCTTAACTATTAAATGTCGAGGTGTTGAAAGGTTTTTATTGATTTTAGGGGGGGGGGATCTCTCTATTTCCTGGATCTGAATGCCTGTTTCCCTTCCCAGATTAGGAAAGTTTTCAGCTAGGATTTGTTCAAATACATATTCTGGCCCTCTGTCCCTTTCGGCGCCCTCGGGAACCCCAATTAAACGTAGGTTTTTCTTCCTCAGGCTGTCATTTATTTCCCTTAATCTGTCTTCATGATCTTTTAATTGTTTGTCTCTTTTTTCCTCAGTTTCCCTCTTTGCCATCCACTTGTCTTCTATGTCACTCACTCGTTCTTCCACCTCGTTAACCCTCGTTGTTAGGACTTCTAGTTTGGATTGCATCTCATTCAATTGATTTTTAATTTCTGCCTGATTAGCTCTAAATTCTGCAGTCATGAAGTCTCTTGAGTCCTTTATGCTTTTTTCTAGAGTCACCAGTAGCTGTGTAATAGTGCTTCTGAATTGGCTTTCTGACAATGAATTGTAATCCAGATTTTGTAACTCTGTGGGAGAGAGGACTGTTTCTGATTCTTTCCTTTGAGGTGAGGTTTTCCTTCTAGTCATTTTGCTCAGTGCAGAGTGGCCAAAAGCCAGTTGTATTGGGAAAAGGAGAAAAAGAGAGGAGAGAATAAGGAAGAGAGAAAAAGAAACAAGAAAAAAGGAAGAAAAAAAGAAAAAGTGGAAGAAAAAGAAAGAAAGGAAAAAAGGGTGGGGGAAGGAAACAAATCAAAAAGCAAAACAAACAAACAAAGAAAAAACAAAACAAAAACAACAACAACAACAAAAACCCACGGGGGAGTATCTTCTGATTCTGTATACTTTAAGTCCCTTGGCTTCCCCTGGAACTTGTCCGTCTAGCTCGTCTTCTGAGGGAGGGGCCTGCTGTGCTGATTTTCAGGTGTTAGCACTTGGGGGAGCTGCTCTGCCCTGCCTGGTGCAGGGCTCAGTGGGGGTTGTTTACCCCGTGAGGCCCCAGGAGGAACAACCGCAGTGGCTGGGCCAGCTCTGGAGCCCTGGAGTCAGCCCCCGCAGGAACTCCGGAGCTCTCCGTCTGCAGGGCCTGGAGGCTCCGGGCGGGGCCGCTGATGTGCTCAGCTGGGGCAGGAGCGTCCTTGCTGTCCTGGGCCCTCCCGGCCTCTGCCTGTCCGGGGGGAAGCCCGGATCCTGGGCTGTGTCCCCGGCGCCCTGGGCTCCGGGGCCTGCCCTGTTGGATTCGCGTTCCCGGTGGCGCAGCCCCCTCCGCGGAGCCGCCCCCGAACCCCCCGAGCTTCTCCCCCCCCGCAGCCCCCTCCGCGGAGCCGCCGCCCGAGCCCCTTCAGCTGCTCCGGGTCCCGCCGGGTCCCGCCGTGCGCGCTGCAGCCCTTAGGGAGCTCGGGGCGCTCTCCCGGGGCGCAGGTGCCTGTTACTGTCCCGGGGAGCCCAAGGGCATCCCCGCCCTCCTGGGTCCTGCTCCACCTCCCTGCGAGCCCCTTTCCCCCGGGAAGGTCGGTGCAGCTCCTGCGTCTCCGGGACGGGGCTCTCCTGTCCTGGGGACACTCGCCCCGGCCTCAGCCCGGCTCCTCGCGGGCCCCTCCCCCTTGGAGGCCTTTGTTTCTTTATTTCTTTTTCCCCGTCTTCCTTCCTACCTTGATAGAAGCGCGAACTCTTCTCACTGTAGCGTTCCAGCTGGTCTCTCTTTAAAGCTCAGGCCGCATTTGTAGATTTTCAGGATGATTTCAAGGTTATCTAGGTAATTTGGTGGGGACAGGTGACTCGGGGACCCAGTCTTCCGCATCTTGCCCCTCCTCCAACATTTTCCCTCCTTTAGAAGCTCAGATCTAGGGAATCTCTTCCTAGTACTGCACCAGGGACAGCAACTCTGAACACAGCATTTCCTGAATCTTCCTACTGGCTTGATTCTGGCTTGTATTTGCCTACAGTACAGGAAAATTTCAGTTAGTTTCTGGATTTATCACAGAGAAAATGTGCCCATGAGTTGCTTGTGGGAGGAGGAAGGTCCAGGGCTTACTCTACCATATTGCTGACATTATTTCTTTGCCAGCCATTTTTTATTATACCACTATGTTTTATTTTCTTCATAGTTCTTTTCACCATCTCAAATTAACCTGCTCATGAATGAATATACTTGGTTACTTTATCCTTCTTTACTATAAAATTATAAGCTCTACAAGAGCAGGGACCTACGTTGTTGACTCTTATATTTCAAATGTCTTAAGATATGCTTAGTGCATAGTAAAATTTCAATAGATACTTATCTGGTAAATTAATTTATTAATCAGTGTTCAGTTATAATTTCATCCCTGCATCCCAAAATCAAAGTTATTTTTCATGCCTTTGAGGGAGACAGAATAGTCTAATGCATGGGATGATGGTAGAGATCATGTACTACTCATTAATTTTCAAGCATATGTAAAGTGATTTAGGTTCTCTGTAACTTGTGATTTGTTTCATATGAGATTACGTTTGAAGTTCTTTCTTCCCTATTTCAAAAGAATGATGTCAGTGTGAAATAAAATCATTTTTGTAAACCTCTTAGACAAAATTCACTATAAACCAGACACTACGTAAGTACTTTCATTTGCTTTAGTCATGATTAGTTGGGAAAAAAATGTTTTATAGCCTAATAAATTGTCTTAGGGAGCATGGGTTACATTTACTGAGTTATTCTGTATAAAATAAATTCAGCTAATAGGTATAAATATCATATATATCAATGTATTATGTCAAGTGCCTAATATTCCTCCCAAATCTTTCTAGATCATTGCCAAATGTTTTAGGCAATATTGTGCTTTTACCTATAATTGGGAAATGCAATAAGAAATAAGGCCTTATGTTTAGATATTACTCATAAATTATTTTAAAAGCCTCATATTGATTTTAAAAGAAGACATACTGCTTCTGCTCATTTTAAACTAGGAATATATTACCTATAAGTATACTAACTGGCCTGTGTGCCACTGTGCTAAATATTTTAGATATATATTTTTTATTTTTAAACATATTTATTTATTTGAGACAGAGATGGAGATAGTGAGACAGGAGCAAAATTCCCACTGAACAGGGAGCCCAATGTGGGGCTTCGTCCCAGGATCATGATCTGAGCCAAAGGCAAATGCTTAACTGACTGAACCATGCAGGTGCCCCTTAGATATTATTTTTATATATAATGACTCTATGAAGTAGGTGATATTATTCTTATTTTACGTAAGAGACAACTGAGGTTCAGACTAGTAAACTGGCTTACCCAGAGTCACACTGTGCATAGCAGAGTTGGGTTTTAAACCCAGGTTGGTATGACTCACTTGATCAGAGAACACAAAACCTAATGTCAGGGGGAGTTAGGCAGAGAATATGAATATGTGAAACCTTGGTGTATGATGTAAATGGAGCAGCAGGTGTTGTAGCCAAATCTAAGAGCAAAATCCACTGTCAAAAGGCATTCCAAATTAAATTAAACAACAAAACCCCCAATACAATAAAGCATTACAGTACACAGGCCATCACCCTACAGACTAGAAATGCTATGAGGTTAGAAGACTTTTGCTCGCCATTGTATCTGGCAAGAACTTCACAAGTGCTCAATAAATATTTGTTGAATTAATGACTTCAGAGCCTGCCTCTACTATATTCTATTACATATTCTACTTTGAGAAAAATTAAATATTTTGTTGCTTCAGTCTATGAGAAATATTTTTACTACTGATTTGAGAGATAAATTGCCTATAATTATGTCTTTCTGTGAATTCTAGCTATTTATAAGAAAATAAAATAATCTCCAAAACCAATTTTAGGTTTCAGTAAAGGCAGTATTTAATTATACTATAATTTAACAGTAGTTGCAGAAATAGGAAACCCTTCAGGCAGTGATAGAAATTGTATTTGTTGTCAGAGAAACACTTTGGCCTTTTCATTTTTTAAAAACTAAATTTCTTTACTAATTAATTAATTACTTAAATTCAATTTGTCAACATATAGTATAACACCCAGTGCTCATCCCATCAAGTGCCTGTCACCTAATTACCCCAACCCCTCACACATCTCCCCTTCTGTAACACTTTGTTTCCAAGAGTTAGGAGTTTCTCATGGTTTATCACCCTCTCTAATTTTTCCTACTCAATTCCCCTCCTTTCCCTTATAATCCCTTTTACTATTTCTTATATTCCACATATGAGTAAAACCATATGATGATTGTCCTTCTCTGACTGACTTATTTCATTCAGCATAATACCCTCTAGTTCCATCCATGTTGAAGCAAATGGTGAGGTATTCGTCTTTTCTGATGGCTGAGTAATATTCCATTGTATATATATATATTCCACATCTTCTTTATCCATTCATCTGTCAAAGGGCAGATGGCTGTAGCTCCTTCCACAGTTTGGCTATTGTGGACATTGCTGCTGTGAACATTGGGGTGTAGGTGTCCCAGCATTCCACTACATCAGTATCTTTGGGGTAAATACCCAGTAGTGCAATTGCTGGGTCAAGGGTAGCTCTAATTTTTAACTTCTTGAGGAACCTCCACACTGTTTTCCAGAGTGGCTGTGCCAGGTTGTATTCCCACCAACAGTGCAAAAGAGTTCCCCTTTCTCCATGTCCTCTCCAACATTTGTTCTGTCTTGTTAATTTTAGCCACTCTCACTGGTGTGAAGTGGTATCTCATTGTGATTTTGATTTGTATTTCCCTGATGGCAAGTGATGTGGAGCATTTTTTCATGTGCTTATTGGCCACGTGTAGGTCTTTTTTGGAGAAATATCGGTTCATGTCTTCTGTCCATTTCATGACTGGATTGTCTGTTTCTCGGGTGTTGAGTTTGATAAATTCTTTACAGATCTTGGATACTAACCCTTTATCTGATATGTTGATTGCAAATATCTTCTCCCATTCTGTAGGTTGTCTTTTAGTTTTGTTGACTGTTGTTTTTGCTGTGCAGAAGCTTTTTATCTTAAGTCCCAATAGTTCATATTTGCATTTGTTTCCCTTGCCTTCATAGGTGTATCTTGAAAGAAGGTGCTGTGGCCAAGTTCAAGAGGATGTTGTTGGTCTTTTCATTTTTAAAAGGCAATATCACTAAAATAAAGGTGATTTACTATTTTATACAAAGAAACCAAATACTATTATTGAGGATAAATTCAATTTGAATTAAATGATTTATACCACTTGGCAAAAAATCTAATTTAATAATTCATTTTTATTTATTTTAAATTTTTTTCAATTTAATACTTTTTAACCATAAAAAGTGTTATTTGCCTTTACTGTAGCAATATTGAATATTCTTTACAACTTACTATTGTGTGCTTCATTTTTAGAAGGTGTATAATTTAAAAGCAGTGTTTAAATTTTTCAAATAAATTTTGCTGCTGTAGCAGTGGGTTATATACTAAGCAACTACAAATATGACTATCCTATGCGAGTAAACATTTAAAGTTTAAAATATACACTTAAAATAAAAATAAAATATACACTTAAGGTTCTAACTAATTTTTTGTTTTATCTTCACACTCATTAGTAGATTCAGAAATTTTTTTATCAATTATATGATTCCACAATTACATTTCAAATTCAAATGAATAACTCCAAAATAAGAAAAGTCTTTACAAAAGCAAAGAATAGATTATTGAAAGCTCTATTATTTTTTCAGTTGAATGAAATGAGTTTAGACACTTACGTGACTTCTGCCAGAATACTTTAAATGAGGATCAGTATATTTATCACTCTTGAATGATTCGTTCTTAACTCTGAAATGTATTCTAAGTGATATTATAGTAGGAAAATGTCAAGGTAAGCCATTTTCTATTTAGACTACAGAACTTGCTCTAGCACTGAATGCTAAGAATGTCAGAAAAAAATAATGTGAAAAAAGAGGTTTATATAAACATTTTATAGTGTATGTGACTAAATTATCTCTAATATTCTATACTATGTATTTCAGTATTTTTTCACAGCACTTTCTTAGAATTTATATCTAAAATTTTAAAATATATGCCTTTTTAAAAAATATGCCTTTAATTCAAAATACCTAAAGGTTACAATTACAATTTAAAAGCTTTAATATCTGTTTGTGGTTAAAGATGGCAGTTGAAGATCATGATTAATCCAATCTCTTTTCCCTACACCCTGCAAGAAAGGAGAGCATCACAACAAATTTTGCTATGTTTAAAAGCAGATATACAAATAATAAGTCATTTAGTAGACCAAAAAACATGTTACTCATGAGGATAACTGAGAAAAAGTTCAAGGTACACTGCAGAGTTCTCAAAAGGTCCAGGAAAGCAACATCAGGTACCTCTGAAACAAGAGATGGTCCAAGGTCTGAAATCAAGAAGCCTAAGTGCAAACTGTTTAAGAGTCTTAGTGTGAAAAAAAAAAAAAAAAAAAAAAAAAAAAAGAGTCTTAGTGTGGGGATCCCTGGGTGGCGCAGCAGTTTGGCGCCTACCTTTGACCCAGGGCGCGATCCTGGAGACCCGGGATGGAATCCCACGTCGGGCTCCCAGTGCATGGAGCCTGCTTCTCCCTCTGCCTGTGTCTCTGCCTCTCTCTCTCTCTGTGTGACTATCATAAATAAAAAAAAAAAAAAAAAAAAAAAAAGAGTCTTAGTGTGGACATAATTTTATCCACTTTTCTGGACTTTCAGTGGAGACTTTAACTCTGATAATTCATGTTTCAGTTCTAGAAGGATTCCTCACCCACTAAACACTGGTAGGTACCTACCCTTGACCACATATCCTGGCAGAAGTCTGCTTTTCTGTTCTTGGGAGAGTATAGAAAAGAGGTCTTTTACATGGAGGGAATGACTAACATCTACAAAAAAGGAAAGATTAACTGACCTTATTAATAATCAATGCTGGATGCTCTACTACCAGAAAGCTGAGAGCCAGATTTTTACCCTTTGGGAAGGTGATTAAAAGATAAAAAATTCTCTTAGGAATTTGACTAGGCCAAGAAAATATTTAATAATATTAACATTGGAGTTTTTCCTTCCCTAAAGTCTCCTCCTACCCCAAATAACTTTACAATAGTACTCCAAATCTACAAATACCACCTGTGTGTTTACACATTCCAAGCAGCATTTTAATCTTGCGCTTTTCATCCTAAGCAGATTTCCAAGGACTACCAGATACCTTGGGAAAGCTTTCAACATGAAAGATAAAAACCCAAACAAACCAATGAAAGAAGCAACTTGAAATAAACTTTAATAGTCAGTTAGCAAAAGATACTGCAGGCATGAAACAAGAACAGAATGAAATAAAAAAGAAAAATTCAGAGAACATGGAAAACTCATGTAGACTAAAAACACAGGAGAAATGAACAAGATGAACAAGTAAATAAAAAGATTGGCAGATTATGTTGAAGTTGTCTTTAGGAAATGAGTAGACAACTAACAGATAGAAAATTAGGAATACAAAATAAGAAAAATAGAAACTGATCTAGAAAGTCGAAAATATGAATAATAGAGATTCTAGGAAAGAATAGTAAAACAATGGGTGATATTATTAATAAAATAATTCAAGAATTCTTCCAGATGCAGACTCCTAACTCTGGGTAACGAACTAGGGGTGGTGGAAGGGGAGGTGGGCGGGGGTTGGGAGTGACTGGGTGGCGGGCACTGAGATGGGCACTTGACGGGATGAGCACTGGGTGTTATTCTGTATGTTGGCAAATTGAACACCAATAAAAAATAAATTTATTATTAAAAAAAAATTCTTCCATATGCAACACATGAATTGCCAGAGTGAAAAGTTCTGTAGGTCCATTAAAGTGGATAAAAAATATATATATATACAAGCCTCATAGTTTTGAAATATTGAAACACTGGGGACAAAAAAAAGAAAAAAGAAAAAAAACCCCGCATATTCTATAAGTTACCAAATTAAAAAAAGTCACATACAAAAGATCGGGAATAAAAATAATTTGCTTATATCCCAATGATTTGGATATCAGAACACTATGAGCACTGGGTGTTATGCTATATGTTGGCAAATTGAACTCCAATAAAAAATTTTTTTTAAAAAAAAAGAAGCATTGTAAGCATACAGGAAAAATGCTGAAAAAAAATTTCCAACACAGAATTGAATAACAAAGCTACCATATCAAAAGGAGGATAAAATTGTTTTCACATATGCAAGTTCTTGAAAATGTACTTCTCTACACACGCTTTATCTAAATAAGAGAGTAAACCAAGAAAGGAAATATGGAAAATAGAAGGAATCTCCAGGAGTATCCTGAGATATTGTGTGTATAGACACATGAAGAGCAGCCAGTCCACACTGAAGCAGGGTCATCTAAGAGCTGAAAGTGTTCATTCCTTTATTCACCAACTATACACTGAGCCCCTACTATATATCACTCTGCTAGGTGCTTGATATGCAACAGTGAACAAAGCAGACAAAGATATGTGTGTTGTCATGGGGCTTATGTTCTGTTGCCAGGGAGAGGAAAACAATAAAAAGTAAGCAAATAAATTATATAATGTGTAGTCCTTTTAAAATTTAAGTCAGATCATGTGATTTCTCTGCCCTGAGGCTTCCAAAGAATTCCTATTTCACTTAGGGTAAAAGCTAGTATCTCTACAGTGGCTCAGTCTCCCCCTTTGCTTCTTTGACATTCTCAAAAGTACTTAACAGCTCATGTCATGCTAGTCACTATGACCTTTTTGCAGTCCCTTGAATGCACCATGGTTGTACACATGCTCCCACCTTAAGGTACTGTTCTAGCAGTTTCTTCAGTCACTATAATTTTATTCAAATAACTTCTGGCCAAATCCTCACCTCCTTCAAGGTATCATTCAAATTTTGTCTTCTCGATAAGGCCAGCACAGACCAGAGAGAAAGAAGTTAAGGATTGAGTTCAAATTTTTGTAGGAGCACCTGGAAGGATGGGGTTACTTTCAAATGAAATGGAGATGCTGCATTTGAAGAAGATTCTGGAGGTGGGCAAGTGAGGTTAGAAATTTATCTTTGACATTGAATTTCTAGATATCCATTAGAAATCTAAGTGGCATTGCCAAGAAGGTTATGAGTCAGGAATTTGTGAGAAAGTTCTGACCTGGAGATGAATTGAGAGCTGTCATTACTAATATCCCCACTGCCATTTTATTATTATTTTTAATTTTTTTCACTGTATTATCTTTTTAAGTTGATGGCAAAGGTCAAATGATCCTGATCCTACTTTTAATCTGTACTAGGTATATCCTGAGCAGTGTGGATATCATTTATTTTATTCACATCTTTTAAAATTGAGGAATATTTGGTGTACAGTGCTATATTAGTTTCAGGTGTATAATATATTAACAACTCTATACATTATTCAGTGCTCATCATTGGTCATCCTCTGTCCTCATACAATTTTATTGCAATGTTATTGACTATATTCCCTATGCTGTACTTTTTATCTCTGTAGTTTGTTTTGTAACTGGAATTTTGTACCTCTGAATCTCCTTCATCTATTTCACCAATACCCCCACCTCCTGGATGTCATTTCTAGTTATCCCCCTCATGTTTTACAGCCTGTATCAATGACAAGAAAACGGTCCTTTCACCCAACAGAATTGTCCTGTCCTGACCTGCAGAGTTGTGGTAGGCATGGTGCACCTGGAGGAAGAAATATAGAGCGGGCTACTTTTTTTTTTCACTATCTTTATGCCAGATGTCTAATCCCTAGTTCTCATTTTAATCCTGCCAGAAAACTCAACTCCAAAAGTTTAGGGATTCTCATGACTCACTTTGATCTTGTCCATTACATTCCTCAGGGCTGATCAACTCTCAATAAAGCTGAAAAATGTTTTAATTAAGGTATAATTGACATACAACATTCTATTAGTTTCTGGTGTAGAACATAATGATTCGATATTTATATATATTGCAAAATGATTACCAAATAGTCTAGTTAATGTCTGTCATCATACATAATCACAGAATTTTTTCCTGTGATGAAAACTTTTAAGATCTATCTTAGCAACTTTTAAATATGCAAAATTTCAGTAAAGCTAAAATTTTACTATAACACACAGTTCAACTTATCTATCTCCTGGGAGTTTTCATCTGATGATGGCTATATTGTCCTTTTCTTGCATAGCTGGGTTTATCCTTGTTACTCATTTTTAAATAAAACTAAACAATATATTATTTAGAGATTTTTACATTATTAGTACAAACCAAAATCAAAAGCAAGGGAATGATTAAGATAAAATCATGTCAGTGGTTATTTCCTGGGGGTGAGAGAAGTATACATTTAAGAGCTTATACGGTCTTGTTAGTAATCTTCTATTCCTTTACTTAAATAATAGGCTTATGGGATTTGATTTTATTATTTTTTAACTGCACATATTTTTACCATCTTCTTTATTTTTTATAAATTTATTTTTTATTGGTGTTCAATTTGCCAACATATAGACTAACACCCAGTGCTCATCCCGTCAAGTGTCCCCCTTAGTGCCCGTCATACCATCTTCTTTACATGTGATATATTTCCCAATAAAAATTAAACTAGCAAAAAAGAAAAGAAAGAAAAATACAAGAGGGAACAAATTCCCAACAAAGTGAAGGGTAGAGGGGAATCCCTACTGTGAATTTGGACAGCCAATGCTGCTGTGGATATAAGAACTGTTCTTCCTGCTAGAATTCTAGTAAAGATTACCAAGTTCATACAAGTAGATAGAGCAGGAGTGATGAATAGAGAAAAAAAAATAGGTGGTAGATTTGACAAAGTCCACCCTTGCTCTTCCCTGGAGTGTGTAGAATGACTGGCAGTGTGTAAAGAAAACTGATTCCTAAAGAAATTGAAAACTTTATCTGCTGGGATCTAGGGCTCTTGGCATAGATATTAGCATCCTAGAATAATAACATTCTCTTTATGTTGGCATTTGGGGATGGGATGTATCAGTTAAACACTGTTGTATAACAAACTTAAAAGGGGATAGACAATTTAGGAAAGAGCACAGGAGACGTGGAAAACCATGTGACGGTCAACATGTACAAGCCGATCTTAAGGAGAGGAGAGAGAAAATGAGACAGAAAATGTTTAAGAGAACCTGCTGTAGAATTTTCCATATAAATGAAATAGCAAACTACAGTTGCAAGAAGCTCTGCAATCTCAAGTAGGATAAATTCTTACAGACATCACAGTCTAACTTTTGAAAACAAAGGAAATCTCTGAAGCCAAAGGGTGAAGAAAATATATCTTCAAAGAAGAAACTGTTAAGATGTCAGCTAAATTTTAAACAGAGACTATGAAGCTAGAATATAATAAATTGTTATCTTTAACATGCTGAAAATAACTGAACTTAGAATTCTATTCCTGGTAAAAATCTCTTTCAAAAATGAAGTATAAGTAAAGAAAAAAATGTATTATTTCCAGCCAACTTGTTTTACAAGGAAGTTCCTCAGACAGAAGGAAAATTATATTAGATGGAACCATAGAAATTCACAAAGGAAGGAAGAGCATCAGAAAGGGTAAATATTTTTATAAATGCAATGTTATAGATGGCTTCAAAAAATGGTAATAATGTCTTATGTGACATATATATGGAAGTACAATATATAATAATAGTACAAAAATCAGGGGTGGTGGTAAGTAGAGTTAAGCTTTTTTAAGGTTCTTATACTGTTTAGGAAATGAGAAAAGTACTTACTAACTTAGGGGTGAGTGTAATAAGATGAGGATGCATGTTATCATCATTAACCAAAGATGAAAAGAATACTTAAAAGACTGTAGCCGATAAAGCTAGTAGGATTTTAAGTGAGCTAATTTACCTTTTACTGTAGGAAATCAACTGATTGGTATGTCAATAAGCAGAAATATCAGTAACATTTTTAGAGTTACTTAGAATCTGTCAAAATAACTAAAAATATATGTAGAAATAGTTTAAAGTGGTCATCTTTGGAAATTGGGACTAGTATATAGGGTATAGCATAACAAACTTTCTCTTTTTTTGTCTTCTCTACTGCTTGAATTTTTACTGTGTACAGGCAATATTTTTGAGAACATATTTTTAAACTACGTTTGCGTTGGAAAATTATAAACTTTACCTACTCCCTTTAAAAACATTTTAAATATTTAGTTAAATTTGGAGTTAAGACACAGTTCCTCATCTATATCATTCTGGTGAATTTCTGATTCTTTAAGACAGTTCAAATATTTCTTTAAAATAGTTTTCACTCTTCTGGCCATTCTTCATTGCTTTAATCCCTGAGTTGTTACAGTGCTTTGCAGTTACTGTACATCTCTTAAAGTGGTTGTAGTCTCTTTCCTTCCTTCCAGTTTTCAGGCAGAGATTATTTTGTCATCTTGTTTCCCCAGCACTTAGAAAAACTCTGATACTTTATGTGATTAGTCACTGAATGTTGAAAAGACAGGAGGTCTTTCTGTTACCTTACTGCAGGGGAAGAAATTCTATTTACCAAGGGCTCATTTATTTCAAGGACTTTGAACATTTTGTTCAGTCTTCTGTAGCCAGCTTTTGCTCTCCTGCTTAGTATGTGTCTGTGCTGCATGTAGTAGCATATGTGGTCCTAAATGTTGCCTTTCTCATCCTTTTTTACACAAGTAAGTTTCTACTACTTGTTTTGGCACTAGTTTAAGATGGTTCATGAAGTCCAAACATCTATAAAACTGACAAAGTCAGTTATGCACTGAGTGTCCAAGTTCCATTGTTGAATTACGACCATTTCATTTTTATGATTCTTAATATGAAAATTTGAAAACATCTATACGGAACTGTATAATGAACTAATGGCCTCATTATCTAGTTTCTGTAATTATCAATAGATGGACAATCACATAACAGCAAGCTTCAAAATGGGTGGGCTTAAAATATTCAGTAAATTATGTGGTATGTAGATTCGCTATCATCTCGGCTTCATTGGTAGATCACAGGCAGAACAGAGTTACCATTAATTCTCAAGGGCCCATGGGTTTTTGGAATGGTAAATTAGCACCTAGCTGCATTAATCTCTAACAAGAGTCAGTTTGTCCTTTGAAGTTTTGAAGACAGGCGTTGACTTCTCTCTAGTTATGAAAGTTCTAGATGTCATCTTCTTCTAGTAGAATTTTCATATACATTGAAAATCTGTTGTTTAGTTTAGCCACCTTCATTAATTAATTAAATTAGATCATCTAGATAACTTGCTCACTTTGCACTTTTATGTATAGCAATGTTTTCTTTTTTAAGATTTATTCATTCATTCATGAAAGACACACATACACACACACACACACACACACACACACACACACACAGAGAGATAGAGAGAGAGAGAGAGAGAGAGAGAGAATGGCAGAGACACAGGTAGAGGGAGAAGCAGGCTCCACGCAGGGAACCCGACATAGGACTCCATCCCAGGTCTCCAGGATCAGGCCCTGGGCTGAAGGGGGCGCTAAACCGCTGAGCCAGCCAGGCTGCCCAGAAATGGTTTCTTTTCTTTTCTTTTCTTTTTTCTTTTCCTTTCTCTTTTTTTTTGTTTGTTTATTTATGATAGTCACACACACACACAGAAAGAGAGAGAGAGAGAGAGAGAGAGAGACAGGCAGAGACACAGGCAGAGGGAGAAGCAGGCTCCATGCAGGGAGCCCGATGTGGGATTCGATCCCGGGTCTCCAGGATCGCGCCCTGGGCCAAAGGCAGGCGCCAAACCGCTGTGCCACCCAGGGATCCCTGGTTTCTTTTCTTAAACATGAACCAATCTCTCTAGCTTCAAACTTTTCTTCTGCAGTTTCCTCTCTCCTCTCAGTCTTCATAGAATTGAAGAGGGTTAGAGCCTTGCTCTGAATCAGACCTCACTTAAGGGGATGTTGTGGATGGTTTGATTTTCTATCTAGACCCCGAAAACATTCTCTGTATTAGCAGTAAGGCTGTTTCATCTTCTTATCATTAGTGTGTTTACTGTAGTACACTTCTAATCTTCTTCAAGAACTTTCCCTTTGCATCAACAACTTGGCTAACTGGCACAGGAGTGTACTAACTTTTGGTTTATTTCAGTTTTGGACATGCCTTCGTCACTAAGCTTAATCATTTCTAACTTTTGATTTAAAAAGAGATGTGTGACTCTTTCTCTCACTTAAGCAACTAGAGTGCCATCATAGGATTATTAATTAGTCTAATCTCAATAATCCTGTCTCACAGAATAGACAGATTTAAGGACTAGGAGAGAAACAGGGAAGGCTGGCTGGTAAAGCAGTCAGAACACATACATTTATCCATTAAGTTCACTATCTTATATGGCCACAGTTGGTGGCACCCAAAAACAATTACAAGTAGTAACATCAAAGATCACTGATCACAAATCACCATAACAAATATAATAATAAGAGTAATAATGAAAAAGTCCAGGGGCTCCTGGGTAGCTCAGTTGGTTAAGCATCCTACTTTTGATCTCAGCTCAGGTCTTGATCTCAGGGTCATGAGTTCAAGCCCCATGCTGAACTCCATGCTGGGCATGGAGCCTACTTTTAAAAAATAATGAAAAAGTTTAAAATATTGTGAGAATTACCAAAATGTGACACAGAGACATGAAGTGAACAAATGTTGTTGGAAAACTTGTGTCAATGGACTGGCTTAATGCAGGATTGTCACAAACCTTTAATTTGTAAAACAAACAACAACAAAAGCATAATATCTACAAAGCACAATAAAGTGAAGTGCAATAAAATGAGGTATATATAAAACAAGAATGGTTGATTCTTTCCTTTTATATACCTGCTTTCTTGTTTTTTAATTTAAAATCAATTAACATATAATGTATTATTAGTTTCAGAGGTAGAGTTTAGTGATTCATCAGTTGCATATAGCACCCAGTGCTCATTATATCACATGCTCTCCTTAATGCCCATCACCCAGTTACCCCATCCCCCCACTAACCTCCTCTCCAGGAACCCTCAGTTTGTCTCCTATATTTAAGAGTCTCTTATAGTTTGTCTCCCTCTCTTACTTCATCTTCTTTTACTTTCCCCTCACTTTCCCTATGCTCATGTTTATTTTCTTAAATTCCACATGTGAATGATATCATATGATATTTGTCTTTTACTGGTGGCTTATTTCACTTAGCACAATACCCTGTAGCGATTTTCTAGCATATATTTAAATTTTTTATATTAATTAAAAAAAATACCTGATATCATTCAGTGCCTTGAAGTTTTTATTCTTATTTATGTTTAAACTGTCCATCTGAATACAAAGGAAACATTTATTACTAGGCTTGGTAATATTTTTTCCATGTTCCTGGCTAATCATATACTTTCCCTTCCTATACTTGAAACCAGCCATTTCTCCAAGAAGCTTTGGTCTCTTTTACTGGGAATGGGATTTAGACTCCATAATCTAGGTGTTAAGGGAACACAACCACTTTTAGTTAGGGGACTGCAATCTGAATGAGCTCAACCTATTAGAAAAGAAGGAGGCTTTAGAATCAGACTCAGACTGAAATTCTGACTCTCACCCTTAGGTCTACATAAATATGTCAATACTTAATTTCCATTACCCTCATTTTCCTTCTCTTTAAAATAGATTGTAGAGTGTCAATTAATTTCCAATCCATAATACCTTTGAAAGTGAAGAAAGTGCTCTTATAGATTGCACTGGGATACTGGGTGTAAACTGAGACCACCCTGGGAAAACTGGGACATCTTAGTTCTAGGGCATTATAATGATCAGAGACCATGCATATAAAGACCCAAGCAAACTTTGGCCAAAGTAGGCGGTGAACAATTGTCGTATTGTTAATGTTCACCCTCCCCTATCCTAATTCTCTATCCCAGAATTAGATTCTGATATTTAATATCATTTCATCCAATGATGCTAATGTCAGGAAAGAACATACTTCTCATTATGATTCCTCCTAAATCCTTGTGTTGACCGCCAACACTGCAGTGTTGGAGGAGCAGATGCTGTCAAGACTCTGACTATATTCCTTTGACCCTATTGTTTTGACATCTTTCAGACAACTTCCATCTGCCAGTATCTATATCATTTTGCCCATATGTGAAATAGACTAAAAGTGCTAAGAAATCACCACCCTCACCCCAGTAGCTCTCAGTCACTGACCTAGGAATTGGTGTATAAATATCCTAGCTTTCATGTCTTTCTGATGGGATAGAGTTCTGTGACATGTTTTCCTACTATTTCTAAGAGTTTCCCTATGGGATACAGGAAAGAGAAAAAACAAACACAAGATGTATTACTGAGGTGGTCACCCCTTGGTATCAAGTGTAATTGAATGCTTGATCTCAAGGGACTGTCTTCCAAGAAGCTATATATATTCCATTTTCTAATACTTCAGCACAGGACAGGTTACCCGAGGGAGGAAGAAGGAAGAAGAATTTAGTTTCAGGTTCCATGTCCCATTGGTCAAAGTGAAAATTACCCCCATTCAACATTGTTTGTACTTGCCTAGAAGCTGTGTGTCACCTCCTTCAGCAGGAACTGAAGTGCCAGGATAAAGTGTGAGAAACATGACATAGGCATGGTGTGAGCTACTGTTTCCTATGCTGTAGTGAAGTTGCTGTGGTGGCTGGGTAGAAACAAGTGGTCCCAGAGACAGTTGATGCATAAAAGGTATATGATACTATGATTTAATGCTGATAATTTTGTTATTTCTGAGTTTCTAAATTTGAATCCAAGCATACCATAATTTATAAAAGGTATAATTATGCCCTAAACATGAGAGTCTATTGCTAATAATTTATTGACTATTTCATTCATTCAAGAAGAAGTATTTATTCAATAACTAGCATTTACCAGGCACTCTTCCATGTTCTTGGGACCAAATGGACAGTGGTTCTATTGTCATGGGCTTTTTCTACAGTCGAAGAAAGACAATAAAGAGGGAGAAAATGAAATAAATTAGTATCATAAAATGATGAGTGCTTTGTAGAAAATAAAGCAGAAAGAAGGGGCAGAAGTGTTCAGATGGGTGCTATTAAAGGTATGAGAAAGGTGTTACTTGAGGATATAGTCATACTTGAGCAAAGAATTTAAGGTTAAGGAAAAATTTGTTAGGTGTTTATTTGGAAAGAGAGATGTAGGCAGAGGGAATGGCCAATGCCAAGGCCCTGAGAAGCAAGCATCCTTGATCATTGTGGCTGGACACAAGATGGATTTGAAGAGGTGGGCAGATCCTAGATCATGTACAAGTTTATAGACCATTGTAATGAGTTGAACATTATTCTAAATACAGTGAAAAACTACTGGAGACTTTAGGCAGGAAGTGATATGATATGATTTGTGTGGTTTTATTGTTTTGTTTTTAATCATTCTGATTGCTTTTAGAGAACAGAGGGTTAAGACTATAACAAAGCCATTACCCCAACTTACATTTATTGTTGGATTCTGAGTCAGCCATACAAAATGGATTTATATGAGCAAGGGATTTAGGACAGAAGGAGAGCCACAGGGACACCAGAATGTACTAGAGAGAAAGAGCATGAGGAAGTGCAGTGTTGGTCTCAGAAATTATTCTCCAGACCCAGATTTCCAAATTTGGTCTGAATTCAGGACAAAATAGGGAGGGGTGGGGGCTTTAGGAGGATTCTGAGACACTGGGATACAAACATCATTATTGGATGCTCAAGAAACAAAGTGTCACATTGGGGAGTATTCTCTTTTCTTCCTCAATGAGCACAACTTTATCCAGTGCTTTGAAAATCAGAGTAAACTTGGAAGCAACACCAAGCAGAGGCTGAGAAATGCCCTAGGGAATGCAGTGCACGTAAAGGTGGAGGATGACATAGATAGAAACCTTAAGGGATTCCAGGCCCATTACTAAACTTAGTTATGAGCAGGGGTCATTCTTGGGTCTATGCAAAATAACCGGTGAAACCTAGAGGGGCCCTAGAGGAGCAGTGTTACATGGGGATAAAACCTATGTGGTTACCAATGAGGGAAAAGCTGGGGAAAACCTTCAATATCTTCTCATTGCACTTAGGGAAAAGAGAAGTTCTCAACTCTAAATATAGAGGCCCTGCTTATCTCTCTGCGTCCTCTCTCCCTCAAACTGTATGATTCAGCCAAATGGAATCTTTTCCAGTTCTTTGGCCAATGAGAATGCTGTTTCTTCTCTGGATATTTTTTCCCCTCTGTTTTGGCTTTGTTAGTTCCTACTCATTTTAAGGTCCCATCTTTGAGGCCACTTGCCCCAGCATAAATTTCCCACTTGGATTATACTCTGGATTATGCATTTATAATCTGTGGTTCCATGACATCTCCAAATACTATACTCCCACAGTATTTACTACACATGAACCATTTACATATTCAGTTTAGCCCTTACTAGAATGAAAAAGTTCATGACATCAGGGATTGGATCTGTGCTGTGTTCACCTTTGTACCTCCAGTCTGTACCATAGTTCCTGGAACTGAACAGATGTTCAAAAATATTTATTGAAGGAGAAAGGGTAAAAGTTAAAAAGGAAGGGAAGGATAAAGGTTAGATATAAGGAGTGGGTATGCTTATCTTCTATTGTCCCCTTTGATTCAGCTCTCAGTGGAACAGTTTCTCTGCTGAAGTCAGTACAAGGTATTATAGTATCTGCCCGGTTCAGAGAAAACCTGATCTTAAGGCCTTATTATTCATTGTTTCAGGCAATATTTCTTGATTACTTATATTATTCTTTAGGTCAAAAAGGTGCTTCTCTCATTCCCCACAATTGTGCAATTCATCATAGGCTCACTCTTCCCGAATTTGCATTAGGAACAATGTCCATCTCCATTGTGAACAGTCTTAATTTTTGCTGGCTTTTTTTTTTTTCTTTTCCTGTGCTCTGACTCTTCCTCATATCAAACAACTAAACACTGATGAATGGTGTTTTAATCCTTCTTCCAGGCCTCTCCTCTCATAAGGCTGTTGCCTAGAACCTTTTTTTCCAACAATATTTGAATTCAACTATCCAGGAGATTTGATTTATATTCCATTCCTCTGCATCCCCTGCCCTCATACCACCAAAGTCCAAGAGGACCTGAGTTCACTAAATTATGAAAACAGAAACTACACATGTGAAGAAAGCTAAAGTATGAAACAACAAACAATAAGAAGTGCTAGCAAGGATGTGGAGAAATTGGATCCATCATTGTTTGCTGTTGGGATTATGAATTAATACAGCCACATTGGAAAACAGTTTGGTAGTTCTTCAAAATGTTAAAGGCACACTTACTATACATATAACCTAGCAGTTCTACTCTTATGTATACACCTAAGAGAATTGAAAACATGTCTCCATGCAAAAATGACTACACAAATGTTCGTGGTGGCATTCGTTGCAATAACTATGCTAGAAACAATGTTTGTGTCTTCTCAAAATTCATATTTTGAAAGCTAACACACACTGTGATGGTATTTGGAAGTGGAACTTTTTGGGAGGTGATTAGGTTTTGGATGGGATTAGTGCTTTTATAAAAGAGACTTAGAGGAGTTCCCTCGCCCTTTTTATGAGCCTGGATGTGGGCTTTCACCAGACACCTATACTCCCAATGCCTTGATCCTATATTTCTCAGCCTCCAGAATTGTGAGAAATAAATCTGTTTATGTCGCACAATATATGGTATTTTTGTTATAGCAGCCCAAACAGACTAAGATAAACCCCAAAATGAAAATAACCCAAGTGATGAATGAACACAATGTGACATATACATACCATGGACTATTATTCAAAAATAAAAAGGAGTGAACTACTGAAAAATGCTACATGATGAACCTTAAAAACATTGCACTAAATGAGAGGAGTAAGAAACAAAGACCACATATGATTCCAATTATATGAAATTTTCAGAAGGCAAATCCATAGAGATATAGAAAGTACATTAGTGGTTACCAGGAATGGGGGAGGGAGATATGGGAAGTGACTGCTAGTGATGGATAGTGGCATGTTTTTAGTGTGAAGAAAATATTTTGAAATCAGATAGTGGTGATGGTTGTAGAACTGTGAATATACAAAAAGCCACTGAATTATACATTTTAAAAGGCTAAATTTTATGTAAGTTAATTATATCTCAATATAACTGTTATTTTTAAAACGTAGATACCAAGACATAGAATACTGCAGCAAATGTGGTTTGGCAGACTTGACTTTAATAACATTGTCCTTCACCAGCCTTTGGAATTAAACTCCATGGAAGTAAAATTCTAGCACACCAGATAAATTCTACTGACCCCCTCTAAAAAGTTAATGCTATATAATTACTTATAAAATAATTCAATTCTGGTAAAATGGGAGAAGTAGATAAAAGAAAAAATCAGTATAAAACCTGCTCCATTTAATCTTCAAAAAATTGTTTTTATCCATCGCATATTCTTTCCTGCTTTGTTGAAGATCAGTTGGCCATAGAGTTGAAGGTCCATTTCTGGGTTCTTGATTCCGTTCCACTGATCTCTATGTCTGTTTTTGTGCCAGGACCATACTGTCTTAATGATTACAGCTTTGTAATACTGCTTCAAGTCTGGAATTGTGATGCTACCAGCTTTGGTTTTCTTTTTCAATATTCCTTTGGCTATTCAGGGTCTTTTCAGGGTCCATACAAACTTTAGGATTATTTGTTCCAGCTCTGTGAAAAATGTTGATGGTATTTTGATAGAGATGGCATTGAATGTGTAGATTGCTCTGGGTAACCTTGACATTTTAATAATATTTGTCCTTCTAATCCACGAACATGGAATGTTTTTCCATTACTTTGTGTCTTCCTCGATTTCTTTCATAAGTGTTCTATAGTTTTCAGAGTACAGATCCTTTACCTCTTTGGTTAGGTTTATTCCTAAGTATCTTAAGGTTTTTTGGTGCAGTTGTAAATGGGATTGATTCCTTGATTTCTCTCTCCTCTGTCTCATTGTTAGTGTATAGAAATGCAACTGATTTCTGTGCATTGATTTTACATCCTGCCACTTTGCTGATTCCTATATGAGAGAGCTAGTAATCTTTGGATGGAATCTTTTGGGATGTCATCTGTGAGGAGTGAGAGTTTGACTTCTTTGCCAATTCAGATGCCTTTTATTTCTTTTTGTTGTCTGATTGCTGAAGGTAGGACTTCTAGTACTATGTTGAACACCAGTGGAAAAAAAAAAAAAAAGATCAACAGTGGTGAGAGTAGACATCCCTGTCATGTTCTGACTTTAGGAGAAAAACTCTCAGTTTTTCCCTACTGAGAATGATAGTCACTGTGGGCTTTTCATATATGGCTTTTATGATATAGAGGTATGTTCCCTCTATCCCTATACTGTGGAGAGTTTTAATCAAGAAAAGATGCTGAAAAAAATTTAATTGAAGTATAGTTGATATTATAATAATTTAAAATTTTATATAATAGTTTACATAAGTTTTATATAATAGTTTAAAATATAATAGTTTAAAAATACTTTGATTTTAATTGAAGTATGGCTGATATTAATTTCAAGTATGCATCATAGTAATTTGACAATTCTATACATTATATAATGCTCACAAGTATACTTACTCTGTCATCATATAGTATTTTAAAAATATTAACTGTATTCTCTATGCTGTACTTTTCATCACTAATTTTTTTAATAACTGAAAATATGTATTTCTTAATCTCCATCTATTGTGCTTTTAGCCCCATGCTCTTCCTCTCTGGCAACCATATATTTTTTGTCTGTGTAAATGAGTTTGTTTGTTTGTTTGTTTCTTTCTTTTTTTTTTTTTTTTGGTTGAGGTTTTTTGTTAATTTGTTTTATTTTTTAGATTTTACATATAAGTAAATTCATGTGGTATTGATAATTCTCTGATTTATTTCATTCAGCATAATACTCTCTAGTTTCATGCATATCTTTGTGAATGGCAAGATTTTATTCTTTTTTATGTCTGAGTAATATTCCACTGTGTATTTGTATTACATTTCATTATCTATTCATCTATCAATGAACATTTTGGTTGTTTCCATATTTTGGCTATTATAAATAATGCTTCAATAAGCATAGGGGTTCATGTATCTTTTCAAATTAGTGTTTTTGTTTTTTTAAGATAAATATCCAGAAGTCAAATCACTGGATTGTTTGCTTCTTCTTTTAGTTTTTTGAGGAACCTTCATATCATTGTCCATAGTGGCTGCACCAATTTTCAACCCCACCAATAGTGCACAAAGGTTTGCTTCTGTCCATATCCTCACCAACACTTACTATTTCTTTTCTTTTTGACACTGGCTATTCTGCTGGTGTGAGATAATATTTCATTGTGGTTTTGTTTGTATTTCCCTAATGATTAGTGATATTGAGCATCTTATGTGTCTGTTGGACATCTATGTATCTCTGGAAAAAAAATCTTTGGAAAAATGTTCAGGTTTTTTATTTTTAAAAAATATTTTATTTATTTATTCATGAGAGATACAGGCAGAGATATAGACAGAGGTTCCTCCCAGGAAGCCCAAAGTGGGACCCGATCCCCAGACATGCCCTGAGCCAAAGGCAGAGGCTCAACCACTGAGCCACCCAGGCATCCCAATTTTCAGGTTTTTTGCCCATTTTAAAATTGGATTGTTTGGGTTTTTTGGTTTTGAGCTGTGTAAATTTTTTATGTATTTTTCGATACTATGCACTTTTCAGATAAATCATTAGCAAATATTTTCTCCAATTCAGAAGGCTTCATTTTCATTTTGTTTGATAGTTTCCTTTGCTGTACAAAAGCTTTTTAGCTTGATGTAATCCCAATTGTTTATTGTTGCTTTAATTCCCTTACCTGATGAGATCTATTCAGAAAAATATTGCTAAGGTTAACATTTAAGATATTATTGCCTGTGTTTCTTCTAGGAGTTTTATGGTTTCATGTCTTGCAGTTAGATGTTTAATCCATTTTGAATTTATTTTTGTGTATGATGTAAGAAAGTAACCAGTTTCATTCTTTTACTGTAGCTGTCCAGTCTTCCCAACATCAGTCATTGAAGAGACTCTCTTTTCACCATGGTATATTTTTTGCCTCCTTTGTCATAGATTAGTTGATCATATAAGTGTGATTTCTGAGCTCTCTCTTTTGTTCTGTTGATCTATATGTTTATTTTCTTGGCCAGCACCATACTGCTTTACTGTATCTTTGCCCTACAGTTTGAAATCTGTGATTGTGATGCCTCTAGTTTTGTTCTTCTTTTTCAAGATTGCTTTGGCCATATGAGATCTTTTATGGTTACATACACATTTTAGTATTATTTTTTCTAGTTTTGTGAAAAATATTATTTATGTTTTTAGAGGAATTGCATTGAATCTATAGATTGCTTTAGGGAATATGGCCATTTTAACAATATTTGTTCTTCCAATCCATGGGCATGGAATATCTTTCCATTTCATTTGTATGGTTTTCAATTTCCTTTATCAGTGTTTTATAGTTTTCAGAGTACAGGTCTTTCACCTCCTTGGTTAAGTTTTTCCTAGGTATTTTATTATTTTGGGTGCAATTATAAATGGGATATTTTTTCAGTTTCTCTACCACTTAATTTTATTTGTTAATAGAAAGGAAACAGATTTTTTGTATATTAACTTTGTATCTGGGGATCCCTGGATGGCTCAGCGGTTTGGCGCCTGCCTTCTGCCCAGGACATGATCCTGGAGTCCCGGGATCAAGTCCCACATCAGGCTCCCTGAGAGGGAGCCTGCTTCTCCCTCTGCCTGTGTCTCTGCCTCTCTCTGTGTGTCTCTCATGAATAAATAAATAAAATCTTTTTTTAAAAAAACTTTGTATTCTGTTACTTTACCAAATTAATCATTTCTAGTAGTATTTTGTGGAGTCTTTAGGGTATTCTATATACAGTATCATGTCATCTGCAAATAGGTAAAGTTTTACTTCCTCCTTATCAATTTTGATGCCTCTTATTTCTTTTTGTTGTCTAACTGCTGTGGCTAGAGCTTCCAGTGTTATGTCGAATAAAAGTAATGGAAGTAGGCATCCTTCTTCCTAATCTTAGAGGGAAAACTTTGTTTTTCACCACTGAGTATGATGTTAGCTGTGTGTTTGTCCTATATGGCCTTCATTATGTTGAGGTATGTCTTTATACCCACTTTGTTAAGAGATTTTACTATTAATGGATGCTAAATTTTGTCAAATCCCTTTTCTGCGTTTATTAAGATGATCATAATACCTTCATTTTTCACTTTGTTAATGTGTTGTATTACATTTATTTATGGATATTGAACCATCTTTGCATTTCTGGAAAAATCCTACTTGATCATGGTGAATGATCCTTTTAATGGATTTTTTAATTTGGTTTGCTAATATTTTGTTAGGGACTTTTACATCTATGTTTATCAGAGATTTTGACCTATAATTTTCTTTTTTTCATAGTGTCTTTGTCTGGTTTTAGTATTAGGGTAATATTGGACTCATAGAGTGAATTTGGAAATATTCCTTACTCTTCTATATTTTGGTGTATTTGAAAAGGACAGGTAATAACTCTTCTTTAAATGTTTGGTAGAGGGACACCTGGGTGGCTCAGTGGTTGGGCGTCTTCCTTTGGCTTGGGGCATGATCCTGGAGTCCTGAGCTCAAGTCCCACACTGGGCTTCCTGCATGGAGCCTGCTTCTCCCTCTGCCTATGTCTCTGCCTCTCTCTCTCTCTCTCTCTCTCTCTCTGTCTCTCATGAATAGATAAATAAAATCTTTTAAAAAAATGTTTGGTAGAATTCACTCATGAAGCCATCTGACCTTAGACTTTTTGTTTGTTGGGAGGTTTATTATTATTATTATTATTAATTTTGTTACTTATAATTGGTCTATTCAGATTTTCTATTTTTTTCTTGACTCAGTCTTGGAAGACTGTTTCTAGGAATTTATTTTTTTCCTAGGTTTTCCAATTTGTTGCCATATAATTTTTTGCAGTAGTCTCATAATACTTTGTATTTCTGTGATGTTAATGTTAATTTCTCTTTAATTTCTGATTTTATTTATTTTACTCCTTTCTCAATGATGAGTCTGGCTGAAGGTTTGTCAATTTTATTTAGCTTTTCAAAGACCAGGTCTTCTTTATATTTATCTTTTTTTTTTTTTTTTGGTCTCTCATTTCTGCTTTGATTATTATTTCCTATTAAGTTTGTTCTTTTTCTAGTTTATGTAGGTATAAAATTAGAATGTTTCAGATTTTTCTTGTTTGTTGAAGTAAGCCTATATCACCATAAACTTACTTCTAGTGCTGCTTTTGCTGCATTCTAAAGATTTTGAACATTTTTTTCCTATTTTCATTTGTCTCCAGGTATTTTTTGACTGTATTTTTAATTTTTCTGTTGATCCATTGTTTATTTAATAGCATTGTTTAGGTTCCAAGTGTTAGTGTTTTTTCCAGTTTTTTCTTGTAATTAATTTCTAGGTTTATATCATTTGGTGAGAAAAGACACTTGATAGGATTTCAGTCTTCTTGAATTTATTTAAAAGAATCTGTGTTCTTCTTTTAACTGGAATATCTTGTTATATGTCTGTTAAGTCCATCTAGTGTAATGTGACATTCAAAGACAATATTTCTTTATGATTTTCTGCCTGATGACCTATCCATTATCTAATTGAGGTGTTAAATCCCATACTATTATTGTACAACTGTCGATTTCTCCCTTTATGTCTATTAATATTTTCTTTATATATTTAGGTGCTCCTATTTGGGGTGCATATTTACAATTGTTATATATTTTGTTGGATTGATTTCTTTATCATCATGTAGTGCCCCTTCTTTTTTTTGTCTCTTGTAATGATCTCTGTTTTTAAGTTTATTTTTCTGATATAAATATTGCATGCAGTATCTTTTTCCATCCCTTCACTTTCAGTCTGTATGTGTTTTAAGGTCTGAAGTGAGTCTCTTGTAGGCAGCATGTTGATCGGTCTTATTTGTTTGTTTTATCCACCCTCTGGATGTTTGTTTTGTAGTCACCCTATGTACTTTGACAGGAGCATTTAGTCCATTTACAGTTAAAGTTATTTACTGTATTTACAGTTAAATTATTGATAGGTCTGTACTTTTTGCCATTTTTAAAATTGTTTTCTGGTTGTTTTTGTAGTTCTTTGTTACTTTCCTCTTCTCTTGTTTTCTTCCCTTTTGATTTAGTTTCTTTACTGTTCTGCTTGGATTCCTTTTTTTTTTTTCTCTTCCTTGTGTATCTATTATAGGCTTTTGATTCATGGATACCATGAGTTCATATATAATTTCTACATTTATAGAAGTCTATATTAAGTTAATAGTTACTTAAGTTCAAATACATTCTAAAAGCACTTAATTTTTACTGTCCCCTCCATATTTTCTGTGTATGATGTCATATTTTACATCTTTTTTGGTGTGTGTTTATCCCTTGACCAATAAATTATCCCTTTATAATAAATTAATTGTACTATTTTAGTTTTTCTACCTTTATACTAGCATTATAAGGGATTAATTTACTACATTTATTGTATGTTTGCATTTACCAGTGAAATTTTTACTTTCATTATTTTCTTCTAGTTATGGCTTTTTCTTTTCCACTTTAAGAAGTATATTTAACACTTTATGTAAGGCCAATTTGGTGGTGATGAACTTTAACATCTGGGAAACTTTTTTTCTCCTTCAATTCTCATAGGTAGCCTTGCAGGCCAGAGTATTTTTAGTTGTCATTTTTTTGTTTTATTTCTATTTAGCACTTTGAATAGACCATGCCACTCTCTTCTGGCCTGCAAAGTTTCTGCTGATGATCAGCTGATAGCTTTATGATGTTTCCCTTGTATGTAACTGCTTTTCTCTTTCTGCTTTTAAGATTCTTTTTTTATTTTAATTTCTTGCCATTTTAAATATGTGTCTTATTAGGGACCTCATTGAGTCCATCTTACTTGAGGTCGTCTCTGCTTCCTGGAGCTGGATATGCTTCCTTCCCTAAGATAGAGACAATTTCACCTGTTGTCTCCTCAATTTATGCCACCTTCTTTTTCTGGGACTATAAAGTAAATTTTATTATACTTCATATTGTCACAGAGACCCTTCATCTTCATGCTCATTTTTTTTCTTTTATCTGTTCTGCTTGGCTGCTTTCAACTACTTTGTCTTCCAGATTACTGATCCATTCTTGTGCATGCTCCAATTTACTGTTAATTCTCACTAGTGGTTTTTTAAAAAAAATATTTCAGCTGTGTTTTTCAGCTCTGACTATTTCTTTTTAATATTTTCTCTTTTTTTGAAGTCCTCACTGAATTCATCCACTTTTTTCTCAAGCCAAAATGAGTATCTTTATGACTATTACCTGCAATTTCTTATCATATAGTTTTCTTATCTTTGTTTCATTAATTTCTTTTTTTTTTTTTTTTTTGGAGTTTTGTCTCTTTTTGTTTGTTTGTTTGGATCATAGTCTTATGTCTCTTCATTTTGTCTTAAACCCTGTGTTTGTTACTGTGTATTATGTAGGTCGGCTATGTTTCCTGGTCTTGAAGGAGTGACCTTACAGAGAATATGTCTTGGGGGGTCCTGAGGAACAAACCAAGAACCATGTGCTACAAGGGTGTCCCCTGTATATATTACATGTTCCCTCCAGTTGTTTCAGGGGCATGACTGTTGCAAGTGTACTGGTAGGGGAGGCTGGCCCTCAGCCCAGCTGTCAGCATGACTAGCCATGACTACTGAGAGGATACTGATGGGCAGGGCTTGTCCCTGATGGGGCTGACAGAGAGGAGTTTCATTCACTGCGGTCACATTGGTAGGTAGGCCCAGATGCCCCCTCTCTCCAGAGCTGCCAAAATGTTATGGTTGATGATAATTGCTGTGATGGGATACTAATTCTGACTGAAGCTACCTCCCAGGTATAATGGGGTTGGAGCTGCTTTCGAGGGACAGCTGCCAAAGCAGGAAGTTTGGGCAGGGTGGGTCCACAGGGGAACACTAGAGTGGGACATGCAGTGCTAGCAAGGTAGATGGAGAGTGTCAGAACTGTTTTCTGGAAGCATCTGGCTAGCTAGGTTGAAGGAAGGCAATAAAAACTGCTCACCAGCATTTCTGCTCCTGGAGCAAACTTCTGGTCTCTACCTCTCCAGCATACATCTTGAAATCTGTCACTAAATCTCCCCAGGTGCTTTTCAAACTGCTGCTTCTATGCTGGGTCTTGGGCCAAGTGATGGAGTGTGCTGGTTCTTCATGAGAACAGAGTTGGTTACTTATAACTCTTCAGCTCTCCTGAAATTAAGCCCTGCTGATTTTCAAAGTCTCTAAACTTAATTCCACATATTTTAAAAGCCAGATTTTATTAGGGCTCATCTTCCCAGTAGGTCTCGGGCTGTGGGCACGTGATTTGGGCTTTGATCACCTTGCTTCTCAGGGAAGGACCTCCCTGGCTTTTATATCCCTCCTGCTTGTAGGTCACCACCACATCTGAGGTTTGGTTTATTCACATACTCCTTCCCTTCCTGTCCTCCATGGGGCTATTTCTTCATGTCTTTAGCTAGAAGACCTGCTCTGCCAATGTTAGGTCATTTTCAGAGTGGGTTGCATTACGTGTAGTTGTTGCCTCTATGAGTCCATGGAGCAGGTAAGCTCAGAATCTTCCTCCTTTGCTATCTTCCTCTTTCCCAGAACGTTTAAAATGAAGTTAATAGTTTGTGGTTCAATATTAAGAGAAATTATAACAGTTGTAGCTCTTTCACAGCTCTCCAAAGTAAACTCTAATTGTGACCCTAGATTATATTAATAAAGAAAATACAACCACCCTTTCAAAAGTAGACACTCTATTTTGAAGCATCCATGCATTTGAAAAGCACATTAATATCTGCTGAAACAGTGATAAGTAGAGCTAAGCAGCTGAGGAAAGTAAGGGAAGATGGAGTTCAAGGAAAGAACAAAAGCAAGGTAGAGAACCACAGAGTTAAAATGCTATTTTGCATATTTCTATTAACAAAATTAACCTAATGAAAATATATTTGCAGAGCACTACACTGGGAATTTCTTTAACTTATTACCATAATTAAGTGCCTTAGGAGATGAGAAAGAGTCTAACATAATTACATCTGACAGGCTTTTTTTTAAAAGATTTTAATTTATTTATTCATGAGACACACACACACACAGAGAGAGAGAGAGAGAGAGAGGCAGAGACACAGGCAGAGGGAGAAGCAAGCTCCATGCAGGGAGCCCGATGCGGGACTCAATCCTGGAACTCCGGGATCATACCCTGAGCCAAAGGCAGATGCTCAACTGCTGAGCCACCCAGGTGTCCCAACATCTGGCAGGGCTAAATCATCAGTCCTAGTCACCACTAGCGACCAACCTCCCAAATGTATTAGTTTCTGAGGTTGCTTTCTGAACAGGCTGAGGTTGCTAAGCTGTGTTTACTGCTAGTTTTAAAGATGCTTTGCAGCCCCATTTGACTCCTTAATTTTTCCTAAATGAGCAACTAAATTGGAGGTTCCACAGAAACTAAGCTGGCTGCCTTGAAAATGTCAGGCAATAACTCAGCATCTATTCTTTTAAGCATTTCATATGGCTTCATTTATTGAAGGGGCTGAAAAGCTAGAATACACACCTTATAGGTGATCAAAGTCAGGGTCTGTGATGTAAATTGGATTTCACTGATGAAATGCACGTGTGATTTGGGAAGTAGAAGCCTTTTTTTTTTTTTCTGCTTATTTCTCTCTCATAATCTTAAGTATCTACCTAGAAAACAGAGATTCTGTGTTTATCAAAACAATTTCCTGTGCTTCATGTTGTCTTCATCAGGTTTTTGTTTAGTTAAGAAAACTTCGTTTTCTCTATTAAAAGAGCTCAGTTTTTTTAAATTTTTTTTTTTAATTTTTATTTATTTATGATAGTCACAGAGAGAGAAAGAGAGAGAGGCAGAGACATAGGCAGAGGGAGAAGCAGGCTCCATGCACCGGGAGCCCGATGTGGGATTCGATCCCGGGTCTCCAGGATCGCGCCCTGGGCCAAAGGCAGGCGCCAAACCGCTGCGCCACCCAGGAATCCCTTAAATTTATTTTTTATTGGTGTTCAATTTGCCAACATATAGAATAACACCCAGTACTCATCCCATCAAGTGCCCCCCTCAGTGCCCAGCACCCAGTCACCCCCACCCACCTCCCTTTCTACCACCCCTAGTTCGTTTCCCAGGGTTAGGAGTCTCTCATGTTCTGTCTCCCTTTCTGATATTTTCCACTCATTTTTTCTCCTTTCCCCTTTATTCCCTTTCACTATTTTTTTGTATTCCCCAAATGAATGAGACCATATAATGTTTGTCCTTCTCTGACTGACTTATTTCACTCAGCATAATACCCTCCAGTTCCATCCACGAAAAGAGCTGTTCTTTTTTAAAAAAATTTATTTTCATTCCAGTATGGTTAACATATAGTGTTATATTAATTTCAGGTGTACAATATAGTGATTCAACAATTTTATACATTATTCAGTGCTCATCATAAGTGTATTCTTAATTTTCTTCACCTATTTCACTTATCTCCCCACCCACATCCTCTCTGGTAACTTTTAGTTTGTTCTCTGTATTTAAGTGTCTGTTTCTTGGTTTGTCTTTTATTATAATTATGTAACTTTCTAATAAGTTCCCAAATGATGCTAAGCCTGCTGCTTCACAGACTGCACTTTTGGTAGCCAGGGACTAGCATACTTGTTCTATATATATTAGAATGAGCTCCAGAGCTTTGAAAATAATGATGACACCCCTAGATATTCTGATTTAGTTGGTCTGGCAGTGGCCTAGCATCAGGATCTCTAGTCACTTGTTAGGCAATGCTAAGGTACAGTCAAGGTTAAGAACCACTAAGTGAAAGTCTGAGGCTCCTCCTAGTAGGGATGGCATCAAAAACATGTCAGACAACACTGATCCTATAATCCTCTCTTATAAGTTTCCCCACTGTCATATGCAAGGAAAGGTAGAGATTCCTAACACTTTAGAATAAATGAGTATTACAATTAGAGATAAAATTTCCTGAGCACTTATTGTGTGCCAATAGCTTTTACAAATTACATTGCCTCCCATTTAATCATTTCAAATGTTATAAGGTAGGTACCATTACAGATAGTATGTAAAGATGAGAAAACTGGGGTTCTGAATGACTAAGTAAATAGGCTGAAGCTGCATAGCAATTAAATTGAGAACCTGGAAATAACACCAGGCAATCTAACACCAAAGGCCATATTCTTAGTCACTATACTTCTCAGTACTTTGCAATAAAGAAAACACATATTTTTCTCCATGAAACTCCATGTAGACAAGCCCATAAACTGTAGGTGGCAACTCTAATACTCTATGGACTTTAAATACAAACCAGACCATTGTGGGAAAGAATAAGAAATCTCATACTAACCACCTATTATGACCCAAATGTCTATCTTGTATGGATTATGTGTAATTACCCTGTCTCCAGACACTTCCCTGCACCCTCTTTCTCTCCACCTCTTTCTAGATGACTTTTCCAGAATCATCTATTCCTAGTTATTTGGGGAGAAAAAGATTTGTGAAAACATGCTGTAGATTGCTTCTCTAGAGTCACTTGGTCCTACCAGTTTCAGACATGTGTTCATGGTATAGCTTCTCCCTGCTTAAAACTTTTCAATATGCTGTTTTGGGTGCCTGTGGGGACAGTACAGGGAAGAGCACAGTGCCCCTCCATTAATCTTCAAAGCACCACTGTCAAACACAGGGTGGCACAGAAAATAGACTTTACCAGGCAACTACTGAAGAATAACTAGAAGAAATTACAACAGAGGGGGAGACAACATTTTGGCCCTAAATAAGATTGATTCTCACAATCCAAGGAAAAGCTAAGTCTTTCAGGAATGCCTTCTCATAGGCATATCTATTTTGGGTCTTAGGGTCCTATTTTTTGTCTTTCTTTTTTTTTTTTTTAATTTTTAATTAAGTTTTTAATTTTATTTTTTTTATGATAGTCACAGAGAGAGAGAGAGAGAGAGGAGAGAGAGGCAGAGACACAGGCAGAGGGAGAAGCAGGCTCCATGCACCGGGAGCCTGATGTGGGATTCGATCCCGGGTCTCCAGGATCGTGCCCTGGGCCAAAGGCAGGCGCTAAACCGCTGCGCCACCCAGGGATCCCTATTTTTTGTCTTTCTTAAGAAAAATAATCTCTTTTTCTTTTTTCACAAATTCTCAGCCAACTGCAGGAAAATATTGTTATCCTACTTTAGAATCCTTTCCTTAGATTCCACTTACTCTCAATTATACTCCCAACCCAGGTGTACTGGATCTCGTAACTTATGGCAGCACATTCCGCCTGCCACTCCCCCCTCCCCCGCCAGGATCTAGTACCTATTCTGAAAATTTGTGGGGTCAGGTGCAGGTGCAAGCCTCCTACACTCTCCTCTGGTGGGATTTGATAACACATCATGGCCTGCTTCTGTGGCCTTCTAAATCTGCTCTTTGTTTCTTGTGGTAATCCTTAAATGGATGCCCATCTCTCCTTTCTTTTCTCCCATACTCTCTTGCTCAAAGATACACCTTTGACCTCTCAAGGGCAAACACCTCAGAAGACAGTGTAAACAATGGTAAAATGAAACTGCTTTACTGCAGGGCATGCTAATTAATTTACTGCAGGGCAGAAGACAGTGTAAACAATGGTAAAATGAAACTGCTTTACTGCAGGGCATGCTAATTCCCCAATCCAGTGAAGAGAACCTTGTTCACAAGATGATGTGGAGCAGTTTCAATTCCTCTTTTCCCACTCCTCTTCAGAACATGATAAATGGGGCCTATTATAGGATTTAACCAAGAAAGAGCTGTCTCTCTAAGAAGATGCTGTCTTCCCTGAGAAAATCAAACTGTGCTAATTTATTTGATAATATTGCTTTTCTTGCTAGTACACTGGCTTTGAGGATACAGCTTGGGGAAAGAAGACCCATTCAAAGTCTCTGATGCTATCATCATTGGAAGAGGATATACTTTCAATGTATAACTTAATGGCAAAGGTTGAAATCTTTGCCTCTAACATCAGGAACAAGGTGAGGGTATCCAATCTCACCACACCTGTTCAATTGTGTAGAAAGTCCCATACAGAGCAATTAGGCAAAGAGAAAGAAATAAAAAACATCCACATTGGAAAAGGAAGAATTAAAATGACATAATCTTATATTTAGAAAACTTTAAAAATCCACCAAAACTTTATAGAATTGACAAATGAATTCAGTAAAGTTGCAGGATACAAAATCAATGTATAAATGCCAGTTGCATATCTAAACACAACAGAATATCTGAAAAATAGAGAAATTACAATAGCATCAAAACCATGAAATACTGGCACATTCTGGAAAATAAATGGTGACAGGAGGTCTCAGCTTTCCTGTGCCCCCACAAAGACATTAGAAAACTATCTGTGAACAAAAACAGCTCCAGAGAACTCGATTCCACTTAGTTTTAGCAACACTTTGGAGCAACAACGAAACAAATAAGAACAAAATACAAGAATAATCATATAAGAAGGAAGACAAGTTCATTTTGCCTGCATCATCCCTTAAGCTGGCACTGCTCAGCACCAAGAAATTTCCAAGCTAGGAATTCCTTTGTCAAGAAAGGAGACTGGGATGAGCCAATTTCTTTAGCCTCTCTTGGCATTCTCTGAAGGTCCAGTTTCACCCAACTCAGATCAGCAAAGAGAGCCAGCTCACAACAAGGAAGAAAAGCAGAGGCTATTATTCGCAAGTCCATAGTAGAAGTGATTGCTGTTCACAGAAACCTGCTCAGTAGTTGAACTCAGCAGCTTCCACCCCTACCAAAGTCACCAACTAGAACATGGGTCTTGATAGACATCACATTTGCTAATACCAACCACGTCTTGGTCCCTCTTTTTCTCCCATTCCCAGGCCCTATCCTTGCCCTGCCCTACCAACCACTAGCACAAGACACCAGCATAGGCACCCTTAACTGATCTCACCACTGTATCCATGCTTGGAGCTAGCCCCTGCAGCTGTATACCTGCATGCCATTGGCCTAATGCCCATTATTGGCCTCCACTGCAGCGCACATACAATGGAGGGTAGAGTGTCTAGCCATGAGCAAACACACTGATATCCAGGGCCCCTGACACCTGCTTGTAGATATAGATTAGACCCTGCTTTCTGCAACTGGTCAGCAACACCACACCCAACCTTAGATAGCTTCACCCAGGCATGTGCTGAGCCTGACCCCTATATCATTGGTCCTCACTGCTGTGCATATATCCAGAGGGAAGAGTGTATAGTCACAGGAGAACACACTTACATCCAGGAATCCCATATCTGGTTACAGATCCAGACCTGGTCTTGCCTTCTTTCACTGGTTGGCATCACTGTGTGTACCTGTACCACCTAGTCCTTTCAGCTATGAATATGCATGCCCTCCACACCTGGTCTGACCTCCATTCACTGGCCTCTGCTGCAAAATCCACACCTTGGGATAGAGTATGAAGTCATAGGAGAACACATTGACATCCGGATTCTCTGAAGATACCAAGTGAGCTCATAATGGGTCCTAGCCCTTGCTACCTGCCCTGGCCCCCATCATTGCAAGTATATATGCAAGTGACCTCTGCCAATATACAGGTACCTGCATGTGCTCCCATAAATGAGCATGTGCACATTATCTGTTCCATCCACCAATGCTACTTGCCCTGGTTCCTAGCAACAAGTCCTGGAGATGTCACTTAGGAGTTTAATAACTCTTGCAGCCACTGTAGTCCCCCTATTGTGCTCACCAAGGACAACAAAGTTGTTGATACTGTGGACCTTGGTGGCCTGAGCTGGAGAGAAATCACATCCTTTTTTGACCCAGTGCTGCCATATCTCCCCTTCCTTGGCACCCTGAGTCAGTAGACCCAGGGTCATAGGACAAGCCAGTGTTTCCCCCGTCTGCAGGTGGAAGGCTGCTCTTACCCAAACCGGTCCATAAAGTCTGGAAGGAGTGACTGCTTCTTCAAGTGTGCACACACTTAACAAGGCTACAAAAATCATTAAGAATCAGAGAAATCAGTATCCACCAAATGAATATGATAAACTCCAGTAACCAGCCCCAAGAAAAGAATATATGGAATTTGCCTGAGAGATTTCAAACTGTTTTTCCTATAGATACTTCAAAAGCTATTAGAAAACAGACAATTTAACAATAGTAGGAAACAATACAAGAACAAAATAAGGAGCTCACCAAAGATAGAAAACAAAAAAGCACCAAAAGATATTTTGGAATTTAAGAATACAATATAAAAACATTAAAGAGTTTCAGCATCAGACTTGAACAACAAGAAGAGGGAATTCGTGAACTAGAAAACAGATTAATGAAATTATACAAGTAGAAGAATAAAAAGAATTATAAAAAGAAAGAAAATCTATGGGAGTTATATGGCCCTCAAAAAAGAAATAATGTCTGTGTTACTGGAATTCAAGAAATAAAAGATGGGGGATCCCTGGGTGGCTCAGCAGTTTAGCACCTGCCTTTGGCCCAGGGCACGATCCTGGAGTCCCGGGATGGAGTCCCACATCGGGCTCCCAGCATGGAGCCTGCTTCTCCCTCCTCCTGTGTCTCTGCACTCCCCCTTGTCTATCATGAATAAATTTTTAAAAATCTTTATAAAAAAAAAGAAATAAAAGATGGGGAGGAAGGAATAGAAAGCTTATTTAAGGAAACGATGGCTGAAAATGTACCAAACACAGGGAGAGGTTTGGACATACCAGTTCATGAAGCTAATAAATCACCTCAAAATTTCAATTCAAAATGTTCTTCTTGAACAAATATAATAAAATTGTCTGAAACTAATGACAAAGACAAAATTTTATTTTATTTTATTTTTTTAATTTTTATTTATTTATGATAGTCACAGAGAGAGAGAGAGAGAGAGAGAGGCAGAGTCATAGGCAGAGGGAGAAGCAGGCTCCATGCACCGGGAGCCCGACGTGGGATTCGATCCCGGGTCTCCAGGATCAGGCCCTGGGCCAAAGGCAGGCGCTAAACCGCTGCGCCACCCAGGGATCCCTGAACTGTAATGACAAAGACAAAATTTTAAAAGGATCAAGAGAAAAAAATCTCACATATAAGGGAATCCCAAAAGGCCTATTAGCAGATTATTCTTCAGAGACATTACACAGGCGAGAATAAAGTAAAAAAGATATACTATATATTGGCAAATTGAACTCCAATTAAAAAAAAATTAACTCTGGCAGGAAAAATAAAAAAATATATATATATATATACATTATATATATAAAACATGGAGAAGGGACTAAAAATGTCATGCTTTTATGTTTGAACTAAGTTACCAGCAGCTCAAGAAATATTGATATACAAATAGAATGTTATATATGTACCCCATGGTAATTGCAAACCAAAAATCTATAATGATACACAAAAAAATAAAGAGAAAGTAATCCAAATTCAACACTAAAGAAAGCCATTGAACCAAAAGGGAAAAGAGCAGGAAAAGAAAGGAATAAAGAACTATAAAAAAATTTAAAAAATTAAAAATTAAAAAAAATTAATAAAATTGCAATAAATACATACCTATTAATACTTTAAATGTAAATGGACTAAAAGCTACAGCCAAAAGAGAGTGACTGGATGGATGAAAAAAATGACGTGTCTAAAAAAAAAAAAAAAAAAAAAAAAAAAGACGTGTCTATATACTGCCTACAACAGACTCACTTTAGATGTAAAAATACATGCAAGCTGAAAATGAAGAAATGGAAAACATATATTCTATACAAATGACAATAGAAAAAAGTTAGGGCATGGAGAAGAGAGAAGAGTAGACACAACAGGCAAGCCAGACATAGGGTTCCTACACTAGAAAGATGAATCCGGGTAACATTTGTCCTTGAAAACCAGAGGCTTAGTTTTCTAAGTTCTTAAAATTAGTGGGGCTTAATACCTGGAACTTTATTTCTTTTTAAATATTTTACTTATTTATTCATGAAAGACATAGAGAGAGAAAAGCAGAGACATAGGTAGAGGGAGAAGCAGGTTCCAGGCAGGGAGCCTGATGTGGGACTTGATCCTGAGACCAAGGATCATGCCCTGAGCCAGGGGCAGGTGCTCAACCGCTGAGCCACCTAGGTGTCCCAATACCTGGAACTTTAAAAAATCAGTGGGCTCAGTTCTGGGAGATCTGGAGTGTGATAGGAAACTGGGTCCCCACCATTAAAGAGATAGTACAGGGGATCCCTGGGTTGCTCAGTAGTTTGGCCTCTGCCTTTGGCCCAGGGTGCGATCCTGAAGTCCTGAGATCAAGTCCCGGTCGGGCTCCGGGGCATGGAGCCTGCTTCTCCCTCTGCCTGTGTCTCTGCCTCTCTTTCTCTCTCTCTCTCTCTATGTCTATCATGAATAAATAAATAAATAAATAAATAAATAAATAAATAAATCTTTAAAAAAAATAAAGAGCACTCTTCTGTGGACCTGCCTCCTTGAACATGCCCTCAGCAGAAATCCATTTAAATCAGGACCACAAATATGGCAGTGTATAAGCAGCTACAATAGGGGCCAGCACCACTCCAAAGTGACTCCTGTTCTGGAAAGAGTGGGGGAGATAACTACCCACACCAGTGGGCTGGGGGCAGACATCTGGTCTGATTGCAGGCCTTGCCCACCAACAAAAGCTTTTCAGGGGAAAATAAAGGAAGAGGACCCTGAAGTTCAGTGTGATTGCAACTCTGGCAAGTGCCTGGTATGACCCAACCAAAGTCCGAGTTTGTTCTCGACTGCCCCACTAACAAAGTAGGCACCAAATCTTGCCCACAACAGGCAAAAATACATTGCAGATAACTGGAATGAAGGCAAATGCAGCTCAGCCACAAAAGTAGGATGCATGCCACAGATATAGGAGACACTCACGAAGTGCCATGTTCTGACATTGCACTGCAGGGCACTCTAGAACCTCTTCTTTATAAGGTCATTACTCTCAAGAGGAAAAGATATAGCTGACTTTCCTAATACATAGAAACAGATAAAAAGAGTTAGACAAAATGAAGAGACAGAGGAATATTTTCAGAATGAAAGATTAAGACATCACAGCAAGAGAACTAAACAAAATGGAGATAATATGCCTGATAGAGAATTTAAAGTATTTGTCATGAAGGACTCACTGGAATTGAGAAATGAGTAGAGGACCTCAGTGAGACCCTTAAAAAAAGAGATAGAAAACAGAAAAATGAACCAACTGGAGATGAAGAACTCAATTACTGTAACTAAAAATACACTAGAGAGAATAAATAGTAGACTAGAGAAAGAGGAAGAATAAATCAGTGACCTAGAGGACAAAGTAATGGAAAGCAGTTATGCTGAACAGGAGAAAGAAAAAATCAATAATAATATATGAGAATAGATAAAGGCAACTTACCAACATCATTAAGCATAATAACATCCACATTGCAGGGATACCAGAAGGAAAAGAGAGAGAAATGGGGCAGAAAATGTATTTAAAGAAATAATAGGTGAAAACGTCCCAAGTCCAGGAAAAGAAACAGAAATTCAGACCCAGGGAGCACCTGGGTGGCTCAGTTGGTTAAATGGCTCACTCTTGATTTTGGCTTAGGTTATGATCTCAGGCTTATGAGATTGAGCTCCACATCAGGCTCCATGCCCAGCTTAAGATTCCCACCCCCATCTCTCTCCCCCTACCCTTCCCTGCACTGCTCACATGTTGTCCCTTTCTAAAAGGAGAAGGAGAAGAAAAGAAGAAGAAAAGAAGAAACAAAAATAAGAAGAGAAGAAGAAGAAGAAGAAGAAGGAGAAGAAGAAAAAGAAAAGGAAAAAGAAAAAGAAAGAAGAAAGAAAGAAAGAAAGAAAGAAAGAAAGAAAGAAAAAAAAAGAAAGAAAGAAAGGCGCAAGGAATCCAAACTCAGTAGGCACAGACAGTCCCCAACAAAATCAGCCCTAGGAGGTCCACACCAAGACACACAGCAATGAAAATGGCAAAAAGTGGTGACAAAGACAGAATTTTAAAAGCAGCAGGGGAAAGAAAACAGTTACATACAAGGGAAACCCCATAAGGCTATAAGCTGAGTTTTCAGCAGAAACTTTGCAGGCCAGGAGAGAGATGCATGCTATATTCAAAGCACTGAAAGGAAAAAAATCTGCAGCGAGGAACACTCTATCCAGCAAGACTACCATTCAGAATAGAATGAGAGATAGTTTCCAGAGAAACAAAAGTTAAACGAATTCATCGCCATGAAAGCAGCCTTACAAGAAATGTTAAAGAGGACTCTGGGTGGAAAGGAAAGACCATAAGCATGAGTTTAAAAAAAAAAAGTAGGGAGCACAAAAGCAGAAAACTTAAGTACATCTATTAAAAGTCAGTCAAGGGACTCACAAAAAAAAAAAAAAAAAAAAAAAAAGACTGTAATGGACAACACCATATACCTAAAATGTAGGGATTAAAGAAATAAAAATTTAGTGCTTTTATAATGGTTCAAACTTAACTATAAAACAAGTAACAAAATGGCAATAAATACATACCAGTCAGTAATTACTTTGAATGTAAATAAATTAAATGCTTTAATCAAAATCAAAAGACACACAGTGACATAATGGATAAAAAAACAAGGTCCAAAAAAAACAACAACAACAACAAAAAAAAAACAAAAACAAAAACAAAAAAAAAAACAAGGTCCATCTATATGCTGTTTATAAGAAACTCATTTCAGACCAAAAGACATATGCCAATTGAAAATGAAGAGATTGAAAATCATTTATCATGCAAATAGATGTGAAAATAAAGCCAGGGTAGCAATACCTATACTGGACAAAATAAACTTTAAAACAAAGACTGTAATAAGAGAAAAGGACATTACATAATTATAAAGGAAACAAATCAACAAGAAGATATAACAATTTAAATATTTATGCACCCAACACAGGAGCAACCCAATATATAAAACAGCTAGTAATAACATAAAGTAAGAAACTGATAATAATACATTAATATTAGTGACTTTAACACACTATTTACATCAATGGACAGATAATCCAAACAGAATATCAGCACAGAAACAGTGGCTTTAAATGTCCCCTGAGTAGCAATCTCTCCCCCTTGACAAGTATTGCTTCAGATTTAGGGGAAAAGGAAGGAAGATGGACAAGAAGGCAAGTAGTAGACGGAAACATCTCATGGTCTACTAGCTAATAATATCTAAAGAAGAAGACAATTGGACTGAATTATGATTTGGTTTCATTTTTTTCTATTCCAGAGCCCATTGTTTATATGCTTGTTTAACAAAAAGTTCTAACTTTTAAACAAGGTTTATAAATAGAAGTAGAAACAGAAAGCAAATAAATGAATTTGCACATTCCTCTTTTAAGACAGTGACTTTGATAATATTTCTTAGCAGTGACATATCTCAAGTGCTGTTTATCTTTTTACCTCTGATAAGTCATATTTTGTGTATTTGTGATTCAATGTCTTGTTTTCTTGTGTTCACTATGTCTCATAGTAAACACAAGGAAAAAAGTGGCTTTGAATGACACATTAGACACATCTAACACACATATTCAAAACATTCCATCCTAAAACTACAGACCACATGTTCTTTCTAGATGTACATGGAGCATTTTCCATAACAGATCATATGTTAGACCACAAAACAAGTCTCATGAAATTAAAGATTGAAGCCATATCATGCATTGTTTCTGACCACAATTCTATAAACCTAGAGTTTATATAATCAACCATAAGAAAAAATCTGGAAAGAACACAAATACATGGAAATTAAATAACATGCTACTAAACAATGAAAGGTCAATCAAGAAATCGAAAAGTAAATTAAAAAGGAAACAAGTGAAAATGAAATCACAAGGTCCAAAATCTTTGGGAAGCTGCAAAAGATGTTCTAAGAAAGTAGTTTACAGCAAAACAGGCCTAATTCAAGAAGCAAGAAAAATATCAAACAAACAACCTAAACTTACACCTAAAAGATCTAGAAAAAGAACAAACAAACCTAAAACAAGTAGAAAGAAGCAAGCATACCTCAACATGATAAAGGTCACATGAGAAAAACTCATAGCTAATATTATACCCCATAGTGAAAAACTGAGAGCTTTCTCCCTAAGATCAGAAACAAGACAAGTACGTGCACTCTCACTAGTTTTATTCAACATACTACTGGAAGTCCTAGCCACAGAAATCAGACAACAAAAAGAAATAAAAAGCATCCAAATTGGTAAGAAAGAAGTAAAACTACCTAATTGCAGAGGACATGATACTATACATAGAAAATCCTAAAGACTTCACAAAAAGGCTAGTAGAAGTGAGAAATGAATTCAGTTGCAGCATAGAAAATCAATATAAGAGGAAGCCACCGCATTTCTATACACTAATAATGAAGCAACACAAAGAAATTAAGGAAACTATTTACAGTTGCACCAGAAAGAATAAAATATCTAGGAATAAACTTAACCAAGGAGATGAAAGTCCTGTACTCTGAAAACTATAAACACTGAGGAAAGAAATTGAAGATGACACAAACAAATGGAAAGATATTCCATGCTCATGGATTGGGAGAATACTGTTAAAATGTCAATACCATCCAAAACAATCTACAGATTTAATGTAGTCCTTATCAAAATACCAACAGCACTTCTCATAGAACTAGAATAATCCTAAAATTTTTATGAAACAAAAAGACCCTGAATAGCCAAAGCAAGCCTAAAAAAGAACAAAACTGGAGGTATCACAATCCCAGATTTCAAGATACAGTACAAAGCCTGTTGTAATCAAAACAATAGGATACTGGCACGAAAATAGATACAAAGTCAATGGTATAAAATAGAGAGCTCAGAAATAAACCAATGATTATATGGTAGATTAATCTATGAGAAAGGAGGCAGGAATATGCAATGAGAAAAAGACAGTGTCTTTAACAATGTTAAGAAAACTGACAGCTGCATGCAAAATAATGAAACTGAACCACTTTCTTACACCATACACAAAATAAACCCAAAATGTATTAATGACCTAAAGGTGAGCCTTGAAACCATAAAAATTCTAGAAGAGAGCACAGGGAGTAGTTTCTCTGACATTGGCGATAGCAACATTTTTTTTAGATATGTCTACTAAGGCAAGAAAAACAAAAGCAGAAATAAAAGGACAGCCTAGTGAATGAGAGAAGATATTTGCAAATGGTAAATCTGATAAAGGATTATTATCCAAAATATATAAAAATCTTCTATGACTCACCACTAATAATAATAATAATAATAATAATAATAATAATAATATACGAACAGACATTTTTACAAAGACATACAGTTAGCCAACAGATGCATAAAAAGATGTTCAGTATTCCTAATCATCAGGGAAATATAAATGAAAACTACAATGAGTTAGCACCTCAAATTTGTCAGAATGACTAAAATCAAGAACACAGGAAACAACAAGTGTTGATGAGCATGTGGAGAAAAAGGAACCCTCATGCACTGTTGGTGGGAATGCATACTGGTGCAACCACTATGGAGATTCTTAAAAAAAGTAAAAATAGAACTACCCTATGATTGAGTAATTACACTATTGGATATTTACCCAAAGAGTATGAAAACACTAGTTCAAAAAGATATATGTCTTCCTATTTATTGTGGCATTATTTATAATAGTCAAATTATGGAAGCAGTCCAAGTGTTCATCAATGGATAAAGAAGATATGGGGTGTGTACACACACACACACACACACACACACACTATGGAATATTACTCAGCCATAAAAAGGAATGAAGTCTGGCCATTTGTAAAAACATAAATGTTTCTAGAGAGTATAGTGCTAAGTAAAATAAATCAGAGAAAGATAAATACCATATGATTTCATTCATATGTGGAATTTAAGAAACAAATGAACAAGGAAAAAATACAAATAAAAAAATCAGACTAAAATAAATCAGTAATGAAATTGACTCAGTAATCAAAAAGCCTCCAACAAACAAAAGTTCATGAATAGATGGCTTCACAGATGAATTCTACCAAACATTTAAAGAGTTAATACCTATTCTTCTAAAATTATTCCACAGATAGGATAGGATCAAAAGCTTATAAATTCATTCTATGAGGCCAGCATTACCCTGACACTACAAAAAAAAAAAAAATTAGAGACCATACCCTCATGAGTATAGATGTGAAAATTACCAATAAAATATCAGCAAATCAAATTTAAAATTACATTTAAAAAATAAGTTACCATAATCAAGAGAGATTTTTTCCCCTAGGGATGCAAGGATTGTTCAATATCTGGAAATCAATCAACATGGTACACCATATTAACAAAGTGAAAGATAAATATCCTATGCTCATATCATTTGATGCAGAAAAAGCAGTTGACAAAATTCAACATTGATTCATGATAAAACTTTCAACAAAGTGGGTTTTAGAGGAAATATATCCCAACAAAGTAAAGGCCATATATGAAAAACCCACGGCTAATGTCCTACCCAATGGTGAAAAACTGAAAGTTTTTTCCTGTAAGATCAGGAATAAGGCAAGAGCGCCCACTTTTATCACTTTTATTCAACATGGTACTGGAAGACCTAACCATAGGAATCAGATTAAAAAAAAGAGTAGGTGCCCAAGTTGGTAAGGAATATGTTAGTTAAACTGTTAACTAGGGGATCCCTGGGTGGCTCAGCGGTTTAGAGCCTGCCTTTGGCCCAGGCCGTGATCCTGGAGTCCCAGGATCATGTCCCATGTTGGGCTCCCTGCATGGAACCTGCTTCTCCCTCTGCCGGTGTCTCTCTGCCTCTCTCTGTGTGTGTGTCTCTTGTGAATAAATAAATAAAATCTTAAAAAATAAATAAAAATAACTTAAAAAAATAAAGTGTTAACTATTTGCAGATGGCATGATACTATACAAATAAAACACTAAAGACTCCCACCAAAAAATTATTAGCATAAATGAATTCAGTAAATTTGTAGATACAAAGTCCTGGTATGGTCTTTGGGGATATGGTCTGTAACATACACAAATAAATCTGTTGCATTTCTATACAGTAATAACAAAATAGAAGAAAAGAAAGTTAATAACCTTTATAATTGCATCAAAAAGAATAAAATACCTAGGAATAAATTTAACAAAGATGTGAAAGATCTATACTCTGAAACTATAAGACATTGATAAAAGACATTGAAGATGACGCAAAGAAAGATACATCATGATCGTGATTTGGGAGAATATTTTTAAAATGTACATATTATCCAAAACAATCTACGGATTTAATGCAATTCCCATCAAAATATGCATAGAATTTTTTTGAGAATGACAACAACAAATTTTATGGAGCCACAAAGAACCCCAAATATCCAAAGCAATCTTGAAAAAGGAGAACAAGGCTGAAGTTAACACAATCCCAGATTTCAAATTATACTACAAAGCTATCGTAATCAAAACAATATGGTACTGGCACAAAAATAGACACACAGATCAATGGAACAGAATAGAGAGCCAGGAAGTAAATCCACAAGTATGTGTTCAGTTAGTCTACCACAAAGAAGTCAAGAATATACCATGAATAAAGAATAATCTCTAATAAATGATCTTGGGAAAACTGGACAGCTACAAAGAAAACAATGAAACTGGACCACTTTCTTTCACTGTACACAAAAATAAATTTGAAGTGGATTAAAGACCTAAATATAAGATGTAAAACCATAGAACTCTTGATAGAAAACACAGGCAGTAATCTCTTGGACATCAACTTTAGAAGCATTGTTCTAGACAGGTCCCCTGAGGCAAGGAAAACAGAAACAAAAATTAACAATCAAAATTACATCAAACTAAAAAGCTTTCGCACAGTGAAGGACATATCAGCGAAATAAAAATTCAGTCTAGTAAATGGGAGAATATATTTGCAAGTAATATATCCAATAATGGATTAATACCCCCCAAAATTCATATAAGTCAACTTTGAAACAACCATATAAAAAATGTGCAGAGGACCTGTATAGACATTTTTGCAAAGACATATAGGTGGCAAGAAGACATGAAAAAAATGCTCAACATCTCTACTTATTAAAGAAATGCAAATCAAAACCACAATGAGATACCACCTCATACCAGTCAGAATGACTAGTATTAAAAAGATAAGAGGGATGCCTGGGTTGCTCAGTGGATGAACATCTGCCTTCAGCTCAGAGCATGATCCTGGGTCCGGATAGAATACCACATCAGGCTCCCTGTGAGGAGCCTGCTGCTTCTCCCTCTGTCTCTCTGCCTCTTTCTCTGTGTCTCTCATAAATATATAAATAAATAAAAATCTTCAAAAAAAACAAAAGATAAGAAATAAGTGTTAGAGAGGATGTGAAGAAAACAGAACCCTAGTGCAGTGTTGGTGGGAATGTAAATTGGCAGAGCCAGAATGGAAAATGGTGTAGAAATTCTTCAAAAAAATTAAAAATAGAAAAAAAATCCTAAAAATTTAAGCACCATACAACCCAGTAATTCCACTTTCTGCAAGGAAAACAAACATTAGTTCAGATACATATATGCGCCCTTGTGTTCACTGCAGCATTATTTATAATAGCCAAGATATGGAAGCCACGGAAGTGTCCTTTAATAGATGAATGGATAAAGAAAATACAGTATATATAAAAAATAGAATAACAGTCATTACAAAGAATGATATCTTACCATTTTGACAACATGGATGGCCCTAGAGAGTATTATGCTAAGTGAAGTAAGTCAGACAGGAAAAGACAAATATTATGATTTCATTTATATGTGGAATTGAAAAAATAAATGAAGAAATAAACAGCAACATAAAAAAGAAACAGACTCAAATATAGAGAACTAGTAGTTGCCAGAATGGAGGGCAGTAGGGAATAGGTGTACTAGGTGAAGGGGATTAAGAGGTGCATACTTCCAGTTATATGTCATCATGATAAAAAGTACAGCATAAAGAATATAGTCAATAATACTGTAATAACTGTGTGGTGATAGATGGTAACTACACTTATGATGAGCACTTAGTAGAGTATATAACTGCTGAATCACTATGGTGTACATATGAAAGTATTATTTGCTAACTATAATTCAAATTAAAAAACAAAAAATATCTATAGCTTTAATGATACATTAATTGATACATCATAAAAATGTAAGTGACACTGAAATTTTAAAAATATATAGAGAGAAGAATAGACTCATACATGATTACGGTTAAATTGTTATCAACATAAAAGAGATAGATATGATTTTTTTATGTAAACCTCATGGTGAGCACAAAACAAAAATCTACAATAGATTCACAAGAGATAAAGAGAAGAGATTCTAATCATACTACTATGGAAAATCAGTTTACAAAGGAGGGCATCAAGGATAGGAAGAAATAAAAAATGGAATTAGAAAACAACAAGATGTAATTAGTAAGTCTTTACATTTCCAGAACTACTCTAAATACCAATGGATTGTATTCTTCAGTCAAAAGGCATATAGTAACTACATGGATTAAAAAATAAAAAGACTCAACTATATGCTGCATACAAGGGTCTCATCTATGTGAATCTACGTGCTCTTTGTGGTCACACATAGATTCTAACTGAAGGGATGGCAAAAGATATCCCATGAAGTGGGAAAAAAAATATAACAGGGTTAGCTAATACTTTTATCAGACAAAATATACTTTAAGCCAAAATAGTAACAAGAGAGAAAGATGCTTATTATATAATAAGGAGATCAACTCATCAGGAAGATAGCTCAATCATAAATATATATGCATCATAAACATCAGAGCACCTAAAAGATATATTAAGCAAATACTAACAGATTTGAAAGGAGAAATATTAATACAATAGTATTGGGGGATTTCAATACCTCTCAAAAATGGGTAGATCATCCAAATAGAAAATCAACAAAAAATGTTAGATCACAACCATACTTTAGGTCAAATGGACTTAACAGACATATACAGAATATTTTATCCAACAGCATAAAAATATACATTCTTCTTAAGTTCAAACAGTAAATGCTCAAGAATAGATCACATGATAGATCACAAAACAAGTCTCGGCAAATTTAGGGAGACTGATAAATCAAGTATCGTTTCTAACCACAATTATATAAATTAGATTATAATTATTATAATTATATATTAGATTATATTATATATATATATTAGATATATTAGATTATAAATATTATAAATAGATATAATATAATAGATTATAAATATTATAAATATAAATTAGATTATAATTATTATAATTATATATTAGATTATATTATATATATATATATTAGATATATTAGATTATAAATATTATAATAATTTAACAGGAAGAAAGACAGAAAATTCACAAATATATAGATATTAAATAACATTCCTGAAAACGAATATGTCAAAGAAGAAATCAAAAGGCAATCAATAAACATCTTGAAACAAAATAAAATTGAAACATGATGTATTGAAACAAAACCTAAAGGGTTCTGTAAAAGCAGTTGTATGAAGGAAGCTTATAGCAAAAAATACCACTACCAATAAACAAGAAAGATCTTCAACAAACCTTATTTTATATCTCAAGAAACTAGAAAAGAAGAAATGAAGCCCAAAGTTAGTAGGAAGAAGGAAATAACAAAGATCAGAGCAAAAATAAGTGAATACAGGTGTGCCTTGGTGGCTCAGTCAGTTAAATGTCTGCCTTCCCCTCAAGTCATGATCTAAGGGTCCTGGGATAGAGCCCGACATTGGGCTTCCTACACAGTGAGGAGTCTGCTTCTTCCTCTGTCCCTTCCTCCTGCTCCTTCTATTTCTTTCTTTCTTGTTTGCTCACTCTTTCCCTGAAATAAATAAAATCTTAAAGAAAAGATATAAGTGAATATAATTACATGAAAAAGATAAATACAAAATAAAGACCAGTAAAACAATATAAAAGATCAATAAAACTAAGAGGTGTTTTGAAAAAAAATATAAACAAAATTAGAAACCTTTGTCTGGACTAACTCAGAAAAACAGAGGTTTCAGAAAAATAAAATCAGAAATGAAAGAGGAGACTTACAGGAGGGGCACCTGGGTGGCTCAGTGGTTGAGCATCTGCCTTTGGCTCATGTCATGATCCTGGGGTCCTGGGATTGAGTCCCACATCAGGCTCCCCACAGGGAACATGCTTCTCCCTCTGCCTATGTCTCTGCCTATGTCTCTCATGAATAAATAAAATCTTTTTAAAAAAGAAGGAAAGAGGAGACTTACAATAGACATCATAGAAATACAAAGAATTCTAAGAGAATAATTATGTGCCAACAAACTGGATAACCTAGAAGAAATCATTCCTAAAAGCATACAGTTTACTAAAACTGAATCATGAATAAAAATCTGAAAAAGCCAATTTCAAATAAAGAGATTGAATCTGTATTCCCAAACCTCTCAAAACAGAAAAAATTAGGATGAGATGGTTTCACTAGTGAATTCTGTCAAATATTTAAAGAATTAATACCAGTCCCTCACAAACTTTTCCAAAAAATTGAAGAGAAGGGAATACTTCCAAACTCATCTTACAAGGTCAGCATTACCCTAACACCAAAGCCAGATAAGGATACTACAGGAAAGGAAATTATACTCCAATATCCATATTATACATAGATACAAATATTCAACAAAATATTAAATTAAATCAACAAAACACTAAATGAATCATTCACAATCCTTGGGATGTAAGGATGGTTCATAATAAGCAAATCAATAAACATGATGTATAACATTAGAAGAATAAAAAAGTCATAAGATCATCTCAATAGATACAGAAAAAATATTTGACAAAGTACACCTTTCTTTCATGATTAAAATGCTCAAAAAATTGCACATAGAAGAAACATACCTCAATACAATTAAGACCATATTTTACAAACTCACTGCTAACATACTCAATGGTGAAAGGTTGAAATATTTTCATCTAAGATCAGGAACAAGATATTGTAATACTACTGAAAATGCTTGTGAGAACAATCATACAAGAAAAAGAAAACCAATTAGAATAGGAAAGGAAGAAGGAAAAGTGTCTTTGTTTGGAGATGATATGATCTTATATATAAAGACTCCTAAAGACTCTGCCAAAAAAAAGGAATTAATCTCATAAAAATAGAAAAAAGACGATTCTAAAAATTCATATTGAGCTAAAAAAGACCTTGAAATAGCCAAAATAGTTTTGAAAACATGAACAAAGCTGAACAGATCACACTTCTTAATTTCAAACTATATATAATCAAAACAGCATGGTACTGGCACAAAAATAGAACAATGGAACAGAATGGAGATCAGAAATAAGCTCCTGCATATACAGTCAACTAATATTTGAAAAGGGAGTCAAGAATACTCAGTGCGGAAAAGATATTTCTTCAATAAATGGTGTTGAGAGAACTGGAGAACCACATGCAGAAGAATAAAATTGGACATCAATTTTATACCACTCACATAAACTCAAATTTAAGACCTGAAACCATAAAACTTGTAGAAGAAAACAGGAAAAAATCTCCTTGACATTGTTCTTAACAGTGATTTCTCAAAAATGACAGCAAAAGCACAAACGGCAGAAGAAAAATCAACAAGTGGGACTTCAACAAGTTAAAACACTTCCACACAGCAGAAGAAACAATCAACAAAATGAAAAGACAACCTATGGAATGAAATAAATTACTTCAAGTTATATAACTGATAAGGGGTTAAAAGCCAAATACGTGAAGGACTCACAGAACTCAAAAGCAAAAACAAAACAAAACAAAACAAAACAAAACAAAACAAACAAACAAACAAACAAAAAACCAACTAATAACATGATTTAAAACATGGACAGAGAAGCTGTGCAATTTTCCAAGGAAGACATTCAAGCAGCCAACAGGGGCATGAAAAGGTGTTCAACACCACTAATCATTAGGGAAATGCGAATCAAAACCACAACAAGACTTCACGTCACACCACTTGGTCCAGTTATCAAGACAAAACATAAGTGTTGGGGAAGATGTGCAGAAAAGGGAATGTCAGTGCTCAATTGATAGTAATATAAATTAGTATAGCCAGTATGGAAAACAGTATGAAGTTTCTCAAAAAAATAAAAATAGAACATATGATTCAGCAATTCCACTTCTGGGTATATAGAAAGGAAATGAGAACAAGATATCAAAGAGCTATCTGTACTCCCGTGTTCACAGTAGCATTATTCATAATAGCGAAATACGGCTCTGACATAAGTGTGCACTGACAGATGAATGGATAAAGAAAACGTTATTTATATATCCATTTTTTAAAAAGATTTTTATTTATTCATGGGAGACACAGAGAGAGTGGCAGAGAAATAGAGGGAGAAGCAGGCTTCCTGAGGGGAGCCTGATGCAGGACTCAGGCCAACGACTCCAGGATCATGACCTGAGTCAAAGGCAGATGCTCAACCACTGAGCCACCCAGTTGTCCCATATCTCTCCATTTTCAATCCAATTACATATAAATATGTATGTGTATATGAATATTATTCATCCACAAAAATGTAGAAAACCTGCCATTGTAACAGCATGGATGGACTTTGACGGCATTATGCTAAGTGAAATAAATCAGAGAAAGACAAATAGACACATGCTGTGTGATCTCATTTATATGTGGAATCTATTAAAAAAAAATCCAAACTCCCAAAAGAGAATGATGGTTGCCTAGAGCTGTGTGGGAGAGAAAAATGGGGAGATGTGAGTCAATGTGTAGAAATTTCCAGTTATGAGATGAATAAGTTTTGGGAATCTAACGTATAGCTTGGTGACTCCGGTTAACAATAATGTATTCAATACTTGAAAGTTGCTAAGATAGTAGATCTTAAACGTTCTTGCCATTTAAAAAAGGTTGTACTTAAGTGTAGTGATGGATGTGTTAACTAGCCTTATTGTGGTAATCATTTTGCAACTCTCTCTCTCTCTCTCTCTCTCTCTCCCTCTCCCTCTCCCTCTCTCTCTCTCTTTCTATATATATATATATATATATATATATATATATATATATCATATCATCACATTATACACCTTAAACTTACACAATGTTATATACCACTTATCTCGTAATATAGCTGGAAAAGATAGTTTTATCTCACCAGATGTGAACAATAAATCGGATGTGCATATAACTTGCCTAGTGTATAGTTGTTACTGTCTTTCTTTGTCCCTTCTAATTTATGAAATATTTCTAAACATTTTCTGTGACACATATATGGAACTTTCTTATAGAAACACCCTAATATGAAATCAAGTCATGCTAAACAGCATTGTAATTATCATATATAATATTCACAATAATCCTATGGAATTGGTTAATAATCCCCTTTTCACAGGTAAGAAAATGGATGTTAAAGTGATGTGGTCCATGTTATTTAGATGGTATGAGATTTTTGCACATAGAACTTGGTAAAGAAGGGTGAGGCATAAGACAAGTAACAGCAAAATGGAAAGTTTTAAAAGATTGTGAGAGAAAAACAATAGCCTTTTTAATTATAGGCTCCTTAAAGACTAGAAGGTGTATAATATGGTAAAGTTCCTTAATAGACTGAAGCAAAAATCAGTGTGTGTGCCCTTTGAAACTTAACGCCTGGAATTCAGTGATGCCCCTGAGAAATGAAGAAAAAAATGACCTAGAAGGAAAATTTTAATGTAAAGTTAGTAGGGTGTGTAAGTGGTATAAGAGATATTTTGTACAGATGTCATACTAGATATTTCCTCTTTAATAAGTTATATTAAAATTTTGTTAATATGTCTTAATTTCAGATTTTTATTTCCAATGAAACAATCTAATTCTGATTTTCAGTTCTCTTCAGAAAATCTATTTCATGCCAATTACCTACATGCTGGGTGCTTCCAGCCCAGACTTCCAGCAGAGCACTTACCTGATAATGGCTTTCCTAAGGAAGAGTCTTGTCAAGAACTGTCAGAAAAACTTCCTCAAATTATGTCAGATGAAGTAATTATTTTAAGTACTGCCCCTGCTGTGTTATCCAAGACAGGTATTTCAGAGCTAATTCCTCACAAATGCTACTTTTTTTTTTTTTTTTTTTTTAAGATTTGAGAGAGCAAGAAAGTGAGAGAGTGGGGAGAGGGGCAAAGGAAGAGGGAGAGAGAATCTTGAGCAGACTTGCCTTGACTCTGAGATTGTGACCTGAGCCAAAATCAAAGGTCACTTAACTGACTGGGCCACCCCGGTGCTTCCCACAAGTGTTATTTAAAGAGCCATACTGTACACCTTATGAGTGTATTTGCTCCATAGCTCTTTTTATGTGCCTACAAGAGGAAAATGTCTGCTTCATAAAGAAAAATTTGGTTCACAGTTTGTTTTAATAACAGCCCTTGTTTTCATGGGGATCCTTTTAATTTATGTAATATTAATTTAGAAAGAGATAGGTCTCAACAGATTACACATTAAAGGGCATGATTCATGGTAAGATCATCATCCTTTTATGGAAACATCCAGCACCTCCGCACAGTTTATCTGATCTATGAGGCTTTCATATAAACAGACTTGCTTTTTATTTTCAAAGCTAAAAGTGAGCTTTGGGGGTATCTATTAAACTTTGCAGAAGAAATTTACACATCACTGATCATTCTGTTTTCTGTGAAGTTGGAGAGTTGATACTTTCTATAGATACAGTTTTTTAGGGAATATGCAAGTTTCCTACTACTGCTCTAATTATCACAGACTTAGTGGTTTGCAATAATACAAATGTATTATCATGTGAGAAAATATCACAAGGAATCTGGTGAACCATCAAGTATATCCAAAAACCGAAGAGACTAAATTTCATAGGGAACATGTGTCTGTATTTTTAGCACAGTTCAGAAGTTCCCTTATGTTTGAAAAAGGCTTTTTCCCCGACTGTTTGACTTGCCAGCAAAGCTGTTCTGTAGGTTATACATGTTGTTAACTCACCGAATGTTTCTACGTTTCTCACTATAGAGTCTGCCTTTAGACCTTAAGAGTTGAAGGAGTTTTAGACATTCTTTTTAATCCAACCTTGGTAATTCATAGATGAATAAAAAAACACACAAAAAGTAACCTGCCCAAAGTCACACAGGTATCATTTGAGTTATTAACAGAATCTGGCTTGACACCTACTCTAGTGCTCTAACTTCTATGCTAGGTACATCTGACTTAACTACATACCAAACTGGTAGTATTCGATCGTTTTACTGAGAGGAATCATAAATTCTTTATCATTCTTATCAGAAATGTCAACTTCCTAGGATCTGGGATTATTTTAAGTACTTTATTTTTATATAACCAGAATGCCCCAGGCTTCCTCAAACAGAGGTCACAAATGAGGCTACCTTAACATTACAGACTTGAATTTCCTTAGTTCATTAGTCCCCATCTGCTGCCTAGGACTCCATCCTGTCACCTTTGCCTCAGTTCCTGATCTTCTCCAGGGTTGGTCTCAGATGTGCTCTTCTACCTGTGGCCTCCTCCCAGAGCAGAAGAGTTGGGGAAAGCCTCCCTTCCATAGTCAACTCTATGATATTTGATTGTTTATTTGTTTTATTTAAAAAATATTTATTTGAGAGAGAGCGAGAACAAGGGGGAGAGGGGCAGAGAGAGAAGCAGACTCCCTGCTGAGCAAGGAGCTTGATATGGGGCTCAGATCCTAGAACCCTAGGATCATGACCTGAGGAGAAGGCACCTGACTGACAGAACTGCCCAGGTATCCCTATATTTGTTTTCTTAGTCCCCAAAGCAGTCATTGGTTATTAAATTCCCTAGAAGTTGGTTAGCTTCTGCTTTTTCTCTAGCAAGTTCTCTTTTGTCCTGGGTGTTAAGGAATAGAAATCATCAGTTTTTTCCATTTCTCAGTCTCTCCATCCCAGGAACCAGGCCTTGCCTGTATGCGTATCATCAACTAACATGGATAGGTATTGGGTAGGGAGGTGCTGTTGGTCAGGCTCAGCTAGGACCACCTTTCTACATTGAGATTAATAACTGCCTATTAATTTTTATGGCAAGAATAAAATACCCATTCTTATGAACACTGATGTAGATTATTTAACTAACTTGTGAGAATTAAAATCTGTTAATAAAAGTAGGAAACATTAAAGCTAGCTAATGTTCTTTCCCTGCTGAAAATACTACTCTTTTTAAAAATACTTAAAATGAAGGAAATATTGACAAAAGTTACCCAATATAGGATCCCTGGGTGGCTCAGTGGTTTAGCGCCTGCCTTCAGCTCAGGGTGTGATCCTGGAGTCCTGGGATCAAGTCCCACACTGGGTTCCCTGCATGGAGCCTGCTTCACCTCTGCCTCTGTCTCTGCCTCTCTCTCTCTCTCTCTCTCTCTCTCTGTGTGTGTCTCATGAATAAATAAATAAAGTCTTTTTTTAAAAGTTACCCAATATACCATTCTAAATTAAAAGGATTGTTTTCATTTGCCTAGGTTACCATCCAGTGATGACTTTAGTGCCTCTGTAACACAGGTTATTAAACGTGAAAGGAGGTGTGAAAAGAAGATCCTCTGTGGGATCAAGATGTGCTTTGATTACAATATTAATTTACAAATTTATCTTCATATAGGATAATTTCCATTGAAAACTTTCTGAAATCCTAGCTCTCAATGATATGAAATCTTTCATAAAAAACCGTTTGATTTTTTTTAACTGCCCACGTATAAATATTTTTCTTCATAGTTATTTAACCAGACTTGTGAAGGAGTAGCTGGTAGCCAGCCTCTGAGTGTTCTTTCTGAGCCCTGGTTCCTCTTGGTTGTGTAAAGGCTGGTCTTGGCATAATAAGTGATATTTAAAAAGTGATACTTCCCCCCAAAGTTTTCTTCACTCTGACTTCCCATATTACATGCTATTTTGAGATTCTTAACATATTTTCTGTGGCTGCTTCTCTCAGATTTTTTTTCTTTTCTTCCTCTCAAAGTTTTAACTATGCGCTTCACATGTCTTAAAGGGAGAAGTCACTACTTTGGTAACTGATTTGTCTCAGATTTTGTTGTGATGTTCTATTTCTGCCTTTTTGAGATCAAATTCAAGTCTCTCAGACTTTTTTTTTTTAAATAAATGTGAATACAGTTTAGTAACTGGGAAGTAAGGGAAGTAAGTGTAAGCTGTTTTAAAAACACAGACATATAAGCAGGCTTTGAGAATGAGGGAAGACTGCTTAGTGGGAGTGACATCTAAGTGAAAACCTGACAGCTGAGTAGGCATTAGCTTGACAAAGTCAAAAGGCTTGTTTCAGGAGAAAGATTTGATGTGAGGCAGGGCATGATGAACTCAAACTTCCGGAAGGAGTGCAGTGTTACTGGAACATAGATTGTGAGGGTAGAGTGGTGAGCAAAGAATGGTCTTATAAACAATGTTCAGGTGGGGCTTTTTCATGAGGTAAAACAGTCTCTAGCAAATAGGGGAAGTGTTATAAGTAGGAAAGTGACGGGATCACTGGGTTATTGCATCAAGAATGGATATTGAGTGTGAGAGACAAGAAGATAGGAAGCTGAAATAATTAGGTAAGATGTGCTGGTGGTCTGAATTGAAAAGGTGTTTGTGTTTTTGATGTTGGGAAGCAGTGAATACACCAGAGAGATTTTAGTAGTAAGATTGACAGAACTAGTGACTAATTCTACATGTAGATGAGGAAGAGGGATTTTCTTTGGTGACATATGGATTTCTGGTTTCAACAAATAGGTAGATGCTGATGCCTTTCATTGAGTCAAAACAAGAAAGGAAGACTGGATTTCGAATTCAGTTTGAAGAATGTTGAGGTTTATGTATATGAGGGATAGAAGTGGAGATAAGTACGTGGAGCTCAGAACTGGAAATGCATATTTGGGGATTATCAATAATTGGTATAGATCCACAAGTTCAAATCTCAAACTCTGAAAACTGAACGTTTTTATTTTGAAATTTCATGTGAATGTATTTGTAAATAAAGCCTGATAAACTGGCTTTTAATCTTTAAAATCTTTTTCTTTAAATTAAAACAAACCTTTTAATCTTTATGTATCCCAATAGCATAATTTATACTCTTTGCTGTAGAACTGTTAGTATATTCAGTTTTAAGGTGCTGCCCAAACCTGCTGCTCATGCTAGTAATATAAGCATATGTAAGTGTTTTAGATTTCTAAAATCCAAAATGAAAATCCAAATCTCATCTGTCTGGTCTTAGGCATTTGTGGACTGTATTTGAAGTCTTGTGAATATGACCACTGGAAGGACTGTGATATTGAAAAGGGATGGGAAGTCCATGGGGTTTTGAGTAGGGGAGGAATGTGACCTACTTTGGTTTTAAAAGGACCATTCTGGCCGCAAGATCCCTGAGAAAGTATGAGTTTTGTGATGGATGTGGTGAAATGTCACTCCATATCCATTCCAACTTCCATCCTGCTCTGCAGAAACTTGAAAGATAAAAACTATTTTCTCTTAAGTATACTTAAGATAATACACTTATTGTGATGAGCACTGAGTAATGTAAAAAATTGTTGAAGCATTATATTGTACACCTGAAACTAATATAACACTGTATGAAAAAAAAAACCTATTTTCTCCTTGGAAGCTGCCATTTGGGATGTAATTTCCGAAAAGCAGAAGCATTTCTACAAGATTTAGAAGATGAAAGTGAAGTGGAGGCTTCATTCCCACAGCTGGTGATGGTGATCATGCTAATGGGGGTGGGGTGAGGAGTGTGGGGAGTGTAGCTTCCGTATTAGTGATCTGAATGTATCGTTCCCCATCACAGAAGCTCCTGACTGTGACAGTGGAGAAAGTTACAATATCACATACAAACCTTGTGAATAGTTGTAGAAATAAGACCTGTGGTAGCTGCTCATTAATATATAATTAAACAAAAAGTACAAATAATGTATTTCATATATGCTTTTTCTAATGTTCTCTTTTTTCCTTCTCATTTAATACAACTATAATTTTGTCCATTGGTACAAAATATCAAAATAGCACTTGGAACCAAAAGTGGATTGAGAATCACCTCAGGATGGATGCAGTTATTTATGGGATTTTGGGTCTCCCCTTTGTGAGGAAAGAAAAGCTTTCTTTCATGTGTATAAAGAAGAGTTCTACTATGTTTGGCGTTAGCATTTTGTTGTTGCTAGTGTTTTGTTTTTCCAGCATTGAGGAATAATTGACAAAAATTATCCATATTTATGATATGCAACCTGACATTTTGATGTACGTTGTCAATTGATTACTACAATCAAGTTAATTAACATATTCATCATCTCATTTTCCTTTTGTGTGTATGTATATGTGTGTGCGCACATGCGATAAGAATATTTAAGATCTACTTGCTTAATAAATTTCAAGTATATAGTAGAGCCTTAACTCTAGTCATCATGATGTGCATTAGGTCTCCAAACTTATTTATTTTGCATAACTGAAAGTTTGTACACTTGAACCAACATCTCCCCATTTTTCCAATCCCCTCCCATATTCTACTCTCTGCTTTTATAAGTTTGACCTTTTTATATTTCATAAATGAGATCATGCAGTATTTGTCTTTCTGTGCCTGCCTAACTTCACTTAGCATAATATCCATGTTCACAATGTCGCAAATGACAAGAATTGACAGGATTTCCTTTTTGAGGCTCAATAAAATTCTACTCTGCATTTGTATCCCTATTTTCTTTACCATTCATCTGTTAATGGACAATCACATGTTGGTGATCATAGATAATGCTTCAGTGAACATGAAAATGAAAACCTCTCTCCTCAAGATACTGATTTCATTTCTTTTGAATATATACTCAGAAGGGGTATATATTGCTAGATCATATGGTAGTTTTATTTTTAATTTTTTAAGAAACCTCCATACTGTTTTCCATTAATTTGCTTTCCTACCAACGGTGCACAAGTGTTAACTTTTCTCCACGTTCTCCACCTTGCCAATAACACTTTTATCCTTTTTCTCTTTGATAATACCCATTCTAAGAGGAGTGAGGTCCTCTCATTGTGTTTTGATTTATACTTTCCTGATGGTTAGTGATGTTGAACATTTTTTTCATATATCTGTTGGTGATTTGTAAGTCTTCTTTCAAGAAATGTCTGTTCAGGTTCTCTGCCTGTTTTAAAATCAGGTTATTTCTTTTTTTTTTTTTTTTTTCTACCGCACTGTTGCTAGTGTTAAGTGTGGATAGAAGAATATGTCTGGATGTTGAGTATCCAATAGAGTATTGATCCTAGTCTAATATGTTATCCTTACTTCAGAGGCTGAAAGGCCAAAATTACATTTTCCATTTCCCCTGTGTAATTAGGATTCTGGATATGATCCAGGTTATACAAACTGGATGGCCTTCTGTGAAATTTAGAAAACAGAAGATGAGCGCAGTTCTGTTGTACATGTTGCTTCAGTTTTAACCCCATTTGGAAATGGTATCTTCTCCATTTGGGCAGCTTCCTGATCATGTGTCATTTGTATACTTAGCTTCCTGACGGTGACAATGGGGCTTAGTTCTGGAGTCAGCAGACAGATACCTTCACAATTTGACAAATGGCTTTAGAGTTTTAAGAGACAGTGTATCCTTTTATTTCCTTGAATATGTTCCTGAAAGCTCAATCTTGAGTCTGTCTCCTGAGCTTACACAATAATCCTATAGGTAATTAAATGCCCTAAAATAAGTCCCTTCTTGTTTATGTTGGCTAGAGAAAATTGTCTTCTGCAATGAATTCTGATACAGTTGCCTATGGCAAACCCTGAGAGAAAATAACGTATGATGCTTAAGAGAAGAAAACTACTAAAATGAAATGTAGCAAATAGATGGTGTAAAGGAAAAAAAGGGCGCAATATCACAGAGGCCATAGGAAAGAGATTAGGAGTGGCTTCATAAGAGGCCATACAGAGCCTGAGAAGATGGCTGAGGAGGATCATCCTAAGATCACTTCATCCCACAGATTTACTAGTCACATCAGTGTAACTAACCCAGAAAATGACCTGAAGACAGGCAGAACAGACTCTCCACAGTTAATCATACAGAGGAAGACACATCAAAAATGTTAGGAAGAGTGGAGACAAGCTTAAGAATCAAACTAACCATGAATGGGAGGGATGCCTCGAGCATGGAGAAAGGAGAAGAACAAACCTCACACCAGGCACCCCTGACATAAGGTACCTGCAGTGGGAAGATGAATCCCTACAATATTTGATTTTAAAAACCAGGCAGGTTCAACTTTATATGAGTTTTTATAACCAGTGGGACATAACACTGAGAACTTAAAAATCAGTGGGCTTGGCTCTGGGAAAGCCAAAGGGTCATAGCAAAGGGTTCTTGCCCTTAAGGAGATCAGATAACAAACCCACTGAGATATGACATAGAGGAAGCAATTTGAAAAGCATCTGGGTTATACTGGAAGGAGATTTATTTTCTAATCTCATAATGTGCACTGGAAGAGCAAGGATCTTTAGGAGACTTCTCCAAAAATGAAAGAACTGTTGAGCACCACTTCTCTCCCCTGTCCCCAAGCCTAGATACCCAAACACCTGCAAGAACTAGCAGGAACACTAGCCATCTATATTGCTAACACCACACACACTGTCCCATCAACTCCCCCACCATGTTCCCCTGCAAACTGCCCCATCTAATCCATCCCACTCAATGGGAATCCCTTAAAGCTATGCCAGGTGCATCTTATTCTGCAAGTAGTCCCAGCAGTGACCAAAACCACTCCAAAGTGACTCTTGCCTGGGGAAGAGAGGAAAATAACCACACACACCAATTCCTCTGCAGCCTCCAAAATAGACTGGGGGCAGACATCTAATCTGACTACTGGCTTTGCCCACTAACAAAAACCTTATAGGGGACTGCACAGGGAACTGCAAACCTAACGGACAGACAGAGGGCAGATATCTGGTCTGACTACAGGTCTTGTCTACCAATGAAATCCTCTCAATGTACGACACAGGGAGAGCTCCCTACAGAACAAGAGGGCCTAGGTGGCTCAGTCAGTTAAGTGTCTGCTTTTGGCTCAGGTCATGATCCCAGGGTCCTAGGATTTAGTCCTGCTTTGGGCTTCCTGCTCAGCAGGAAGCCTGCTCCTCCCTCTGCCAGTGTCCCTGCTTTTGCTTGTACACACACTCTCTCTCACTCTCATAAACAAACAAACAAACAAACAAATCAGTGAAACTAGGAGCTGGTTCTTTGAAAAGATCAATAAAATTGATAAACCTTTAGCCAAACAAACAAAAAAAAAGGACTCAAATAATATCAGAAATCAAAAGAGGAGAAATAACAATTGACACTACAGAAATACATAAGATTATAAGAGAATGTTATGAAAAATTATATGCCAAAAAGTCAAACAACCTAGAATAAATGAATACATTCCTAGAAACATATAATCTCCTCAAAGTAAATCATGAAGAAATAGAAAGTTCGCACAGGCCAGTTACTAGCAATGAAATTAATTAGTAATGAAAAAAAAAATCCCCAAAATGAAAGTTCATGACCATATGGCTTCACAGGTGAATTCTCCCAGGCATTTAAAGAAGATTTAATACTTATTCTTCTCAAACAATTCTAAGAAAAATAGAAGGAAAGCTACCAAATTCATTCTATGAGGCCAGCATTACCCTGATACCAAAACCAGATAAAGCCATCACAGAAAACTACAGACCATTAGCTCTAATAAAGGTAGATGCAAAAATCCTCAGCTATATTTAGCAAACTGAATCCAATACATTAAAAAAACATATCATTCACCATGATCAAGTGGGATTTATACCAGGCATACAAGGATGGTTCAATATTAGTGAATCAATCAACATCAGAAATCACATTAAGAAGAGAAAGGATAAAAACTATGTGATCATTTCAATAGATTCAGAAAAAGTATTTTATAATGTACAACATCCTTTCATGATAAAAATTCTCAAAAATGTAGGTTTAGAGGGAACATACTTCAACATAATAAAGGCCATATAGAAAAAAAAAAAAACCCACAATTAACATCATACTCAATGGTGAAAAGCTGAAAGCTCTTCCCCCTAAGATCAAGAACAAGACAAGGCTGTCCACTTTCACCATTTTTATTCAACATAGTACTGGAAGTCCTGGCCCTAGCAATCAGACAAGAAAAGTAAATAAAAGGCATTTGAATTAGTAAGAAGGAAGTAAAACTTTACCTATTTGCAGATGGCATGATATTATATGTAGAAAACCATAAAGACTGCACCAAAAAATGACTAGAACCAATAAAAGAATTCAGTAGTGTCAGAGTTCAAAATTAATATACAGAAATCTGTTGTGTTTCTATACACTAATAATGAAACGGCAGAAAGAGAAATTAAGGAAATAATCCCATTTAAAACTGCATTCAACTTGACGGGATGAACACTGGGTGTTATACTATATGTTGGCAAATTGAACTACAATAAAAATATATACAAAAATAAATAAATAAAACTGCATTCAAAATAATAAAATATCTAGGAATAAACTTAACCAAAGAAGTGAAAGACCTGTACACTGAAAACCATAAAACTTTGAAAGAAATTGAGGTTGACATAAATGAAAAAAATAGTTCATGTTTATGAATTGGGATAATATTATTAAAAATGTCCATATTGGGGATCCCTGGGTGGCGCAGTGGTTTGGCGCCTGCCTTTGGCCCAGGGCGCGATCCTGGAGACCCGGGATCGAATCCCACGTCAGGCTCCCGGTGCATGGAGCCTGCTTCTCCCTCTGCCTGTGTCTCTGCCTATCTCTCTCTCTCTCTCTCTGTGTGACTATCATAAATAAATAAAAATTAAAAAAAATATCCATATTGCCCAAAGCAATATAAAGATTTAATGCAATCTCTATCAAAATACCAACAGTATTTCTCAAAGAACTAGGATAATCCCAAAATTTGTATGGAAACATAAAAGACTTCAAAAGCCAAAGCATTCCTGAAAAAGTAGGAAAAAAATTGGAGTTTTCATAATCCCAGGTTTTAAGATATACTACAAAGCTATAGTAATGTAAACAGTATAGTCGTCACACAAAAATAGACGAATGGAGCAGAATAGAAAACCCAGAAATAAACCCACAATTACATGCTCACTCTACAACTAAGAAAGCAAGAATATACAATGGGAAAAAGACCATCTCTTCAACAAATGGTGTAGAGAAAACTGGACAGCTACATGCAAAAGAACAAAACAAGACAGACCACTTTCTTAACCACACATAAAAAACCTTTAAGTTGGCTTAAAGACCTAAATGTGAACCCTGAAACCATAAAATTCCTAGAAGAAAACATAGGCCCAAATCTTTTTCATATGAGCTTTAGAAACCTGTTTTATAGATATATCACATTTAGCAAAGAAGAAAAGGAAAATTAAATTATTGGGAAAATAAATTTGTTTTGCACAGTGCCAGAAACCATTAACAAAACAAAGACAATCTACCCAATGGGAGAAGGTATTTGCAAATGATACATCTGATAAGGGATTAATATCCAAAATATAAAGAACAACTTATATATACACTTAACACAAAAAAAACTCCCTCAAATAATCCAATGAAAAAATGGGCAGAAAACATGATAGCCATATGTCTTCTTTGGAAAAAGTTCTACCAGGCACATAAAAATATGCTCAGTATCACTGATCATTAGGAAATTCAAGTCAAAACCAAAATGAGATATCACCTCACACCTGTTAGAATAGCTAAAATGAAAAATACAAAAAATAACAGACATTGGTGAGCATGTGGAGAAAAAGAAACCCTCAAGCACTGTTGGTAGGAATCCAAGCTGGTACAGCCACTGTAGAAAACAGCAGGGAGGTTCCTAAAAAATTAAAGATAGAAATAACACTATGATCCAGTAATTACATGACTGGGTATTAACCCAAAGGAAACAAAAACAATAATTTGAAAAGATATATGCGCCTGTATGTTTATTGCAGCATATTTACAATAGCCAAGATATGGAAGCAACCTAACTGCCCAACCATAGATGAGTAGATAAGAAAATGTGGTACATATGTACAATGGAATATTATGCAGCCACAAAAAATGAGATCTTACCATTTTCAGGATAAATAGACCTAAAGGTATTATGCTAAGTGAAATAAGTCAGAGAAAGACAAATACCATACAATTTCACTTGCATGTGGAATTTAAGAAATAAAACAAGGGAATAGCAAAAAAAAAAAAAAAAAAAAAAAAAAAAGAAAACCAAACAAACAAAAAAACAAAAACAAAAAAACAAAAAAAAATGTTCCCACAATGGACTCTTAACTATAAAGAATAAACTGGTCATTCCCAGAGGGGAGAAAGTGGGGGGATGTATGAGATAAGTGAAGGGAATTAAGGGTACACACATTAGGATGAGCACTAAGTAGCGTATAGAACTACTGAATCCTCACATAGCACACTTGAAACTAATGCACACTATATGTTAATTACATTTGAGTTTTTTTTAAAAATGGGTCATACTGTGGATGGTAAGGAAAATCCTCTCTACCCACTGTTATTAGAATGAGCAAATTGAGGGAATAAAGGGTTTTTTGTTTGTTTTAAAACCCCTTAGTGTTTTTAGTAATTATGTGACAAAACATGACGACAGACCCAAACCACAGAAATTTGGAGAAAGCTATCCTTGTGAAAAACCTTTTTATGGAGAAAGGAAATAGGAAGAGGACTTGTTTAACCAAGAGAATTGAGGAAAGACAGAAGCTCCAAGAGGATCACTGCCTATTTAGCCATCTAGGGTCATGGAAGTCTGTGGCTTGGGGAAGCCATGTTTCTTGATATTCTCACTGCACAGTAGCCATCCACAGAAGAAGCTCACACAAATTTCTTCAGTATTGGGCACAAAACTAAAGATATTCTTCTTTTTACTCTAAGCAACTACAAGATTATCCTTAATATATATTTTTTTCTGTCAACATGGTATTTCCTTCATACTTTTCAATCATTTCACCTCTCACAGCAATTTCTTCTTCTACATTGGTCTTTCTCTCAGGTTGCCATTCTACTGCTCATAGGTTTCTTAAGCTATTGTTATATTTCAATTAGAAGCTTCCCATTCTCCCAACGGAGACATACATTTTCCCTTCCAATATTTAATATAAATCTAATGATTTCATTTACTTGCTACTTTTGTATCATATTAATGGCCATTTGACTTGATACCTTCTTCCAGGGGGGACCATAGGTACCACAGTGTAAACTCCTGTACTACCAAAAAGCCTATATATAACCTGCAATATCAGAAGTACAAAAGCACTATTATAGTTACCACTTACTAAGATAAAGTTAAGCTGGGACTGTCATAGTCACTGTGAAGCTTACAGATAATTAAGACAGTACATCTTTTCCTGTTCCATACTTCTGCATTTAGAATAAAGTCTAAACCAAAAAAGTATTTGTTATTTAAAATACAGATCCCACCCTCCCATAAAGATTCATTTAGCTTTATGGTGTACCTGTTTGGTATTTGATAGTTCTTTACTTTTCAGGACTTAGTGTCATCTTTAAGCCTATGGACATCATGATTTTTTTTTTCTAGGCCATTTATACAAATGCCAGATGGAAATGACTCCAGATGAAATTGGCAGACTGCTAATAATAGTAGTTTAGAAAAGTACTCAGTTGTTCCTTTTGTTTTCTATTTCTTAGACAACATGAATTCATGACTAAAACATACTAATACTGATTTTCAAAGAAGACCTTAGTTGGGAAAACATCACAAATTTTTTTGGAAGTCTAAATACAATTCATTCTCTAGATTTTACTTACCCATACCTTTATTTTTCAGTTCTCTGCTATATTAAGGCAAGCATTACAGGAAAAATTCCAGTGTTGTTAACTTATTGCTTTAGCTAAATGAGACTAAGTCTACTAAACATAGCACTCACAGAAACAATTCATGAGCAGAGTAAAAGCCTTAGCAGGTTTGGTGGGTATCCATAAATCCAATACCAATGCTCTTGATAATTATTCAGGAAGAAGAATAATCCAAAAGTGTGCCATCTTATAAAGAGTATGTAGATGTGAATAAATTACTCAAAGACATAAGGCACACACAAAAGTTTTTAAACAAAAGAGCCAAATGATAAAATATAATCACTGTGCTATTCTGAAATAGCTATGTGTTTTGATTTTTAGAATTTGTATTACAATTAGCCTATAATATCCCAGTGTTTCTATCTCTTGCATATCCTAGCTGTTCTGATTGATGGGCATGTTCTGTGGCTATGTCCTTTATATTCAAGGGAAGACAAGACAACTTCTAGGGTAAGACGAATTTTTTTCACATGGATAATCCTAAACCATAGGTTTACATTAATTTAGCCTTCTGTTGCATATGCTGTCCCTCTTTATCACCTTCTCTCCCTCTCATACACATGCGTACACACACAACCACAGTCTCACAACATTTGCTCTCTGCACACATGGTCTGCCTGTTGTTTGATCCCCAAACCCATCCAACTAATCCTATTTGACCCTCAAAGACAGCCCTGTAACTTAGTCTTTTTTTAATATGATGAAATTGAATGGCATTTCTAAAGCTTTTCTAGAACTGAATCAGTATGTGAATCAATGTTTTGAGGCTATACATGTCTGTGTACACCGAAATCATCTCATCCACCCCAAACGCTGAGGTTCTCCAATAGTTATTTATGAAACTATTCTATTTATTTACACATCTTTTATATTGTGCTTTTCCAGTGATTTTAAGTCACAAGTGGGGACTTAGAACCTTGTCTTTCTCGATCCCAACCCCACTACCACTGAACCCAATGGTTCTACCACTTTGGGTTCTACCACAATTTTATCACTGAACCCAATATTGTCTCTGACTCCCTCCTGGCCAAGTTTTCTTACACATTTCTATACAAGCATAGATATGGCTTTGAGAATCTATAAAGAACTCATCAAAATCAACACCTCAAAAATAAATAATCCAGTTAAGAAATGGACATAAAACATGAATCAACATTTCTCTAAAGAGGACATACAAACGGCTAACAGACACATGAAAAAATGCTCAACATCACTCATCATCAGGGAAATACAAATCTAAACCATGATACGATATTATGTCACACCTGTCAATGGCTAAAATGAACAACTCAGGGAACAACAGATGTTGGTGATGATGTGGAAAAAGGGGAATCCTTTTGCACTATTGGTGGGAATGCAAACTGGTACAGGCACTCTGGAAAACAATATGGAGTTTCCTTAAAAAGTTAAAAATAGAACTACCTTATGACCCAGCAATTATACTACTAGGTATTTATCCAAATGATACAAACACCATGATCTGAAGGGGCACATGCACCCCAATGTTATAACAGCATTATCAACAGTATTCAAACTACTTAAAAAGTCCAGATGTCCATTGACTGATGAATGGATAATGTGGTGTGTGTGTACACACACACACACACACACACACACTGAAATAGCACTCAGCTATCAAAAAGAATGAAATACTGTCATTCATAACAATGTGGATAGAACTAGAGTGTATTATGCTAAGCAAAATAAGTCAGAGAAAAACAAATCATATGATTTCACTCATGTGGAATTTGAGAAACAAAACCTAAACATAGGGGAAGGGAAGGAAAAATAAAATAAAAACAGGAAAGCAAACTATAAGAGACTCCTAACTATAGAGAACAAACTGAAGGTTGCTATAGGGGAGATGGGCTAAATGGGTGATGGGCATTAAGTAGGGCACTTGTTGGGATGAGCACTGGGTTTTACATGTAAATGATGAATCACTAAATTTTACTCCTAAAACCAACACTACACCATAACCAGCTTAAACTAAAAAAAAGTAATAATAATAATAATAATAATAATAATAAGGAATAGCTTTAAAAACAAGTTGACACAATACTTCATAAATCGGCATTGAACAAGTACTCTTCATGGATACTTCTAATTATTTAGCATATTTTTCAGGTGCTAGAGGAAACCAAGCAACACAACAGGCATAAATAAGATATTCTTTTAAGGATTGGTCTTTTATTTTATTTTTTATTTTTTTTATTTTTTATTTTTTTTGGATTGGTCTTTTAAAAAGTGACTATTTTAGAAAATAGGTTTTATAGCAAGTATCAGGTATCATTTGTAAGGAAAGATTTAAGACTTTGTAATAAGCTAAAGAGACTACTGGATATCATTTCAGTTGAATGCTAGAGCCTCCAGCAGACTACCTGAGTGTTAAAGACTTCTGCACCTTTCATTGCCTTGGATGCTTCTAAAGCTCTCTGCATTGTAGATAGAATTACAAGACTTATTTTATTGCTATTAACTTTCTGGTGGAGAGAGCTACTTTTGAGCCTATTATTTCATTTCAACATTTTCTTACAACGTATAAATTATTGGTTCTTTGACTTCTTTGAACAATCTGCAACATTGGTTTGGTTCCCTCTTTAACGAGCTAAAATTTTTGATATGTTCATTTTAAATCACTGGGAGAGTCATGATTTTATTAACTTTTACGGAAATTTCTCTTTTTTAACTTTACAGTATGGAAGTTTTAAAGCAAATTTTAAAAGACTTCTACCAATGTGAATGCTTTCCATCTTAAAATGCCATAATGTGAAAACGCAGTTGCTAATATCTACTTAATACCACTATAATTATTACTCTGTTTAAACACACGCATACAAAACTCTAATTTGCCCTGCTGAGAAACAAAAATATACGTGACTATCATAATAGCTTGTCAGTATTCAAAAAACATAGTAGTTGAGGTGATTTTATACATCCATCTTTGGCTGTTGATATTTTATACATAGAAAGCCTACCTAGAGCAACCTTTGTTCCACACATGTCACATGAGATGATTAATGGTGAAGACCACTTAATGCAAAATCATGAGGTTAAGTTTAAATTCACATATTTTGCTTTTATGTAGCACCACTTATCTCATATCCCATTAGAGATCCCTTTTCTTTTGTTTTATTGAAGACATTTATCTCAAGCCATTATCTACATAGGAAAAGTAGAAATCAGAAAGAGGTTGGGCTTCAAGGTATAGGGACTTGGTTCAAATTTCTGCTCCATCATTAGTGATGTGACCTGGACAAGCTAATAAAAATTCAGTTGATGAGGTAACAACCATGAGAATAACACGGTATTAGGTACTCCTTAAATGATACCTAATTCAGTTTGTGTACATTCTCATCGCCCAAGATGTTCATAGCTCTGTCTAGTAAACATTGTTTTGTATATGCAAGCTTGTAGGGAAATTCTTGTGATTACTAAAGTTTGACCTGATGGGCCAGAGAAAGGAACAAAACAAATATAATTGGGTTTATGAGATACTAAGTCAAACAGGATTGCCTGGTTAACATAACAGACAAGGAGTTAGACAAGGAGTTAGAACTAGGTGGGTCAAACCCTCCCCACGCTTCACTCTTCCATGTCCGGTGGAAGGAGCTGCACATGATCTCAATTTCTCTTAGGTCTTCAGATATTAGGTTATGAGGAACTTAAATTTGGGTGCAAAGAGCCCATCTACATAACCATTTTCATGTTTTCTTATGAAAAGGGAAAAAAGCTCTAAGGTTCCTTACTGGAGCCCAGCTCCTTGCTGTTCTTAGCTCAAGTAGGTCTCTCTGCATAATGGGAAAAGATGATGAACTTATGCATCCACAATTTGCTGTCCATGACTGCCAGTCTATATCTTGTGATGGTGCTGGTATTCTCCAAACTCTTTGCTGGACATCTGCGAATTCTTATCTTTTGGGCTTGAAGAAAATAATCAATTTCCCAACTGGCTTGCCATTTTATCCATTCTACTTTATGCTAGACTCCTATCACCTTTGTGCATGTTCAAAAATTTCTTATTCTAAGAAATATATCATGGATTTGAAAGCATTAGCCCAGGACATTCAATAAATATTTGTTGGATTTAAGGCTAAATCTTGCTTCATTTATTAGATCCATGAAAGTACTTTTTTGGAAACACAGTAGAGTAAAACATGGTCAAATTCTTCCTGAATTTCCAGCTTGGCCATTTTCCATCATAGCCCTCCTGAATAGCTATCAGGTACATACAGTTGGGTTCAGTCTCTAGATTTCTAGCTTGCTCTTAACTAGATGTTAACCAATTCCTGCTATGCTGTCAGTAAGGTATTAAAAATACTGCTAATATGTGCTCTCTTCAGGTATCTCTGATCTTAAGTGGTGAGAGAGGAAGATCTTTATCATTGCTCTACCTTGAGAGCCCAACGGGGTGACAAGAATCTCCCTCTTCCACTTCACTGGGTTAGAAAATGGTAAGATGGACTAAACACACACACAAAAATAAAATTAAAAAAAGTTACAGATCCCTGACAGTTATGAGCTGCTAGTTAGACAGAAGTTCTTTTTCGAGGCAGAAATGCTGAAAATATTTTTAGTTTAAATTATTAAATACTTTAACACTTTTTACTTTTATGAAAAACATTCTAAATACTTCTCAGATCTGATGGAGAGGGATAGGAATATATAATTTATTGTTTTTACTATAAAACAAACTAAGCTGAGGAATGAGAGGTTGCTTTAAAGATTTTATTACTTTGACTAATTTCATGACTTTAAACTATGCATATCAATGAATCACATACACAATTTTTACCAAAGTATACAAAACTGAATTAACATGTCAGCTTTTCTCCTTTGGTTTTTAGTCTCAAAAGAAATTTATTTTTCCTATGAAAATTCAGCAAGAAGGGGTTTTATAGACCTTAGTATTGTTTTTGGGTTCTCAAATATGTTGAACTGTTAATCAGAATTTTATCAAACCCAAGTTTCCTATGTGAGATAATCAGAGACTCTGTAATCACAGCAATTAAATTCTTCCCACAGAGCAGAAGAAAGCACTAAATTTAATTTCTGATTGCTCTTCTAATATTCCCCACAGATCGAAGACATTGAAAATACAGAGAACCTTGATTAACACATCTTTTTGGAATGAAATTCATTTATCAAAAAAGTCTTAAAAACAGTTCAACTCAGAATTAACGTATTACTTAAGCAAAGTTGCATAATCTGTAGCCCTGAATGATCAACCCCCTGTGTAGGTTCCAGCAGCCCCTCCCAGCTGAAAGTTCACAATTTTGGACTAGACAAAACCGTAATTTTCAAATTTTAATTTGCACATTTTGTCTCAAAGCTTTAAAAAAGTATTACTTTTTTATGATTTTCCCTATTTTTTAATGGTAAAATAGGGAATATTCTGATACTCTTGAATACTGGCCTTTATTTCTCTATCACATCTTTTATTTCTAATTTTGTACAGTCCGTGTTGGACATCTATAAGCATGTAGGCAAACACTTGGTGGAGCAAGTGAGATTCACTGAATAATTCTTGTAGTGGCAGAAATCAATCTCCAGACGTGCCTTGGTGGGTCAGTCAATTAAGCATCTGCCATCGACTCAGATCATGATCCCAGGATCTTGAGATCAAGCCTGCATTGGAATCCCTACAGGTGGAGAACCTGCTTTCCCCTCTCTTCCCTGCTCCTGCTCTCTCTCTCTCTCTGTCACTATCTCCATTTCTCTTTCTCAAATAAATAAAATCTTAAAAAAAAAAAAAAGAAAAGAAATCAATCCTCAGAAGGCACATAGAGTAAAGCTGTCTGCTTCTTTTGGGTTTGGAAATTTGGAGCCTTCTCTGTCTACCACAGTTCTTTCTTACCTCTTTTTAGATCTTTTCCTAGCCTCTTTTTCCACTTTACTTCTGAGCAGGGGAGGCACCATCTAAAGCAGAAAGGGCCTTGGGGGCCACACAGATCTGGGCTTGAGATGGATTATGAGACTTGGTTTTTCCAGCTGAAGAAAATGCACTTTCTGGCTTGAGAGAGGCGGAGAATGTATAGAAAGCCTCTGATGTGTTATGGATACTCAATATATGTCAACTGTTAAGATTGCAGTTAATGCAGACACTCCTTTACTCAATGCAACCTATATTTCCCCCTCAATATTGCCAGCTCACATTTGTTCCTTCCTCAAAGATCTGACATTGATTCAGTTAGTATTTAATGCAACTTTTTTGAACCCTTGGAATATAGTATAGTAGTGTTTTACCTGTAATAATTATATTTCAAATCAATAAATGTATATTTAAGGTTATCTTTTTCATTAGTAGAAGTATGGAGTATACTCACTGATAAAAGAAAATATAATCTGAGGTTATTACTAAGAGAGTCAATTAAAATGGAGTTTAGAGGACATTAAGGAGGTAGAGCCTATGTCTCCTGTCTCAATTCTTGGAAAAGTACTGAACCTGCTTGTTGCCAAATCCCAAATATCCTGCATGAACATTTGGTGCCTACAAGAATAGACTTAAATGGACACTCTATCTAGCACTAACCTTAGCAACCAATCATATATAGGACATGTTACTGTAACTCTGCCAACACCAATCACAAGACTTTACACATTGTGTAAGGTATATTGTTTTTAATATGACTAAAATTCCTCCTTTGTCCTTAAAAACCTAACTTCCTATGTCTCTTGAGAGCACAATCTGGATTACTGCCTGAATTTGTCTTGCAAATTGCAATTCTAAGACCCCAAATTAAAGCTGTGTTTCACAGCCTTGCCTTGTGCAACATCACTATCCTTGAACATTGATTGACTATTTGAACTTGGTAAATAATAGATTTTTACTCTCCTGAGCTAGAAGATAATAAAAAGAATCTTTATTCCCCAAATGATAATTTATCTCTTTATAGATTGTAGAACTGGGAGAGTTGTTTTAGAAACAGTTTTTGTCCTCAGACATAGAAATGGAAAGAAACTCAGGGAGCTGGGCTAGTGGAAAGCTAGGTAGTGGCAGTTCCCTGCCAGAGCCAAGTGACCTGACTTTTCTATTTGGTCCCAGTATTGGAGCAGAACATGGGCATCATCCTGTCTACTGAGGGTGGTTCTTTTCCCATTTAATTGCTGGAAGACAGGATCCAAAGTGTGACTTAGAGAACAAGATTAAGGTAGACTCTAGTCCATCTCTGATCCTGATCTTTTCTACCCTTTCCAAAATTTTACATAGACATCATCTACCTCTTTGAGGATTGGAAATTAATTTCTATAATTTGGGGGATATCAAAGAACTCATTGGTATCTTTTTGCTCCTTCAGAGCTGTTTGTCTTTAATTTTTTTCATCCCTGGCTGCCTTTTTTTTTCTTCTCGAAATTTTTATTTAAATTTTAGTTAGTAAATATACAGTGTAATGTTAGTTTTAGGTGTAGACTTTAGTGATTCATCACTTTCATACAACACCCAGTTCTCATCACAACCAGTGCCCTCTTTAATACCCACTTAACCCATCTCCCCTCCTCCAGTAACCACCAGCTTGTTCTCTAGAGGTAAGAGTCTATTTCTTGGTTTGCTGTTCTTCCCCACCCCACATGTTCATTTGCTTCTTAAATTCCACATAAGTGAAATCATATGTATATATCTTTCTCTGACTTATTGTTTAGTATAATACACTGTAACTCCATTCACATCACTTCAAATAGCAACATTTCATTCTTTTTTATGGCAGAGTAATATTCCAATGTATACTTATACCACATCTTCTTTATTCATTCATTAAGTTGATGGACATTTGGGCTCTTTCCATAATTTGGCTATTGTTAATATTGCTGCTATAAATATCAGGGTGCATGTGTCCCTTCGAGTATTTTTGTACCCCTTGGGTAAATACCTAGTAGTGCAATTGCTGGATCATAAAGTAGTTATATTTTTAGCTTTCTTTTTTTAATATTTTTAATTTTTATTTATTTATGATAGTCACAGAGAGAGAGAGAGAGGCAGAGACACAGGTAGAGGGAGAAGCAGGCTCCATGCACCGGGAGCCTGATGTGGGATTCGATCCCGGGTCTCCAGGATCGCGCCCTGGGCCAAAGGCAGGCGACAAACCGCTGCGCCACCCAGGGATCCCTATTTTTAGCTTTCTAAAGAACCTCCATATTGTTTTCCAGAGTGGCTGCACCAGTTTGCATTCCCACCAACAGTACAAAAGTTTTCCTTTTTCTTCTCATCCTCACAAACTTCTGTTGTTTCCTGTGTTAATTTTAGCCATTCTGACTGGTGTGAGGGGATAGCTCATTATAGTTTTGAATTGTAATCCCCTGATGAATGATGTTGAGCATCTTTTCCTATGTTTACTGGCCATCTGTATGTCTTCTTTGGAAAAAAAAATGCCTACTTATGTCTTCTGCCCATTTTTAAACTAAATTATTTGGTTTTGAGGTGTTGATAAGTTCTTTATAGAATTTGGATATTATCTCTTTATTAGATATGTCATTTGCAAATATCTTCTCCCATTCTGATTGTTGTCTTTTAGTGTTATTGTTCCTTTACTGTGCAGTAGACTTATTTTGATGAAGTATCAATAGTTTATTTTTGCTTTTGTTTCCCTTACCTCAGGAGACATATCTAGAAAGAAGTTGCTATGGCTAATATCAAAAAGGTTACTGCTTGTGTTATCCTCTAGGATTTTTATGGTTTCCTGTCTCACATTTAGGTCTTTAATCCATTTTAAATTTATTTTTGTGTTTGGTGTAAGAAAAAGGTCCAGTTTCATTCTCTTGCATGTTGCTGTCCAGTTTTCCCAACATCATCTGTTGATGAGACTATCTTTTTTTCCATTGGATATTCTTGTCTGCTTTGTCAAAGATTGGCCACATAGTTGTGGGTTCATTTCTGGATTTTCTATTCTGTTCATCACTGGCTGTTCATCACAATTATTTTAGCCAAATGTCATGGCATGTGTGGGTACTTGCAAGTGTGACAATGTTCTTTTCTTTTTGTGGCCACAAATGTTTATACTTGCTTTATTTTGAGGCCCCAAAAAGATCTCAGCTGCAGACTTTTTTACCTACAAATTCAGCAGAGAAAGCAGAATTGTTTCTTAGGGTAAATGTAGCTATGTGTTCTTATTTTCTATGCACAAAAGGCTATAATGTACTATAAGTTTGACATCTATCATAAGAAATAAAAATCTCTGTAGTCCAGAAAATACAAAGTTCAATAAAAGAAAAATTATTATCAGGTGGAAGACACAGATTCGCATTGTTTTTCCTGTGACTTTATTTCTGTGTAACATCTGAGTAAATCATAAAACAAAGTATCTGGACTTGATAAGTTGTTCTCAAATTTTCAGAGAGCAGAGTTTCTGGAGATCAGTCTAATTTTGTAGAATAAGGATTTAATACCATCAAACAAATGGGTACGAAATGTATAATTAGGTTATATAATAAATCACATGAAGAGACCATGAAAAGCAATATAACATGCCCATTCAAGCAGTCATAGTATAACACTGAAAAGTTTATGAAAAAGAGCTTAAAATTCCAAGTATCTTTTTTTACACTGGAGGAAATGCCAGTGTCTAACATTAGACAAAGGGGTTTAAGTCTAATGTGTTGAAAACTGGGATTCTAAGGAAGCACTGTTTAAGAACCTCTGGACTGCATATTCAAGCTCTAAAATGTCTAAAATGCCTTGTGACCAAATGTTACTTGTTCTGATTATAATTGCTTTTCACATACTAGGTATTTTACAACTTTCTGTGAACACTCAAAGCTTTCAAAGAGATAACCATTCAAAGTGGAAATTCAGGTACAAACTATGCTCTGAACTAAAAACCTATGCTTCTGGAATATAGTGACATCTTCCAGTGCTACTCAAATGTCTCCATGGAAACACTACTTCCCACAGAGAAAAGTATAAGTGTACCTCAACATATGGGTATTCTAAGGCCCATTATATGTGCATGATATCTTTGAAATCTGGATTCTGTCTTTAAGAATTCTTAAAATTTCTTACAAAAAGTTTAAGTTACTTATCACCAGAAGAAAAAAAAATGCTAAAGGTGGAATAGAGTCCAGACAGTTGTACTCTTCCTCTTGAGACCTGTTATTCTATGAATGGTGAGAGGTGGGGGGTGAACATTCTCAAATTTACTAGCCTCATCTTGATTCAGGACCTGTTTTTATCTATCTAGTACAGATCTATCATCAAAATGCCACTACAAGGACAAAGAATTTTAATTCAACCACAACAACAGTGATAGCTCTGTTATAGATGAACTGCTGTGTGCAGGGAAAATTAAAAATAAGACTTTGTTAAATGTTTGTGTACAGATTAACACTAGACTGTCTGCATCCATGTGTAGACTCCATTCCTAAGTGACTCATTATGTAACCTTGGGATCATTGCTTTTAGTGAAAATGGAAATATAATTTTTCTAAACAGAGAGGAAACTCTCTTTTGTGATGCCTGAATCCTAGATGAAAGGAAACTGATAAAAGGGCAGAAGTAAAGAGTATATTAATACATGCTCTCCTTTCCAAGGTAGTATTTTAAGGCAATCTTGAGCTACTATTGAAGTTTTTTAAGCTTCTTAAAAACATTCCTGAATATTCACATGGTTGATATAACAAATACACCTATACTTTGGATTACTTCAAGTTTTTCATTTTACTTTCATTATTCAGTTCAACACTGAATGTCTGTCTAAGATATTGTCTTATTCCCCAAAAATGAAAGGGAAATTACCTGTTTTGCAAGTTCAAGATTAAATAGATGCAAAGGAAAGTACATCTTCTATTACCACCTCAAAATCTCTTGCTACTTTGGCTTTTTATGTGAACCATTCTTTCATTAATTCATCCAATAAATAATTTTAAAATTTCTATAATCTTTCAGACTGCTGCAGGTACTGAAGAAACAGTTAAACAACACAAAGCCCCAGTCCTTGATGAGTGGACATACCAGAGGCAGGAAAGGGCATATACAAAACTAGTGATTGCTGTACAAAAAAATAAGCAGGATACAATAAAGAGTGCCCAGGCAAAGTTATTTAGAAAGAGTGTTCTTGAACAGCCTATAAAAGAGGCTTAACAATGATTTCATAAATTTAACACCAAAGACAACAAAAGCAAAATTAAATAAGTAGGACTACATCAAACCACAAAGTTTCTGTATAAGAAAGGAAACCATTGATAAAATGAAAAAGCAACATACAGAATGGGAGAAAATATTTGCAAATCATATTCTGTTAAGATGTTAATATCCAAAATATATGAAGACCTTCTACAACTCAATAGCAAGAAAGCAAATCTGACCGAAAAATTGGCAGAGGATCTGAATAGACATTTTTCCAAAGACAACACACAGATGGGCTAACAGGTATATGAAAAGGTGATCAACATCACTAATTATAAGGGAAATGCAAATTAAAGCCACAATGAGATATCACCTTATATCTCTTAAAATGATTATCATCAAAAAGAAATAACCAGTGTCGTTAAAAATGTGGAGAAAAGGAGACTGCTGTACACAATTGGTAGGAATATAAACTGATATAGCCATTATATCAGTGGGAAAAAATATGGTGGTTTCTCCAACTAGCATATGATCCAGCAATTCTACTTCTGAATATCCAAAGAAAACGAAGTACTCTTGAAAAGATATGCACACATCCATCATCCATGTTTATTGCAGCATCATTCATAATAGCCAAGAAGAGAATAACTTGTCTATCAATAGACAAATAGATCAAGAAAATTTGGTACACACACACTCACAGAATATTTAGCCATCCAAAAATTTAAAAATCTGTTATTTGTGACAGTGTGGATGGACTTTAAGGGCAGTATGCTAAATAAGTTAGAGAAAGATGAGTACCATAAAATCTCATTTATATGTGGTATCTAAAAAGATAAAACGACAAAAACGAAAGCCTACCAAACTCCTAGATACAGAGAACAGATTGGTGGTGGCCACAGGCAGGAGCCATAGTTGGGAGTGGGGCACAAAATGGGTGAGGTTAGTCAAAAGGTACAAACTTCCAATTTTAAGTCCTTGAGATATAATGTAAAATATATAAAAGAGAGGACAGACAGACATATATGTGAACAGCAACCTGAAAGAAGGAGAGAAAAATGCTAGAAATCTGGAGGAAAGATGCTCCTTGCTTCAGGGGAAATCAAAGAGGAGCAAGAAAGCACTATAGCTGAAGCAGATTGATCAAAGAGGCTTGTGGTAAAAGAATTTGGAGGGTTGGGTAGGGCCAGATCCTGTATGGCCTTGGCAGCCTTTATTGAGGAATTTAGATTTTTTTCCTTTAAGTATTATGGGAAAATACTGAAGAAATTTGAAGAGAAAAAAATATAATACCACTTTTAAAGGACCACTTTGGTTGTTGTGTAGAGAGAATAGTCTGTGGAGAAGCAGGAGACAGGAAACTAGTTAAAAAAGCTGTTTAGGTCTAAGACAAGAAATTATGATGGCTTAAGTTGGACTGGAAGCTGTGAAGATGGTGGGAAATGGTTGGATTTGGGTTATGCTTGAAAGTAGAGTTCATAGATGAATTTTGCAGTGGGTTGAATGGTGGTTCAAAAAAAATCTATATCTATATCCATCTTCATCCTAACCCCTGGAACCTGGAAATATGACTTTATTTGGGGGGAAAAAGGAGAGAGCCTTTGCAGATATAATTAAAGATCTCTAGATGAGATCATTCTGGATTATCCATGTATACCCTAAATCCAATGCCAGTATCCTTATAACAGACAGAAGATACATAAAAATAAATCATGACCATAATGATAAAAGCAGAGATTTAAGTTACGTGGCCACAAGCCTAGGAAGGCTTGAAGTCACCAGAAACTGGAAGAGATAAGGAAGTTTTCTCCCCTAAGGCCTTTGGAGGGCACAGAGTCCTAGTAACACACCTTGATTTCAGACTTGAGACCCGAAGACCAGTAATATAATTTTTGTTTTAAGCTACCAAGTTCGTGGTAATTTGGTACAGCATCCCTAAGAAATTGGATATGCTATATGAGATGAATCTACAACTCAAGGGAGAGGCCAAGGGTAGAGATGGACACTAGTAGTTGTCTGTATCTAATTACATTGAAAACAAGGACTCTTAATGTAATACACAGGGAGTCAGTGAGATAAAGAGAAAGGAACTGGTGCCTATTCCAGGAGTACTCCAACACAAAGAGATTAAAATAAAAAAAGAAGAAACAACACTCACAAAAGTGTAATAGGAGAACCAAAGGAAAGAGTGATTCCACTGAAGCTAAAGTGTGTCAAGGAGAGAGTAACCAGCTTTATAAATGCTGCCAAAAGGTTGAGTGAAATGAGGAGTAAGACTTGACCACTGGATTCACCAAGGTGGAGACTGCTTGTGATCTTGTCAAGAATAGTGTCAGTGATGAGACAGGAAATAATTTTAAGAAACTTCCCAAAGTCATTCAGCTAAAGAAATTGCAAGGCTTTATGAGACAGAAAAGGTTACACATTGTCAAGTTTTATAAATTCCATTCTTCTTTGTTACACGGATTGAAAAGAGGTATCATTTATTTCCTACCCATTTCTTCTCCCTTCCCTTCTATTCCCTTTCACTATCATTTAGTAGAATGCTACTCATCTAGTTTATTGGTATAATCATATTATGATTCATAGATATTGTTTATTGGATGTCTACTATGTGCTAGACCCTGCACTGAAGGATCTACTATATAATCTTACCTTCTATCAATTTTGAGAAGACTTTATTCTAGTTCTACTGATGAGAAAAATCAAATCATCTTTGGGGCTTAATGCTTTAGCATACTTAGAACCTCTAACATTAAATGATTCCATATCTAAGGTCCAAGTCTTTTTGCATTACTTTTGGGTAGGGAATGGATACAATATTTTTTGTTGGAGAGATAAAGATATATTCCTTATTGTCCTTCCATTTCCACTTGGGATTTCTAGTGATTGAAATTTCTAAGACTAGAGATATTAAAGATTAAGATACATCTGAAATATTTACCTTTCTCCTGACAAGATGTAACACCCATAAGAAGAAAATAATGTTATGGAGTAATTATTATATACCAGGAATTGTGCTAAATGTTTTATGTACATGAATTAATACAACCCATGCACCGTGAGGCCCAGAGCATTTAAGTGATTTAACCAAGGATCGCATCTAGTAAGAGGCAAGACTAAAATCTGAATACAGGTCAATCTAGTTTTGAAAATCAAGTCTCAGAGAGCCAGGAAAGATGGCAGAGTAGAAAGACCTTAACCTCACCTTGTTCCATTATACACCTAGAGAACACTCAAATCAGTGTAAATGACCCAAAGACTAGGACAAACTCCACAACTAAATGTAGAGAAGAGGCCACAATGAAGAGGGTAGGAAGAGTGGAGACACAATGGGGAGTTAAATGGACCTACAGGTCTTTCCACAGAAATGAAAGAACCATGGATATGGAAAGGGGAATGAAACAGACCTTCACACCAGCGAGCCCATGTGGAGAAGACAAATTCTCATAATATTTGGTTTTGAAAATAAGAGGAGCTGAATTTAGTGAGTTCTTATAAGCAGTGGGACTTAAAGCATAGAATTTGAAAAAACAATGGGCTTGGTTCTGTGAGAGCCTGGAGGGCAATAGGAAGCTGAGTCCCCACCCTTAAAGAGTCAGCACAACAAACAGCCTGCAGAGATACAGCAGGGAAGCAGCAGTCTGAAAAATGCCTAGGACATATGGAAGGGAGAATAATTTACTCCTCTCAGAGGTGTCACAGAGAAACAGATTGCTGAGAATTTCCCTAGGAAAAAAGAAACCAGCAGGCACTATTTCCCTTCCCCACCCCAACATAAACACAGAACCACTTGCATGAACCAGTGCTGTACCACTAACTAACCTGCTTACATCAATCACCATCCTCTGGGCTTTGGCATATCTGCCATTCAGTCACACTTATCTCAGTCTCCTCACCTAGAAAACCAGTGAAAACCTTGCCAACACTGTGACTCCCCAGTGGCACACTTTGTAGGACCTCAGTCACAATGGAAGTGGCAGCAGTGGGCACTGTGGAATACTAGCATGAACCTTGTTAAAAGTGCATGCCCTGCTTTAGATAGCCTAGTCCCCACAGCAGTGGTAGGTCACCTCTTGTGGGCATGCAAAACATGTGGGCACTGTGCACCCTGTTCCTTTCAATAGAACAAACCAAGGCCACAAGTCTGGCAGTGGACAAGCTGCTCTGAAGGGCCAGCACCATTCCAAAAAGTCACTCTAGTCCTAGGATGAGGGGAAGATAACTATACACACCAGTCAGATTATAGCCCCAGCAGTGAGCATGGGATAGACAGTTGGTTTGACTCCATGCCCCACCCAGAAACAAAGTCTTCTCAGGAGACAACACAGGGAAAACATCTCACAATTTGATGCTATGTCATCTCTGGCAAACACATGGTCTGACTCAATTCAAGCCCAAGGTGGCCCCGAACTAGTCCACTAGTCAGGCAGGGAACAAAAACTTATCACAATAGTCAAAGAGAGCCACTACAGACAATTGGACTGAAGGAAAAAGTGTCCAAGACTCAAGAACAGGACATGTGCAACATACATAGGAGATACCCCTGGAGCACCAGGTTATGGTGAACAGGGGACACTTCACTACAAGGCACTATAGGACCTCTTCTTTATAAGGCTACTACTTCCAAGAGCAGGAGACATGGCTGACTTTCCTAAGAAACAGAAACAGATACAAAGAGTTAGACAAAATGAGGAGAGAGAGAAATAGGTTACAAATGAAAGAACATGACAAAAATCACACCAAGAGACCTAAGTGAAATGAAGATAAGTAATAGACTGATAGAGAATTTAAGATAATCATCATAAAGATACTTACTCACTGGACCTAAGAAAAGGGTAGAGGACATCACTGAGACCTTTAACAAAGAGCTAGAAAAGAACAAATCAAAGATAAAGAACACAATAAATGAAATTAGAAATACACTAGATGGAATAAATATCAGGCCAGAAGAAGCAGAAGAATTAATTAGTGACCTGAAGGAAAGAGTAATAAAAAGTAATCAAGCCAGCAAATGAGGAAAAAATAATATGCAAAATGAGAATAGACTTAGGGAACTCAGCAACACCATCAAGTAGAATATCGGCACTATAGGGATTCCATAAAAGAGAAAAAAAGAGGCCATAAATTTATTTGAAGAATTGCTAAAAACAACCCTAATCTGGGGAAAGAAACAGATATCCAGACCCAGGAGGCACAAAAATCCCTCAACAAAATCAACTTAATAAGGTCTATACCAAGTTATATAGCAATGAATATGGCATAGAGTAGTGACAAAGAGAATTTTAAAAGGAAACATATACAAGGGAAACCCCACAAGACTATAAGCTGAGTTTTCAGCAGAAGCTTTACAGACCAGAAGATAGTGACATGCTATATTCAAAGCACTGAAAGGAAAAAGTCTGAAGCCAAGAATACTTTATCCAGCAAAGGTATCGTTCGGAATAGAATGAGAGTTTCCCCAGACAAACAAGGAGTTCAAGAACACTAAAGCAGCATATTTAATAAGACATGTTAAAGGGGACTGACTGGAAAGTAAAGACCATGTGCATGCATAAAAAGAGTAGGAAGCACAAAAGTAGTAAAATTAAGTACATCTATAAAAATCAGTTGAGAGACTCATAAAGGATGTAGAGGATGACACTATATACCTACAACAAAGGGGGAGGAGGAAGAATGGGTTCAAATATAAGAACTCATCAATGTAATATGGACTGTGATATGCAGAAGAGGTTATATATAAACCAAATGGTAACCACGAATCAAAAACCCATAACAGATACACAAAAAGTAAAGAGAAAGGAATCTAAATATATAACTAAAGAATGCCAGCAAACAGTGAGAACAGAGAACAGAAAAAAACTACAAGAACAACCACAAAACAAGTAACAAAATGGCAATGAATGCATACCTATCAATAACTACTTTGAATGAAAATGGCTAAATACTGTAATCAAAAGATACAGGATGAGGAAGTGGATTAAAAAAAGATCTATCTATATTCTGCTTACAAGAGACCCATTTCAGACCTAAAGACACATACAGATTGTAAGTGAGGGAACAGAGAAACATTTATCATACAAATGCATGTGAAAAGAAAGCAGGGTAGCAATAACTACATTGAACAAAATAGACCTTAAAACTGTAACAAGAGACAGAGAAGGACACTATATAATAATAAAGGGAACAAACAAAAAGATGTAAAATTGTAAATATGGACTCAAAATGGGAACACCCAAATATATAAAACAGCTGATAACAAAGTAATCAGTAATAGGATAGTAATAGGGAACTTTAACACCCCACTTTCACCAATGGGCATCTATGTAGAAAATCAACAAGAAAACTATAGCTTTGAATGAGACATCAAACCAGAAGAATCTAACAGATATGTTCAGAATATTCGATCCTAAAACAGCAAAATACACATTCTTTTCAAGTACACATGGACATTCCCCGGAATAAATCATATATTAAACCACATAACAAATCTCAACAAACTCATAAAGTTGAAGTTATACATACTTTTTGCCACAAAAAAAATCAACCACACACACAAAGAAATCTAGAAAGACCACAAATACATGGAAGTTAAATAACATAGTACCAAACAGCAGATGAGTCAACCAAGAAATCAAAGTGGAAATAAAAAAATACACAGAGGCAAAGGACTAGGAAAACACAACAGTGCAAAATCTTTGGGATGTAACAAAAGTGGTTCTAAGAGGAAAATTTATAACAATACAGACCTACTTTGAGAAGTAAGAAAAATGTCAGACAACCTAACCTTACACCCAAAGGAGCTAAAAAAGGAACAAAAAACATAAAAACAGCTGAAGGATATAAGTAAAAAAGAGTACGTAAGAAATGAAACAAAAAAACATTAGAATAGTTCAAGATAAAAAAATGATAAACCTCTAGCTAATCAAAAACAAAACAACAAAAAAGAGGACTAAAAAAAATCAGACATGAAAGAGAAGAAATTACAACCAACACCACAGAAATACAAAAGATTACAAGATAACATTATGAAAAAAAATACATGCCTAAAATTGGACAACCTAGAAGAAATGGATAAATTCCTAGCAATAAGTAATCTACCAAAACTGAAGCAGGAAGAAGATTTGAACAGAACAATTACCAGCAATGAAATTGAATCAGTAATCAAAACTCTCGAAAGACCAAAAGTCAAGACCAGACAGCTTCATAGGTTAATTTCACAAAATATTTAAAGAAAAGTTCATCTATTCTTCTCAAACTTTTCCAAAAAAAAAGAAGGAAGAAGAAAGAAGAAAGAAGAAAAAAGAAGAAGAAGAAGAAGAAAGAAGAAGAAGAAGAAGAAGAAGAAGAAGAAGAAGAAGAAGAAGAAGAAGAAGAAGAAGGAAGGAGATGAAAAAGAAGAAGAAGAAGGAAGGAGATGAAAAAGAAGAAGAAGAAGAAGGAAGGAGATGAAAAAGAAGAAGAAGAAGAAGAAAGAAGAAGAAGAAGAAGAAGAAGAAGAAGAAGAAGAAGAAGAAGAAGAAGAAAGGAAGGAAGGAGGAGGAGGGCGGGAGGGGGAGGGGGAGGAGGAAGAAAACTTCCATATTCATTCTCTGAGGCCAGCATTACTTTGATACCAAAACCAGAAAAAGACACTACAAAATAAGAGAACTACAGGTCAAGATCTCTGATGAACATAGATGCAAAAATCCTCAACAAAATCTTAACAAACTGAATCCAACAATACATTAAAAAAAAATCATTCACCATGATCAAGTGGGATTATTTCCCAGGATGCAAGGGTGGTTCAATATTTGCAAATCAATCAACTTGATACATTACATCAACAAGAGAAAAGATAAAAACCATATGATCATTTCATTAGACAAGAAAAGCACTTGACAAGTACAACAACCATTCAGGATAAAAGCCATCAACAAAGTAGGTTTAGAAGGAACATGCCTCAACACAATAAATATGATATATGAAAAACTCAAAGCAAACATCATACTCGATGGTGAAAAACTGGAGCTTTTCTCCTAAGGTCAGGAACAAGACAAGGATGTCTACCCTCACTACTTTTATTCAACGTAGTACTGAAAGTCCAGCTATAGGAGTCAAACAACAACAACAAAAACAAATACACAAAAAGCATCCAAACTGATGAAGTAAAACTTTACCTATTTGCAGAAGACATAATACTATATATATGTGTGTGTATATATATATATATATATATATATATATATACACACATACATATAAAATCTTAAACATTCTACAAAAAAAAAACCAAAAACAAAAATCAAAAACAAAACAAAAAACCTCCTAAAAATGATAAATGAAATCAGTAAGGTAGGGGGATACAAAAATCAATGTACAGAAATTTGTTAAATAATAATGAAGCAGAAAGAGAAAAAGAAAATAATACCATTTATAATTACACCAAATAGTATGAAACACCTAAAAATAAACTTAACCAAGGAAGTAAAAGACCTGTACTCTGAAAACTATAAAACATTAATGAAAGAAATTTAATACAACACAAATACTTTGTTTTATAAGATATTCCATGTTCGTGAATTAAAAGAATATTGTTAAGAGGTCCATGCTACTCAAAGCAATCTATGATTCAATGTAATCCCTATCAAAATGCCAGTCATTTTTCACAGAACTAGAACAAAAATCCTAAAATTTTTATGGAAATACAAAAACCCCAAGTAGCCAAAATAAATAAATAAAATCTTGAAATAGAAGTACAAAGCTGGATATATCACATTCCAGATTTGAAGTTATACTACAAAGTTGTAGTAATAAAAACAGTATGATTATGGCATAAAAATACACATATAGATTAACAGGACAGAAGAGAGAGCCCAGAAATAAACCTATGATTATACAGTCAATCTTCAATGAAGAAAGCAAGAATACATGATGAGAAAAAGTCTCTTACATAAATGGTACTGGAAAAACTGGGCACCTACCTATAAAAGAATGAAAATGGACCATTTTCTTATACCATACACAAAACTAAATTTAGAATGGATTAAGGATCTAACTATGCGATATGAAACCATAAAAATCTTAGAGGAGACCACAGGCAGTAATTCCTCTGACATCGGTCATAGCAACTTCTTTCTAGATAAGTCTTCTGAGGCAAGGGAAACAAAAGTAAAAACAATTGAGATTACATCAAAATAAAAAACTTCTGCACATCAAAGGAAACAAGCAGCACAACTAAAAGGCAACCTACCAGATGGGAGAAGATATTTGCAAATGACATGTCTGATACATGTCTGATGTTTCTCATTCCTTTGACATTGGGTTAGTATCCAAAATATATAAAAAATTTATACAACTCAACACCAGGAAAATGAACAATCCAATTTAAAAACAGGCAGAATGGGGATCCCTGGGTGACTCAGTGGTTTAGCACCTGCCTTCAGCCCATAGCGTGATCCTGGAGTCCCAGGATCAAGTCCCACCTCGGGCTCCCTGCATGGAGCCTGCTTCTCTCTCTGCCTGTGTCTCTGTCTCTCGCTCTCTCTGTGTGTCTCTCATGAATAAATAAATAAAAACCTTTAAAAAATAAAAACAGGCAGAAGACACGAACAGACATTTCTACAAAGAAGACAACAGATGGCAGACACATGAAAAGATGCTCAACATCACTAACCATCATGGTCAATGAGATATCCCTTTACACCTGACAGCATGGCTGAAATAAAACAACAAAAACACAGGGAACCAGAAATGTTGACAAGGTAGTAGAGAAAAAGGAACTCTTGTGCACTGCTTGTTGGGATGCAAATTGGTGCAGGTATTATAAAAAGAGTATGGAGGTTCTTCAAAAAGTGAAAAATAGAACGATCATATGATCCAGAAATTCCAGTACTAGGAATTTACTCTAACAAATACAGAAACACTAATTTGAAAAGATGTATGGACTTCTATGTTTATTTTTTTATTTTTTAAATTTCTTTTTATTGGAGTTCAATTTGCCAACATATAGCATAACACCCAGTGCTCATCCCATCAAGTGCCCCCCTCAGGGCCCGTCACCCAGTCACCCCCATCCCCCGCCCACCTCCCTTTCCACCACCCCTTGTTCATTTCCCAGAGTTAGGAGTCTCTCATGTTCTGTCTCCCTTTCTGATACTTCCCACTCATTTTCTCTCCTTTCCCCTTTATTCCCTTTCACTATTTTTTATATTCCCCAAATGAATGTGACCATATAATGTTTGTCCTTCTCTGATTGACTTATGGAACTGGAGGGTATTATGCTGAGTGAAATAAGTCAATAAGACTTATATGTTTATTGCAACTTATTTACAATAGCTAAATTATGGAAACAGCCCAAATGTCCATTAAAGGACGAATGGATAAAGAAGTGGTATATGTATGTGTGTATTAGTTGTAGAAATGAATGAAATTTTGCTATTTGCAACAACATGGATGGATCTAGAGTGTATGATTCTAAGTACATAAGTTAGAAAAAGAAATAAAAACCATACAATTTCACTCATATGTAGAATTTAAGAAACAAAGCAAATGAACAAAGGAAAAAGACAAAAAAAAAACAACAAAACAAAACAAACAAAACCTAGACTCTTACCTATAGAGAGCAAATTGTTGGCTGCCAGATGGGATGTGGCAGGGGGGATGGATGAAATAGGTGAAGAGGATTGAGTACACATACCTTGATGAGCACCGAGTAATGTTGAATCACTATATTGTACACTTGAAACTAATATAACACTGCATGCTAATCATATTGGAAAAATAAAAAATATATAAAAGATATCCAGAATACATAACCTCTGTACAAAGAAAAATGTAAAAATTCTAGATGATGTTTGATCACACTACATCATTTAAAACAAAAGGTCATCAGTTAAAAGTTTTATTAATTTTCTCATTCCTTTGACAGTATTGGGAACTAATGTTTACAGTTAGTTCCGTTGCATTTATGGCAGAGGATCTTTTTTCAAAACAGAGGAACCAATTTCCCATAAATGTAAGAGCACTCTATTATCAGGAATAATTATGTTTTTAATTTGTTGTAGAACAAATGTACAACTGTACTTATTTTCTACTCTACATTATTTATAAGGCTAACATCTATACATAGAACAATCTTTCACCCATCTCACATCTTATTCAAGGGTTTTTTCCCTCCCACCTCATTTCTGACTTAGGAAAGTACAAGAATTTCAGACAAGGTACCCATGTGTTTTTCAATGGGATCCTTTAATCCCCCCTCCTTGGGAGTCTCTGAAATTTCTTTAAATTATATACTTAATGCAGCAGAGAAGCTGGATTTTGTACGTAAGGACTGCAACATCTGAAATGGTATCCCAATACCTGCAACAGGAGGTAGGCAGTGATCTTGTACATGATATTCTTAGAGGTAATGCATGAACTTATTTATAAACTGTTGGACAGTATTAATGTCAGCCATCTCTTAAAAGTGAGCCTATAAATACTGTTGTATAATTTTCTTTGGTCAGAAACATTTGGACTAAGTAGTGCCACACTACTAAGTAGTAGTCCAAATATTTGGACTAAGTAGTGTCAGGATTGTCTTCAGTGACATTTAGTAAACTGTCTTTAGCTTATGCCATTACCAAAAATTTTTTATAATGCAACAGAATACCTTGCAGTTGTCACACTTTAAACTTCACATGAGGGATTCTTCACTATTCTTCTGGAACCCAGTCTAGCAAAATTAGAGGAAAGGCCTTAAGGAGATTTATTTCTGTTAAGAGAAAAAGCCTTTATTTTCAGATTCAACAGTCGAATCCACTACAGATAACAAATAGTGTCCACTATCTCAACCCTTCAGAGTTTACAGTGTTGGAGTCCATTTGTGCTTTCTGTGGAGGCAGTTGGATAAAATTAAGCAGCTAAAATTTCTAATCCCATGCAGCTCCTAAATAATTAGTTTGTAAATTGACCTGCAGACTCAAACTATTCTGTAGATTTGTTGTTGGTTTTCCTGTGTAGTTGTATTTTTTTTGTAAACAGGTGAAATTTCCAACCAGGCACATGTCATTCAATTTTTTGTCAATCACACAGTTGTATAAAGCAGCAAAACTGAAGAGAACAATGATTGTTGTACACACTCTAAATTGCTTTACATAGTTTCATTTGAGAAAATTGATCTAAGAATCTTGACTTATATATTACTATATATAAACAAAAGAGGAAATAAAGAGAAAAGTTGATTTAAAGATCACATGGAAAACCTCAAAAGGAAGATTTAGTAGTATATAAGGGATTCCTAGTCCCATTAGGTACTAAGCCATAAAGTCACTATACTTAAAAGCAGTAAATAGGCACACACAGAGAAAGACCATTGGAATAGAAGACAAAAGTCAAGAAACAGACCCAAGTGCAATATGAAGATTTAGTAGTTTATAAAGATGGGCTTTTTAATTATTGATGTTGGAACAAAGAAAAGTTTAGATCTATTCCCCACACCACAGATTAAATCTCAAACTGATCAGCTATGTGCTAAAATAAAAAATAAGTACCAGAAAAGCATAAGTGAAGTCTTTTACTTCCTGGAATTGAAGGTTTTCCTAAATAGGGCTCTACGTTTTAATCATATAGTGTAGATAAAATGCAATTATTTTCAGCAAGCTCCTATACATACCATGAAAACTCAGAGTACCTATTTGCCTTAATATAAACATTTTCAACGTGAGCTAGGATATAAAATGTTGAGAAGCACTGCTTTACACAATTACTTTTTTCCTACTTTTTCTACACATTCTAGACACTTAAACTTTTGTTAGAATTCCTCTATTTTTAGGAAGAAGTTAAAAATCAACCAGTTAGTACATTTGTAGACAAATGACAAGGAATCATTACATGAGAAACTTTTTACTTTTGCAATGAATAACATGTTTTTGCTCCTTGACAGTGCCAAAATACTTTCCTTAAGAATTGTATTTATTTGAATTCAAGTATCGTTATAAAAAAGGCTTTTATTCTTTTACTTCAATGTTCAATTCTACATTTAACGTACTTCAGAATTCAAGTTTACACAAAATTGTTATTTTGATGTAGTCCCAATCGTTCATTTTTCCTTTTATTTCCCTTGCTTTGGGAGACAGATCCAGAAAAATGTTTCTAAGGCCAGTGTCAAAGAAATTACCACCTATGTTCTCTTCTAGAAGTTTTATGGTTTCAGGTCTCACATTTGGGTCTTTAATCCACTTTGAGTTTACTTTCGCATATGGTGTGAGAAAGAGGTCAAGTTTCATTCATGTAGCTGTTGAGTTTTCCCAGCACCATTTATTGAAGAGACTATTTTTTTCCTTAATTGTATATTCTTGCCTAGGTCATAGATTAACTGACCATTTAAGTATTAGTTTATTTCTGGGCTTTCTATTCTGTTCTATTGATCTATGTGTCTATTTTTTGTGACAGTACCATACCATACTGTTTGATTATTATAGCTTTGTAGTGTATCTTGAATATTGGAATTGTGATACCTCCAGCTTTGTTCTTCTTGCTCAAGATTATTTAGGCTTTTTGAGGTCTTTTGTGGCTCCATACAAATTTTAAGATTTGTTCTAGTTTTGTGAAAAATACTGTTGGTGGGATCCCTGGGTGGCGCAGCAGTTTAGCGCCTGCCTTTGGCCCAGGGCGCGATCCTGGAGACCCGGGATCGAATCCCACGTCAGGCTCCCGGTGCATGGAGCCTGCTTCTCCCTCTGCCTGTGTCTCTGCCTCTCCTTCTGCCTGTGTCTCTGCCTCTCTCTCTGTGTGTGACTATCATAAATAAATAAAAATTAAAAAAAAAAAAAAGAAAAATACTGTTGGTATGTTGATAGGAATTTCATTGAATCTATAGATTGCTTTGGGTAGTATGGACCTTTTAATATTAATTCTTCCAATCTATGAGTATGGGAATTTCACATGTTGCTCACTGAAAAATCATGTCCTGCAACACACACCCCTAAGAAAATGGTCTACAAATTCTTATAGGAAAAAAAAAAAGTGTTTAAACCAAGATAATATCTAGAAGCTGTAAATGACATTTCTATCAACAGAAAAAAAAAAAAAGAGTTTCAGTTGTCTTCAAAATATTCTTAGTTCTTGGAATGTAGGTAAAACTTGTGTGATATGGAGATAAATGTCATTTCTCTGAAAAACTGGTTTTAAAATTAATTTTTTTTTCTCTACTATAACCTCCAGTACTATTTCAAGGCATGGTATTACATGGTCAGTTAACAGTTTAGAATTAGATTTAGGAATGAATGTGGTCACTCATTAGAAACAGAGTGCTTCTAAGAGAGTTACAGAGTAGTGTGACATTAGGATTCTACCAACAATAGGTCTTATTTCCCAGAATATGATGGAATGAGAAGCCATTCGAGCCATAAGGGCTCTGAAGAGAACATAAAATTAATTTGTTTCTTCAGATCCGCTACAGATCTTCCTATGTCCTGACAGGCTCATTTTAAGTTGAAAATACTGGAAGTTGAAAATGCATTTAATACACTTCATGTACCAAATATCATAGTGTGTCCTCAGCCTACCTTAAACACACTCAGAACACTTACATTAGTCTACAGTTGGGAAAAATCAGCTAACAAAAAAGATTTTTTTATAATTAAGGGTTGCATATCTTATGTAATTTCTTGAACATGGTACTAGAAGTGAGAGAATAATTCTAAGTGTATTGGTTGTTTACCCTCACGATTGGGTGGCTGACTGGGAGCTGTGGCTTCCTGCTCCTGCCCAACATCATGAAAGAGTATTATACTGTATTTCACTAGTCCAGGAAAAATCAAAATTCAAAATTGGGAGTTTCTACTGAATGCATATTGCTTTTGCACCATCAAAGGGTGAAAAAATTTAAGTTAAACCATTCTAAGATGGGGAGAGTATGTATATCAAAATGGTAACACCCAAGAAAACATTCCTATTATGGCTACATAGTCAAGGAAGAAGTAGACTTTAGGTGCTAATATTTTGTTTCTTACAAAGCAATTTGGTTGTTCTTCTAAAGGCAGATTTTATGCACCAGACAATGTAAATTCTGTGTATGTCATTTATAGGTAGGTTATATTAATTTATTAGTTTATATTGCCCTTGAGATTGGCTGGTTCAGATGGGTCATTTTGCCTTATCTTAGAAATAAGACTATGGACATCTTCTACTAAAGGAATTTAAAGTCCAAATGAGCTATAAATGAAAATAAGAAATGTTGAGGCTAAGAACTCACCACAGGTACTCTTTAAAATCGATTAAGTTGGGGATCCCTGGGTGGCGCAGCGGTTTGGTGCCTGCCTTTGGCCCAGGGCGTGATCCTGGAGACCCGGGATCGAATCCCATGTCGGGCTCCGGGTGCATGGAGCCTGCTTCTCCCTCTGCCTGTGTCTCTGCCTGTCTCTCTCTCTCTCTCTCTGTGTGACTATCATAAATAAATAAAAATTTATTTAAAAAATCGATTAAGTTGGAAGCATTCGTTTGTAGAGGGAATTTCAAAAGAATATGCCGTCTCAAGACATCAAAGAGGTAAAACTTGGTGTTTGTGCTTGGCTGGGTTATAAAATTTTGATTGTTTCAGACATCCTTCAAGGCTAATGGAAGTGGGCTCCAGTGAAATGCCGTTTCTTGGAAATATAGAAAACACTGGAAATGCTTGAAAATGCTCTAGTTTCTATGCGGTCTTTCTTTTCTTCATGCTCATGAAATTACTCAAAATTATCTTCTCAAATTAGAAATGTACTGTGTTCAGAATCAATTTCAACCATAAACCAGTTTAGACAAAAGTTAAAGAAGTTCAGTCCGATACATCTGGTTATCTCCTTTGCTAACAGGGAGATCTTTCAAGGGCAGGGAGGAGGCTGGAGAAAACTTGTTTAGGTCACAGGGCCTGATCCTGCTTCTCCCACTCACTCCAAGAATCTTATGCTGATTAGAACCATCTGGGCTGATTCATGAAAGCTCAGGACAACAGATAGCAAGTTGGGGTCACTACAATGGACCAGTCTTAGGTGGGTAACTGGAAATAGAAGAGAAAGTTGAGAAAGGAAGCAGAGTCGGTACACGGAGCTCTTAGGATTGTCAGCATAAAGGGACCTCATTAGCATCCTTAGTGACTGGAGGCTTCCAGGGCCGAGGATTAGACACCAGATGCTAAGAAAACTTCTAGAACTAGTAACAAATGTAGCTGGAATAGCAAGAGTACACTTTACTATAATAGAAATTAAGATACATTTATTTTTCCCTGTGCTTGCCTGATTACTCTTTATTAAAAAGGAGCTCAAAAGTCTGGTAATTTTGTGGGTGAGTGTGTGTATTTAGGTGTATAGATGTGTGAAGGATTTCTTAAGGATTTAAACCTGGCCATACCTTGACTTTGCAGATTAGATATCAAGAAACTTGAATTTTTCTGATTTGTATTCATCTTGGGAGATCCACTGATCTGAACCCAAAACACTTCAGGACTGGTACCTTGGTGATCTAGAAATACTAGCCCCCCCAGGACTATGTGGTCCTAGTCACAATTTAATTTTTCTTGGTGGCAGACACTAGTCAAGACGATAGTCAAAAGAACAGTCTCTGCCCAGAGCATTCCCAACCCCAAAAAACTCTGAGCAGCATAAGCATCTGCAATTTCAGGTCTCTTTTCCAGAATATAAAACAGCTGAACAATAAACACAAAAACCAGACTGTAAACTAGCAAACCAGTCAGCCAAACAAACACTGAAGAGAGTTTTGAGGATAAATTGCATGTGCTGTGTGGTATTCTAGAAACTTACGGAAATTTATTTTATAGCATTCTAGAAACTCAAGGAAGCTTATTTTATAGCTGATTTTCTGATAGGAGAGTAATAGGCAAATTATGTCTCAAATTCTTTTTTTTAAGATTTATTTATTTTATTTATTTACGATAGACATAGAGAGAGAGAGAGAGAGAGGCAGAGACACAGGAGGAGGGAGAAGCAGGCTCCATGCCAGGAGCCCGACGTGGAACTCGATCCCGGAACTCCAGGATCAGGCCCTGGGCAGAAGGCAGGCGCTAAACCACTGAGCCACCCAGGGATCCCCTATGTATCAGATTCTTAAATTACATCACTAACATCCCAATATCCTCTGAGTGGCCATTGTAACACACTCTTAATTCAGGTAGAAATAATCCTGGCAAAGCAGGCTACTGAAAGAAGCACTGCTTATCTTATTATTATTTTTTTTAACTTCTGAATGCCAGAGTTGAGATTTTAATGATCAGATAGGATGTTCCTGGTTCAGGTGTCTAAACATAAACTCAGAAGGGAACTTCTAATTTGAGGATGAAGATTTACTTATTTAAGAAGCAAGTATGTATAGCAATGTGAAGGTATTTTTCTGGGTGGCTTACAAATATGAATTTCTTTGATTTTCATAAGAGCTCTTTGAGAAAAGGTACTTTTATGATTTCTTTTACAGAAGAAGCAGCTGCCCAGGTTCCCCCAGCAGGTACAAGAGTCAGGATTCAAACCTGGGAAGTCTGATCAGTCATGCTGTGCTGTGCTGCCTCACCTGGACTTGCTGAATATAGACACGTTCTGCGGTAGGGATTACACATTTAATCATGTATGTGACTTACAAGAAGGTTACACAGTAGGTGTGTGTGGCCTCCACCACCTGACTAAAAGCCTCACTAAGGCCACAGCCTTTTTTTTTTTTTTAAGATTTTATTTATCCATAAGAGACACAGAGAGAGAAAGACAGAGAGAGAGAAGCAGAGACAGAAGCATGCTCCATGCAGAGAGCCTAATGTGGGACTCGATCCCGGATTTCCAGAATCATGCCCTGGGCGGAAGGCAAGTGCTAAACCACTGAGCCACCTGGGCTGCCCAGGCCACAGTCTTTGACCAATGCAGCTGAAGGGCTCTCCTGTCAGTGGCTGTCGTATGTATTTCAGAGTTCCTAATATAAATCAGAAAGCTTCTTGGCTTTCTGTTCCAAGTTTGGTCTTTAAGCAGCATGCAATCAGTTTCTTTGGAAAGCGTCGCTTCTTTCTGTAATGCTGCACAAAATTCTGGCTGGCTGCTTTGCTTGCCAACCTCAGGAATCCTGCAGCTTCCTAAGTCTTGAACCTAAGAACCCTGTGACCACATGCTAGTTCATGGCTGTGGTTGCTCTGTAATCATTAGATTCTGCTGTGCTAATAGGTGACGAAAGCACTTGTTCCATCTCCCTTTGGCCAAAAGAACCATTTTCTATCAGACTCTGAGATAAAAATTGATTCCCATTCCATGACATGCTGACATTTTCTGGAAAACGTAGCTTGGGTAACTAGTTTTGTACAAGAAGTGACTCAGAAGTGGCCTTGGGGGAGAATTTCTGTTTAAACCAATAGCATACAGGCTACATCATCATTACACCATCATGGGAACACCAGCATGTAGGTATTACCCTCATCCTAAAATGACCCACAGGAATAATAGTCTTCGTGTATAGTCTTTGCAGGAATACACACACAAAGGAGAGAGGACTTTCCCCCTTTGTGGCTCCCTTGACACAGCATCTGGCTCACTTAATCCTTTGCTCCATCAATTTGACAATTTATTGGTTTGCACAGTTTTTATGGTCATTCTCATAGTATGAATCTATAAAACAAGCATTATGGACCTAATGCTATCACTTCCCAAATTTAGGCCATAAGGCTGATACTTTCTAGTTGGTTCTATACTTGCACATTGATTAACCATCATTCGTGAATGGATTAGACTCATTTACTATAATAATGATCTAATTAAACAAAACCCTCATTACTTAAAGCAAGGGAGTTCTTTAGTGATTCTTTAAGCTTGACTAGCCATTAGAAACATCTAGGGAGCTTTTACACTAAGACTCAGGATGCAACCAAATCAGCTACATCCGTTATTTCAGGGGGTGGGATCCAGGTGTCATACATTTTGAAGTCCCCCAGGGGATTTCAATATGTAGTTGAGTTTGGGAACCGCTGATTTATAGGGAGATTTTTTAAAATATTAGTTATAATAGAGAACACTTGGTATATTATACCTGCTGCATACTAGGTACTGCTGTATTTTATGAATATAAACTCAATTAATTATCACTGTGATCCACTATTGCTACCTCTGTGCTAGTTGATGGAAATGGCCAGAAATTAAGTGATTTGTTCAAAGTCACCGATGCTGTAAGTGGCAGAGTAGTGATTTTTGCTCCATCACTTTGGCTCTTAATTCTTTTATTATCCTGCCTATTTTTATATTTTTAAATAGAGAAGTTGTACAAAGGCAGCAGCAGGCACACATAGGCACATTTCTGAGTGTTTTTACATACAAAAATACGCTGATAATGAAAACTTCCCTCATAAATACCAGTCTTATTAGTAACTGCTTGCTCTATTTTTTATTGCTCTATACTCAGAACAAACCTCTTTTCCCAATATTTATGTAACTGAAATTAAGTCCTATATTATGTACCAGGGACTTGAGCTTAAAATCATTAATATTGGCAATGTGCATTGCTTTGAAAATCTCATATAGTTGTCCTGCCTTTCATGCTCTTAAACAAGTGATTCTCCTCCCCTCCTCCCTTCCAAACAACCAAATGAATCTCCTGCTCTCATTAGAGCCCCACTGTCACAGAACATAAGGAGTGTTCCCCAGTAACTTATGTCATGGGTATTCTTAAGCTATGCTAATCGTCTCTCCAACATTCCTGATTTGCCTCTTTTCAGCTTTCTGGACACCCAAGTTCAGCACAGAAACAAACTGCTCATGCACCTGCAAGACCCAGGGAGGAGAGTTTATCCTCCTCTGGGGTACGTAGCATGAGGAGGAAAACAGGTGTTCTCCCTGTCTTAGACCCCAAGAACAAGAGTGAAGCTCCCATTGCTGCCTTCTCTCTGAAACCTATTTCCACTCTGCCATATAATGATCAGTAACTGACATGAAGCCCTTGAAAACCTGCAGCTGGAGCCACTTAAGTGCCTACTGCCATCTGAGCCTAGCTGAGGGCCCTAAATCATTCCTCCACCAGGAGCATCAGAAAGCCACTCTTAAGTTGGCATATCCACAGTCATTGACCATAGTCTGGCCTTAAACCCCACCCTCGGATAGGCTGTTGACTTACTACTGTGATCATACCTTTCTTTATATCTTAGTTTTAAGAACTCTGTCTCTATTTTTTCCATTCTGTACACTTACCTTCAGGTTCCAGCCTCTGATACAGGCCCCAATCTGAGATAATGGCCCTTTCTTAGTCCCTGCCAGACCTCTGGGGTCTGTAGTCAAAGCCCCTAATTCTCGCCCCCAGCTTGGACTGGCCACCAGTAGCCAGATCTTGCTGATACCTACAGGCTTGCTCTCATGGCCCTCTGCCTATTACTAGGCCCCTCAGAATGTCTTTGCCAATCTTCCCAGAAGTTTTTTTGCTTTAATGTCAACTGCTGAGACTTGTCCCAGTGACTTTCTCTAGCTCTGGGGTTCCAGTGTGCTTCTGCTTACTGATCTTATTCAGCTTGACCCATGTACACATGTCTAGTCTACACTGTCTTCTAATTTCCTAAAGATTCTCAGCAGTGGTTCTTCCACGACACCGTTAGTCCCCCTTATGCTGTATGTGTACTGATCTGTTGCTGACTTCATGCAGAATTGGGGGGGCGGGTAGTCTATTTGAACAGGAGGGCCACACAGCTGAGCCCTTAACTTGGATAACTAATTCATGAATTGGTAGATGCATTGTATCCAAAGCACATGGACCTCTTTTCAATCAAGAGCAGAGATTACCTCATTTATCTCAATTCAGAGCCATTTCCTACATAGCTCCTGGTCAAAGCCTGACAAATCAATCGATATTCAGGGCTGGTAATTTATGAGTCATGAATCATTACACACATTCCCTAAGCTTTCTCTTACTTAGTCAAATCACCAGAAAGTAGCATACCTACATTTTATTATTCTGGATTTCCATACAAATCGCTTTATGGGACTGTGACTTGAATTATGCCACTAACTTGCATCAAGTTTGCTATTATACATGGCTATGTGCAGAATGACCACTGCTATTGAAGACATCATGCATTATGCATATGTTTCTTACATAAAATTCCTTCCAAGTTTAGAGCCAGCCTCAAAATGGTTGGTCTCTTCTGACATACCACCAATATGCTTCTCTACTTTTTTAGATAATGAGGACTGCAATACTCTTTTTGGCCCGGACTCTCTAGTTGTCAGGAAGCTGACAGCTAAATATTCTACTCAGTTGCTGTAGCTTCCTATGGTCTAGATTTGCTGGTATAATTATCTGCTTGGCTTTTCTCATTACCAATCGCATGCCTCCATAACCTCCCTCTCCTTTTTCTTTTGTCCTAATAAGTTTACAGCTTTTTGCTTGGTAGTATGTACTTAAGAATCTAATTTTCTGGAATTTTGAAAATCAACTGATAGTTTTCAATGTGTGACCTTGAGCAAGTTTTCGTAATATTCTCTATGCCTCCCATTTTCACTTACCAAGGATAATAAAACATGGATTAAAAAACAAGGATAATAAAAGCACTTGCCTCATATGGATGTGAAAAATTTTTTAAATGATAAAGTATGGTTCAAATACTGTTATTAATGTGATTTTTTTTTTCCTTTAGAAGAAATTATGGGGACACCTGGGTGGCACAGTTGGTTAAGTATCTGACTCTTGGTTTTGGCTTAGGTTGTAGACTCAGAGTCATGAGATTGAGCCCTGCATCAGCTCTGCGCTCATCCCAGAGTCTTCTTTTCTCTCTCTCTGTCCTTCCCACTGCTCTCACTTGCTCTTTCTCTCTCTCTAAAATAAAGAAACAAATCTTTAAAAAATAAATATAACAAAAATTGTGATCAAATGTAAATAACATAAAATGTACTATCTTAACCAAGTTGAAGTGTACAGTTCATTAGTGTTAAATATATTCACCTTGTTGTGTGACCAATCTCCAGAACTCCTTAAGCAACAGTGATCCATTTCTTCCTACCACTAGCCACTGGTAATCACCATTCTACCTTCTGTCTTTATGAATTTGACTACTCTAAGTACCTGAGATAAGTGGGGCCATACAGTATTCATCTTTTTGTAACTGGCTTATTTCATTTGGCATAATATCTCCCGGGTTCATTCATGTTGTAGCATGCATGAATTTCCAGTCTTCTTCAGGCTGAATAATATTCCATGGCATGTGTATATCACACACACACACACACACATATATATATATATGTATGTATATATATATATATATGTGATAGATATACATATATCTATCACCTTTGGTTCAGGTCATGACCCCACGGTCCTGGGATCAAGTCCCACATCAGGCTTCCCACAGTGAGCCTGCTTCTCCCTCTGTATGTCTCTGCCTCTCTCTCTGCATCTCTCATGAATAAATAAATAAAATCTTTAAAAAAAGAGGCACAAGGTATCTCTAATTTTCTTTTATAGTAATTAACATAGATATAAAAATATCCATATATACAATTACATGATCTTATTTCCAATTAGTGGACCTAGCTTTCAACTTCGAAAAAGCCCTTTCTCTGTCTTTGTCTATTTCTCTCTCTTTTTCTTTTTTGCTGTAAGCACTTTGGTAAATTAGCTTATTGTAGGTCTCCCAAAACCACTCTCGTTATGAGTAGTCAAATGAAATTCCTGCTCATAATCAAATGGATTTCTGTTCTGTAGTGAGTTCTGAATATTGATATTACGCATCCTTATGATATTGATATATTGGTATGATATTCTGTGCCTGCTTCTTTTGTTTTGTTTTGTTTTTTTTCATTTTGATACTCTGATACTATGTTGTGAAAAACTTAAATTGTGGAGCTGCTCAGCTCTCCTTAGCCAGTTTCTAACTAAAAATTCAGACCAAGAGATTACATGGGCCTTTCTAAACCATCATTAACTGGGTTCTGGAAACTTAGAATTCCCATCTGACTGTATATAGCATGTCCTACTTCATCTCATACTTGCAGTTGACAACAGCAATCTTCTCAAGTTTTCTGTCACTCTCACATTACCATCAACTCTTTTCATATTGTCCACAACGAAGAATAGAATACCAGTTCTACCAGAATACCTCTTTCTTTTGAGTAACAAAATTCTTAGCCAGATGAAGAAAACACTTACTATATATTTTGCTTTTAGACTACTTATACCTTTAGCCAATGTCTAGTTAATCCCTCATCTCTGACAATTTTGTACTCTTTTCTTAGAAGGACTTTATTATTATACTCTCTGTCTGGTAAGTTAAACTCTAGAACATTCCCATAAAGTATCACTCACCTCTTCTTTTACATTTATCCAAGTACTTTCTGTTCTCCCTAACAGGGAGAGATTCTTCAATGCTTCCCCTTTACTTGATCAGCTGGTGTTTTTTGTTTGTTTGTTTTTTTAAAGGGACCTTCTTTCACTGCTGTCCTCGCATAGATATCAGAAGCCAACCCCATCTACATTTCCTGTTTTATATTTCTCAGCATTCCCTATCTCTAGCATGATAATTTATACCTCAGTGACCCTGGGGAGGCTATTCCCTCAGTGTGAAATGAGTGGTCTTTCATCTTTATGCTTTCTTCTAGGCCAAGTTACACTCTACTTTCTCTATGGAGCATTTGTGGATCTGCCTTGCTTGAATTTGTAGAACAAGTCTTTCCTATGTATGGGTTTGGCTTTTACTACATTGCTTTAGGCTATGCATATTTGTGTCTTTCCTGCCTCTTTAATAAGATCAAAGATTGGCAAACTTTTTTTGCAAAGGGTCAGTTTGTAAATATTCTCTGCTTTGAGGGCCATACAATCTCTTGCAAATATGCAATTCCTCCATTATAACATGAAAGCGACCATAGGCAATCTGTAAACAATGAGCATAGTTGTGTTCCAACTTTTTAAATTTCTATAGACATTAAAATTTAAATTTTATGCAGTTTCCTGTCATGAAATTGTTCTTCTTATGATTGTTTTTCCATCATTTGAAAATGTAAAAACCACTCTGTGTTAAGGGCTCTACAAAAGCAAGTAGTAAACCATGTTCAGCCAGGGGTGTAGTTTGCGGACTTCTGAACTAGATTATGAGCTGCCTAAAGGCTGGCTATATTTTATGTCCCTATGTGCAGGTTACAGTGCTCTGCCCATCAGGGGTTCCATCTTCTTCTTTACCAAACTATTTTCAATGATGCATGCATTGCCTGGTATATTACAGACATCTAAAAAATTTACTGAATAGAGGAACAAATATTAATTTACTTTTTCAGTTTTCAGGCAGTAAGCAGTGATCTGATAAACTGGACCACAAAGAGCTTGTGGGTTTGAGATGGAGAAGAAGGTCAGGAATAGTGGGAGTGCCCTATGAAATCAGACTTGGGTAGCCTTAATAAGAATAATTTCACTTGGATGGAGATTGGAAGTGGAGAGCTGAGATGGAGTGGGTAGAGAGGATGGGGAGTGAGGATTGAAGAGGTGTGGATAAGTGATGGAAATGAAGACTTGTGCAATATTAATAAGGGGAAGAAAACAGAGAGTTTGAAACATTAACGGTGAACTTTATCTTTTTCCGTATTTAGCTCCAATTCAACTTTAACAACAATCATGTATTGTTTCAATTAAAATTTTCTATGGGGCTTTTTAGTATTTCCCATGGAGCCCCTGAGAGAGTTAATCTTTCCTTCTCACACCTCTCTGATCTCTAATACCCCTTCACCTGTTTTTGAAGAGTGCTGCATATACCTAGGGCTAAGGCAGCCAGGTCAGCACTACCGCTGGCCATAATAACATGTCCACATCGCATAAGGAATTGAATATACTGACATCAGACTCACTTCACCCTCTAAGAGATCCTGAGACTTCTATGAATCACCTAAGGTTAGAATTGGTGTGCAGCTGAGCTGCTAGCCTTCCTTGATCCCAATACTGAAAGCCTGGGAGAAGGAGGGCATGTCCTCCATCTCTGTGGTCTCTGCACCATTTGAGGGCTGCCCTCTGTGACCCAACCCTTCAACCCAAGCCCAGAGAACCAGGTTCATGGATGTGGACTATCACTTCTATAAAGAGGTTTAGATGGATTACAATCATCAGCACATCTTTTCTTGGACTTCCCTCAATAGTTACAATATTACTCTTCATTCACCATTGCTTTTTTGGAATTCTAGACATTTTGTATATAATAGCACGACATTGTTGCTTGTTTTTAAAAATTGCTATAACATTCCCAGACATTTGCATTAATATGTGGTAGATACCAGGGTTGGGTTTAGATAATGCCAGACGTGGACCAGTATGAGGATTACTGAATATTCATATTCTGAGTTTTTATATTTCTCAGTTTTTATGTTATCTTAAAGCTAATGAGAGAGAACAATGGCTACAAGATTCGTATCAAATTAAGGAAAGAATTGAGGCAAAAATAGAAAAAATAGAGATGTCTTAGTCTGTTTAGGCTGGCATAACAAAGTACCTAGACAATGTGACTTAAACAACAAAAACTTATTTTCTCTCATAGTTCTGGAGGCTAGAAAGTCCAAGATCAAGGTTTTAGCTTATTTAGTTTCTGGTGTAAACTCTGACTTTTAGATGACCACCTGCTCACTGTGTGCTCACATGGTCTTGGTGCATGAACATGGAGAGAGAGATAGATACTTCTCTTTTTTCTCCTCTTGTAAGACCACTAGTTTTATTGTATTAGAGCCTCATCCCTATGACTTCACTAACCTAATTACCTCTAAATATCCTATCTCTAAATACAGTCACATTTGGGAGGTGAGAGTGGGGAGGAGGGATGAATATGATGAAAATAATTTTCCACAAAATTTCATTATATCTTTCTCAGTATCTGGAGAAATCACCTTGAATTGCCAAAATTTCTATTGCAAAACAGACAGGTGAGTGTTTCAAAGCAAATTTATGAATTTTTATATTTTTGGACTTCCACCCCTGCCTGGTAGTAATGCAAGAGTACCTTCCATTCCTTATATGGAAAAGTGTTGGCAGATGTCAACAAAAGGAGAATTAAATTAGATTCAGAGTCTCATAACATAGACTCCAATTTCTAGTTTTAAGAAAAAAAAAACTCATTATATCAATAACCAGCAACATTTCAACTTACTACCAAAAGAAAATCAGTTGACATGAATACTGAGATGGCAGGGATGTTAAAATTATCTGACAAGAATTTCAGGGACACCTGGCTGTTCAGTCGATAGAGCATGCAAAATTCTTAATCTCATGGTTGTGAGTTCAAGCCCCAATCTCGGATGTAGAGATTGCTTAAAAATAAAACCTTTAGAGGTACCTGGGTGGTTCAGGCAGTTAAGTGTCTGCCTTCAACTCAGGTCATGATTTCTAAGTTGGGCTCCTTATGATAGAGCCCTACATATGGGTTCCCTGCTCAGCAAAGAGTCTGCTTCTCTCTCTCTATGCACTCTCTCTCTCTCTTGCTTGCTTTCTCTCAAATAAATAAATATTTTAAAAAACTTAAAAAAAAAAGAATCTTAAAGCAGGCATCATAAAAATGCTTCAACAAGCAATTATAAACACATTTTAAGCAAGCAAAAGAAAAGAAAAGAAAAGAAAAAATGCCAGTAATGAAATAGAAGACACAAAGAAAAAACAAATGGAAATTTTGGAACTGAAAAAAAAAAATACCATAACCAAAAGGCAAAACTGAGTAAATGGGCTCAAGCAGAATAGAGGGGGAAGAGGAAAGAATCAATGAACTTTAAGGTAGAAATGTAGAAATTATCCAATCTGAATAACACAGAAAATAGACCAAAAGTGGAGGGAGAGTAGAAAAAGAAAAAAACAGAGCCTCAGAAACCTGTGGGATTATAAAAAATATTTAGCCTTCATGTTATCTAAGTACCAAAAGGAGAGGAGAAAGAAGTTAGGGTTGAAAAAAAATGTGAGGAAACAATGACTAAAATTTCCCCCAATATGGCAAAAGACATAAACTTACAGATTCAAGAAGCTTTGCAAATCCCAAATAGAAAAAGTTCAAAGAAATCAACATCAAGACATCATACTGAAACTTCTGAAAACTAAAGACAATAAAAAAGTCTTGAGAATAGTGAGAGAGAAATGACACTTTACCTATAGGAGAAAAACAACTTGAATGATAATGAATTTTACCAGAACTATAGATGATAGAAGGAAGTGGCAAAGGCTTTGTCAATGCTAAATAAAAGAAAGCAAAACAAAAACCACCACCACCACCACAACAAAAACCACCATCAATTTAAAATTCTGTATCTAGTAAAAATATCCTTCAGGAATGAATGAGAAATCAATACATTTTAGACAAAGGAAAAACCAAGAGAATTTATTGCCAGCAGACGTACCTGAAAAGAATGGTTAAGGATGTTCTCTATATAGAAAGGAAATAAGAGGGATCTGGGAATATCAATGAGAAATAACAGTACAAGGAGTAAAAATATGAGTAAAAACAATAGATTTTTCTTCTCTAGCATTTCTTAAATTAGTTTTGATAGTTGAAGCTAAAATGAGAATACTAAGTAATGTGGTTCTAAATTTATGTAGAGGCAATATTTGAAACAATTGTATCTGGAAAAGGATAAAGGGACATAAAAGAAGTGAGGTTTCTATACTTGACTCAAATGGGTAAATATTGACATATTAGACTACGATGAGTTATGTATATATAATGTGTCACCTACAACAGTTACAGAAAAAAGTATATAAAGACATATACGCAAAAACACTATAGATGAATCTAAATGAAATCTTAAGAATATTCATGTAACTCACAGGGAGGAAATAGAAATTATAAAAATTAATAATGGAACAAACAGAAAATAACAACAAAAATAAAATGGATTACTTGAACCCTAACATATCAATAATTGCATCAAATGTAAATGGTTGAAATATACTAGCTGAAAGAGATTGAAGAGATTGGCAGAGTGGATTTAAAAGAACAAAATGACCAAAGGCAAGAGTGTCTATAATAACCTCAATTTAAATGTGATGACATAAGTAGGCTGAAAGTAAAGGATGAACAAAAACATGATATGAAAACATTAATTAAAAGAAAGCAGGAATGGTTATATTATTATGACATAAAATAAACTTCACAGCAAAGGTAATGATCTGGGATGGACAGGGTTATTATATAATGATAAAAGAGTCAAGGCATCAAAAAGACATAAGTCTTAAATGTATATTCAGCAGGCTACAGAACTACAATGTTTGTAAAATAAGCACTAACAGAACAGAAATGAAAAATAAAGAAATCCACAATTAGGTTGGAGACCTTCTCTTAACAATTGATAGAATAAGAAGAGAGAAAATCAGCAACAAAATAGAAGGACTTAACCACACTATCGACCAAGAAGACCTAGTCAATGCTTATAGAGCACTCCTTCTGACACACAAGAATACATATTCTTTTCACATGCCTCTTGGAATGTACACCAAGACAGATCATACCCTGGAGTAGAAAAACACCACAATAAATATAAAAGAATTGTAATCACACATGGGGTGCCTGGATGGCTAAGTCAGTTGAGTTTCCGTCTCTTTTTTTTTTTTTTTAAGATTTTTTATTTATTTATTTTAGAGAGAGATTATAAACGGAGGGGAGGAGCAGAGGAAGAGGGAGTAGTAGACTCCCTGCCACAGGGCTGGATCGCAGGACCCCGAGTCCAAGGCAGATGCCCACTGACTGAGCTACTCAGGTGCCCCACACTTCTGACTCTTGATACTGGCTCAAGTCATGATCTCAGGGTCATGATATTGAGCCCCATCTAGGGCTCTGCGCTCAGGACGGAGTCGGATTGAGATTCTCTCTCTCCATCTCCCTATGCCCCTCCCCCCACTCATGCTCTCTCTCTAAAATAAATATATAAAATCTTAAAAAAAAGTTGTAAAAATACAAAATATCTTCTCTGACCACAATGAAATAAAACTAGAAAAAAAAGACAACAGGAAAATCTTCAAACACTTGGAAACTAAATAATAGACTTTTATATACTTTGTAGGTCATAAAAGAAGTCTTAAAGTACATTAAAAAATACATTGAGTGACAATGAAAATATAATGTACAAAAACATAGAGAGTTAAAGCAGTGCTGAGGGGGAAATTTATGGCACTAAATGCTTATGTTAGAAAAGAAGAAAAGTTGCAGGGAAGTAAATCAAGCTTGCATCTCAAGAAACTGGAAAAAGATTGGCAAAATAAACTGAAAGCAAGTAGAGGAAAGAAAATAATAAGGGTACGAGCAGATATCAATGAATAGTGATATCAATGGATATATAATAAAGAAAATCAATGAAACAAAGAGCTAGTCCTTTGTAAATATCAAGATTATCAAACTTCTAACAGGACTGACAAAGAAAAAGGAAAGAAGATAAAATTACCAATATCAAAAATAAAACAGAGGTTATCATTACTCATCCTGAAGGCATCAAAAGGATAACAAAAAAATATTATTAACAACCCTATACACATCAATTTGACAAATAAAATCTATCAATTCCTCAAAAGAACACAAACTACTACAATTTAATAGGAAATAATTTGAACCTCCCTATACTATTAAGGTAACTAAAGTCATATTTGAAAAATCCTAAAAAAGAAATCTTTAGGCCCTGATGATTTCATTTAAAAATTCTATCAAACTTCTAAAGAATAATTAATACTAATGGTACATAATCTCTTCCAGAAAATAGAGAAGAAGTGAATATTTCCCAAGTCATTCTATGAAGCCAATATTACCTGGATACCTATAAAGGAAAAACACACCTCTGTATATCTATCCTTTATACTCACACTAATACCACTAGCATACTTCTGATACTAGGTATATAGGTTTTCTACACATCACACAATTCTCTGACACTACCTGCAACTTCATTCAATTCTGACACTATCTTCTTAGAGATAGTGTCAGATCATACACTTTATGGGCTCAGTTACACAAGACACCACACACACACACACACACACACACACACACACCATTTCAGATGCCAATTACAAGTCTCAATTTGTCACCTGTATGCCTTACCTACTAGCTATACATCAGGATTCCCATTGCCCCCTCCTTTGATTTGGTAATTTGCTAAAATGGTTCATAGAACTCAGGGCACAACTTACATTTACTGGTTTATTATAAAAAATATTATAAAGAATGTTTATGAACATCCAGAGGAAGAGGTACATAAAGCAAGGTATGAGGGAAGGTGTGCAGAGCTTTCATCCCTTGCCAGGAGTGTTACCCTCCCAGGACCTTCATGTGTTCAGTAATCCGGAAGTTCTTAAACTCTGTACTATTAGAATTTTTATGGAAGCCTCATTATATAAGCACAATTAATTATTAAGTCCATCCCCAAATGGGGATGAGGCTGAAAATTCCAATCTCCTAGTCATGGCTTTATCTTTCTGGTGACAAGCCCCCATCCAGGAGCTCACCAAGAGTCATCTCAAGTGAACAAAAGATATTTCTATCAGCCAGGAAATTCTAAGGGATCTAAAAGCTCTGTGTAAGGAACTGGAATCAAAGATCAAATGTTAGAATAAAAGATGCTCATAGTATTCTTATCATTTAGGAAATTACAAGAATTTTAGGAGCTCTGTGCCAGGAACTTGAGGCAGAGAGTGATATATACTTTCTTTTATTTTATAATGCCAAAACCAGACAAAGATAGTACCAAAAAGAGAAACTCATATACCAGTATTACTTATGAAGTTAGACATGAAAATTCTTTAAAAAATATTCAACAACAACAAAAAATTCAACAATATGTAAAAACAACAATATACCATGGCCAAACAGGGTTTATTTCAGATATTCAAGGCTGCTTCAATATTCAAAAGTTAATCAATGTGATCCACATTAAGAGGATGAAAGAAAAAACAACAAATGATTGCATTAATTGCTACAGAAAAAGTATTTGACAAAATTCACCATCATTTATGATAAAGTCTCTCAACAAATTTAGAGGGGAATATACTCAAATTGATAAAGAACATTTGTAGCTAACCTCACCCTAACTAGCAAAAGACTGAATGTTTTCCCCTCTGAGACTGAGGATAAGGCAAAGATGCCCATTCTTATCACAACCACTTAACATAGCACTGGAAGATTTAGCCGCCATTGCAATAAGGTAAGAAAGGGAAATATAAGACATACAAATCAGAAAAGAAGACATAAAACTGCCCTTCTACTCAAATGCAATGATTGCCTAAGTAGACAATCCCAAGAAATTTAAAACAACAACAAAATCTCCTAAAACTATTAAGTGAATTCAGTAACATGATAGGTTTTGAGATTTGCATACAAAATAAACCATATTTCTATAGTAATGAATACATGGAACTGAAAATTAGAAATACAATATTGTGCATCAATGCTTAAAGATATACTTAAGTGCAAATCTAACAAACATATATAGGACTTACACGCTGAACACTGAAAAGTGCTGACGAGAGAAATCACAGAAGACCTAAAAATACGGTGAGACACATTCTATTCCCAGATTGGAAGACACAACAGAGTAAAGATACTGATTTTTATCAAAGTCTCAGCAAGGCTTTTCTTGTGGACACAGACAAATTTATTGCAAAATTTATACAAAAAGCCACAAGCCCTACAGTATCTAAAATAATTTTGAAAAAGAAGAATATAGTGGGAAAAATCACTCTGCCTGATTTCAATACTTATATAAGTACAATTTTCAAGACTGTGTGGCATGGCAGTAGTTGGATACAAAGATCAATGCATGGAACAGAACAGAAAGCCTAAGATGAAAAATGTAAAATTATCAAATTTTTAGAAAAAGATACAGAAGAAAATTTGGGGGACACTGGATTTGCTAAAGAGTTATTAGATTGGACATCAAAAAAATAAAAATTGATAAATAGGACTGATTAAAAATTAAAAACTTTGATCTGTGAGAGCCCTGCTAAATTGATAAATAACAAGAAACAGACTAGAAGAATATTTGCAAACCACTTTGACACAAGATGGGTATCTAGAATATAAAAAGAACCCTCAAAACTAATAGCAAATAAACCAAACAATTCAATTAGAAAATGGGCAAAATACATGAAAAGACATTCACTGAAGAAAATACTGGGATAGCAAATACGCACACGAGAAGATGTTCATCATTAACCATTAGAGCAATGCAAATTAAAGCTGAGGGAAATATCACTATACACTTCTTGGAACAGCTAAAACAAAAACAAAACAAAACAAAAAAACTAGTGACAATGCCAAATGCTGGTAAAGATGTGGAGAAACTGAATTTCTCATATGCTGCTACAGAAAATGTAAAATGTAAGCCACTCTGGAAAGTAATTTGGCAATTTCTTCAGAACCTAAATATAAACTACAGACTCAACAATCAAACTTCTTGGCATTTCCTAGAGAAAGAAATAGTATGTTCACCCAAAAACCTGTACATGATTTTCATAGCAGCTTTATTTGTAATAGCCCCAAACTGGAAACAACCAAAATGCCTACTAAACATGAATGGTTAAACAAACTGTGTGGTACATCCTCAGCAATAAAAAAGGAAAAAGTATTGATATTCTTAACAACTTGGGTAGATCTGAATGGCATTATGCAGAGTAGGAAAAAATGAATGTAACAAGCTACTATAACGTGTGACTCTGTTTATATTACCCTTTGTCAAAAGTATAGAAATGGAGAACAGATTGGTGATTACCAGGCCTATGGACTGACTTGGGGAGGGGAGGGGGGGACGACTTGGTACGGCCACAGAGAGATAGCAGGAGGGAGATCATTGTCCTGAAAGAATAGTTTTCTATCTTGATTTTGGGAATGGTTACAGGAATTTACACTTGGGATACAATGATACAGACCTTACACACACATCCTACCTATGTCAAATCCTGGTTTTGTATTGTATCATAATCAAGTAAGATATAATCAATGGGATAAAGGATAAATATCTATAAATAGATAAAGGATACATGGGACCTCTCTCTACTATCCCTGCAATTTTCTTTCTTCTTTCTTTTTTTTCTTTTCTTTCCTTTTTTCTTTTCTTTTCTTTTCTTTTCTTTTCTTTTTTTCTTTTCTTTTCTTCTTTTCTTTTCTTTTCTTTTCTTTCTTTCTTTCTTTCTTTCTTTCTTTCTTTCTTTCTTTCTTTCTTCCTTTCTTTCTTTCTTTCTTCCTTTCTCTTCTTTCGATTTTATTTATTTACTCACGAGAGACACAGGCAGAGGGACAATTAGGCTCCTTGATGGGAGCCTAATGCGGGACTCGATCTCAAGACTCCGGGATCCATCGAGTCCCGGGTCGGGCTCCCTGCATGGAGCCTGCTTCTCCCTCTGCCTGTGTCTCTGCCTCTCTCTCTCTCTCTCTCTCAAGTCTATCATGAATAAATAAATAAATAAAATCTTAAAAAAAAAAAAAAAAGACTCTGGGATCATGACCTGAGCCGAGAGCAGACGCTGGACCACTGAGCCAGCCACCCAGGTGCTCTTATGCCTGCAATTTTCTGCGTGCTGTAATTATTCTCTGAAAATCCAGGAAAAACTAAAAATAGATCTCATGTTGCCTTGGGTAGCTGTGGCCCACATTACTTCGTCAGAGGAGAAACCGTGAGACAAATGAATGAGACCATATAATGTTTGTCCTTCTCCGATTGACTTACTTCACTCAGCATAATCCCCTCCAGTTCCATCCACGTCGAAGCAAATGCTGGGTATTTGTCGTTTCTATATATATATATATATAAATAGTGAAAGGGAATAAAGGGGAAAGGAGAAAAAAATGAGTGGGAAATATCAGAAAGGGAGACAGAACATGAGAGACTCCTAACTCTGGGAAACGAACCAGGGGTGGTGGAAGCAGAGGAGGGTGGGGGGTGGGGGTGACTGGGTGACAGGCACTGAGGGGGGCATTGATGGGATGAGCACTGGGTGTTATTCTGTATGTCGGCAAATTGAACACCAATAAAAAATAAATTTATAAAAAAAAAAGAAAGAAAAGAAAAGAAACCGTGAGACAGTAGAAGCCCTGATACTGGTTGGCACAGGAGCATCCCCGGGCCTGGGCCGTAGGGCGCCCTGGAGGTGTAGCCGGGCCCTGCGGGGGTGGGCGCCGCGGGAGCCGGCGGGGGCGGGCGGGGGCGGGCCGGGGGGAAGGGGGGGCAGAGCTGCAGCCCCACCCCCTCCGCGGCTTCTGGAGCCCGGGCCGCGCGTGCACCCAAAGGCTGGGGACTGGGAGGCGTAGGGACCCGCCTTCCCGACCGCCCCAGCAACTCGCGTTAGGGACCAGCGAGGGAACTTTCTTCGCGGACGAACCCTGGTGGTACCGGGACGGCGCCCCGCGCCTCGGCCTCGCGTCTCCCATCCCCGCCGCCCGGGGTCCCCCGAACCTCCGGGAGACCGAGCCCGGGCTGTCGGCGCGTCCGGGGGGCGGCGGGGTGGGGGTGCCCGGCCCCGGGGAGCGCGGCATGCAGTCCCTGAACGTCACCCCCGAGCAGCTGTCCCGGCTGCTGCGGGGCCACAACCTGAGCCGCGAGCAGTTCATCGCGCGCTACGGGCTGCGGCCGCTGGTCTACACGCCCGAGCTGCCGGGGCGCGCCAAGCTGGCCCTGGTCCTCACGGGCGTGCTCCTCTTTGCCCTGGCGCTCTTCGGCAACGCGCTGGTGGTCTACGTGGTGACCCGCCGCAGGGCCATGCGCACCGTCACCAACATCTTCATCTGCTCCCTGGCGCTCAGCGACCTGCTCATCGCCTTCTTCTGCATCCCGGTCACCATGCTCCAGAACATCTCCGACACCTGGCTGGGAGGTGAGCCCGCCGCGCCCGCACCCTCTTACCCCCCCTCCCCCCCCCGCAGCCTCCCATGGGGCTCTCCTGCCCCTCCTTCCCTAACATTTCTCTCTCTACCAAACGAATCCGGGGCTCTTTCTTAGGACCAACTCACCTGCGCCCCCTCGGAGAGAAGTTTTTTGGGCCAGTCGATTCGGTCTAACGTCTCTCCAACTTGTCGCTTAAAGACACAGGAAAATGTTAGGAAAGGTACAAGGCAGGGGAGGGGGGTGCGCACCGCTGATCAGTTGTTTGAGCTCCTTTTCCCATAATCGTACTAGATTTTGTTTTCTATTTTCTTATAAAAGTAAGATTAAAGTATTTCAAATAATAAAAATACCCCTATCCACGTTTTTCTCTTAAGTGAGCCTCCAGGCTCACCCCACAGTTGCTTCTGTGGCATCCAAACCGGTGAAACCAACTTACATGTATGTATTCGGGGGGCGGAAGGGGGGGGCAATCTAGAATTAGTCCTTTTCTTTCAAGATTGGATTCACAGAGTCAGGCAGGGAGAGGGAACAGCGAAGACATAACCCCCTCCTGATTGATAAAGGAGACATTGATTTCTCCCCTTTCCTTAAAAGGGGAGTGGAAAGGGCAGAGAAGCCATTCAGAGTCTTTGAGCTGGGAGCAGTACCTGGAGGTTGAGAAAAAATAAGGCACTTCCCCCAAATGATCCAGTCTTTACAGACACACGGCTATAGAGCATCTTCTAGTCCATAAGCAGTAGTGTCCTCTATTGTCATGAGTGGTTTGTTTGTTTGTTTTTAGATTTTATTTGTTTATTCATGAGAGACATAGAGAAGGCAGAGACATAGGCAGAGGGAGAAGCAGGCTCCATGCAGGGAGCCTGATGTGGGACTGGATCCCAGGACTCCAGGATCACTCCTGAGCCAAAGTCAGACACTCAACCGCTGAGCCACCCAGGTGTCCCAGTCATGAGTGTTTAATGGTGTGCCTTGGGGAGGAAGCACTGCTTGTAACCCCATTGCCATGGAAGGGTGCATTCTTGAGACCACATCAAAATTCTTAGAAAATGGTTGCAAATACAGAGAGGATTTGAGAGAAATGGATCATTATCTCTTCAAGCCCTGCCATTTCCACTCCTTTGCTGCTTCCTTTTAATCTCACAGAGAGTTTCTTTCATCCTACCATTAACAATTTGAGATCTCCAATTTCTTTCGCTTGCATTGCTTTTTGTTTTTCATTAATTTGCACTGGGTTTTTTGTTAGTGGATGAAGAGGCTAAAATATTTGATTCCCATCTCATCTATAATGTAAATATTTTCAGAAATGCACTAAACGTTAGAGAACGTAGTGTTGATGTGAGAGTGACACATAATGCAGGAAGTTACACTGACTTATGGGTTACAGCCTTTCTTATGCACTCTGATGAAATCCTCGTACTTGGGCATTTTAAAGTTGCCTGGTGCAACTCACCCCATAAAATTAATGGGTAAACTTTTATCATCATATATAACTTATTTTTTTGAGAGGAGTTTTCATTTTTACAGATTTGTGAAGACAGATTTGTGAAGCACGTATGTATTGCTGGAGGATTATAGCTCTGTTTGTAAAGGTGAACATAAGAAATGTGGGATGTTATACTGGGAATCCAGAGACTGGATTACTACTTTGGCTCTGATACATGTTAATTCAACACATCTGGGCCTCAGCTTTTCAACACAGTATTAGGAATTTTGGAAGCTTGGAAATGGAATGGGGCAGATGTTTAGACCTTAGCCATACTGGGAGATTATGCCTGAGGAATACTCTAGGGTGGATCTTTCATCTCCAGGACTTAAGTGGGCAGTGCAAAGTTTTCTTAAACTTTCTGTTTTCCTTGCTTCCTACTTCATGGAAGACATTGCACTATAGCTTCTAACTGCTGAAATAGGACACTGTATTGTGCATGTATTTTACAGGTTGGAGTGAGGATAGAGTAATAGTTCAAAGGTAATCACGATTCATTATTTTATAAAGCTATTGAGGATCCTGATGGCAAAGCATTCTACCTTGGTAATACAAAAGCTGAATAAAGCTTATCTGATCCCTTTTTGGGTCTCAGAAAATAGAAAATATCCCCAAATGAGCAAATATAGGATTTAATAGAAAAGGATCCACTCTGCTGTAGGAGCACAGAAGTCAGGAAGTTGTCCCCAAATAGGAGGCTTTCGAGTTACATATTGAAGAATGATTCAGATTGATTCTAACAGAGAAAGAAGGATGGAGTGTACTCTAGGAACAGGGGTCAATTCAAAGTTTGGAGGAAAGAAAGAAGGTGATGAAGTCCTAAGAACACCATGTAAGTCATTTCAAGAATATATAATTTATATGTGAGCAATGGTGGGAAATGAGACAGAAAGGTAAGAAGTTAGTGCAACTTGGGGAGGAAAAAGTATCAGTTATGCTAAACCTAAAATATGAATACCCTTCAAATTCCTTCAGGGGTATAGAAGGAACTATAAATAAAACAGTAGGGACCTCTAGGAGGCAACAGTGGCAGAGGAAAGCCTCAGTACCTCCCCTAAAGGCGGCCCTGCAGGTAGGGGTGTATGCCCTGAATTGTCAGATCTTTTGTTGTTGCTGTTATTGTCTTTCTTGCTTTCTTTCTTTCTTTCTTCTTCCTTTTCTTCTCCAGAGAAGCTGAGAATATTGAATTTTATGATCTTGGCATTTAGTTCAAATTTTTTTTTTTTTTTTTTGCATTTAGTTCAGATTTAAAAAGTAAAGTGCGTTGTGTTGTCATAGAAATTAGGAGTGAGGTCTTGGAAGTCCTGTGTGCATTCTGCTCGCCAATCCAGCAGTGAACTCGCTCATTGTACTCTTGGGGCCAGCCAGGGAATTTATGTTTCCTTATCTCCAGCCTGTTCTTCCTCATTTTGTCTCTTTTTTACTTCTCCTTTAATATCTTTCTTGGAAATATCTACATGTTCCTCCAAATTCACTATGTTCCTTTTTCTTTTCAACTAAATTCCATATAGTAGATTTTGCTTGTGAACAATGCCCCAGAACATTATTGTCTCTTCTCTAGGTTTCCGTAAGCTTGTCTTTTCCTTCTTAGTTTTCTTTATGTCTATCTCTTTCTTTATATTCTGCTCTTTGAAGGCTCGCACACTTCCTCTTAGTTTTTGAGTGTGTGTCCGCTGAAGCCTAGCACATGGTCTTTTCTTTCATCATCCATTTCTGCCTAGAGGCTCCAATCAGGACCCTCCTTCCTTTGCTGATGATTCTGTAATCAGGATCTAATTATCTTCAGCTGTAATTCCTCTGATCTCAGACTAGGCATTTACACATAGATATTTTGTTAGCATCCAACATTCTTTCACCCTACCTTGTCTCTCTGCCCAGGGTCTAAACTATTATCAATAGTACTCTGAGTCATTTTTGTATTCAGCTTTTTCTGGGTATCTGCTATGTGTACCAGGATATTATAGGTGTAGAAAAGTTATATCCATAATTGCTAGGTTTCAGTTAGAGCAAGAAGGGGAAGGTGGCATTCAAAGAAAAAATGGAGAAGGCAGGGGATTTTGTTGATGTCAGAGTTCCAGAGTACACTGTGGAGAAAGCACAGGGCAGGTGTTGAGGAACAGGGAGGCTTGAGTCAGAATGGGGATGTTTAGAGCCTGGACTGGGTCCAGAGACAAGGGCTAGTCTAGGAGAATGGGACTCATGGTGACTGAAGTTAAATGTGATCTTAAAACATGGAGGGATTAAGTCTGAAGAATTCCCAGAAGGAGGTAGAAAACCAATACTCATTCTAGCCTCCTTTATGGCTCTCAGCATTAATGAATTGAGAGGGGGAGGTGCTGATGGCCTTGCCAGGAGCCACAGGATTCTCCTAGTTTTTATCCTGGGTAAGCTCACAGCCAGGGGAGGGATGGTATCCTCAGGTGCACCCAGAGCTCTCTGCACCTCCATGCAATCCTGCTGTGGGCACTGAAAAGAATTTTCTAAGGAGGACTGGTAAATTGACTAAAAGCAATTACAAAAAAGGAGTTCCAAACATAGCCTAAGTAATGGCAGCCTCCCCGGGAGAAGTGCACTTTCATGTATATTTACTACTTTTGAAGACTACTTGCTTGGGTAAGAAAATGTCAAAATTAATTTTCTCAGCAGCTGAGAAATTTTAAATTCCTTTTAGAGTGGTAGTTCAGTCTTGCGAACATACAGAATCACCCGGAGAGTCTTTAAAATGATGCCTGGCTTCTACCTTTAGAAATTCTGATTTAATTGATCTGCGTGTGATACCTAGGTATTGGATTTTCAAAAATCCGCCAATAATATAATTTGTAGCCAAGGTCAAGAACCACTGAAGTAGTGCAAATGCTGACAGCATCAAGGTTTGGGCTGCTGTGGAGGTGAAATGAAATATTGGATGTAAGGTGTTTAAGAGGCACAGTGCCTGCCAATTACACCAGTGTAAGTTTGCTCTATATTATACAGAAAAAAATGGCAATCGGAGTTACAATGCTTGGAAGATCTACAAGTAAGTTGTATAAAATGGAGCCTGACGTGGAACTCGGAGGCAATTCTCCCATTTTACTCAGCCAACCACATCTTCACTAAAGCCCTAAACTTTTTGGAGTCTTTCAAGGTAGATTTAGAAAGAAGTCAAAAATGATTATAATGTTGGGATCCCTTACATATGACGAAAGACTAAAATAATTATTTTCTCGCCTGGAGAATAAAACTCTAATTTTAAATGAGCACACCCCACAGCAAGATTTTCAGTCCATGTTACCCAGAGCCTTGGTGGCTGGTGTGGGTGAATGTGGAACAGGCAGGCAGGCTCGCAGGCTTCAACAAAACAGCTCCCTTCTCTCTTTATAATAAATTGGGTTTTGCATAAGATTTCATATTTGTAAAAAAAGGATTTTACTGGGAGGAAGAACCTCCCAGTAAGAGGGAAAGAAAGTAGGAAAGTAAAGAACACTCACTGTATACTGCACAAAAAATTTAGGTGAGAGGCACCTGAGTGACTTAGCTGGTTGAGTGTCCAACTCTTGATTTCAGCTCAGGTCATGATCTCAGGGGTCAGGAGATGGAGGCCCATGGAGCACAGAGTCTGCTTGAGATTCTCTCTCCCTCTCCCGCTCAATCCACTCTCATTCTCTCTTTCTCTAAAGAAATAAAAACTTTAAAAAAAATCTAGGTGAGTTTTTAGAGATTTCAGCCTGATAAATTGTGAAATGGGTTATTAAAAGAAGTTGTTGGGGCACCTGGGTGACTCAGTTGGTTAAGGTTCTGCCTTTGGCTCTGGTCATGATCCTGGGATCCCAGGATTACAGGATCAAGCCTCGCACCCACCGGCATTAGCTCCCTGCTCAGCAGGGAACCTGCTTCTCCTGCTCCCTCTGCCTCTCCCTCCTGCCTGTGCACTCTCTCTGCCTCTCTATCTCATATAAAGAAATAAAAATCTTTTTTTTTTAAAGGAAGTTATTGAATTATTATGTGGTGAAAAGATCTTAATTTAGGGGGCCAGCTCAGAGCAAAGGAATTAGACTGGAACTTCTTCAGGTCTATTTTATTATTTGCTTAGTGGTTAGAAAACATAACAATAATAATTTTCCCTTTTCTCTAACATTTTAGAAATGTCAGCATCCCCAGGGAAATTTAAATATGGTAAAACTGATGTAGAATCAACAGTATTATGAGGCTTTTTTTTTTTATTATTATGGGGCTTTTAAAAAACCTTTTAACGGTAATGATGAAAGCTATTGACAAAGAATAGACTCACTTAAGTAGAGGAGTAGTAAAAAAATAAAAGAAGTAAATCAAAGAGAAGGCCCAACAGCAACAGTAGTTTGGAAGTCAAAAAATTGTGCCCTGGGGCTAGTCTCTGGGTAATCTTCTCTAGAATCAATTATGTGCACTCTTTAAAGAGAAAAGATGCTGTAGTCAGGAAACTCACTAAGTTTTCTCAGAAAGCTGGAGGGTGGTAGTAACAGCAATGGGATTTGTATGAGTCTCTCTACATAGGACAACAGCATTTTACTTAAAATCAGGACACAAAAGAATTTGGCAAAGAGAAAATTTGAAAATTTCATTGTGCATTTAGAAGGAATAAAAAGAATTCCCTTTTTCATTTGCTTTTCTAGAGCATAGCTTAGCATGTTCTTTGACGAGTGGTTGGTTTATTAGGATTCTTGTTTGCAAGTAGAGAAGCCTATCTTAAATAACTTAAGAAAAGGAGGATAATATTGTCTCACATCTTTTGTATTGCAGTTTCATTTTTGGATTGTCTTTGTCAGGTAGTAAGAAAGAGCTATTAGCTCATTTTTTCTTTAAAACTACCCATTTCGGGGTCATTTGGGTGGCTCAGTTGGTCAAGCATCCAACTCTTGGTTTTTGCTCCAGTCATGAACTCAGGGTCCTGGAATCAAGCCCGGAGTCTGGTTCCACACTCAGCATGGAGTCTGCTTGAGATTTTCTCTCCTTCTCCCTCTGTCCTTTCCCCTGCTCTTCCCCACCCCATCCCTCTAAAATAAATAAATCTAAAAAAAAAAAAAACTCCCTATTTCAACTCAAATGTGTATTCACAGATTATTTTGTTGTTTTATTTCCTATTTTAAAATTAAGGATTGATTTCTAATGATTGATTCTGAAATACTCAAGTGTTTATTGCTTTTATCTGTGTAGGCAACACTAAATTTGTTCTTCCTGTGGCTGTGTTTCTGAGAAATATGTCACCTGTAGTACCAGAAGGATTGCAGATTATTAAGGACTAGTGGAATTCTCCTTAAAATATAATGTGTTCTCATAACCTGGGAGAAGTAAAAGAGAGAGACAGTTTGGTGTAGTGAAAATGAGTATGTACTCTAGAGTGGACAATACTGGGTTCTCATCCTGTTGCACCATTTATGACTCATAAATTATTGAATTAACTATTAACTACATTTCTTTGCATTCTGTCCACCCCTATTAGGAGACCAAGCGGAGAAGTTATAAAATTATGTATGATGTTGCCCTCCAGTGGTCGATGCAGTGGCAGAAACTACAACAAAGTTGCAAATTTTACATCATGTTGTATGTTATCAAAAATTGTAATGCATATCCAGTTCTTAAGATCTCCAATTGTATTTCAGTGTGAAGTATGCAACATTTATACACTTCCACCTATGCAAACTTTCACCTATAAAACCTGAAACGAACTTTAAGGTCCCTTTCAATGCATGTGTAAAAAAAAAATTTTTTTTAAAAACCTCTTTGTGAAATTGAGATGCATTTAATATCTGCAGCATTATTTGCAGAGTGCAAACACAGTGTTTCACACTGGAACAATTATTTTATTTCTCTTTGCTGTAGTTTCCCCACCTATAAATTTGGGAAAAGCTATGCCTAACTTATAGGGCTGCTGTGAGAAAGAATGACCTATGTGTAAAGGAACTTGGCACTTAGTGGTAGGTACCTAATGGAAGGAAGCTGATTGTTGTTTACATTTGCAAAGTATTTCTATTTAAAATGTTAGGCATGTTTGTGTGTGCAATAGATTTATAGTTAATAAGGATGATAGAGTCAAAAAATTATAATTGTAATATTAATTTCCCAAAGACATATGATATACATTTATATAAAACAATTATTAACAATCCTGTTCATGTATAACTTATTCTTGTTACTAAAGTCTTGAATAATTACCATGAAAATATTTACTTCTATACTCAAACAATGAAAATCCAAATTAATCGTTTGTACTCAGAAAACATAAAATAGTGTTTGCTTTCATTTATTTCAGAAGCAATTATACACCCTGAAAAGAGGCTGAAGTAGTAAAAGCTTTGTTGGGGCTGATGATGTAGATGTTGTAGTTCCTTGCCAGGCTCATGTGTCTTCCCAGGACACTGCAGACTGTAGGCACAATGTTGCCACACTAACATTAATACAGAGCTGTCTCACTGACTTGTGCCCCAGTCTTGTAATGTAGGACTTCTGAGTCCCTCAACTCCTTCTGCCATACTTGCTGCTTAGCTCATAGCCTGAAAAAGGCATATGAGAACACCACAATATGCCCACCAGAATCAGGGTGAAGCAGTGACATCAGTTCCATGACTGCTGTCCTTTGACTGTTCCATAGTACTTGCTCAGATTGCTAGGATCTGGGCAATTCTGGGTACTAGAGCCTCACTCTGTACCTTAGAGAAATGGGAATAATAATGAAATGAATACCAAACTCCTAGAGGTCACTATGCGACAAGTATATTATCATCCCCATATTACAGAGGAGCAAATGGAGGCACAAAAAGATGGGGTTAGTATATCAATTATCTTTTTGGCATTGCCAACTACTCAAACCTTAGTGGATTAAAGAGACTATTGTTTTATTTTCTCATGATTCAGTGGCCCAGCAATTCAGCTTGTCTCTGCTGGGCAGTTCTTTTGCTAGTCTCACCTGACATCACTCATGAGACTATGTTCATCTGGTGGCCCGACAGAGGCCAGACCATCTGGTGGCCAGACCTCAGCAGTGACAGGTTATCTCTGTCCCATGTAGTTTCCTTCTTTAGCAGGATTGTCCACATTTCTTTATGTGGAGGCACCGCATTCCAAGATGGTGAGAACAGAAGCTTCAAAACCTCTCAAGGCCCAGGATTGGAAGTTGCACCAATGTCACTTCTGTATAAAACAAATCACGTCACAGCCCAGATTCAAAGAGTACGGAAGTAGGTCCCTCCACCTGATAATACATGTGACCTGACAAAACCACATTGCTGGGGGTCAGTGGGGTGGCTTGTGGTGGAGCTTGCAGACAGTGACAGGAGAAATTAGAGACTTTTTTTTTTTAATCTATCACATTAAGGACATTGCCCAAGTTCATATAAATAGGAAGTGCTGCTGCCAGGATTTAAGAGTAAGAACTCTGCTTCCATGTTGGGGTTTTTGCCACATTAGCTCTACTGGAATGAGGCATGATTTCTCTTTCTGCAGTGCATTGTGTGTTTCATCACCTGCTTCTGCCCTGTTTGTGCACAGTGCTGCCTACAAGTTAGGCCTCAGATATGGTTTCTGGGACCTGGAGGACAAATTTCTGAAATGAAGAGTTATCCTGGTCTTCTCCCCAGAAACCTTCCTGAGAATGGACTCCTGCACATTGATGCTCTGGCTCTGCTCACCTGTCTACTGATGCTTGGAACCTTAACACATACATATTTGTAGAAGTCCATATTGACTTTGGTTTAGGAGTACTGTCAAGCTATTCCACAGATAGAGCAACATGCTTGGCCTTTTAGAACTTTTCCTTTACTGCATTACTATAAACAATAAAGGATTAATTTTTATGAGGAGGACTTTTTTGGGTCAAAATCCAATCTAAGTGTAAATATAAACCTAATACAAGCAGTGATTTCCTCAGTGGGTCTGAGGAAGGAAGAGTGGAAATGTATTTTAAAAGGACAGTTTTACTTTTTTTTAAAAAAAGCAAGGTGATGAAGCCTTGGGAATTAGCACTGGTCTAATGCTTAAAACAAATGAAGACTTAACGAAGTAAAACTTCACTCTGAGCAAGATGTAGATCCTGTTAAAATTTTACATTACTTATAAATAGAATCATTAGGTATACAATACAGATCTTCACACTGTGTTTTCAAGATGCAAAAACAGCTGGTTAATTCAGTGAGCACGTTATTCAATTAAATTTTCAGTGATGAGGAAATAATACATGTGAACTTTATGACTTTGAAGATAAAATCAATTTGCCTTTTTTTTGTGTCCTCCTAGAATGTCAAAGACTTCAACTCTTGTTTATCCAGCATTTAATTGCCCAGTAATAGAAAGCTCTCAATACTACTTAGTACTTCTCAATAAATATTTTTTGAATGTATTAATGTATATCACCTTATCTGTCATTATACTAATATTTGATGCTTTTAAGGAGTCAGTTGTATTTATTTTTGTGATATAAAGAAGAATGAGATTATATTTATCTTTTGTATATCTTTCCTTTCTTGGTTGCAAGAAATGAAGATTCAATTTACCTCAAATAATTGGAGTTATAGCAAGCCTATTTTGTAGCAGTAAAGAAGAGAGGGATGTTTTGAATTTAAGGACAGTAACAGGTAGGTCTCATGGAAACTGAAGAGGGACCTAAAATAGCAGCTGTGTGGAGCTCAGCATGAAGAATTCATGAATTTCCAGGGCTCGGCCATAAATGTGACTTTACCTCACTCCACTAGTAGACAAAGCCTTGCTTATTAAATCTGGTTGCTTTTTACTACCATAGTAGTCAGTCTTTCAGTTTATTCAATATTTTTTTTATCCTGTATCTTCCACCTTCTGCTTTGTACTCTTGGAAAGCTGAATAAATCCTAGTGCACCAAGTGTCGAATTCAAAGAGCCCTAGTCCAGTGACCAACACTAATATAAAATAATTTTATTCTTTACTTACATGTCTCAAAGAAATTTTAAAAGATTTTAATTCATTAACTCACAAAATTATTGCCTAAAACCTCCTTCTTTCATTTCATTCAGGTCTTTACTATTACACTAAGTAGTGTGCCACAGAACTTGTTTCACCTTGCAAAGATCATGTCTTTTCAAGCCTTCAGCACACGTAGACACAAAGTTGCCACACTAGTATTAATATAAAGCTGTCACTAACTCCCACCATCATCTTGTAATGCAGGACCTCAAGGTCTCTCAACTTCCCCATCCCAACCCAAGGAAACCTCCCTTGATTATGAACATATGCTCCAATTCCTTGTGGACATTCTTACTGCCTACTTCCTTCCCTCCATCCTCATGAGCCTTTCTCCTTCTTCACTGTTCATATTTCTATTCCTCTCCCCTACCCCCTCCCTGTTTTCTCTCTCTCAATCTCTCCCACCTCCTACCCTTTCCCTCTCTCTCCTTAAATCTCACTCTTATTTATGCAAATATCCCATCCTGATTTCTGACCCAAATTATTTCACACAATCTGGTTAATAAAATGGCCCATGGAGGGAACTATCCAGTTGATATGTCTTTTAGTTAGGGAGAAAAGAGTGGAGGAGAGGAAGAACCTAGGAAAACTCATAGACTAATTTTGCCCCTGCTATATTTGTTTGTGTTTAGATTTTCTAAACACCTTCTCATAACCCTTATGGCTCCCACTCTTACTCATGGCTCTGTTCTGAAGAAAAGATTCACAGTGGCCCTCCTCTCAGCTTTGAAGGGGGAAAAAAAAACACTTTATTGATATTATAAAAATCTAACAGAAGCAGAAGAAAAGGGAAATCTACAGATAGATGAGGGAAATAGTAACCAGTAGAGGAGAATAAGACAGAGTTATATCAGATTGGGTACTTATAATGTCCAACCTCATTAGCTGGGGAAGCTCAGTGGATACAGCCAGGATGGAGTTCCAATTCAGAGGCCTGGGCAGAGCATCCTCCCCTCAGGTGAGACTTCCAACTGACCATCCCTATGAGGGCCATATTTATAAGACACATGCCAGGGTCTGAAGTTAAACATTTGTTCTCCTATATGCAATTTAGAGGGAGCTGCATTCCTATGTTAACATGTCATTACATTTTGAAGGGTGTGCTTGCCTCCCTTCCCAGATCCCATTCTTGGGGGCCAGCCCAGCCTGGAGCTGGAGGGGATGTAATGCAAGATTTATAGCTCTTAGCATCCAGACCAGAAGGGCCAATTCTGATCTGGAGGCCAGCTAATGTCAACTAACCAGGCTCCCGAGGTCACTCATGTAGCACAAGCCTCATTGAACAACATTCTTTAGCCTGCCTGCATATGTGTAGGTCACAGTGGTCAATTATGCAAGACAAATCACAGAAATCTCCATCCATACAATACAGGCTTTTCTGTATACCCATTGGCTTTATCTTTTGTTCTATTTCTTATGTCTTAAGCCCAAAGAGAAGGAATTTGACTGACTTAGACTTTGGATCCAATTATAGTTCAGTCAACAAAGGGCTAGGAGGGACAAGTAGTTCATGTGCCCCATATTGGGCCTATCTTTCAACAGAGTTGGAGAGAAGGTCATTGCCTTAGCCTGGCAGGATGGGCCTGAGTTAAGATGTAGTTTGGGTTCCTTCTTTAGGAAATCGCAAGAGGCTGCAAAATGTACTAGGCTTATATGGATTCCAGAGAGGTTAATTGATTCATTTCTTTTAAATTATCTGTGAAATTCTCAAAGTTTTAGAACAGTTGTCTGTAATATATTTGCAACAATATTTCAATAACAATGATGAGAATTTTAAGTCAGCCAAGTATGAACCTTGGTTATTTTCTAAATTGGCTTTGCTTTATATCCTTCTCAGACTTCATTTTCAATGGTCTTTCTTGTAGTAAACATGTCAAAGAAAGATTTTCTCTGTATTTAAAGTAACTCTGTACACCTATGCCTTTTTTTTTTCTCTTCCTGGAGAAAAGTGTATAGCAAAAAGGAAAAAAAAAAGAAAAAGACCTTTTAAAAAGGAAGAGAACTGGGGGAAAAAAACACCCACACTTTTCTAATATTGTCAGAAAATCTTGACTTACAAATGTTACTGACAGATGTAAAACTGATTATATAAGAATGGAATTTGATTATCTTCCATTAAAAACCTTAAGGAAATCCCTAACAGAAAATTATTAAGTGAGAATCATACAAGTCAAAATTCTATATTGAGCTATTTGGGTTCTGCATGGCTCTTCTATATCTTTTCCCCATGTTTTCAGCACTATAGAGTAGTTAACAAAGTTATTAATTTCTTTTAAGTTTCTGACAAAAAGAGATAAATAAAAATTGGCTGCTTCACTGGTAACTAGAAGATACACACTGTACTGATTCCTTTAATTCGAAAAGGGGAAAGAAACTCATTGTCGGAGAAGGAGTCCAAGGGAAGGCTTCTCCTCTGCTAAAACAGCTCTGAAGACACAGTAAGTCATTAGGTCAAGTAGTCATAGGACCCACTTGTGGCCCAGTTACCTGGGTAACAAAAATGTTTGTGTCAGGAAATAATATTCCCTAGGAGCAAAATAGTCTTCAGTATACTGTGTACTTTTCTTGTCACTTAGAATCTGTTCCATGAACCAACAGCATCAGCATCACCTGGAACCTTGTTAGAAACGGTCTCAGACTCCATTCCAGACCTACTGAATCAGAATCTGTATTTTAATGAAATTAACCATGTGGTCCATATGCACAAGGAAGTTCAAGGCTAGTTTATAATATACTGTTGGCTGTGTTCCACTTTTGCTTCTGATGAACACAGGATAGATTATTTTGACCAACTATGAAAGGCTACCTATTGAGCACTTCCCATTAGCAAATAGATTGGCTAAATACTTCTCCTTAATTATCTATTATACCATAAAAGCCGTTACTACAGTAACCAGGACTTATGCCATTGCACCTTATTTTTCTAAGTCATCATTATCCCAAGAAGGGCACAAAATTTAGTACGCAATCAACTTTACTTGTGGGCTTGATTTATTGATGACAAAACAAATCAAGATGACCCAAATTAAATGGGTGAAAATTTCCTAAGTAAATAAGCTTTTATGAAACCGTTGACTCTGGATTTCAGAAATTACGATTTTTCTTAATAAACCTCTAGGTTATTGAATATTTTTTCTCCTTTCTGTAGCCAAAGTCTGGATTTTCAGAGTGAAATTGATGGTATTTTATAGTCAAAGTATATTCTTTAAATAGATGTTGATAGAACTTTTCCATTTGTTCATTCATTCATGTATTTACTAATCCACCTATTATTTATTGAATGCCTAGTAGATACCAACCGCTATGTTGAACTGAGACACAAGGGTGAATAGTACATGGTGTAGATATTGTAAAGATTTTGAGAGACATCAGGCTTCCTGAAAGTTATAAGTAATTCTGTAGGCCTGGAGTTTAGCATTCAAAGGGGAAGTGGTGAGAGATGAAACTGAAGAGAAAGGAAGACGGATCATGAAGAGCCTTCTGGTGCTATGTTAAGGAGTGTGAACTTCATTTTGGAGCAGAGGCATCACTGTCTAGGGCAGTGAATTTCGAAATAGGAGTTGCAATGTCTTAAGTCATGAAGTCTTTTGGTGAGTCAGAATTATCAATTGAGAAAAAAACCAAATATATTAGAATAGAGAATATCAAAGAACATTTACATGATACAACTTTTGGTTGTGTGTATGCACATATATAAATATATATATACACACATAGTAAGAAATACCTTTAGTTGTGTGTGTATAATGTTAAAGTATTTCTTACTGCGCATTGTGGTCAAAATCACTGTTGGGGGCAGCCCTGATGGCGCAGCAATTTAGCGCCACCTGCAGCCCAGGGTGTGATCCTGGAGACCCTGGATCGAGTCCCACGTCAGGCTCCCTGCATGGAGCCTGCTTCTCCCTCTACCTGTGTCTCTGCCTCTCTCTCTCTCTCTCTGTGTCTCTATGAATAAATAAATAAATAATCTTAAAAAAAAAAAAAAACAAGACAAAACAAAGAAAACCCCCCAAACCACTGATGGCAAGGGAGTTGGGTTAGATAGAGCAAGTACAGTGGACCATAAACAGGTTAAACCCAGCAGGGCTCAGCAGGGCCATGATTTGGGCCTATTGCTACACAGTGACTATATTTCCTTCCACCCAACTCTCACAATTGGGTTACTAAACTGGAGGAATTGATGATACAGTTTAAAGGGACACAGATAATTGAAAAATTGATTTACCTGTGATTAGTTGCTAATAAAGTAGTAAGTTCTTTATCCATCTTGGAATGTGTGGGTATAAATGAGACTGTGACAAAGGCAAACTGCTTAGATTAGATTATGTCAGAAGACATAAGTGGTGGCTGAGTGGAAGAATGGCTGTCTTACATATGATTTTTACCGAGGGCCTCCTAGCTCTGTTTTTTATTACTGCAATAAAAACAGAGCTTTTACTGAAAAAAAAAAAAGAGAAGTATGTACTCTTTCTGGATACTATATTTTAATTTTTGAACTGTGTGAAGTTAGAGATTAGTAAATTATATCATAGGAGCCCCTCCACTCAAATAAATTTTAGAAAAAATGTTACCCAAAACTAGCAGTTAGAAAAACAGAGGGGGAGAGCAATAGGAAATGTGAAGAACATAGGGATGAGATGCAGAGAAGGAATGGCGATAATCAACATCTTCCAGTCTAAATATACATACAAGTAGAGAATAGAGTTGTATTAATTTGGCAGGTAGTGAAGTAATTTAAAAGAAATAGCATTGTTGCTTCCAAATCATTGAGACACACTGAACACTCACTTTTTTGTAAAGCCTGCACTAGTATTGAAAACCTGTGATTTAGGGGCTGTCTTCTATGGTGTCAAAGAGAATAGACTGTGGAGCCAGACTGCTGGCTCCATCACTATGGAATATAGGAGTGACCTGAGGGGAATTTGCTTTAGTCCTCATTTCTTTCTCAGCTGGAGATAGTAACTACCTTATAGTGTTGCTACAAGGATTTTATGATGGTTACGGCTGGAATTCATGCTTGCTAGAACAGTACCCAGCACATGGTAAGTGGTGAATAACTGTTAATAGAGAGGAAGTTAGTCTTTTAACTTTGAACACCATCATCAGTGGCTCAGCCAAGGACACTTCTCACAGGTATAAGGTACTAAACAGGGACAAAAGAAGAGAGAGCAGGAGAGAACAGAGATGGAATTTCATGCTGTTGCAAAACTCCAGAAGTTAATGAGAGCAGTACAGAGAAATAGATGAAAGATAACATATTAGACTTCTCCAGGAAAACAGAACCAATTTTATGTATATTAAAAAATTATATTTTATTATAAGAACTGGTTCCCATAGTTAGTTGTACAATCTGTTGTCTGCAAGTCAGAAGTCCAAGAAAGCCACCAATGGTGGTAGGTAGTTCAAAGGCCTGAGAGCCAGAGATCCTGTGTGTGGATTCCAGTCTGAGTCTGAAGGGCTGAGAACCAGGGAATGCTAGGATAGGAGAAGATCAATTTCTCAGCTCAAGCAGTCAGGCAGAGAGCAAATTCAAACTTCCTCTGTCTTTTTGTTCTATTTAGGCTCTCAACAAGATTAGATGATACCCACTCCAGTGAGGAGGGCCATCTGCTTTACTCAGTTCATCAATTCAAATGCTCTCTTTTGGAAACACCCTCACGGACACACCCAGAGATATTGCTTAATTAGATATGTGGGCATCCCATGATCCAGTCAAGTTGACATCAAATTAACTATCACAAGAATTCATCTATAAAATGTAAACCTCCTCTAATTAGTCTTTTTGAGAATAGTGATTCAGATACGACAGAGAAAGAACAAAAAAGAAAATGAAACCAAAAAAGAGGCCATAAAACATATATAAGTTGGCATTATTTTTAGTTATAATTTATTTGAACACTATCAGGTGTCTAATGGTATACTAGAGCTAGATTGCATCAGTTCATGAGAACCAACTGTGTGTGTCTCTTTGCAGCTCCACATCCGTTCATACCGTATTGGTAGTTTGGAAATGGCCATGGTGAAATTATTTACGTCAAGGAAATTAACAAACACTACAAATCAGGATCTTTTCCTCTTTTTAATTTGGAGAGCTGGTTGTTAACATTTACCAGCACATCTTCACTTGTATCCCTTGTAATGTGGATGATAAATAATAGACAGCATTCTTGGTATTACTTGTCACTATTGCCTAAATGCATATTTTTCTTTTATCATTTCTCAACTTTAACATCTTGCTTTTGGTTTTTAAATATTTTGATTCCTTTATCCTTGTGTCTATTCAAACTGAATCGTTTGGAATACTACCTTGTAACTAAATGTTTATTTGTAGAATACTGTTTAATGTCTGCTCTCTTTCTGAGTTAGGGACAAATGGGGCTAAGCAGGGCTAGGTAGGGGGCCACAGAAGCAGGCCCACAAAAATCCCAAAAACGCTGAGGTGTAAGGAAACCAGAGATAATGGAACAAGCCAGACCACCCTGCTCTAGGTGTGGGTGGGGAAGATGTCTTGTTATATCAGCTACTTGTGATCAACAAAGAATTATCGGACCCTAAAAAGGAAGTAAGTCATTAAAGATGTTATCACTAGTCCTCACTCAATGATGATATTAATGGATATGTTAAAAAAAAATTTAGGTTCCCTGATTAGGCTCTCAATAAAAGACCGACCCTACAATCCCCCAGTGGCAACCCATTGGGACACCTCTCACTTCTGAGAGCTTTCTCTGTATCCTCACTTAATAAACGTCTATCCCTTTACTCACTCTCCTTTGTCCGTGAGATTCATTCTTTGTGAAACAAGAACCAAACTTTCCTGTATCATTTCCATGAAGAACAGCTGGAGGTGTTTATGTTTTGTCTTGGTCTGTATTTAAAAAGCCTTAAGTGATGAATGAACAAATGCATGAATGAATGAGAAAACAAAATATAGAATGAAAAATCAATATGATGGACTAAGAATATCCTTCCAAGACCTCCCCAGCCCCCCACAATTGGAAGTAATGTTAGAAGGATAGACCTTGAAATGAAGGTTCGCTTTCAAATCCATTTCCACCCTCGTGGTTCTCAAACTTCACTACATATTAAAACCACTTGGGAAGGGAATTTTTAAAACGCTGAGGTGTCACTCATATTCCATAAATTAGAATCTTTCAGAGTGAGATTTAGGCATCAATTTCTTTTAGAGATTTCCAGGTTATTCCAACACGTAGCCAAGTTTGAGAGCCAGTGTGTTGTGCCCAAGATTACGTATCCGAGAAACCACCAAGGAGCCGACACTGATGCAAACACACGAGGGTTTATTTACAAGCTCGAGCTTGGGTCCAAGTATACCCGACACAGCGGAGCAGGGACTTGGACCCCAAGGTGGGTTTCAGCTGAGTTTTAAGGGCTGGTCTAGGGGAACTCCAGAAGGGGGGAGGAATTTCTCAAGTTCTGTTTACATTCTGATATGGGGCTTTCAAGGGCATTGAGCTCCATTCTCATTCTGATATGGGACTTTCTGCCATGGGCATTGAGCTCTGTTCTTATTCTAATATGGGGCTTCATGCCCTTGGCTTGGGCTCTGTTCTCATCCTAATATGGGGTTTTCTAGGACTTTAAGCTGTAAGCTGTGTTTTTTTTTTTTTTTTTCCCTATAACTGAAATAATGTAAATTTCAGCTCTTATTCACAGGGGCCTGGGGTGGCTGTACCTGTGCTAACGCTGAACTTAAAGTGGAATGGCCTTAATATTCTCAGCCTCCACAAGTGCTTTCGAGGGCCTAAAACCTGGGGCTAGCTCTTGGAACAGACACGTATTCCCTGTTTTTGGGAAGGGGGATCTGAATATCTCCCTAGAGGTACCTGCTGAAAATGTAACTAAGTGATGGTGACTGTTTCTATCTTCAGAAATGGGCTCATCTGACTTCTACCCAGGTTGCTATGTTTACCTAATACTTTTGTTTACAGCAGATAATTTATCTATTTAAAGTTCATTTTTGTATATTTTTGTATATGATATAAGGTAGGCATCCGGGTTTATTTTTCTCCATGTAGAGAGCTAGTCTTCTTTACAGCACTTAATAAACAAACAGCTTATAATTTATTCACTGATCTGTGGTGCCATTTTAATTATAAATCGATTTCCTACCTTCTTCTTAAGTTTCAATTTTGAAACATTGTCTAGTTGCCTGTATGCTGCAGCGTTTATTGCAAAGGTCATTAGCATATCTAAATATTGCATAAGGAAAGTCCCCTACTCCTTGACTATCTTTTACAGAGATGAGTTAGCTATATATGGACTTTTATTATTCCATATACATTTAAAACTAATAAGTTTGTCAATTTCCTAAAAAAAAAATCACCCTGGAATTTTGATAGGTATTGTGTTCAATTTGTTTATAGTTTTGGAGATAAACTGACATCTTTATAATGTCAAGTCACTGTATAATTTGTCATATTAACATTTGGTGTGAAAACAGAATAGTCCTTCAAAGATTTCCACACTATAATCCCCACAACCTACTACTATATTACCTTATACTCTATTACCTTATATCCTTACATGGCAAAAGGATCTGGAGATGGGGAAATTATCCTGGATTATTTGGATTGGCCCAATCATTCACAGAGTATTTAATAAAAGGGAGTCTGGAATGTCAGAGGTAGAGAAGAAATGTGGCAACTATATCAGAGATCAGAATGATACAAGGCCATGAGCCAAGGAATGTGGGCAATCTCTAGACACTGGAAAAGGCAAGGAAACAGATTCCCTCCTACAGTCTTTAGAAGGAATGTAGCCCCACAGACCCATTTTAAACAACTGACTCACAGAATTGTAAGATATAAATTTGTGTCTTTTAAGCCACTAAGATTGTGGTAATTTGTTCTAGCAGCATTAGGAAAATAACACAATCACCCTATACATATATAATGACTCTTCATTTATTAGGTCTTGTTTGATGTTATTCCTTGCTAGCCCAAACCTGATATGTTCAGGTATTGGGTGGGCATGTTCTTTAGGGAAGGTTAGGACCCCTTCCCAGCTCTAGGAGTTGAATTTGATTAATTTAAGCCAATATTTTTAATTTCATTTAATTTCATTCTCCTTGTCAATAATGAGTTTAAAAATGGACATGCAATCCATTTTGTTCACAGGGTCTGAGGTTTTCCTCATTTTTATGAAGGGCTTGCGAAAAATATATACTTCCCTTTACCCTTTTGTTTTTTGAATATTGTTTGAGGTGCAGTGCTTAGAGATACTGAAGTCATCTTAATTGTACAAAGGAACAATCCCAAGAACAAAAGTAAAACCATGCTGAGGAGCACAAAGTAACCCAATGGAGAGAACTCAAACTGTGATGAAATCATTCTGCTGTGGAATTTACCATACTGTTACTTTCCTACCTCTGGAGTGCCTTCTATGTGAAATAATAGCTTTTCCTTATTTTTTCATCTACTTGAGTTGAATTTTCTTTTATTTGCAGTCCAAAACATCCTCACACATAAAACAAATCTAAATAAAAATTATATATTCCGACATCTAGAAAGAATTATAATGACCATTTTAGTGTATTATATTTTAGTTTTGTCCTGCATATATTTTCAGAAAAATAGAAACCTTTTAATGTTTGGGTGTATGTGTGTGCACATGTATATATTATTTGTTGACTGCTTGATTTCAGTTAGTTCTCCACTTCCTTTTAAAGTATTCATAAATTTAATAATTTACATCTTATTGACATATAATTTGTTTAGCATTTTCACTATTTGAGATTAGTTTATACTAATCTGAGATTATTGTATGTTTGGAGAAACTGAGTAAATAAACTGCATAAATATTTCTAAAATTTAATTTAGCAATTCTTGGGAAGGATGCTTCAGAATACATTTTGTTGGCTTTATTTTCAAAGAATTTTTTCTAATGCCTAATCTGACCTTTTTCATATCTTTTATAATATACATACAAAAAAATTCCTCCTACATTACTTGACAATGAGTTATTTAACATTTTTAATGTAATGAAACCACAGTAATTCTGCTTTTTGTTGTATTCCTCTAATGTTTAACTTGGGCTCATTTAATTCTGTTATTTGAAAGTCTAATTACTGCCACTAGTGGAGAGGAAAAAAAAACAATTCAGTTATTTTTCTAAAATAGTACTTGTAGCCATTAGAATAATGAAAATTAGAAGAAAAATAACAGGAGACACACAATTTTACTCTATTGAACTTGTTGTCTGGTACAAATATACACCCAGAAGAGTCTTATAAAGTAATTGAAGGAAGCACTCTGAGCAGAACTACCTAACTGGTATAGCTTTGGCTTCACAATTAAAAACCTGAAGATTTTGCAATCTGTAAGGCCTACTCATCCTAAATCAAAGTCTTTCAGGGTACCACTCCAGCCTATGTACACACAGAATGTCAGTTATTTTTCATATTGCCACATTCTTGAATATGTAAAGACAACTAAGAATTGTCAGATAATTTGAGTAACGTTTGCAGAATAAAAGGGTACAAGACAGATAAATGAAACCAGAAGATACGGATTATTTATAAATGAATTTAGAAATAAAACTCTAAGGTAGTGTGTTTATATTTACAGATATATCCTAAAAAATGTCTTTTCATTTGATATTTCCTCGGTGGAATTATTATTTGTTTGATTTTGTTTCGTTTTTAAGGAGGCTTCATGCTGGTTGTGGAGCCTAATGCAGGACTTGAAATAATGACCCTGAGATCCAGACCTGAGCTGAGGTCAAGAGTTGGATGGATGCTTAAAGGACTGAGTTACCCAGGTGCCCCTATTTGTTTAAGTCTCAAACTTCTACAATAAATGTATCATTCAGCACCACAATTTTTAAGCTGATACTTATATAAGAAAAACTTATGTCCCCAAAATTAATAAAACATTTAAAAATGATACAGAGAAAAATTATTTAGCTATATTCCAAATATAGTTGGAAGACATCAAAATTACCAATAGATGTTTTGAAAAGCATGCCTAGTGTCCACAAATGTGTGTGCCAAATGTTGCTGACACTGAGAGAAGCTTCACATCATTATATACATTCTTTGCAATTGAGCCATTCTTTGCAATTCTTCATTAACTCTTGCAAAGAAAACTGGCTTTGAGAAAAGGTCAATGAAGAAGATATTGAAGAATTCTTTAAATATCATACTGATAAATTAGCGAGTACTGAACTTGGTTAGAATATCAGTTGGAAGAGTTAATGGTAACTTGGAAAGCATTCAATTAAACCATGAGACATGGCTTGCTGAAAATAATCTGTGGGCTATACAGACACAGTGATAATGAAGTTGGTGGAGATGTTATTGCTTGATCCTCCTTATAGCACTATGCAAAGAATTCTATAAACATAACTAGAGGACAGTAAATAAAGCTCCATTCTGTAGTTTTTCATGCTCAAATGTCATCTGCCTCCCTGAAGATCCATTTAGTACCCCTGCTTCAGTACAGGAGCGATAAAGAATCTGTAAGCTTCTGAGTTTCATAGTTTGCCTGAAATTGTTCCTTTGCAATTCTGCTTACCCATGATATCACTTTCCAGTACCAGTGACCATGATTATACTTCAGCTCTCCTCCTTTTTCATGTTTCCTGTGTTCCTTTCTTCGTGAACTACAGGACATCCAAGGTATTTGCCCTATTTTTGTTGCAAATTTTACCTTTACCTTCTTCTAACATGTTTATTAATTTATTAATATTAATTTATGTGTGCTGTTTGCCCTGCCTTGTTGGGAAAAAAATACTCATGATGCATCATGAGAATGCTGCATACAGAGAAACATGCATATAAACCATTTTATAACAACCATTCTGTTTTCCAGTCAAGAGCATTATTTTCAACATTTTATATAGTGAAGGAGGGTTTCACTGTGTTTCAGTCACAAGTTACAGTTAAGGAAATCTGCTAGGACTTTAATTTGTCTTTTTAAATGATGGAAAATAGGTTACCAGTGCATATTTCACACAGAATGTCTTCTTTTTAAAAATAAATGTTTATTTATTTATGATAGAGAGAGAGAGAGAGAGAGAGGCAGAGACATAGGCAGAGGGAGAAGCAGGCTCCATGCACCGGGAGCCCGACGTGGGATTCGATCCCGGGTCTCCAGGATCGCGCCCTGGGCCAAAGGCAGGTGCTAAACTGCTGAGCCACCCAGGGATCCCACACAGAATGTCTTCTTTTCATGAATGGGTTAATGATGTTGAGTGGGAGATATCTGGATTTAAGGAGATACTGAATTCATAAATCATTAGTAAGTTTCTCTGAAAAAGAAACACTTTGAGAATAAGAAAATGCTCTCAAGAGTGAAAACATGATTGCTGAACTTATATATAAATTATAACAGCTAGAAGACAAAGACAAGAAAATCTCCATGATGTTGGAACAAACAGACAAAGAGAATTTATAAAGCAAAAAATATATTTAAACAAAAGTGTCAAACATATGAAGAGCAACCTAGGAATTCCAACATCTGATTAACAGGAGTTACACACACATACACAAAAAGATGCTCAAAGAAAAACACAGAAATAGATGAGTTAGAAGTCTCTAAATTCAAAAGGTGCACATAGAGCCAAAGAGGAAGACTAAAAATAACACATCATTCAACATTTCTCCACACTATTTCAGAATTCCAATTATAAAGAGAGCAATAAAAGTTTCCACATAGTAAAGCAGGATACTTGGAAGGGAGCAAAAATCAGGTGAATAATAAAGATGCATTAACATCAAAAGTAGATGCTAAAAGTCAATAAAGCAAGGTCTTCAAAGGAAGGTGATATTGAATTTAAAGTTGTATTATAGCCATTTTCAGATATCCAAGAGCTTAATGAGCTTACTTTAAAATCATTATTTTGAAGAAATTACTTGAAAAGGTTCATGTAAAACACAAGGAATAAGAAGCCATGAAATGAAAGAAATGACAAAGGAATCCAGTGAAAATGGGTGTTAAGGTAACAGCTCTACAACAGTCTTAAAAAAGAAAAAAAAAACCCAAACCCCTATAAAACTGTAATAATCAAAATTGGAAGTCCGTAGAGATACCTGAGTGGCATAGTTGATTAAGCATCTGACTCTTGGTTTTGGCTCAGGTAGTGATTTCAGGTTCATGAGAATGAACCCCATGTCGGAGAGTCCAGTGTGGAGTCCAGGGCAGAGTCTGTTTTAGATTATCTCTCCCTTTCCCTCTGTCCCTCCCATTCGTGCTCTCTCTCTCTCTCTAAAATAGATAAATAAATCTTTTAAAAAATTGGAAGTAAGTAGTCTTCTAGAAGGATCTTCATAGAACAAATATTGATGAAGTCCTGATAGTTTATTTTTTGCTTTTGTTTCCCTTTCCTCAGGAGACATATTTAGTAAGCCTTTGCTATGGCTAATGTCAAAAAGGTTATGGACTGTGTTCTCTAGGATCTTGATGGTTTCTTATCTCACATTTAGATCTTTCATCCATTTTCAATTTATTTTTGTGTATGGCATAAGAAAGTGGTCCAGTTGCATTCTTTTGCATGTTGCTGCCCAGTTTTCCTAACGCCATTTGTAATTGATTCTAAGCAGTAAATGTTATGTTGAGATAAAATAGTAAAATGATGAGATATAATAGTAAAAATGATGAAGATGGTGATGATGGGGATGATAACAGCAATAAATGTAGCTAACATTCATGAATATACTTTAACATAGTGCCAGGCACTGTCTTAAGCACATTATACTTATTATTTCATTTAATCTTCCAACTTATGGGACAAGTAGTATTATCATCATTAACATTTAAAGATAGGAAAACAAGAAATAAGGAAGTAAGACAATTTGCTTTAGGTCACACAGTTAACTAGTGGTAGACACAGGATCCAAACTTAGGCAATAATTCCAGAGCTCATACTCTAAACCACTAGATTGTGTTGATGAAGGTACATGTTTCTTCTTCCAACTAGAAAAAACAAATGAAATCAAAAACTCTGGGAAGAATTAAATAAACAAAAATATTATACAAGAAAGTTATGGCCTAGATTAAAATATGACATACTTTAGAGCTATAAGTAAGTTAACAAGGATCACAATTATAAAAATCAGAAAAAGAAATGTATTTAGAGCATACAAGTTGGCTTTGTCATTATAATATTGAACTAGTTATAATAATGAAAATGCTGTTTATAGTATTAATCTGTTATAACTAAAATGTAGGTCAAGCACAGAATAATTAATATGCCTATGAGACAGAATGGAAAGCTATCCCTGTCCTTAAAGTAAAGGTAAAGCTAAACTGATAGAAGTTTAAAGGAAGAAGAGAGAAAGAAAAGGAGGAAGCAGGTGGGGTATCATCTTGCAAAGTGAGGAACGAGATAAACTGTTGGAAGTTGAGAAGCCAATGAATAGGGGTTTAAAAATATTACTTTATGAGTCTAAGATAGAGGAAACTACATTCATGAATTTAGGAAATAACCTCCAAAACCTTTCCAAAGAAGTTATTGAAGAGAGTGTTATAAGAAAATTAAAAGCTCTGGGGAGAAGCAATTATTATTGCTCATAATTCTGTGATATAAAATACATTTTTTAAAAGAAAGAGACAAATTTACTTTGCATCTGAAAATCTGCCAAGAAGAAATCTCCGTGTCCAGATAATTATACTAGAAAATTATATGAAACATTTAAAGAATTAATGTTACTTTTACACAAACTCTTTCAGAAAACTTAAGCAGAGGGAATAATTACTAATTCATTTTATGAGGTGTTTGTTACTGTGATAAATAAACCAGAAAGAGAGTACAATAAAAAGAAAAATGTGGACAACTATCTTTCATGAACTTAGATACAAAAATCCTTAATATATTAGCAGATAGAATCCAACAACATATAAAAAGGACAATCAAGGGCAGCTCTTGTGGCCTAGCGGTTTAGCGGATTAGCGTGGCCTTCGGCCTGGGGCGTGATCCTGGAGATCCAGGATCAAGTCCCACATCAGGCTCCCTGCATGGAGCCTGCTTCTCCCTCTGCCTGTGTCTCTGCCTGTCTCTCTCTCTCTCTCTCTCATGAATAAATAAATAAAATCTTAAAAAAAAAAAAAAAAGGACGATCAAGTGAGATTTATTGTAGGTATAAGGCTGACTCAAATTGATTAAAATAATCAATATAATCCACCATAGCCAATCAATGTAATTAGCTAAAAAAGAAAAATCATATAATCACAGCAATTGCTCAGGAAATAACATTTTACAAAATCCAGCACCATTCATGATAAAATTCTCAGCAAATTAGAAATAGAAACTTCCTCAACTTGCTGAAGAAAATGTAAAATGTAAAAACCTACAGCTAACACTATGCTTAATGGTAAAAAAACAGTACTTTTGTTCTAAGTTTGGAAACAGGACAAGAATATTTGTTCTCACCACTCTTACATAATATAGCACTCAAAATTCAAGTCACTGCAGGGAGGCAAAGAAAGGAAATAAAAGACATGTAGTTTGGAAAGGAAGAAATAATGCCTTTATTTGCAGATGACATTATTTTCTGCATAGAAAATTCCAAGGAATCTACAAAAAATTCCTATGATAAGTAAATTCAGCAAGATCACAGTATACGAGATCAGTGCACAGAACTTAATGGTATTTCTATATATTACCAAGTAACATTCAGAAACTTAAATGAAAAATACAATACTACTTATAATTACTCCAAAGAAAATGAAATACTTGGGATGCCTGCGTGGCTCAGTGATTGAACATCTGCCTTTGACTCAGGGCATGATCCTGGGGTCCGGGATCGAGTCCCGCATCGGGCTCCTGCAAGGAGCCTGCTTCTCCCTCTGCCTGTGTCTCTGCCTCTCTCTCTGTGAGAGCATGAATAAACAAATAAAATCTTAGAAAAAAGAAAAAAGAAAAGAAATATACTTAAGTATACTATGAACCAAAAACATACAGGTAGTACATGCTGAAAATTAGAAAATGCTGATGAAGGAAGTCAGTGAATAGAAGAATGGAGAGTTATACTGTGTTCGTGGATTGAAAGACTCAAGATATTAAAGATAACAGTTCTCCCCAAATCAATCAATAGGTTTAATGTAATTTCTATTAAAATCCCAGAAAGATTTTTTGAAAACATAGACAAGATAATTTTAAAATATACATCAGTAAGCACAGGGCCTAGAGGAGCTAAATATCATCTTTTAAAAGATTTTTTATTTCAATTTAATTTAGTTAACATGTAGTGTATTATTAGTTTAGATATAGAATTTAGTGATTCATCAGTTGCGTATAACACTGAGTGCTCATTACATCATGTACCCTCCTTAATGTCCACCCCTATCCCTCACCCACCTTGCCTCCACAACCCTCAGTTTGTTTCCTATAGTTAAAAATCTCTTACAGTTTGTCTCCCTCCCTGTTTCATCTTTTTTCATTTTTCCTTTCCTTCCTCTATGTTCATCAGTTTTGTTTCTTAAATTCCACGAGTGAGAGAATCTGATATTTGTCTTTCTCTGGCTGACTTATTTTGCTTAGCATAATACCCTCTAGTTCCATCCATGTCATTGCAAATGGCAAGATGGCTGAGTAATATTCCATAGTGTGTGTGTGTGTGTGTGTATGTATGTATATACTACCTCTTGTTTATCAATTCATCTGTTGGTGGACATCTGGGCTCTTTCCATATTTTGCCTATCGTGAATATTGCTGCTATAAACATTGGGGCACAGGTGCCCCCTTGAATCTTTATTTTTGTATCCTTTGGATAAATACCCAGTAGTGTAATTGCTGGGTTGTAAGGTAGTTCTATTTTTAACTTCTTGAGGAAACTTCATACTGTTTTACAGAGTGGCTACACCAGTTTGCATTCCTACCTGCAGTGCAGGAGGGTTCCCCTTTCTCCACATCCTTACCAACATCTGTTGCTTCCTGAGTTGTTAACCATTCTGACAGGTGTGACTTAATATTTCATTGTGGTATTGATTTGTATATCATTGATGCTGAGTGATGTTGAGCATTTATTCATGTGTCTGTTGGCCATATGTATGTATGTCTTCTTTGGAGAAATATCTGTTCATATCTTCCGCCCATTTCTTGACTGGATTTTTTTGTTTTTTGGGTGTTGAGTTTGATAAGTTCTTTATAGATTTTGGACACTAGCCCCTATTTGTTATATCATTTGCAAATATCTTCTCCCATTCCACAGGTTCCCTTTTATTTTATTTTATTTTTTTACTATTTCCTTTGCTATGCAAAAGGCTTTTTGTCATGATGAAGTCCCAATAGTTCATTCTTGCTTTTGTTTCCCTTGCCTCAGGAGACATATCTAAAAAGAAGTTGCTATGGCTGATGTCAAAAAGGTTACTGTGTTCGCCTCTAGGATTTTTATGGTTTTCTGTCTCACACTTAGGTCTTTCATCCATTTGAATTTATTTTTGGGTATGGTGTAAGAAAGTGGTCCAGTTTCATTCTTCTGCATGTGGCTGTCCAATTTTCCCAGCACCATTTGTTGAAGAGACTTTTTTTCATTGGATATTCTTTCCTGCTTTGTCAAGGATTAGTTGACTATAGATTTGAGGGTCTAATTCTGGGTCTCTATTCTGTTCCATGGATATATGTCTTTTATTTTATTTTATTTTATTTATTTATTTATTTAATTAATTTTTAAATTTTATTTATTATTTTATTTTATTTTTTATTTATTTTGTGTGTGCCAGGACCATACTGTCTTGATGATTACAGCTTTGTAATACAGCTTAAAGCCCAGAACTGTGATGCCACCAGCTTTAGTTTTCTTTACCAATTTTCTTTTGGTTATTCAGTGTCTTTTCTGGTTCTATACAAATTTTAGGATTGTTTGTTCCAGCTTTGTGAGAAATTTTGATGGTATTTTGATAGAGATTGCATTGAATGTGTAGATTACAGTGGGTGGCATATACTTTTAACAGTATTTGTTCTTCTAATCCACAAACATGGAATGTTTTCCATTTCTTTGTGTCTTCTTCAATTTCTTTGATAATTCTTCTATGATTTTCAGAGTACAGATCCTTTACCTCTTTGGCTAGGTTTATTCCTAGATATTTTATGGTTTTTGGTACAGTTATAAATGGGATCAATTCCTTGATTTCTCTTTCTTCTGCCTCATTTTTAGTGTACAAAAATGCAAATGGCTTCTGTGCATTGATTTTATATCCTACCACTTTGCTGAATTGCTATATGAGTTTTAGCAATTTTAGAGTCTTGGGTTTTCTACATAGAGTATCATGTCATCTATGAAGAGTGAGAGTTTGACTTCTTTGCTGATTGGGATTCTTTTATTTCTTTTTGTTCTCTGATTGCTGAAGCTAGGACTATGGCAGTACTATGTTGAACAACAGTGATGAGAGTGGACACTCTTGTCATGTTCCTGACTTTAGGGAAAAGCTCTCAGTTTTTCCCTGTTGAGGATGATATTCACTGTGGTCTTTCATATATGGCTTTTATGATATTCAGGTATGTTCCCTTGATCCCTACACTTCAGCGAGTTTTTATCAAGAATGCTATACTTTGTCAAATGCTTTCTTTTTTTTTTTTTTGCTTCTAGTGAGAGGATCATATGGTTTCTGTCCTTTCTTTTATTAATGTGGTGTATCACACTGATTGATTTGGGAATACTGAACCACCCTTGCAGCCCAGGAATAAATCCTACTTGGTCATGGTGAATAATATTTTATATGTACTGTTGTTTTATATGTACTGTATCATGTTTTATATGTACTGTATCAAGATAAGATCAATGTTTTGTATTTACTGCATCAAGATAGAATAGATCCAAGATACAAGATAGAATTTTTGTATCCATGTTCATCAGGGATATTGATCTATAATTCTCCTTTTTGGTCTGGTTTTAGGATCAAGGTAATGCCAGCCTTATAGAATGAGTTTGGAAGTTTTCCCACCATTTCTATTTTTTGAAATAGCTTCAGAAGAATATACATTCATTCTTCTCTAAATATTTGATAGAATTCCACTGGGAGGCTATCTGGCCCTGAACTCTTGTTTGCTGGGAGATTTTTTTATTACTACTTCAATTTCTTTGCCAGTTATAGTCTGTGCAGGTTTTCTATTTCTTCCTGTTTCAGTTTTGGTAGTTCATCTGTTTCTAAGAATGCATCCTTTTCTTCCATATTGCCTAATTTGTTGGCATATAATTGCTCATTATATTATCTTATAATTGTTTCTATTTCTTCAGTGTTGGCTGTGATCTCTTCTCTTTCTTTAATGATTTTATTAATTTCAATCCTTTCTCATTTCTTTTTGATAAGTCTGGCTAGGGGGTTATTGATTGTATTAATTCTTTCAAAGAACCAGCTCCTAGTTTCATTGAGCTGTTCTGCTGTTTTGTTTTTTTAGTATTATTTCTATATCATTGATTTCTACTCTAATCTTTATATTTCTCTCCTCCTGATGTATTCAGGCTTTATTTGCTGTTCTTTTGACAGTTGCTTTAGGTATAAAGTTAGTTTATGTATTCGAGACTTTTCTTGTTTCTTGAGAAAGGCCTATATCACTATATACTTCCCTCTTAGGACTACCTCTACCTCATCTCAAAGGTTCTGAACTGTCATGTTTTCATTTTCATTTGTTTCAATGTATTTTTTAAAATTTTCCTTTAGGGGATCCCTGGATGGCTCAGCAGTTTAGAACCTGCCTTTGGCCCAAGGCATGATCCTGGAGTCCCGGGGTCAAGTCCCATATCGGGCTTCCTGCATGGAGCCTGCTTCTCCCTCTGCCTGTGTCTCTGCCTCTCTGTCTCTCTCTCTCTCTCTCTCTCTCTCTGTGTGTCTTGTGAATAAATGAGTAAAATCTAAAAAAAATTTTTTTCCTTTAATTTCCTGGTTGTCCCCTTCATTTGTTAGTAGGATGCATTTTTTTAAAGATTTTATTTATTTATTCATGAGAGAGAGAGAGAGAGAGGAACAGACACAGGCAGAGGGAGAATCAGGCTCCATGCAGGGAGCCTGATGTGGGACTCAGTCCCGGGTCTCCAGGATCACACCCTGGGCTGAAGGAGGCCCTAAACCGCTGAGCCACCCGGGCTGCCCGCATTTTAATCTCCATGTATTTGTGTTCCTTCTAAATTTTCTCTTGTGATTGAGTTCAAGTTTTAAAGCATTGTGGTTTGAAAATATGCGTGGCATAATTGTAATCTTTTTGTACCAGTTGAGACCTGATATGTGACCCAATATGTGATCTATTCTGGAGAATGTTCCATGTACACTTGAGTAGAATGTGTATTCTGTTGCTTTAGAATGAAGTGCTCTGAATATATCTGTGAAGTCCATTTAGTCCAGTGTGTTATGCAAAATCCTTCTTTCCTTGTTCATCTCCTGCTTAGAGAATCTGTCTATTGCTATGAGTGGGGTGTTGAAGTCCCCTAGTATTATTGTATTATCATCAGTATGTTTCTTTAATTTTGTTATTAATTGATTTATATAACTGACTGCTCCCAAGTTAGAGACATAAATGCTTACAATTGTTAGATCTTCTTTTTGGATAGACCCTTCTATCATGATGTAGTGTCCTTTCTCATCTCTTATTAGAGTCTTTGGTTTAAAATCTAGTTTGTCTGATGTAAAGATCACTACCCTAGCTTTCTTTTGATGTCCATTAGCATGATAAATGGTACTTCACCCCCTTGCTTTCAATCTGGAGGTGTCTATGGGTCTAAAATGAGTCTCTTGTAGACAGCATATTGATTTTTTTAATCCATTCTGATACCCTATGTCTTTTAATTGGAGCATTTAGTTCATTTACATTCAGAGTAATCATCGAAAGATATGGATTTAGTGTTACTGTTTCTGTAGATTTTCTCTATTCCTTTCTGGTCTTTGTTGCTTTTGGGATCTGTCTTCACTAAAAAGATCCTGTTTAATATTCTTGCAGAGCTAGATTAGTGTTCATGAATTCCTTTAGTTTTTGTTTGTTCTGGAAACTCCTGGTCTCCTCTTCTATTCTGAATGAGAGCCTTGCTGGATAAAGTATTCTTGGATGCATATTTTTCGCATTTAACACAGTAAATATATCATGCCAGTCCTTTCTGGCCTGCCAGATCTCTGTGGACAGGTCTGCTGCCAGCCATATGTTTCTAACCTTGTAGTTCTCAGCTACAATGTATTCAAATAAACCTTTTACCACTCTTTCTCTCTCTTGATCTTATGTGACCCCTATTATTCAAATATTATTTTATCATATAGTATCAGTGATTTATTTAAATCTTCCTTGGTGATCCAGTAGTTTTTTTTTCTTTTTCTTGGCTTCTTTACTTTCCATCATTTTGTCTTCTATATCACTGACTCTCTCTTCTGCCTTGTTTATCCCGCTTTTAGAGTCTCTATTTTTGACTGCATCTCAGTAATAGCATTTTAAATTTAGACCTGATTAGATTGTAGTTAATTTTATTTCTATGGTAAGGGATTCCCTACTGTCTTCTATTTTTTTCAAGCCTGACTAGTATCTTTATAATCCATGTTTTGAATTCTAATCTGACATCTTATGTCCATATTGATGAAATCCTTGGCAGTGAGGAATGTCTCCTCTTCTTTCTTTTGAGGTGTGTTTTCCCATCTTGTAATTATGTCCAGAAAAGAATAAAAGAGAGAGAAAAGACAAAAATAACAACAACACCAGAAAAATAACAAAACAAACCAGAAGAAAACAGAAACAAAACTAGATAAAATCAAACAAGAAGTAAAACAGAACAAAACCATAAACTAGATCCTGGTGTATTTTGGGTCTGTTTGTTAAATGAAACTAGATCCCAAAATAGGAAAGAAAGAAAAACTTATATATATATATATATATATATATATATATATATATATATATATATATATATAAATAAAATACAATGAAAGGAAACATACATATATATATTTGTATATGTACATATATAAATAAAAATTAGAAAAGAAGTTTTTAGAAGAAACTAAACTTTTCTTTTTAGAAAAGAAGTTTTTTAAAAAGATTTTATTTATTTATTCATGAGAGACACACACACACAGAGGCAGAAACACGGGCAAAGGGAGAAGCAGGCTCCATGCAGGGAACCCGACGTGGGACTCAATCCCAGTCTCCAGGATCACACCCTGGACTCAAGGAGGCGCTAAACCGCTGAGCCACCCGGGCTGCCCTAGAAAAGAATTTTTTAAAAGAATGGAAAAAATAAGAAAAGAGCTGGAAAAAATAAAATTGAAAGGCTAAAATATAATAAAAGAACCACTATTTTCCCCCAGAGCTGAAATTTTGCAGTTTCTAGGATCAGTAAACTTGGTGCTAACTGGCTGTTCCTGCTGGTCCTCTGGAGGGGGGTTCTCTTGTGCTGTTGTATTGGTTCTCAGGTGTCCTTGCCCTGGTGGAACTGCACTCCCCTTGCTAGGGGACTGGGCTCAGTGTGAGTGGCCCCAGATTGCACTATGTGGTATCTGGGCACTATGTTTTGCTCCCTGAAGACTTTCAGCACGGACAGGCAGAATGAATATAACAGCACCCCTGTCTTTATCCTCCTACTCTTCAGCGCACCCCCAAGGAAATGCAGTCCTCATTCTTGTCTCCCTTGTTTCCAACCAAACTCTGTATTCACCCAGCCTTTGACCAAGCACTGTTATCTCAGGCACGTGACCCCGTTGGAGTCTCCGAACTTTCGGGACCTGTGCTTCATGGAACAATGCCTGTCCATTCCTCCCAGGGCAGGGGCGGGGTGGGGTCTCCCTGGATTTCTGCCTTTTGCTGGGATCCTGATCAGAGAGTGGTCCCATGACAGTGCAGCAATTTGCAGTTTATGGCAACACTGTGCAGAAAGCCAGAACCTAGACTCAACTATTTTCAGCTGGCTTCCTGATCTGATGCCTGGGAACTCTGCCACACTGAGGCACTCCCATTCTTCTTGTGACCCTGGGGATCCTGAGAATATTGTAGCACCTGGGACTCCACCCTCTTTTGCCACTTGAGCACCTTTAAACCAGGATGTATCCCACTGTAGCAGACTTCTAAAAGTTCTAGTTTTGCACTCTGCTGCTTATAGTACTTTGCGGCGGCCTCCTTAAGCAAGTTCCCTAACCTCCTCCATATCTTCCTATATATTGTCCCAGATTCACATCTCTGAACCTCTTACCTTCTAAAAAGTGGCCACTTTTCTATTTGTAAGATTGTAGCAATTCTTTTCTCTGAGTTCCCATTGATTTCCCAGGTGTTCAGAATGATTTGATAACTATCTAGTTGAATTCCAGAGACCAGGTGAAATTAGGGTCCCCTACTCCTCTGTCATCTTATCTCTCACACATCTCTTTTAAAATATTTAGCAACTATTTTCTTTGGGTTATGTGGCTCAAATAGACACAATATTATAGTGTATTTTGAATAAGACCTCTTTAGGGTTTATAACTTCTCTAGAATTATGGGTGGCTTCTATCCTGGAACTTCAACAATTAAACTAGATGCAGTTGGAAGTGCTTCAGTTGAAGCAGGGTCAGAGCATAAAACCTCTTCTCCCTTCTTGCCTTGAGCCTGCCTCTCCTCCTTCTTGGAAGCTTCTAGAGTACCCCTAGAAACACAGAGCTATAAGGAACACTGATGGAAAGGCCTCAACCTGGCTCTTCTCTGGAGGGCCTTCCATAGTTTACTCTTCTGTGGTTCTCAGCCACAGCTTGTATAAGAATTTTGATTTTGACTATATTTAATTTGTTCCCCACTCTCCTACTATAAGGTGTGGTTGAAGGAGATGAGGAAGGATTCAGAATTTGGTAAATTTGCTCATTGATATCTGCTTAAGAAACATGTTGAATAAAACTAGAAACTTACAGGCTATATTTGGGCCAGTGGGCATCGATTGTTTGAATATGGCTTGTTTTGTTTTTGGCACAGGAAATTAAGGACTTATAATGCTAGATTATTTTATAATATTTTAAAGCATTGTTTCAAATAATGGTTATATAAAGTAGTCTTTTTTAAATAATAGAAACTGCAAATGTCTATTTACATTTTTTTTTTTTTTTTACCAACCTGGGAACAAATTCTTCAGAGAATGGCTATCATTAGATACTTTTATGCAATTATAGTTCATGATGCCGTTTCCTAAATTAAAAGAATCTTTTCATTTTTCTACATGTGAATATTCTGTTCTCTTTACTCTGTCTTTCCCATTGGGTCAGTTTTAAAATCACCATTACACTAGGGTGAAAACAACTGCAAGTCAAATTGTTCCCAATTTCTAAGCATCATTTTTAGAAATAATGAGGTCTTGTTTCTATTTGAGTCACAAGACCCACACTGTGTACGTAGGAGGTGAGGGCAGAATTGAGTAGATACAGTGAGCACCATTCATGTCCAGAACAGAACTCATGTTCTAGAAAATAAGGTTGTATAAATAAGGTAAGATTGGAAGTAGAAGGCAATAAATAGTAAAACCAAAGCATTTGTTCCTCATCGAGTAGTCAAAGGAAACTTGCAGCGTCTAATGCAAGAGCTATACATAGTAGAGATGGAAGCAGCAATGGAGGTAAATTGTAATAGTAGGATTTGGACTGTGTTATCTTAGAATTAGCAATATACACAGAAGGAACACTATCCAGAGATTTCTACATTTTAGGAAATCCATCTTCTAGAGGAAAGATAATAAAAATAGAGTATATCAAAGAAGTTTACTTTGTCATAAGCAACTATTGATAGCTAAGTGGCTTAAGAGATAGGAAGGTACAAGAAGGGTGTGGGAGGCTCATAGAATCAGTGTAAAGCTGGAGGAATGGGTCCGTTACTGAGGAACCAAGGTTTCTCAGAAGTCAGCAGCAGTAACTAAGCTGTGGTCTGTTAACACTCAAGATCCAGTGAACATAGCACTGTAGCACCTCAATCCCCCCTTCCACTTTTGTTGCATTCTTTCAACAGATTCAAAGAATTGAGGTAAATTTGGAACATTGGAAGCTGATAGATTCTTTGTGAGAATTCTTTGTCTTCCCTAGGAGGGCTGCTTACCTTATCTGCCCACATAGGAGAGAGTTTATGTACCAGAGGAGATTGTGTTGCTGCTAGAAAATACAGGTGGACCCTGGATAATCGAATTATGAGAAACAGCCATTCCAAGCAGACTTTAAGAAACGCAAGCTGATATTAAGATCAGATAATCCCATAAGGGAAAAAGGGAAGGACATTCCAAGAAAACAGTGGTCTATATAGGGAATTCTAGGATTACCTCAGTTTAAAATTGCCCTTTATAGGAAGAAGTGTCACCAATGACACATTCTTGCAAAGTAGCTCAGACCTGGGAATTTACATTGGGAAGACTAAAATGTAGAAGAGCTGACTAAAGAGTCATCAGAGAGATTACCAGTGCAAGGAGCTGGAAAAGGAAGGGAGGGTTGGAAATTTAATGAAGGGCAGAGGAAAAAAAATACAAACTCTTCAATACCTATGTTGCTTTAGTCTTCTAGACCTTGGAAAATGATGTCCTGGGTGGCTCAGTCCGTTAAGCATCTGACTCTTGGTTTCAGCTCAGGTCATGATCTCAGGGTCCTGGGATCAAGCCTGTGTGGGACTCCTGCCTCAGTACAAACTCTGCCTGAGATTCTCTTTCTCTGTCTTCTTCTGCCCCTCCCCCTATTTGCATTCTAAATAAATAAATAAATAAAATCTTTAAAAAAAACCCTGAAGATAATTTCTTAGAGTATTAGTTGAAGAAATGTCAGAAGTAATAAGTTGGGCAAATGCTGTCTGGATGCATTAGAAGGGTAAGATAATGGATTATAGAGTCACTACAACTTGGTGCAAAGTTCTCAAGTGGATTTTTAAACAAGATTATTAGACATTTATGAGACAAGAAAACTCCCAGATAGCATAGGTGTGTTAAGATAAGTGAAGGTGACACAGTGAAAAGAACTGGAGTCAGATGACGTAGGCACAAACACTCATCTGTCAATAAACAGCTCTGTGGACATGAGCAAATCACTTGAGTTTTTTGAGCCGCATTATTTCTTTCTGGGAAATGTTATAAAACTAGATGTCCTCTAGTGGGTAGTTTAGAATCCATCCACAAAGAATCTGTTAGCTCTGCATGTACCAAATTTACCTCGATTCTTTTAACTAGGTTTTTGGATGATAAAGAGCTTCCATTTATTAAAGAACACATCCTGTGCTGGGTATTATGTGATTTTATAAAGCACACACATCAGTCCTATGACAAATGGGTGTTATTAATCCCTTTTAACAAATAATGAAATTGAGGCTCAGAGTGCTAACTAATAGATAAGGTGAATCAGGATCAGAGTTTGTTTTGATAGCAGGGAATCAGTTGACCAATTTCCCATTGCTATTATGTTAGACAAGATGAATATATTCAGGATGGATAACACTACCATGAGGCAACACTACAGTGGACATTACCATAATAATTCTTACTTGTTTGGATACTTACACCTAAATTGTGTTGATAATGAGTCCATGTTTTTTTCTTTTTAAAAAGATTTTATTTATTTATTCATGAGAGACCACACAGAGAGAGAGAGAGAGAGGCAGAGATACGGGCAGAGGGAGAAGCAGGCTCCCTGTGGGGAGCCCCATGTGGGACCAGATCCCAGGATCTCAGGATCACGCCCTGTGCGGAAGGCAGGTGCTAAACTGCTGAGCCACCCAGGGATCCCAAAGTCTATGTTTTTTTCATGGAAAGGTTCTTCTGGTGTTTTTTTTTAACCTCAGCCTATCTAACTATTTTTTAAAAATAAACAACTTGGTTGAAAGAATAGAAGAAACTCATCAGATTTTTAAAAAATGACAAAGGAGAAATATTCAGATGAATAATTTACATATACCTCTATTCAAATATCACATCTGAAACAGGTTTTAAGGTAATGATCAGTATTCAAACAGTGAAATACATTAGTATTGAAAATAAATTTGTTCATTTAGCATATAAACTATCTTGCTAGACAAAGAAACTTTGAACAGGGTTAGGATTTGGGAAACTGGAACAGAGGCTGAGAATGAGGGTGATTGGCTCTTGGATTAAAACTTGGAACTTCCAAAAAGGACTGGAAAGGTCGTATCTACAGTGATATCTGAATACATTTCTTTCTCAGTCACAAAAATCTTAGATTAACAATAATTTTCTATAAGAAAACAATAATTTTCTGTTAAACAGTTTACTTCAGATTGATTTCAAGTATAAAAGAAACCAACCATTGAAAATTCTAGCACCAAAGGCTGATGTAAATTTTAGTTACAGTCATAGAAAAAGGTGTTCAGACCCAAAGAGGCAATATACTCCTGCAGTTTCTGCTTTAGCCAGACCTCATCTTGAGGACAGTGGGTTTCCTTCCTTTAGGACCATATAGTTACTAACCAGAGAAAGTCATGGAAGATGTGCAAGAAATTGAAAGGTCTGATTAGTGCGTCAAATGGGAAACAGCTGGGCCAACCAGAAAAGACTTAAGAGTGACATGAAAAGCTTATTTCAAATATATGAAGAGCTGATGTCTGGAAAAGATGGTTGGTTAGTTCTAAAACTAAGAAATAGAAAATGAAACTGGAAGAAGTGGGTGGAATTATTAAAAAAAACAGTTTCTCCAGTGAGAGTCTTCCTAAAGTTGAATGGAGGCACTTCTAGAGGTTTAAAAGCCTCCTGGGTTACTCATTATCTTCAATTCAGTGAATGTTGGTTGAGAGCCCTCTTGTGCCATGCCAAATGCTTGAAATGTATCAGTGAGGAAAACAGACAAGAATCCTTGCTGTTGGAGTGTTTACGTTTTGGAAGGCATGGGGTAACTTTTAATAAATAATGAAACCAATCAGTAAATTATGTAATCTGTTGGAAGGTGAAAGGGTTTTGGAAAAAGAGTAGAATAAGAGACAAGGGATGAGAGGAGGTGGAAGGAGAATAGGACTGAGGTCACAGATACGCTGTCAGAGCAGGTCAGCCTCATTGAGAAGGAGGCATCTGAGCAAATACTTTGATGAATGGTGTGAGAGAGTTCTCTGGGGGAAGATCATTCTAGGCAGAAAAGAAGAGCCAAATATTGGTCTGAGATGGGAGTACGCTGGCAAGGAAGCCTTCTCTGCAGGTGCTCAAGCAGAGCTTGGCAGAGCGTCTGTGAGAGAAGCTGAAAAGACAGCTTCTGGTTTTGGGGAGAGCTTGCACTCACTCCATGACTTCTGAGGTCTCTTCCAACTTTTCATATTCTCTGATCTTCTGATTTTCTGATAATTCAGAGTAATTAATTTGATAGTGATGAGGCAGATAGGTTCAAGAGCAGAGATACCAGACTAGGGTTGCAAATAAATGATGAAGGGGCAAGACAGATAGTGTGAACATTTCAAAATACTGGCAATGTGTTCACATATTTTAAGAAGATTCTGTAAATCACACAAAGCATGTTTGCAGACCAAATCTTGCCCAGGGGCCATCAGTTTAAGACCTTTGCATTAGAGAAAGCTAAATCAGTTAAAGGGTGTAATGATGTAATCCACATGTAAGGTCATGGGCAGAAAGTCAAAGGAGAACAAAAAATAAAAAAAGAAATATGAATCTGATGAGAATTCTTCTTTTGTTATAATTTGGCAGAGAACCAAAAAGGAAGAAATAATCCACGATTACTGTGTAGTTGACACTCCAGGAGACCAATTCACACTGACTTTGCTCTTTCTTGAACAAGACTCATGTTGATTTTTTTTTCTGCCTATTATCAATGATCAGATACTTACTTGCCTTTTCATTGTCCTCTTACATGTAATCACCTATAATTTAGGAACTTCGAGAAAATATCAGCCAGTTCAACCTTTCTCGGTTATTTTGAGTCTATAATGCGATTATGTAGTCCTAAAAATTTTTAACAGAGGCTCAGAATTAATGGCAACAATTACAAAAACACAGAGAAAACTTCTATTCATGATTTTACCTTGTCCTGTTTCCTTGCTGCAGGTGCCTTCATTTGCAAGATGCTGCCATTTGTCCAGTCTACTGCTGTCGTGACAGAAATTCTCACCATGACCTGCATTGCTGCAGAAAGGCACCAGGGACTTGTGCATCCTTTTAAAATGAAGGGACAGTACACCAACAGGAGAGCTTTCACCATGTTAGGTGAGGAGGCACCAGTGGCAGTACTGCCAGTCTTTATTACAGAACACAGAGAATTTCTTCAAGATGAATCATATTGAGGAACCAGACTAGTAGCTTCTTGTTGAGCTTGTAGGCATGCGGTACAACTGGGATTTTAGACCTCTCCCCATTTACCTTGACCCCCACTCCTTTTCACCTTTAGGCCTATTCCCACACTTAAAATCTCTCATTTCAGCCTTACTTTTTCAGTTTAAGTCTTAACTTTTTAACACTACTTTCAGCTAATTTAAGATAACCTTTTAGTGGCATTACCACATTAACATTTATTAGATTAGGAAACTGTCATCCTGAGGTAAAAGGCATCTGAGCTAAAATGCCCTTCTTAGAGCAGATAGCTTTTGATAGGAGAAGGAAAGGTGCTTTTTAGAAAGGTAGACAACAAGGGTGCTGCTCAGAGGTGGCCCCAATGGTCACAACAGCAGAAAGCCACCAGGGTCATGAGAACCCTGGGTGCTGAGTGCTGGAGGCACCTGGTGAAGACAAATTCCATCCACTTTGTAATTTTGTTCCAGGCATTTCTGAATCCTTGGCTTGCTGTCACTGGTCTTGAGTCAGCAAGTCATGATGAGCAGGTACTTCTTGACAGGTGGTGACCTCGAAGCAACATCCTAAAGCCTAGCACAGTAAGATGGAAACATTCCATTTGATAGTTATAATCAAGCCATTTAAAATCTTAATGCACTTCCCAGTGGTTTGAATGTCTGATAGCTAACCAATGAAAGGTTAAGAGAGTGACAAATGCAATAACCAAAAAGAGCAATTTTTACTAATATCTTGAGAGGAATGAGTAAATATTTGTTTCTGCTGTTGGAATTTAGCCAGTGTGGGAAAGAATTCCTGAAGGCTTTGAAATGCCAAATAGTGAGAAAACAGGGAAAATATTCCTTAGTTTTAGTTAGTTTCAAATGTTTGGCACATCCTACCTACAAAGAATTCAAAGGCCTCATCTCCCTTTTAATAATTGACATCTTTCGGCTTCACAATATCTGAAAAGCATGTGTGGATGTGGAAAGCAGGTGAGAAAAGGCATACATGGAGGAGAGAAGTTATTAAAAAAGGAAAGAGAGGGAGAGTTCCAATATCTGAAGGCAAAGTCAGTAACAGGCAGTCATGGAACTTTCGACTCAAAAAAGTCATGAGAGACAGAAAAGATTTTAAACCAAGAAGGCTCGTCTCCCTGTAGGGCTTTTGTGCAGTGTTGCCTGATGTCTCTCTAGCTCTGTTACACTAGGAACCAGTCTTGTCTTCACGCCCAGTACCTCCTAGCTGAAACTGCCTTGCCCCCATCAGCAGCGACCTGCTAGACTCACTTACCGATGGGTTCACAGATTATACCAGTAATATGAATCTAACCCTGGCCCTTCTCTCCCTGAATGGGCAGTAGAGCCAGAAGGATTGGCAATGAGCTAAGCAAATTAGACTCATTTCTACTAAAGACCGGAAAAGTAATTGGACAAAAGATAGCATAATGAGATACTGATTGGACCAAAACGGAATAGATGTGTGTGATGATGTAAAGAGAGATTGATTTATGAGTCTTAGAACTATCTTAAATCTTTGAATAATAATGACTTTAAAAAACATTTTATTTATTTATCCATGAGAGACACAGAGAGAGAAGCAGAGACACAGGCAGAGGGAAGAACAGGCTCCCCATGGGAAGCCTAATGTGGGACTCGATCCCAGGACTCTGGGATCATGACCTGAGCCAAAGGCAGATGCTCAACCACTGAGCCACCCAGGCGCCCCTAATAATGATTTTTTATAGGCAGTGTCAGTTCATGTGTTTCCTTATGAGAAACACCAGTTACAGTTTAAGTGAGTCTCAGTTTCTTGAAACCCAAGGCAATACACTGTTTTCTCACTGGTGTTACCCAATACAGAAAAAACAAGAAGAATTTGAGCTAAGAAATTGCTCTCAGAATTGATGTTGGGTCTCTTGGTTCTAGCTTCATCCTAAACTATTCAGATTCTCTTTTGTGTGTGGCTGAGGGCACCTCATTAAAGCAATTCCCCCAACAAAACGTGGAGGCCAAGGAATTTGGAAAGAGCACTCTGGTTTCTGATGTTTTAAGTGTTTTTGTAAATAAGGAAATAATACTCATGTTGTGATGCTTAAGACAAATTTTACTCAATTTTAAGAAGAGATGGTAGATGGTGATCTATATCATGTCTGACAACCAAACAGCAGGTGCTTGATCGACACCTACTAAGGGCCAGTAATTTTCCTTGGACTCGTATTTGGGGAAACAAACAAACCAAATTGCATTGTCTTTGCCCTCAATGATCTTAGAGGAAGTTGAGAAGAAACAACCAAGAGCAACAGGATGTCACTCTAGACGGCACATGGAGACAACGGCCAATTAGCAGTCAGTTCTATCTGGAAATGATGGTGGACTTCAAAGATTTCCTAAAGAAAGTGACTTTTGAGTCAAGTCCTGGAATATAAGTTCACAGATAGATGTTGGGAAAAGGGTACTAATCCAGAGTGACACTGTAGGGCACAGAGCAGCACAATGCATTCTGTAAGTTCTTCAGTAGAGGACCCTGGTTTGAAGAACATGGACAGAAATGTAAGAGGAGAGAGAAGCAAGTAAGAGAACCTCAGGGACTGTGTTAAGGGTTTGAGTTTTATCTTATAGGCACTGAAATACTAGTCAGGATTTTTTTTTAATGTTTAAGGAGTTTTAATTAAGCATTTTAAAATGGTTCAGGAAGACTATTCCAGCAGCAGTTTTGAGGATAGTGAAAGAGTGGCTGTGAGAACATGGAGGCCACCGCACTGTTCCAGGGCAGAGATGATCACATATAAGGAGTCTTTATGCTTAGACCATCTGCTTTATGGCATAAGCATGCATGTGTTTTGCTTTGCTGACTGAACCATATTCTCATGATTTTAATGTCTTGGCAGGTGTGGTCTGGCTGGTGGCGGTCATCGTCGGATCGCCCATGTGGCACGTGCAACGCCTTGAGGTAGATTCAGGGCTGGGGTTGATTATTGAGAGTCATATTATTGAGATGTTTCCCAGCCCTCTCAATGATAATCCACTTTCTTCCTGCAAATCTGTATGACCCCAGCTACTGGAAAAGTTTCACTGGAAACTTTTCAAGTGCAATGATTTGTTTTGAGACTTTTTCCCCCCTCTGTGTATCTAGCTCTCCCTTGATCTTATATTGTTAAGACTTTCAGGCTTACAAGAAAATTCACCAGGATCACTTTGTACATTTTCCTGCCAGCTGAGCATGCCTGTCCTAGTGACCCCCAGAATCTTACTACATTTTAAGAATTCAATGGTTGCTCTAGATTTTTTTTAAAATTTTGAAATCACATTAAGAATTTGTCATTAATTATTATTAATTATTATTAGTAATTATCTGCTTATGAATTGATTCTATTTCATAAGTTCTTTCTTATCTGCCTCCCATATATTAACACATTGAAATTTGAATTGGAACGTGACACAGGATCATTTCATCTGAACTCTCTCCTTCCCTCCCACCTTTATCAGATGGGCCCAGCATTGCATGTGGATTCACAGTAGAGGGAGCACCGTGCTGTTTTTAGCGACCCAGTCTCTCGGATAGGGCATGCATACTTCAGTATTTCCTGCCTAAGTGATCTAGCCCAGACAGTAGCCTTCAAAGGCAGTAGAGAGTTGTTCACACCCCACTAAGATAATTTTTTGAACTGTCTATCCTCTTTATACCTTTTTATTTATTTTTATTTTTTTTCTTTATACCTTTTTAAATTGATAAATGTGAAATTTTACTGGATATGCGATGTCCACTGGCAAGGATAGTAAATGAGCCCTCAGGCAAGGGCACATTTAAAATACGACTTGATTTTTTTATGTAACCAGTATACTGAATGATCTGGACTTGGGTGAGAGCAGGAGGTAATTTTATTCTGTCCCTTGCTACCTTTAAAAATGTGATCTGAGGACTTCCTAGTACTCTGACCCAATGTTGTGGATGCAGCCCCAAGCAGGCCCTGTTACTCTTCCAGCCATTCAGAGAGCAACATTCCTCTGGTGACTTGCAGCCACAACAGTGTTAGTTCTGTTATTAAAACGCCCAGTGTCATAATCACATAAATCTACACTCTCAATTGATGCAAAATGTCTCCCTCTCCTCAGCTTGTGCTGTTTTAGGAAAGGGGGCATGATCCCCTTCCTCTCTGCTTCCTTATTGTGCATTTCTCTTTTTCCATTCAATTGACTGCCTCTGGCTCCTTGTGCACTGGTGAGAAGGGTGGGGAGAGGAAGGGGCTGGTGTCCTTGGGTATTGTGCTCTCTGCAGGTGACTGTTGCCCATGATCAATTCTTTACTTGTGGGGTTTTCCAAAGATAACAACACTGAGGCTTCTGACTGTTATTCCTTTCTCCAGCAGGCTGCTCATCAAGACCTTTGAGCTTCCACACATAGTTGTATGTGGTCTGTTCTTTTCTCCAAAGCTGTCCTTATCCCATTAGGAATCCTGTACCAATGGAGTCCTCTCATAAGTGACCCAACCCAGTACTCATTTGTGGGGTCCCTTCCTGGCTCATAGACACAACGGGATTTGTCTATTTTTTAAATAAAATTATTTTATCATATGCTCTAAATATAGTTTAAATATGTAAGTTATTTACTTTGTAGAAAATGCATATGTAACTGGCAAAGCTGCTCCTCACTATCAGCCAAATCAGCCAAATCAAATTTCTGTCAGGAAGAAGTGTGATTTCATTTTTCATACCAGATAAATGTATTAATATGCATCCCCACAGCCAGCTTCTCACTTCTAAATTTCTACTAGAGAGAGTGTGTGAGCATGCACAAAGCCTGAATTTCTCACCTGGATGAAACAAAGCACCCCCGAGTTCACCATTTCCACCTAATGAAGTTCTCTTTGCTTTGCTGTCACTGGGCTCTTTCTCAGGAGAGATGTATTTGACAATGTTCGGGGGATGGAAGTAACAAAGTGGTTAACTTAAAATTGTCATCATTTCTGTCCTTTCACTGTATGAAACATGTGATTTCACAACATTCAATACCTGTCAAAGCACCTTTTTTTCTAATGCCAAGCTTTACCCTGAATAGAAATATGTTTAAGATAGGGAAAAGCACAAAGCCCTATCATGTATTTATGGTTTCTTGATCAAGGTGGCTTCATTGACATCAGTAATTCAAACCACCTCCTTTTTCATTGTCTCATTGTAAGAGACCTGACATATAGATAGGGAGAAGAGGAATTAGAAACAAGAAACTGGGAATGGAGAGCCAGCACAATGCTCAGTCTCAGACTTCTCCTAGGTAGTAGGATTTTTCGAGATTTTTAAAAATTAATTAATTAATTAATTTTAGAGAGCGTTAGAGAGCATGAGCAGGGGGAGGGGCTGAGGGAGAAGGAATCCCAAGCCGACTCCCTACTGAGCACAGAGCTTGACTCAGGGTCAGATCCCAGGACCCTGAGATCATGACCTGAGCCAAAATCAAGAGTCAGATGCTTACCCGACCGAGCCACCCAGGCATCCTGAGGTAGTAGAATTTTAGTGAACTGTATGGTTGTGAATAGAAGATCTGAAACTGGCTCCCTTAAAACCATCTGCCCATGGTGTTTTGCTTGTCCCCAGAGCAGCATGCACCTATTTGGAGACTGCTAGTATAGCTTATGCTTTAAGATGTGCCAATATGTTGCCCCCATGGTTGTTGCCCTTTGCGGCCTTTGCCAACATGGAGTCAGAATGAATTTCACTTTATATCCTGTTCCCAGCGAGTTTGGATCTTCAAATTATTATTCAATAAGTGTTTTCATCTCTTGTTGTATTTGTAAAAAACACCTAGATCAGAGCTTGAATTCTCTTACCTTTGATGAGTATACCAGAAAGCTTTTTCCCCAATTCAATTGACTAAAGATTGGTGATAAAATTTGCAGGAATGAAGGAAGAAATAAGTCTAAGACCTAGGTTTTCTTCATCTGGAAAGCTCTAACATGACTAAAATGGCAATAGTTTTGCTAAATTCTCTTTTGTTCTTATTATCTAGATAAATGACTCTTGAATATGCTTTGCTTAGTTTGTCCCTTATTAGCATTTTCTATTATTACTGATATTATTATTAATAATATTTTGAACTCATGAGTCTGTCAGAAATAGTGTTAATAAAGAGACATTGCCTTTCTGTAAAATATCTACCTCAAAGGCTTATAGCTGAGTCTGAATATTTGTAGACTGACAATAGTTTGAATCCCAATTTCTTATTCATCTCAGAATCTTTATTTTTCATCTCAGAATGTTAAAGCTATCAGTTACCGTTCTAAAATCTTTATAAGCAATGTGATTGTTCCAATCTGAAATAGCAGTAACAGAATATAGGCGTTCAGTACCCATCAATTCAAAGACATCTGATGCCTTGTCAAAATTTGACTCTTCAACAATTGAGGAAGCAAAATAATGTAACATTAAAGTAGGTGACATGCAAGTACAAAACATTGTTTTCATACATACTTTGGTTGTTGTAGTATATTATTTATCTGGAAATAATGTTCTTTATCTGGACTGTATACATACACATTTTGGTCAAAGAGTATATAGCTCTTTCCCTGAATTGGAAAATTATGGCTCTAAGGTAAAAAGTTGAGAAAGATTTAAAAAATAAACAAGCTATTGATCTCAATTCCACTTAAAAATAGAAAAGGAAAAAAATAAAAAAATAAAAAAGGAAGTATAAAACCATTAAGAATATAAGAAATGAATGAAATGGAAAAATGACCTTCACAACAAAAGAACAATCAAAATTGTATCTCACCTGATATGTACCCACAGTAAATACATAGGATCTGAAAAATGCAGCCTTACAATACAACTTGGCTGCTTTCTGTTTTTTTGATGGTGACTCTGGCTCCTCTAACTGAATTGTTCTTATGTTAAAGATTAAGTATGACTTCTTATATGAAAAAGAACACATCTGCTGTTTGGAAGAGTGGGCCAGCCCTGCACACCAGAAGATCTATACCACCTTCATCCTCGTCATCCTCTTCCTCCTGCCTCTTATGCTGATGCTTATCCTATACAGTAAAATTGGTTATGAACTTTGGATAAAGAAAAGAGTGGGGGATTGCTCAGTGCTTCGAACTATTCATGGAAAAGAAATGTCAAAAATAACCAGGTCTGTTTAATGAAATATTCACTTCTGTTTAAAATATTTATAATTAGTCAGGCTTGAAGGAGCAGTTGCCAGGGATCTCTGAATTCCTGGGAAATTTAGCCAAACTGCCATTTGTAATTTGTGTTTAGGCATGGGCTGACTTTGAACTTTGGAGCTTTTAGGTATGGCAGGAATTTAGATAATTCTTACATTTTCATCTACATGTCAGTATGACATGACAGGAAGAACTGTGGTGCTCTTCCCACCACACCAGACACTTGGTGTGGATGAGTCTCTTTAATCCTAGGGCTCCTGATTTCTTCATGGGTACCAGGGAGCTTAATAAATATCCATCCTCACTTCCTCCTACCCAAAAGTGATGCTAAAATACATGAGATATGTATGAAAGTTCTTTGGTGACCAGAGTATTCTATTTACTTTAAATTATTATTATTGACATAATAATAATGTCTTTCTTTTCTGATCATATTCATTAATACAAATTTTAAACCTAATTTACTGATATGGCACTTCTAGTCAATATGGCTTATTTTATAATCTACATGGAATGGCTATTAAACACAAAAACCAAAACCAAAGCCTTATGTTTTGTGGGGCGGTATTTTCTCATTTCTTCAAGTGTGCAGCGACCTCTAGTGCCCAGTTTGTATGAAGCAATCCTCCCTGTCTGCAGAGTGCTGGACTGTTGAGAACTTTGGGACTTAACTGCTTGAGCTCTCCCACTTCCTCAGAAGAGTGCTCTTCAACATAAAGTGAATAAGGGCTTAAGCACTGAGTTAAGCTGCCTAACTTTAAGTCCACACTAACCCCTACAGTTTAAATGCCTTGGATATCTGACTGGTCGTCTGACTTTGCAAGTTACTTAACCTTCTGTGCCTCAGTTTCTGCATCTGTCAAATGGCTTACTGAGAAGATGAATGATATCATCCCTGGAAAGCATCTAGCAGAGTGCTAGACATATCATGAGCATACATCATAAGGATGTTTATAATATGAAAAATATAGGGATGAGGTAATAGCAATGGGAACAGATGAGAAACAGCCCACAATTATCCTATCATAAGCTATATTAATATTTGAAAAATTATGGTTGAGAGATTTAGGCTCAAACCTTATTTAATAATTTTGATATCAATTTGACAAATTTGCCAAGAAGTTAACTAATGCAATATAATCTTTATGGGTCCAGGAAGAAGAAGCGAGCTGTCATTATGATGGTGACAGTGGTGGCTCTCTTTGCTGTGTGCTGGGCACCTTTCCATGTAGTTCACATGATGATGGAATACAGTAAGTGCTTTTCATTCTCATTTGGTAAGACTTCTAGTTCATTTCCTGTTAGATGGACAATGAATCATTGAAATTTGTTGCTATTCACTTGGGTAATCAAATAGCAAACATTTAATGGGTTTCTTTCATGTTTTCAAGGCCCACCAGATCATTACATGGTAGGTAATTATGTATGACTTTGACCAAATATTTAATAATTACAGAAGGTACAGAAACATTTTGGAGAGTCTTCTTTCATGCTATGCTTTCCTGTTCTCCCAAAGCCATTCAAACTGGGGAAATGTTCTCCATTTTGTTCTCCAAATCCTATGAATGTTCTGTTTAGATTTAGAATATTGACTTGAACCACGTGAATTTAATAACACCTATGATTTCAGCCAGATCCTCAGTGTATTACCTTTGATAATCTGGGACTTAAGATAATTCTCAGGTGATTGTGTTTCTATAACACAAGCAAACATTTGAATGGTAACTGCTGCTTCCAGTTTATATGAAGCTTGGAATCAAATTGAAATGCAGTAAGCTCCCTAAATCTGTGCTGGGTGCCAGGCTGTGCTTGTGAGCCAAGACTCTCCAAGAATGAGGACTCATCACAGAGCTTATTTTTCTTCAGACATCAGATGGCTCTTCCCAAAATTGTCTTCAGAGTTTTTCACACCTTTAACCGCTTGTTAAAGTATAAGTGTTCTGTAAAGATAGATGATAATTTTATTTCGTGCTCATTAGAACATAATGCATTCTATATTATTACTTTTTATTTCAGGCAATTTTGAAAAGGAATATGATGATGTAACAATCAAGATGATTTTTGCTATAGTGCAAATAATTGGATTTTCCAATTCCATCTGTAATCCTATTGTTTATGCATTTATGAATGAAAACTTCAAAAAAAATTTTTTATCTGCAGTTTGTTATTGCATAGTAAAAGAAACCTTATCTCCAGCACGTAGACATGGAAATTCAGGAATTACAATGATGCAGAAGAAAGCAATATTTTCCCGAAGAGAGAATCCTGTAGAGGAGACCAAAGGAGAAGCATTCAGTGATGGCAACATTGAAGTCAAATTATGTGAACAACCAGAGGGGAAAAAATATCTCAAATGACATCTTGCCCTGTTCAGTTCTGAACTTTCTGAGAATTCTGCTTTAGGCAGTGGGCACTAATTATAACACTGTTTTCATAATTAGTACCATTCATAGCTTAATCAGAAGAGAAAATTATTTGAGCAAAGGTTGAAGACTTTTTTATTCTCACAGTGATGAAAAGAAGGAAACAAACCATTTTTTCATTAAAAATATACATGAAAAAATATATATACATGAAAACACAGTTTTGAAAAATTAGTAAGCCATCCTTCTAGATTATAAAAATCAACTTAAAGAAAAAACTTGTACAGAAATACATGTTCTTGGGTAGTAGTTTTTCCCCCAATTCAGTCAATGTAATGTGACTCTTTTATTTTAAAGATTTGTTTTTTTAGAGAGAAGACTGGGGAAGGGAGATGGAGAGAATTTCAAGGAGACTCCCCGTTGAGTGAGGAGCCCAACAGTGAGCTCCATCTCAGGACTCATGAGATCATGACCTGAGGCAAAACCAAAGGTTGGATGCTTAACTGACTGGGCCACCGAGGGGCCCCTGTAAGGTGACGTTCTATGTATTGCTAAGTGAGATGAGAAAATAACTTAAAGATTAAACCTTCTCTCTTGAATGAGTTAATAGTTGAATACAGTAATGTAATTTTAAGTGCACTGTTGAAGCTTGGTGGTATAGTCTCTTGTAAATAAGGTCTGTCCTCAAAATGACAGATGAATGAGATTTAGAAGCATATGCCCCAGTTTGAGCCTCTCACAGCCCTACCACCCACCGCTGCCCTGATGACTGGCAAGCCACTGAACCACTTCTCATCTCTGTATTTTCCTTTGTGAACTGGGGTGGTCCTTCCTCTGCTTCACAGGGCTCCTGCCAGCACTTTATATTCTAAAGCATTCTCAAATTCAGAAACTTGTTCCAGGTCTCCCCTTTCTGTTCCCTTTTGTTTCCTGAGAGTGGTCCTCTACCCTGTGCAGCTTTCCTCATGTATCTGGTTTGTAGCTCATTTCTCTATTCAAAAGAAGGATATTTCTGGGATCCTCATTTATAGGTTGGCTGTAATATACATACACCAATCTAACTATCTCAAATATTTATATTTTTCAATCCCTCATTTCACGAAATAAGGGAACGAAAGACTGTTATATAAAAGGATTTTTAGATACAGTTAGCAGATGAGAGAGAGAATGCGTTCCAAGCCCATGAGATTTTACTGTGCCCAAGATTGACCCCCAAGAGAGTGAGGCCAGGATGAACAACAGAATTCCCTACCCATTTTCCTTACCTGAGTCTCCCTTAAACTTAACCCGTCTTCTTTCCAGTCTTCTCTTCTTACCCTCAAATGTCATGGAACCAGTGACTGCATCGCAGTGCCCTGTCACTTCCCCTTTAACATCTGAGATTCCCAAAGCCCATTCACAGCCTCTTGGCTAACATGTTTCTTCTGCCTCCAGTTTTCTAGCACTTACTCTTTCTGCCAGGAAGGCTAAAAAGGAAGAGAAGCTCAAGGATTCTCAGAGTATTTCACTTGGGAAGCTTCAAGGTTTGGGAACCCAGAGAACTCAGGCCATTGGGATCTTTCAAAATATAGACATTTAATTTTATAGGTGTGTCAATATAAGCATGAATCATGGTACAAAAATGAAACATTGCATGGTATTAAGAAAAAATGGCAATAGGACAAGAAAATTAACAAAGTCAAGAGAAGAAAACTGATGATTTGGTTTGTGTTGAAATGGATTTATGGGTTGTGTGTGTGCATCCTATTATGGCTAGATACCCTGGAGCAAAACAATAATTATCATTAAGCCATTAAAAATGAATCAGATTCTCTGCTTTTGATTGTCCTTATTTAATCAGAAAATATAAAAAAAAAAAAAAGAAAAAGAAAATATCCACCTGACTCTTCCTAAATTTTATGGACACATGCTCCAAATAGAGCTTGATGAAGAACAGACAAATCAACACTGTTATTGACCATTTAATTTTTAATGTTAGAGATTTTTAAATTTCTAAACATTGCTTGATCTAAAAACATTTAGATATTAAATTATAAATAGTTACTCTAAAATGTCCAGACATCCTATGAAAGATTTTTTTCCCCTTCACATTGAATTAATGCCATTTCAGAATCAAAAATAGAGCACTTATTTTTTTGTCCTTTAAACATGCAATCTTCTTACTCCATTATACAGGTTTAGAAGAGAAAACTGGTCCAATCCATTATTGAGAAACTGTTACAATTAGCCAAAGCAGCTCTGAGTCCGGTCTGGGCAATGAGTCCTGCCAAAACTATAACACAGCTTATGAGCTTAGAGAGAGTTCACCTTGGATTTGCAAAAGGAGCCCTGGTTACGGGTCTTTCTTTTACTTTCCTCGGACTTTGCACTCCCCTAAGTCTCTTAGGCCCTTTGTCCTCCACCCAGGCATCTGCTTTCTCCTCCCCACCTTTTTTCCTTTGCCTTAGGCTGTCACTCATTTTATTCCATCTGATTTCCCCTTAATTTGTGCTTGAAGTGAAAATTGAAAAGGTCCCTTTGGATCCAGGAGATAGGGTTGTGGAGGGGTAGAGAAAGCTAGTCATTAAAACCATTCATTAGCATTTGGGTAAAATGTATATGAAATCAGTGAAAAGATATGCATCACTGCTCTGACCTCTAAACCTTTTATTTCATTATGGATCATTGTGTCAAAAAGAGCTATGTCTTTTCTTCCACTGTACCAAAAAAAAAAAAAAAAAAAAAGAAACAAAAAAAAAAAGGAGAAAGAGAAAGAAAGACAAACCCACTTCTTTTATCATAGTTTACTTTGTTATGGATCAGGACATCAGCATTATGCATACTAGTTTGACTAAACACTAATCTCTAAGTCCAAATATGTTTTAAAAAGAACCAAGTTGCAGGGTTTATACTACCTGATTCAAAGACCTATTATAAATTACAATAATCAACAGAATGTGGCATTGGCCTAAGGATAGAAATATAAACAATTGCAGAAGACTAGATATCAGAAGGAGATGCACGCATATATGGTCAACTTATTTTGACAAAGGTGGCAACATAATTCAATGGGTAAAGGAAAATCTTTGAAACAAATGGTTCTGAAACAATTGAATAGCCAAGTACCAAAAATAGGAACTTGATCCTTATACTACATACATTCACTCAAAATGCATCATAGACTTAAATATAAAAGCTTAATTAATAAAGCTTCTAGAATAAAACATAGAATAAAATCTTTGTAGCTTGGATTAGGCAAGGCAAAGATTTCATAGGGCACTGAAAGTAGGAAGCCTAGAAGAAAGAATTTAATAAAACGAACTTCGTTGATAAAAAAAAAAGACCTATACATGAATATTCATAGCAGCTTAATTCAAAATAACCAAAAATTGTTAACAGCCCAAATGTTTAGCAACCAGTGAATGAATAAAAACATTTTGGTAATTCTATCCAATTGAATATGACTCTGCAATAAAAGGAATTAACTACTGATACATGCAAAGACAAAGATAAAGAAGCCAAGAAGAAAATACTATATGCTCTATGATTCCATTTACATGAATTCTAGAAAAGACAAAACTCTAGGAATAGCAAATGGGCTAGGGGCTGGCTAAATTTAGGCAGTTAAATCCACAGAGGGCATGAGAGACATCTTTGAATGACAGAAATATTCCATATCTTGATTCTGGTCATGGTTACATGATTTTATATATTTGTATGTTTTATTTATTACCATGTTTACTGCCATGTGTGGCAGGTGGAGTTATGGTGATATGTGAAAATTAAACAAAAAATTTCCTTCTAATACTCAGCCTGACTCTCTCCATTCTGCATATGGTCTATAAAAACACAATTCCTTTCTTCATCATTCCACAAAGAGTTGTTTTGATATTCGCAGCTCATCAAAGTAGCCTCAACGTGATTTTTTGCTTTATAGCCCCCAAATCAGCCTGCAGCTGTTTAATTCCATTATATGTCAGACTAGCAGGCTCTTTAAATATAATCTTGAGAAGTTTTTGCTATGAACAGAGATTAAACAGTTCAGCTGCATTTCAAATGGAGTAGCTATAAGTGTGCAGGAGTCCATGAAATGTTGAAACAGACACACTCATGAAAAAGTGTAGACTGGCTACCCTTTTTTAGATGTTGTTCTCATTCACTTATTCAACAATATTTTTGGAGTTCCTCTATGTGTCAGACCTAGACACCCTGTTTCCATTTCAAATCAAGAAAATCCTTTCTACTCTGAACCAGATGAGGCTAAAGAGGGTTGGCTGGCAAATGAGAGAATAGGGAGAAGAAAGTCATAAAATTAGGTGACTCTATATACTTTAAAAACATGTATAGCTTTACTGACTTATATCTCAGGCCCTCTATCCTCTTGTATGCTCAAATTTTTGTCTTCTAGAAATGAGATTATGATTCATCTATGAAAGAAAAAAGACGGAAAGAAATGAGATAAAATGGCATAAAATATTTCAATTTGTATATTTAGAATCCTGAGAAGATAGGAATAACTGAAGTATTGTTCTGACTACACTGGTTTCTGGTCACCATGCCAGATTCCTTGGCTATTGCTATATTAACACAAAACTGTGTTAACTTAGGAAAACCTACCTATCAAGAAACCTTGTTATTTTTATTTTATTATTATTATTGAGAGAGAGAGAGAGTACACACATGCCTAGAGCTGTGGGGAGGGGCAGAGGGAGACAGAGAATCTCAAGCAGGCTCCATGCTCATCATGGAGCTCAGTGTGGGGCTAAATCTCCCTGAGATCATGACCTGAGTTGAAATCAAGAGTCAGATGCTTGGGGTGTCTGGGTTGGTTAAGTGTCTGCCGTTGGCTCAGGTTATGATCCCAGAGGCCTGGAATTGAGCCCTGGATCAAGCCCTCCCTCCCTGTTGAGTAGTAAGCCTGCTTCTCCCTCTCCCTCTGCCATTCCCACCAGTTGTGCTCTCTGGTTTTCTCTATCAAATAAATAAATAAAATCTTAAAAATAAAAAGTTGGATGCTTAACCAACTGAGCTACCCAGGTGTTCCGAAACCATTTTTAAAAGAAATATTTTGATGAGCTGGCAAAGGTAGTTTTTAGCAAGGAGATTTCAGTGAGAAGGAGCATCTGGGAAATCTATAATTATAGAGCTTCTTTGTAGGGAGTAGACATTTCAAGTGTCACAGGTTTTCTCTAAATTCTACCAGCTTGAATGAATTCAAAAATAATTAAAGAATTTCTTATTTAAGATAACAGACTGTATAAGCATATTTATGATACCAGAATGATAACAAAGAGTAACAAAATGTATAAACCCACAACATTGAGGAAAAACAAAGGGTAGTCACAGTGGATGAGAATTTTCCAATAAATTTCTTGAAAACAGAACTCAGGTGTTGATTATAAACATCATAATCACGAAGAAAAACAGAGGAAGTTATAGGTTAGAATACACCCAGAGAAGACCAGATTAAGAAGAGGAAACCACATCTTCAGCAGAATCCTAGAGAGACTTGCGGTCTCTGAGTGGGAGAGTGAGAGAAAAAGATGGGTAAAAAGGAGATGATTCCTTGATGATTTGTCTAGAGAAAAGGTAGCCATCCTAGTCCATCTCATTACTCACCACATACAAAATGGCCACAATAAAGGTGTTTACTTCTCTGTACTTAACAGTTCCTCCCACCACCCCTCTACACAGGTTTCCTTTGGAATTAAATTGGAGAACTACAGCAATTAGTGTGGCTATTGGCAGAAACCACAGGGTTCTGGAATGACAGAGTGCCCAAGGGTGATGAATCCACACTCAATCATCCTAATCAAAGCTGCTTGCCACCATCAGCCCATGTTTACAAAGTTCTTGATCAGTTGTCATTTCTGCCTTCTTGAAGGATTGTTATACATTTTAGAAAACCCTGAAAAATGAGGGAACAAGACTATGATAGTGATAGAAAACTAACCCTAGAGTAATCAAATAACTCAAGATAACAAAAGAAAATTTAGAAATGAATTTAATTAGTACTATTCTCAGATTTAAAAAGATACTGTTTTGGGATCCCTGGGTGGCGCAGCCATTTGGCACCTGCCTTTGGCCCAGGGGCGATCCTGGAGATCCGGGATCAAATCCCACGTCGGGCTCCCGGTGCATGGAGCCTGCTTCTCCCTCTGCCTGTGTCTCTGCCTCTGTGTATGTGTGTGTGTGTGTGTGTGTGTGTGTGTGACTATCATAAACAAAAATTTAAAAAAAAGATACTGTTTTGATAAAACCATAAATAAAGCATGCTACAAGAAGGGAAAAATTGGGTGAATAAAACTCTAAGAAATTAAAAATATATTGCTGAAATTAAAAATAGATAATTTACTCATTTTTATCCTCCATATATTTAAGAGGAACCAAAAAAAAAAAAAAGTTTCCTTCAAAAGTGTTTCCTAAAGTATGTTTGTGTGGCAAACCTCTTGAGGCTGTTTATCATTTAGTGGTGCCTGGGGACAGATGGCACATTCAAACTGAGTAATTTGAGGGGAGATTAATAAAGGGACGGTTTACAAAGAAGAGAGCAGGGTACAGAAAAACAGAAGCGTTGGTACAGTACCAGCTACTACCTACAGCAAGGCAGTGTTTCTATCTCAAAGCCTGAAAAGCAAACGAGAAGATGGAGGAGGATGAATAGAAGGAGGGATAGAAAGAGAAAAAAAAATTAGAGGGACAGTGAAAAATCTATGTGTGGGGAGCTACCTATAGAAGTTGTGACTGTGGGTGGAGGCATGAGCCAGGCCATGATGGTGCCATGAGCAGAAATGCACTAACCTGAGTCATAGTCCCTCTGATCTGCAAGTGGTTTCCATTCCCCAAACACGGTTGAGAGGCAAGGCAACCCCCTTGATCAGGCGTGGAGCAGAGTGATGCAGAGTGGATAATTCTGGGTGGATAGACAAAATATCCAGTACATGTATGCCTGGACATCTTTCCTCATATGTTTATACTTAAATGATGGTTAGGTAGATATACAAGTCTAAGTTCTCAGTTCATGTCATTCAGTACATCTAAATCTGTAATGTTGTGTTTGACATCAATGTAGCTGTTAAGAATTCGGATGTCTGAGATACCGTCTTTCTCTTTGGCATCTTTTAAAATTTGCTCTTTGACTTAGACTGAAAGTACTCTAAGGGTAACAAAGAAAAAAGTACACATCTAAATACATGATGGTAAAATTTTATGGGATCTGAGGTTTCTCAATTTATTTTTGGAGAGCTCTAGTTATTATTTCTTCAAATATTTCCTTCCCTGTCTTTATTTTTGTTTTTTCTTCTAGAATTTCTATTCTATGGATTTGACACTTCTACTTCCACTCTCTATTTCCATCAATTTTTCATTAATGATTTTATTCATCTCTTTAAACCTCCTTGATGTCTTCTGGGAGAGTTTCCTAATTTGATATTGTTGCTCAATAATTTGTTCTTTTTCTCTATCTACTCTGCCTTTTGATCCTGGCTTATAATATTTTTAGTTCAAATTTCATATTTTTCATACTGAGCATATCCACTTGATTTTTCATTGTAACTGTCAGTTTCTTTTTCATATCACCAGAATCCTCCTTAATATTAAAAAAATTTAAAAAAATTTAATAGAAGTATAGGTGAGCTCTGTAACATTTCTTGAAGGATATTTAATATGTTTATTCTATTTTTTAAGATTTTATTTATTTATTTATTTATTTATTTATTTATTTATTTAATAGAGAGAGAGAGCAGGGGATGGGAAGAAGGAGTGAGAGAGTGAGAGAATCTCAAGCAGATACAGTGCTGAGCGCTGAGCACAGAGCCTGATGCAGGGATTAACCTCATGATCTTGAGATCATGACCTGAGCTAAAATCAAGAGTCAGACATTCAACTGAATAAGGCACTTGGGTGCCCCTATTATGCTTATTTTAAATTCTTGATCTCATTCTGTTGAAGTTGCATGACTATATAGATTGTTTATTCTATCTTCATCCTTTAATAGCAACTATATTTTTCGGATATCTCCTTAATTTACTCTGCATGTTCATATTCCTTCTTACAGCATTAAAGATCTTGGCTATTCAGGAGGCCTGAATAGGGGGCTGCATCCAGGTGCTGCCCTCTTTATGAGTTTATAGAAAGAGAGGATGTCCCTCAAGGGGCAGAGTTGCCAGCACCCCAATTTAGACTATACCATCCTTGTTTACTCCTTTCCCCCTCAGGTAACCCTGGCCATTTTATCACAATGTCAACTGAATTCCTTTTTCTGATGAGGATGAAGTCATCACATTTTTATTCTATCCATTTATCTATCCATCCAAAATATATTTGTTGAGTGGTTTCTTTTTTTTTTTTTTTATGATAGGCACACAGTGAGAGAGAGAGAGAGAGGCAGAGACACAGGCAGAGGGAGAAGCAGGCTCCATGCACCGAGAGCCCGACGTGGGATTCGATCCCGGGTCTCCAGGATCACGCCCTGGGCCAAAGGCAGGCGCTAAACCGCTGCGCCACCCAGGGATCCCTGTTGAGTGGTTTCTATATGCCAAATCTGCACTTACAAGATAGTTAGCTCTACTTATTAGTTATTAGTCCATAGAGTGGGCTTTGAGTGAAACTAACTGGTCATCTTTTTTTTTTTATTTAAGATTTTATTTATCTATTCATGATAGACATAGAGAGAGAGAGAGAGAGAGAGAGACAGACAGACAGAGACATAGGCAGAGGGAGAAGCAGGCTCCATGCTGGGAAACCGATTTGGGACTCCATCCCGGGGGAATCCCTGGGTGGCGCAGCGGTTTGGCGCCTGCCTTTGGCCCAGAGCGTGATCCCGGAGACTCGGGATCGAATCCCACATCAGGCTCCCGGTACATGGAGCCTGCTTCTCCCTCTGCCTATGTCTCTGCCTCTCTCTCTCTGTGTGACTATCATTAAAAAAAAAAAAAAAATGGGACTCGATCCCGGGACTCCAGGATCGCGCCCTGGGCCACAGGCAGGTGCTAAACCACTGAGCCACCCAGGGATCCCCTAACTGGTCATCTTGAAAGTAAGTACATACACATAAGTTCACTAATTAGCCATTTTCAGAACTTTTGAGAACATGATAAAGTAAGAATTTATAAAATTTGCAAAACTTACATATTTATGCCTGTAGAATGATTGTTTATGCTTTAAAATGCAGACTTATTATGTGTGAACTCTGAAACACTACGGTAGGAGTTATCATATGATTTCTGCCTTGATGTTTAGTTACTCAAGAAGACAGAACATGCACATGTAAAGACAACACTAGACAGCAAAAACTGTATCAAAAAAGAGATCCAAATATCACTATGATAATTTAGAGAAGGTCCTAGAATAGTTAAGGAGAAGTAAGACAACAAGATCTGATATTTGAAATATTTAGACAAGTTGTGGGGTTAGAATGGTTTGGGGACTAAAGAATGTTCTAGATAAGGGAAGTAGTGCAAAGAAAGATTCCTGGAGGTGGTGAGGGAGAATTCTATCAAAAATATAAAGGCAGCCCGGGTGGTTTAGAGGTTTAGTGCCGCCTTCCGCCCAGGGCGTGGTCCTGGAGACTCGGGATCGAGTCCCACATCGGGCTCCCTGCATGGGGCCTGCTTCTCCCTCTGCCTGTGTCTCTGCCTCTCCCTGTGTGTCTCTTATGAATAAATAAATAAAATCTTTTAAAAAAATCTAATAAGATTTGTTATAAAACAAAGACATCTACTATGAATAGGGCATAGTGCTTAGAGGGTTAAATTGTATGGAAATGATCTAGAATAGTCAACTATGGGGAATGTGTCAACAAGAGATGATGGAAAGAGTTTCTGGGTGAGCAGGTGGGCCAAATTGAAATTAAACATCATTGTCTTTTTTTTTAATTATTCATGAGAGACAGAGAGAGAGAGAGAGAGAGGTAGAGACACAGGCAGAGGGAGAAGCAGGCTCCTCGCAGGGAGCCGGACGTGGGCCTCGATCCCAGGTCTCCAGGATCATGCCCTGGGCCAAAGGCAGGCCCTAAACCACTGAGCCACCCTGGGATCCCAAAATATCATGATCTTATAAATTTTTCTAATAATGCCAAAGAGTAAATGAGGTTGTCTGGGAAATTCAGATCAGCAGAAAAGGGGAACACTAAAGTATGAGGTATTTTCTTGAAAATATAACAGCTGTTCTGTTTTTTAATAACAGGAAAAAAAAATGATGAGAAAGCAGAAGAAAATAGGTAGTAAAGGGGAAAAGAATTGATTTTCTTTGAGTAGACATGAAAGGTTTTCATTCTGTCATCAGACCCAGATAATAGGGGTGGCTTTGTAGGAGGGCTTTCTACCCTCCTCTATTGTTAGGAGGGTAGAAAGTGTGCAATGTGGCCCAGAAAACTTTGAGAGGGCAGATTTCCGTGACTAGATGAGATTTTGGGTTGTCTGATATCATTTTTCTCATTGGAAATTTGATGTGGCTGAGCCTTTGGGCACCATCTCTTCCTCATCATCTCCTTGGAAAAGGAAGAGGGTGTTTTTCTCTTTTGAGGCTCTGATCTCACTGATCAAAACAAGGTTCCTTGAGACTGGAATCTCACTGAGGTTCTCAACGTTCTGTAGGAAGAATGTTAGCTCTTAAGATTGCCCAAGAATGGGCAGCCCGGGTGGCTCAGCAGTTGAGCGTCTGCATTTGGCTCAGGGTGTGATCCCGGAGTTCCAGGATCGAGTCCCACATCAGGCTCCCTGCATGGAGCCTGCTTCTCCCTCTGCCTGTGTCTCTGCCTCTCTCTGTGTGTCCCTCATGAATAAATAAATAAAATCTTAAAAAAAAATGCCCAAGAACTGATCAAAGCTTTGTGTTTCCATGACTATAGGTGACATCCTCATCCTTAGCTCGACTTTCATCAGTGCACACTTATATCACAAGAGGGATAGGATAAGAATACATGGTTGAATCACATCCAAGAAGTTATTACTTACTGGGGGGTGGGGAGAAGCAACTAACCACATATTTTTGTTTCCTGCATCATCTTCCTATAGGAAGGACAAAACATTTTTGTAGGGTTCCCTGAAGAGCTTGGCCTAATTCAATTTATCTTCCAAGCCTTTTATTGTTGTCTGAGATCTTGTTTGCTTTTGTGTCCTTATGTAACATGAAAATATACACACAGATTTCTATAAAAGTGAGGGATGAGTGGGCTGCTCACCTGATTTTACCCACTCTGGTTACCAGAATCTGAAAAATTGTAAATATATGAATATATGTGGAAGCATTTTTCAGAAAATCATCAAATTCTCAGTCAGACAATAGTAACCCTATACAGGGTGGATAAAGAAACACATTCTGTGCTACACCAGGTTGTTCTGGCCTCAGTCTCATCTTCCAAGGCTTCCTAATCTTGTTTTGGGGCTTATATTTGTAGATTTGAGGCATTGTTTGATCTTATTTGTTCTAAGTATTGAGTCGTATATTAAAATAAACCTTTCATCTGCACCATTGGGGGAATGTGGTGTTTGCTATAGTTCTTTCTTCCTCTCTTACAAGCTTCCTACATATAACAGTATTTTTCTGCCCTGGTAGCAACAATAATCAAAAGCAAAAAATCAAAATAAACAAAAATCAAATAATCCACAATAATTTTGTGGATGTAAAAGCCTGAAGTGGGCATCTGTTGTTTGTTGTTTTTGCCATACTGAAAACATTCATCCTTTTTATGGGAAAAATTTCTTTTGGGGAATTCCCTTCTCTCAAATTAGACTGTGTTTGACCAGAATTGTCTCCACTCTCAACTCTGGAAATGTTCCATGATTAGTGTAGGCTACAGTGATTGGTTTAAGGATGGGCACATGATCCAATTCTGGCCAATGAGAGTCAGGCCCAGGGCATTTTTGTCAGTTTTGAAGTAGAAACACTTTCACTTTCTTGCTGGATTCAGGACAAGTGCAGTTGCAACCATCTTGTGAATAATGCCAAACAGTGACTTAAGAACAAGACCTCCCCTGAGAGGTGAGGCACAAAACGGAAAAAGAAACCAGGTCCTGGATCAAGCTTCACTAAAGGAAATCCGCTTTTGAGATGCTGAAATACAGGTTAATAAACTCAATTTTCATTAAGCCATTTGGAACTTTTTTTTTGTCACTTGTACGTGAAAAGATGTAAGGCATTGAATGAATAAAGCTTCTTTAAACATCCGTGTGCAGGGTTTTGTGTGGAATTCATTTACAAAAGCTATTGAATGATTGTGTTACTGACTACTTGGAGTTCAAAATGTAAAAGGATCCTGGTTTACTAATACCCTAATATTTTCTGAGTGTTTATTCATTCCTTTATTCAACACATTCATTGAGACATATTCCATATCAGAAATTTTGTTAGATTCTGAGAATAAAGTGGTAAAACAAACGAGATACTGTTTGTGATAGCAGAGAGTAGTAATGCCTACTGGGAAGGCTAGACATTATTAAGAGACACACATTAGTATCAAGATGGGAAGAACCAAAGAGATTGAAGAGATACTTAGCAGGTTGAATAGACAGGATTCTCTAGTGCATTGGTTATGGGGAGTGGGAGGAGAGGGAAGGATCTCAGGTTCCCACATAATGTAAGGGTAGGGGGCGGTATCATTTACATAAATTGCTATTTAATTATTTCTTAATATTGTGTGGGTTGCATTCATGTCTTATCTTGCCAATTAATTTGTAGGCTCCTTTGTGGCATATACATGTACACATAGTTTATACATATACATATGGTGTACAAAGCATAGAGCTTTGCACTTCGCAGCGGTAAAATATTTAATTGTTGATTTGAATTGACATGTATCCTTATTTTATCCTCAAGGGTCATATGAGTTTATTCTTATTTTGTATTTATAAACAACTTGAGTCACAGCACAGCAGAAACCCAGCAGTTTTAGCGTGCATGTAATACTTATTAAAGCCTTATTGAAGATAAGAAAGTTGTGTGGGAGTACAGAGACTGTGACATTGAATAGTTGCTTCTCAGAAATTTATAATAAGTTCTCTTAATTTACCATTTTATGTCTCTTGATCATGAAACTCTTAAAATTTTGATGGGAGGTCTCAGATCTTCCATTAATGAAACTTATGTTCTAGCTAGCTTAGGAAACTGGATTAGGGATGAACAAAAAGTCTGAGTCAGAGTATAAACACTATCATTCAGGATGGTGTGTGGGAACAACTGAAAGATGGAGGAGTCCTGGTTAATTCACTAGTTATCACTCGGACTTTATCAAGGGGTGATAATCATCTGGACATTTCTGCTCATTCTAAGAAGACCAAAGAACTTTTTTTTTTTTTAATAAAGATTCTATTTATTTATTCATGAGAGACACAGAGAGAGAGGCAGAGACATAGGCAGAGGGAGGAGCTCCCCCGCAGGGAGCCTGACATGGGACTCGATCCCAGGACCCTGGGATCACATCCTGAGCCAAAGACAGATGCTCAATCATTGAGCCACTCAGGTGCCACAGACCAAAGAGCCTTTTAATCTGGGAGGCGGGACATTCATGACAACCTGGAATACCTTCCCTGTACTCCATTTCCATCTCTTGTCCACTTAGTCATCTGTGGAATAGTGGATAGAACATGGGCTAAAGTCATATCCTGGGGTTCAAATCCCACCTCTACCACTTGTTTGCTGAATTGGCTTAGATAACTCACTGATGTCTTCGAATCTTACCTTTCTTATTATAGAATAAGGGTATAAAGATTCAATGAGATTGTGGTAGTTGAAAGTTTAAAGCCTAAAACTCAGAAATGTAAAGAATATCATATTAATGTATTTGCTTTAGATAAAATGAAGTTAACATTAATAAAATTAACTCTAAGTACATAATCTCTATCTCACCAGGTTGACAGGATGCTACTTTAAACATTGCGTCACTGGTTACTCCATCTGCAAATATTAAATTTATTTATATTTTATTTTACAGAACTGTGTACCTTATTGTATAGATTTAAGTGCCTAGTCAATTGGAGGTGAGTTTTTCCAGGAACATGATTTCTAAAACAAACAAATAACAACAACAAAATACACACATAATTAAATGAAAATAGAAGAGGTATACTATAAGCTTTCTTTTGCTAAAAAAGAATAGAGTTGGGCTTCATAATAAAAATAAAAGAATTTAGGTAAATGAATAACTTACATTGGAATAACTGAAGCAAATTTCTATCTCCAGTGGCTATTTTGTTTTTTTTTTTTAATTTTTTTTATTTATTATTTATGATAGTCACAGAGAGAAAGAGAGAGAGAGAGAGAGAGGCAGAGACACAGGCAGAGGGAGAAGCAGGCTCCATGCACGGGGAGCCCGACGTGGGATTCGATCCCGGGTCTCCAGGATCGCGCCCTGGGCCAAAGGCAGGCGCCAAACCGCTGCGCCACCCAGGGATCCTTATTTTGGGTTTTTTATCTAATGATTGCCTTACTTTCACAGATCATTGAGAATGTAAAACTCAAGACCTAAAACAAAAGGAGATATTCTTATTTTGCCCACTAAAATTGAAGTACTATTTTTCTGATGTTATATATCTTTATTGCCTCACATTTGGAAAAAATACAATGGAAAGTATAGCAAGTAGATAAAGCCATTCAGGGATCCCTGGGTGGCGCAGCGGTTTGGCGCCTGCCTTTGGCCCAGGGCGCGATCCTGGAGACCCGGGATCGAGTCCCACGTCGGGCTCCCGGGGCATGGAGCCTGCTTCTCCCTCTGCCTGTGTCTCTGCCTCTCTCTCTTTCTCTCTCTGTGACTATCATAAAAAAAAAAAAAAAGATAAAGCCATTCATATTTGGTGTAAGAATGCAAGTACATTTAAATTACAAAATAGAACAATTATAACAATATACTGGGATAAAAGTTATGTGAATCTGGTATCTCTCTCAAAATAACTTACTGTACTCTCAGCTTTCTTCTTGTGATGATGTGAGATGATGAAATGCCCCTGTGATAAAACAAGGTGAGGTGAATGGCAGAGACATTATGATGTAGTGTTAGACTCCTATTGACCTTCAGAAGGAGGACCATCTGCTTCCAAACCACTGTTGATCACAGGTAACTGAAACTTTATAGTAAAATTTAATATCTGGAAGCATGAGTAGTCCTACTTTGCTCTCTTTTCAAGACTGTTTTGGGTATTCTGGTTCCCCTGCATTTCCATAGGAATTTTAGGATTTTTTTAAATTTCTGCAAAAAAAAAAAAAAAAAAGTTCAAATTTTGATGGAGATTGCACTGAATCTGTACATCAATGTGGGGAGTATTGCAACTTCAACAATATTAAATCTTTCAGTCCATGAACATAGATGTCTTCATCTATTTATGTCTTTCTATTTATTTGTCTTCCTTAATTTATTTCAACAATGTTTTATAATCTTGGTGTACAAGTCTTGTACTTTTACTAAATTTAGTCCTAAATGTTTTATTCTTTTTGACATAATTATAAACAAAATTTTAAAAATATGCTTTCCTGGATGCTTATTGCTACTGTGTGGAAATACAACAGATTTTTGTATATTGAACACGTACCCAGCAATCTTGTTTAACTTATTTATTAGCTCTGATTGTTTTTATTGTGGATTCCTAAGCTTTTCTATATAAAAACTAATGTCTTCTGTGAATAGAAGTAGTTTTACTTTTTCCTTTCCAATGTGAACGCCTTTTATTTCTTTTTCTTTCCTCATGCCCTGACCAGAACCTCTAGAATAATGTTGAATAGAAATAGTGAGAATGGATATCCTGCATTATTCCTGACTTGGGGGATAGTTATTAGTATTTCTCCAGAAAGTATGATATTAGTTTTGGGTTTTTCATAAATGTCCTTTATTAGATTGAATAATTTCCTTTCTATTCATGTAATATCTATCAAGATGTTCATGTGGCTTTTGTCCTTTATTCCATTAACATGACTGCATTTATTAATTTTCATATGTTGAATGAACACTCCATACCTGGGATAAATCCCACTTGGTATAATTCTTATATGTCACTAAATTTGGTTTGTTAGCATTTTGTTGAAGGTTTTTGCATCTATATTCATAATGGATATTGGTGTATGATTTTATTTTCTTGTGATTATTTTATCTGGTTTTGGTGTCAGGATCATACTGGCCTTGTATAATACATTGGGGACTTGTTCCCATTTTTCTGTGTTTTGTTTTGTTTTTGGAAGAGTTTGTGAATATGTTAATTTCTCTTTAAACATTTAGTAGGACTCGTCCACAAAAGCCATCTGGGCCTGGGCTATTTTTTGTGAGATTTTTAAAAAATTACTAATCGAATCTCTTCATTTATTATTGGCTTATTCAGATATTAAATTTCTTCTTGGATCAGTTTCAGTAGTTTTTGTCTTTCTTCAAAAAAAAATTTTTTTTGAGAGAAAGAGAGCACAAGTGGGGAGGAGGGGCATAGGGAGAAGGAAAGAGGGAATTTTAAGTAGGCTCCAAGCTCAGTGCAGAGCCCAATGTGGGGCTCAATCCCACAACACTGAGATCATATCTGAGATGAAATCAAGAGTTGGACACTTAACTGACTGAGCCATCCAAGTGCTCCAAGTCTTAGAATTTTTTAAGTTTCATCTAAGTTATTGAATTTTTTGGTGTATAATTTTTATAGTATTCTCTTACGATCCTTTCTAGTTCTGTAAATTCATAGTAATATCCCACCTTCCATTCTACTACATAGACATATAGAGCTAAATACATTAATATTTTCTTCAGTTTCCCAGAATTAGACCCCACTAAAATGAGAAAACACATGGTTGTTGATTTTATCCTAAATTTTCTGAAAACGGGCCACAATTCTTCCTCAAAACTTTAAAATCATTCATATTTTCTATGATTAATCTTTTATTGTTCTGTCATCCTACATCTATTAGGATTCAATTACTGACAGCAGAATATACAGACTTTAGCCTCACATATATAAATAAATCAAGCCCCCCCCCCCTTTTTTTTCTTAATTACCCAACATTGACAGGTGGGGAACTGGGAAGCCAGTGCTTGTTGCTGGCTCCAACACCACACAATTTCTGCCACTATCCATTCCATGAGAATGGACAACTTATGACCTGCTGTTTCACACTGGAAAATGAGGAACTCAGCCCTGATACCACTGTATTAGCTGTCACAGAAAAACCAAATGTTTCTGTGACTATCTTTACCAGCAGGATCCAGAGTTTTGCCCACACTGGTTTTATCAATTTTCAAGGTGATACTGTGGGGACATAGACAGATTTCCTAATGCTTTTGTTATACTTTATTTATAACTTTAGTCAGTTAGAAATGTAAACAAATTTTAAGAGTAATTTTCTCTTTAGATACAATATCTGTCTCCAGTGGTATCTTTTTTAACATGCTATTTGCTCCTTTCAGCTTTTATATATTTTTTAGAAACTTTCTATTGTACTCTCCTTCACATAACTCATGTTTGCATAGCTTCTAGTATTGGCATTTTTGCGTTCTCAGTTAAAGTTTTACTTCAATTTCCTCTCTACAACATCATGACATATTTTTGAGATAAAAAGTACTTATATTTTCCAAGTATTTGAAAGGACACCTACACTTAAAATGTCTGAAACTATAATGCTACAGCAACAAACATTTACTTGAAGCCATAAGGAGAAGAAACAAATTATATGACATGAGGGGATGGAATAATTAAAAAAAAAAATATATATATATATATATATACACTCTTCACTCAAATCAGTGGGAAAAATACCCAAGTGAGAACACTGAATGAAGAGTAATTTTCAATAATTTTTCTCTTTTGACTCAAATCCATTTGTATTATGTGCAAAATAGGAGACTCTTGGATATGAAAAACAATACTCTGTATTGAGATTCCCAGAACACAGTTGTATGCATCTTTTTCTTGCTGTCTTTTCATTCTGCCAGAATAGCTAATCTGCATTCATTGCACATTTTTTCCATAGAAATTATCTTGTTTATCTTCATCCACCTATGTCCAAGTTGATTTGAATGAAATCTCTTGATACTTATCTCTATTATAAATGTTTTATTGGAGTATAATATACACACATATATATGTGTGTATATATATATATATATATATATATATATAAGACATATATATATATAGAGAGAGAGAGAGAAAGAGAGAAAGAGAAGTACATAAATCATAAGCATAGAACTAAAAAAATGAAAGCAATTTTGGCATTTTTTTCTATTGATACCAATGTTGGCTTTATTATAAACTATGCTCCATGTTTTTTTTACTGAGTGAAATCCCAGCTTACCTCATTGAATAATTGTCAAATGACATATATTTAAACATATAAGATTTCCAGAGAGATCAGTTACTATATTAGAAACTTTGAAAAATTAGAAATTATCTAATAGTTTATTATTTTTAGGGCTACTGGGTAATTGATCTGGCAATTGTTTATAAGCATTATGACTGAATCTTCCTGGGAAAGTGGATGCTAAAGCTTTCTGAGCCTAATACAGGTAGAGCAGGATTAGACCTAAATCTAAAGCGAGCACTTTTTCAGGTACTAGGGTACTCAGCAGTGGCACACAAGAATTTTTGGTGACATTCTGTTGAATATTTTGAAACTTAAATGTCATATATTTATATTAATATGCCCTACAAAAAATATAATGGTTATAGCAAGCTTATAATTTCTCAAAGAAAAATTTGCTGAATCACAAAACAACAACAACAACAAAAAATATTTTAGGCCAAATCCTGTGAGGCTGGTACTGAAGACTGGCTCACTGGCTCCATTCCCACCTGCATGAAGTGGACCTTACTGCACGCTGCAGTCTGGAAGATAAGGACTACATTTCTTAGATGCCTTTAGAGGCCAGGCTTCCTGTGATCTACCATCAGCCTGGGTTCTAGGAGGCACACCTATTACACTTATGTATCTACCTTTGTAATTGTGACTCATAATTATTTAAGATCATAATTGGAACTTAGGAAAAGCCCCACTTCTGCTGCTTGTGCTGTCTCTGCAGAGAAACACAATCATGGGAGCACTTGGTTTTCTGTAGCAGCTGTAGCAGAGGCCCCCTTGACTCTCTTCTGTCATTAATCTCTTCCACCTCTATGTCATCATATAGAGTTAGGGTTTGGTTGATGGCAGCAGAACACCCTTTAGTTAATTTATGTTAAAAGAGGTTAAATAGCATTTTTGAGGTGACTCCTAATACTTTTGGAAGGGCTAGAGGAGCAAGCTCTAGGCTGAATTTGCAGGAATTACTCTCATAAAGTCTAACTGGCCTGACTAGAAGCCACTTTCTCTATTCCAATCTAGAAGATGAGGAATCAAGAGATTACCCCAGAAATTGTTGGCTTCAAGACTCCATCTTTTTGTCATGACTCACACACTACATGGATTGTGATTTGTTCATTCCAAATTTATTATTTTTCTATATTTTATTTTTATCTCTTTTTCACATTTTTAAATAAAGCAATCTGTTGATAATGAAAAAATGCAGTACTGCCTTATAAATGTAAAGATAGTTAAACTTACCATGTGCATACAGAAAATACAGTGTAAAATGGTATGGTTTTTAGAAATTATATTTTTCCACTCTGCACCAAATCTGACCGCCATCTCTGAGGCACTTGTCATTTTTTTACACATTGTTCTGTAGGTGGCGCCATTGCTGCACAGTGGTAGGTCAGCGGCATAAAAATTGGCCTTCAAGAAGAGGACTCAGAACAGGTTAATTTTAAGGATCATCTGCAACTCCAGCACGTGGTTGGGTCGGAGCTAAGTTTTTCCAGGTTTGGTCTGTGGTTAAATGTTGGCGAGTTGCCTCTACGGTCTGGAAAGTAAAGGCAAAAAAGATCTGGCTGGCTTAATGCACAAGTGGGTTTGTCAGCAAGAGAGAAGGTGCAGTGCCTTAACCTTTAATGGGATGCTCTTGACAGCCCAGTTTATGCCTTGTTTTGCTTCTTTCAGAGCTCACCTGGGCTGGTATAAAAATAGGCCTTTCTGCTCAAGAGGCCGACTTAGCCTGTAGGAAGGGCGAGGAGTTGCCTGGGAGAGGAAGCCATGACACTGGGGGAGCTGTTTTTCATTCTCAGTTGAACTCCTGCTTTGCCCCCCTCTTGCCCTGACACTCTTTCTTACCTTAGTAACAAAACGTGAATTCTGTATTTTTCTGATTTTTGCTTTATGGAATGAATCATTCCCTCAAAACTTTATTTTTGGAAGAAAAATTAAAGTAGAATATGAATGTGAGCAATAACACCCAAATTAAGATAGATCCTGGGGCTCATTAACCTATTCAAAAGCCAGACAATGTAACTGAATAGAAACACTGGCTCCTGTGCATTCCTTTCAACTGTTGAAATCTAGCAAATTTGAAAATAGGGTGGAAGAATAATAATTCTTAGAAAACCCCAGTTACTTGGAAATCTACTTGAGCCACATATTTGTAAAGGAATGCAGTTGCATTAATAACACTATCAAATAGACATGCTTAGTAAAGATTCACCCAACCATGATTCTGTGGGTCAGCTCTTTTGGGGGAAGTCCACTGTGTTCTCAGCACTATGATCTGTTATGTGCGGCACAGAATATAGTTTGTACAGCACATGTACATTCTTGGTAGGTAGAAATTTTGTTTGCTTTTTTTGTACTTTTAAATAAACAACATAGATTGGAAGAATGATTTCCATATCTGAAAACAATGATTTCCTGAACCCCATTCACATAGATTACAATGTAATTGCGTTTTAGGCAAAACTTGAAAATCTCCATTTCTAAATGCTCTATAAATTATTCCAAGACTTTGACAAGTCTTGGAAGCCTGGCCTGTAAAGAAGGAATAAGAAATTGCTGTTAGAAACCAGAAAAAATATGGCTATACTCCCGGGCTACAATTTCAAAATCAGTACACTTACAAAACTGGAAATGGGTAAAAAGATAGGCTGAGGGTGAGAAGTAAAAATTTGGATTTTTGGCATCTAATTCCCTTTATTGCCTTCTAATGACACCTTGATCAAAATTGCTTTTTTTCTCAAGTCCACTTTAATACATTTTCAGAGTAGAATCCTACTCATCTTCTAATGATATCTGAAAGTGGGACAGAACATACTTGAGGTAAAAAAATAATAATAATAATCATCTTTGTGCTAGCCCAGTTCTCCCATCCAAGTACTAACCAGGCCATACCCTGCTTAGCTTCCAAGATCAGACAATATTGGGTGCGTTCAGAGTAGTATAGTAGTAGACGTGTTGGCCCAATTCCTTATGAGCTGATCACTGGCTATGGAGCATGCTGCACACTTATGTGTCTTGGTGTTGCAAATTTTCTATTACATCAAGTGTCAAGTGAATGAAGAAGGCAGTAGAATCTAATACACACCAGTGTGTAATTTAAATTGATTAATAGAGGGTTGCCTGGGTGGCTCATTTGGCTGAGCATCCAACTCTTGATTTCAGCTCAAGTCATGATCTCAGGTCATGATCTCGGGGTCATGAACTCAGGTTGAGGTTGAGCCCTGAATTGGGCTCTGTGCTTAGTGGGGAATCTACTTGTCTCCCTCTTTCTGCCCCTCCCCCTGCTTGTTCTTTCTGTCTCTCAAATAAATAAATAAATAAATAAATCTTTAAAAATAAATAAGTAGACTAATAGTGAAGCGTACTCTCAAGCTGTGGGCATACTGATATGGAGTGGAAAAGAAAACGGAGATATAGTGTTTCTAACAGTATATTTAAAAAAACATGAAAAACCCAATGTAGAAGCTCTTCAGATAGTTCAACCTTGTATTAGAAAAAAAATTAAAAAAGAGTCATATCCTTCTATTCTTTACTGACTAAGGATACTACTTCTTTTTGCATTAATAAATTATATTTTATTATTATGTTTTGTTAACTATTTTTGTTATACATTTTTGCATCATATTTTAGAGATTAGAAATACCAAATACAATCATGACAACACAAGAGTAGTAAAAAGTAGTAAAAGACCTAAGTACTATAAGAAGATTATAAGAGTTTAACTTCATTTATCTTCTTTTTTTTTTTTTCATTTATCTTCTTAATATTATTTTTGCTATTGTCCCATTTTTTCCTTCTGCATAAGTTATAAACTCTTGAATTTGTGTTCCTGTACTTTCATTTTTTTCATCTGGGGCCATTATCTTTTGACATGAAAAACAATCTTTAGTATTTCTTCTATTGTAGGTCTACTATAGCAACAATTTTTTTAGCTTTGGTTATATGAAAAGTCTTTATTTCTTCATTTTTTGAAGAATATTTTCATTCTGTATAGAGTTCTAGGTTAGAAGATTTTGTTTTGGTTTGGTTTTTTTCTCATTCGGTTCTTTAACTGTACCTTCTAGCACATAGTTTTTGAGTGGTATTTCTGTGAAGGTAATGTGGGTTTTTTCCCCTCTGTTTTAAGAATTTTTCTCTTATTAGTTTTAGAACAATGAAAGTTGAAGTTTTCTTTGTATTTATCTTGTTTAGAATCCACTGAATTTCTTGAATCTGTGGGTTATTTTTCACCAGATTTGAAAAAATTTTGGCCATTACTTATTCAGATAGTTCTTTTGTCCCAATGCCTCTCTTCTCCTTCTGGGACTCCAGTTATGTGTATGTTAGATATTTTAATCATATCTTATATCTTTTATATGTTGCGTTTGGTTTCTTCCACTCTTGTTTGCTGCCTATGCCTCCTACATAGTTTCTATTGACCCATTTTGAATCTACAAACCTGGTCTTGTGTGTCCTATTTGCTCTTAAACTCATCAAAAGATTTGATTCCAAATTCTGTAGTTTGCATTTCTAGAATATTTTATTCTTTTTTATAAACTAATTCTCTATTATAATCCTCCATCTTTTCATCCATTTTCCTCAGCTTTCCTCCATCTTTTCATCCATTTTCCTCAGCTTTCTTTATATTAATCATGTTTACTTAAAATCTTCACTGTTACCCACAACTTCTGGACTCTCTCTAAGCTCGTACCTATTGGCTACTTTATCTCATGTCCCCCTTGGATCCACCATTTTATTTTGTGTTTTTATAGTATTTTAGATTCTCTCTTGTTTCTTGTATGATTTATTTTTTTCTGAGGTCTGTGCATGTGCCAGTTCATCTGCTACTTCTCATTCTATTCTGGTTTTTATACCATTTATCTGTTATGAGGACTCTGTTGGAAGATAACTTTCAATTGCAGAGAATCCAAAGTTCTTTCTATTTGTAAATTGTTGAAATGTCACACATCGAGAATAGTGTTTTGAGAAACTGTTCTGAGAAAATTCTGTGTTTCAGCCACTGTACAGAAGCATGAAATGCTGGAATTTAAGGATTGTTCTTGCCTAATATATTCTGCAAATACTATCTGCAGTTTATTAGTCCAGATTAACTTTATTTTTCCATGACTATATTTCTCTCTGTGATATTATTAGTGGCAAGAAGAGTATTTCTTTTAATGTTTACTTTCAAAAAGGGAAAACAAAGCTTTTAGATTCGCTCCAATATGAAAAAGGGCTCTCTCTTTCTTTTGAAAATCATAGCTCACATAGAATACTTTTCCTTTCCCAATTCATCAATTCCACTTCTCATGTTCCAAATGTTATTATTTTATTTAACCACTTCATAACCATATGAGCTACATGAGTGTTACTTACATAGAGACCAATGCCAGAATGGCTTATTTAGCTATAAACTGATTTTTCTCCAAAAAGCAAACATGTTACATATACTTTGTACTTAAAGGAGCCCCAATCAAACATTTGAGACCCACTTAATTGTACGGAAGGAAGGGAAATTAACCTAGGGTATTCAATACCTAAGCCCATTTTAGAACAGCATCATACATTTTAAAGTTGACTCATTTTATTAGTTTTGCAACATATTTTATAAAACCTTTACTCTCAGGAATGATTAATAAGAGAATATGCCTTCACTATGCAGACATTTTTTCTTCTATTAGAGTCACTGTGACCTAAAAAGCATTCTTTTGAACTTCTAGGAGAAATGGCTTCAGATTTATTGTCTTTCATAGCCCTTTAGGGGACATATAATAATATAAATTTGTTTAGATTATGAATCCATTAGAATATATAATATAAATGTTTTATATATAAAATTCTAGGCAAGATTTATAAACAAATTTTAAATAGATTTTCAGAAATTATTTATTCATCTCTCTCAGGTAATAAAGGAAGATTTGTTTCATTTTGCTTTGCTTTGCTCTTGAAAAAATATGGCATACCTTGTTTAACAATAGATAAAAGACATAGCTTATTGAACCCAATTTGTTCCTTTAGAAGGAAAAATCAGAGACAGCAGTGTCAAGGCAGCCTCAGACCCATGTAGGGGATTTTTCTGAGGCTTTCCAGTAATACCCACCCACCTCTTTAAACTCTTGTTCTCTGCTTGACATATAATTCTCACTCAATACTACATACAATTTTCCTCTGATTAATACTTCAGTCCTCACATTCAGATTCACAATATTTTTAACTAGCAACTTCTCTGCTATCATCTAATGGCATGTATAGGGAAAACCTTTACTGTATCTCACTTATTATCACTCCATTTACCTACCTTCTGACTAATACAAATAATTTATAATCTCCACATACAGTAATCCCCTCTCATGAGAATACTTCCCAGCACTGAAGCAGAGAATCATTAGGATACATCATTGAAAAATAATCCACAAAAAGAATTATGACTACTTATTGTTGGTAGATAGGTTGAGATCTTTGACAACTATGATCCCACAATGTCTCTCTAGCATGTCTGATGCAGGGTTGCTGTGGATTGAAAGAATTACATAAACATAAAGTGTTTAGTGTGATGTCCTACATTCAGGAAACCCAAACAATTTTAGTTATTGTTAATATTATTAATATTAGATAGCAGTGCTTTTTCCAACTCAGTACACAGCCATATCTCTCTTGACATTAGTATGTCCCGGCATTTTTGTAAATAAAATAGGGGCCATTATCAGAAAGCCGTCTTTTTTTCCCAAAAGATGACTAGGTTGTACATAATCACCCAATTATATCATATTTAAGCAAAGTCTGTAACTCTAGAATATTTGATTTATGCTTGTTGAAACAAAGTTTTAAATTTGTCTTTTCAGCTGAATGGTTTACTTTTTTGACAAAGGTGGAACTGACTATTAATTTCATCATCATGTCCAAATACACTAAGAGTGGATCATAAATGTGTAGTTTCTTGATTGAACATGAATTCATGAAGAGCTATCTATCAGCCTGTATAAACATTCATAGACAACCTTCTCAGGTTTATGTGGGGGTGTGTATAAGGTTGCAAAGGGAGGTGAGGAATACAGCAGGTCATGTTTGTATTATATCAGAAAAATTCCTTTCTAATCTTCTCATGAACAGATTCAACTGAATGGTTTATTATTTTCAACTAGTTCTCTACTGTTAGAAGTTTCAGCTTTTTTTTTCCCCCACAAGGCATCAAAGAAATTTAGCAAGGCTCATTTTACTAGTTTGTTTTCTATCACAAGCCAAATATGCTTTAGAAATATGAGCGACTATGTCATTTGTCAAGTTCAACATGTAATTAAGTGGGCCCCTTTAAGCAGCATGCAGAGATAAGAAGGTAGGATTTTAGCCACACATTTACAGCACACCTACACAATGCCAAAACTAGGTGGGTTGTATAATTTATTATCTAAATTGGGACACTTTAGAGAATAAGAAGAGGCTGTGTTCTTAAAGACAATAGAAGAAGAGGCATGAATTGAGACTGTCCCCAGTTAATTAGGATATATGGGAACTTTAACTATAACCCTCCTAAGATCTTGGAAAAATACTAGAAGACAAGAGATGTCTTTTGTTTTCTTGTAAACTATCCCATAGATCTATATGAGGCCTGTCCAAACTACAGCTTAATCATTAGATGATGACCTTTGATATTAGTTGAATAAGTACAATCTGTTACATAGATAATAAACCTTACAGAGGAGGTGAACAAATTTAACAGCAGATTGGGGACAAGAGAATGATGCCTGAGCATGCCCTTCAGGAACTGTATCAGAATATCTGAGCCTCCTTGGAACTCAGTTTCTGCCAGATGTTTCCAACATCAAGGTCCAACTCACATTTCTTAGATATTCTGGGGTTCTGGCCCCAGTTAGAGGTCCATCTATGCATCCATCAAGACTAAAGTTGGAACTAGGTCTGTCAGAGCCATGCAGAAAAATGAAGGTCTCAAGAACTGTGGCCTGAATGTGAAATAGAAGTGCATAAAGCAGTTTTACAAGAGGGGATCCCTGGGTGGCTCAGCGGTTTAGCGCCTGCCTTTGACTCCAGGGATCGAGTCCCACATTGGGCTCCCTACATGGAGCCTGCTTCTCCCTCTGCCTATGTCTCTGCCTCTCTCTCTCTCTGTGTCTCTCATGAATAAATAGATAAAATCTTAAAAAAAAAAAAAAAAAACGTTTTAGAAGAGAAATCAGTCAGCAGGAAGAACCTCAGTAGACTTTGGGTTTAAAAAATCGACATCCAGGTATAAAGAAAAAGTTTTCAAACTGAAGGAAAGATTCTGTCTCAGATTACCATAGACATCCAAGGGATTAGTTTGAGCCTCAGAGGAGCCCAGGCCTAGGTGGTGCTTTGGTTTAATGAGACCTAGAGGCAGGATGAAGCAGAGATAAGTTCAAATCCCAGCTGGATTGAAAAGAACACAGGCAGTCTGAGGTTTAAATCTTCCATTCAAAGGTACTGTGAAGGAGGTGGCTACATCTGTAAATGGTTCCTGGTATGTCTTAGGGCCTGTGTTTCTGGACAGATAAAAATACCATGGAGAATAGCAATAAGTAGCAGTGAAAAAAAAAAAAAGCATATGTTTCATCATTGAATATTTTCATGTGTCTGAAAGTATTTAAGACACCCTTCATTTCTCCTTCTGAATTCTAGGAAGCAACCAGCCACAAAAGATAAGATTAAGGGCCACAGAGGTCCCAATAGCTCTGTGTTTGTCTTACCCAATGGATGAGAGGAAGATGCATTTAGGAAACATCAAAGAATGACTGTAAAACCATTAACAAAGCTTCTGGAACTTCACTCTTCCAGGAAAATTCATAGACCCATAAGATCAGAGAACCAGAAAGGAGCCTGGAGACCAGTGATTCAGGTCCCCTCCCTTGACAGATGAGGCTAATGAGACCCCACGTTGTTAATAAGTTGTCCAGAGTTGTCACACAGCCAGACAGTGGCAGAACTAGTGTTAAATCTCAGTGCTCCTGACTCCCTGTTGAAGTCGGTGGAGGGAGGGTGAGAAGGAAGTGTTTAGGGGGAAAAAGAATCTGAAATCTAAAAGGTGGGAGATAGGTAAATTTAAAAAAAGGATTTTCAAATTTGGAATGTAGAGTTAGAAGAAAGCATAAGAGTGGCAGAAGCAAGCATGTAATCAGAAAGTAAGGGAGGTGCCCTGGCTGGAAGAGGCAGGCAATAGAGAAGATTAGGGAGACAAAATTAAGGAAAAGCTCTAAAGGCAACAAACATATGTCACTTGCCACCAATTAGGGTCATTCTTGCTATACACCATGGATTATTTTTTTGACAATGATATTTTAGAGGAACTGCCCTGACATCCTTTGTTCCCAAACACCTACAGCATTTGCTTTTGTGTACTCCAAAAATATCTTGTAAATTAGTCAAAATGGTTTGTCATGGCACCCATAAACTGGGGAATGGGGTTATGGCATTGATTCAGATCTGATCTCTGAACTTTATGTACAAGTTGTTCAGAACCCAAATCATTCATTCATGGACACAGAGATGGCATTTCATGCAGGCTGGTGTATTGCTTACATGTCTCACCATTTGGCCAAAATGAGATCCACGATGTTCACAATCATTCCTAGAATACTCTTCTCCCTATTTGCACTCTTCAAAGTCTGGGATTAGATTTTGTTAACTTCTGGAGGTTATGCCTGGAACATACTGAGTGCTCAGTAGGTATTTTTTAAGTTCACGAAGGATAGATAAGTAAATGGCCATCACAAATTACATGGTCTAGTGAGGTTGAATGGTTTGGAGCATCTCATTCAAAGAGAACTTGTTACTTATTATTGGAATAAAGAAAAGGGGGAAAATGCACATTTAACTTTATATAACTTTACACAAACAAGAAGCCCCGATAAATGTGATACCAGGAAGTTACTGGAGCATGTCCACCCCCCAAATAATTTTCCAAACGTGAACTTTTTTCATGACTCAATTCCTCTACACTGTGTAATAACCAAATACAGAAATGAAGACCATGTAGGTCTGTATTTAATCTATCCCTTTGACCTATTTCACTCTTCAATCAACCAAAGTCAAATGAAAATTGCCTGAAGGAGCTAAATTTTAATAAAACAAAATTTTAGATAATAATCTAAAAGAAAAGCACATGGACAATATAGCTAAGTGGATCAGGGTTTCTGTTTTCATATTGCTGAATTTAAAGTCACGGCGGCAGGGAGCTCATGTCACTAAGGAGCAATCAACCACAGCCCCAAAGTTCCCTAAGTAACAGAGCTGTGAGTGGCCTGGATCCAGCACAGACTGCTTTAGCCTGGCTTTGCCTAGAGGATCAGCCCCACAAATGAGAGCTGTAATATCAGTTTTCACCAGAAAAGTAGCTGAAGACTATTTTTTAAAGGCATGTATTGTTTTGATTGATGAAAGAGTGGAACTAGTAGATATCCTTTTCTTCCTAGTACAGCTTGTTCCTTTGCAAACAGGATGCATCTTAGAGGGAAGGAAATTTAGAGCATATGAAATAAACATTAGCCAATCATGAAGCACCCCCACCCCAATAACCTTTACTGGGGGAAAATGGGCACATCAGTTAACAAGTAGGACATTTCTGGAAGCAGATTCAGTTATCTGTGAAGAGTCAATCACTTTAAGAGAGGATAGAAACTGCCTTCTGGGTATTTTCAGAGAAGTATAGCACAGTATAGATTAACTTGGCTGTTCAAGCAAAATATAATTTCTTCCTTTTCAGAACTTGTTTGATCTTTTTATGTGATCCTACTTATCTGAGCTGTGGAGAAAAGCATTTGGTTCAACTCAGAAAACAAAGTTTGATCTAATAATATACATATTCTCTTGAATACCACTTAGGTTTTCAGGAATTGCCTCCTTCCCCACCCCAGTGCTCTAGACAGAGACATGTCAACAGATAAACTGAAAGACTCCCCAACAGTGTATGGTGGGGAGTGAGGAGCTAGGATAGCCTCATAGCAACAGAGAAGAGGGAGGTCTCAAGGATCCCTGCATCAGCCCCCGTAGAGCCCTCAACTCTTCTGCTGCCACACAATGTTCCTTCCACCTGATTACTGTACAATCTATAGCATATAAAGCTGAATTTTTTGGCTAATGAACTCAGCTTTCTCAGGGCTCCTTCTTCCCCACTTGGCACTACTTTGGCTCTTACCAGTTTAATTTCTATTCCTGAGATTGGGCTCCAATTCAACTTGTGGCCTTGGATCCGGAGTCATTTGCCTATGTGGCTGTTGCACTCCTCCTTCACCTAAGCTGACTGACCTGGGCCACTGTGTACTGTGTGTGTCCCTCCTGAGGGAACACAAGATGTTTTTAACACATTCACAACCACGGAGTTTAATGGGGACTTTGGAACTTTGACTCTAGGCCATGCGGCAACTCTAGGCATGCCCAAAATAAGAAAAGTTCAAAAGTCTCTGTTGGTAGTGGTGGTGGCAGCAGCAGCAGCAGTAGCAGTATGGGTGTGTGGGTGTTGTACATTGCCTTCAAATTATTTAGCATGGAGTCTGTGTTAAAAACTTTTGCTCAGAGACAGGACTCCTGGAAGTGGTGTCTTTCTACCTGTTTTGTCCTCTATGCCCATTTTCCTCCCATAAGGCAGCAAAATAATAAGAGGCATACCTTCCCATTCTTCTTCCTCTCAGGTAAAGAATTCCCCTACAAAAAACTTAACCATTTAGATCTATGAGGCCAGGATTTTGGTATGTTAAATATTTATTTAATTTATTTAAATTATTTAAATTATTTAATCTAATTTATTTAAATTAGAGTAAGTTAGAAAGTTTTTTAGATATACACACAGACTGCTTTCATACTATTGTCTTGCTATAGCCTGGAAAAGGCTACCTATAAGAGGCAAGGCTGATGGTAGACCTCTTACTCTTGGAGGCGTGTGCCCTCTCCTTTCCTACAGGGACCTTAGGACTTAGCCTAGGGACTTCGAGGGAGCAGCATTCATAGGAGGAAATGAAACACATTTGTCTATTTTCCTCAAAATACTGTCTCCATTCTAGGAGTGGGAGGTGGCTGCTGGGTCTGTTCTGCTCCCCTCTTTATTGTCCAGGCTCAGCTGTGCCCTCTAACAGCCCATAGACCATGCCTTCTTCTTTCCCTGGCTTCCTCAGAGGCCCTAGGAACCCCCATTAAATTTGACCTCAACCATTAATTTGAGGAGTGGGGAGAAAAAACATGTCTGTGGAAAGTGTAAATGATTATGCAGTTTTTCAGAGACAACTTCAGAACCATCTTAACTATGATTAACAAGGAGAAAGCTACACACCCAGCACTGTTCTTGAGAGTCCTGCTTTCTATATTAAGCCAAATTCATGCTTTTTCTTGCATGTAAGTGAAAACAAAAAAACAGTCTTTCCATACTTTTCTTACCTCTGTCATCAAATCAGGAACATGATAATGCCAACTCATTTCTTACTTATGTGCAGAAATGCCAGTGTTTTTTTTGTGAAGTGTGTGTGGTATATGAAGAATAACAACAATAATTACATTTCTCCCAAGTGAATGGGGTGAAGACAGCATGACTCTTGCAGACGAAGTGTTATTTGAGGCAGAGTCCTCATTTATATATTGTGACTAAAACTCAGAATTGAGGCAATAATTACATTTTAATTTCATACTGATAAAAACTAGACTAAAAACTAAAAACCAGCCAAGTCCAGCTCCTATCAACAGAGCATTTTATTTTTTGCTTTATAGCATTTTATAGTCTAGTTCACATGCTCATGTGATGCATTAAATACTAAGTGAGAAACAGTTCAGAGGAATCAGAACCATCTTGCATTTTAAAAGGTGGCTGTTAAAAATAACCTTTAAAGAAAGCCTAGCAAAGAGAGAGAGAGAGAGAGAGAGAGAGAGAAGGCTAGCAGCTATCCATTAACTCCTTGACTCCACCAAGTCATTTTAACCAACATTTCTGTAATGGAGGGTTTCATGGAGGAAAATATTCTGAATGGCCAAGAGATACTCCTTGAACTTGGAGGTATGATTCAAAGTCAGACTCTTGACTTTTCAATAATTTTGTTTTGTTTTTTCACAGGCAATTATTTTTTCTTTTTTGAAGTAGGCTCCATATCCAGCATGGGGCTTGAACTCTCAACCCTGAGATCAAGTGTCATATGCTCTACTGACTGAGCCAGCCAGGCACCCCTGTTTTTATTTATTTTTTTTTAAATGGAGACTTGCCCTTTGCTGTGCAGAGCTTAGGAAAGGGCTGGATAAATTTGCATAAGGAGTGCAAAAAACCTTCTGGGAAAGAAGGACAGAGATACTTCCTCTCAACCTCTGCTCTTTACAATTTGAGGTTAGGAAAATAGGGCACAGTAGAATGTGGTGTCCCTGACTAGAACCTGAAGGGACAAAAGATAATTTTTGAGTCCTTAAGGAATGATCTAAACTGATGACCCAAAGGTCATGACCTGGAGTTGATTCTTGCACAAGGCTTGTAAGGAAGACCCTCTGCTGGACTCTAGCACTTAAGAACAATGACTGAGCTTGTAGGTCTGATCTTGGAGCCTTGACCATCAAGGCTTGGATAGGAATCTGGGCCAGCAAGGACATCCTACGCTGATGTAATTACAGCCACCAGAGCATATAGGATCCAAATATCCTTGTAGAAACCATTGCCTGGTGTTTGGAAGTAAAGCTCTTTCTAGAGGGCACGAGTCCCTGAGGGTAAATGGAAGAAGTCCATTTGTAGACACACAACTAAGAGATAGGAATATATTTGTATCCTGAGTTGGTGAATAAGTACACCCAAATTACAAATCAAATAATAATCAAGATTCAGTGAAATAGTATGCTCCTCCTCCTAGTCTAGATGCTTAGAAGTAGAAAGAAGTTTAGACCATGGTACTGACCACAAGGAGTTCTGCTGAATACTAGAGAGGCAGTTGCAGAGAATAAGAGAGGGTATTGAAAGCATTAAGTGTGCATAAATTATATATATATATATATATATATATATATATATATATATATATATATAGAGCATTTACTAGTTATTGGATCTTGCTCTTAGTGCTTCACATCTAATAACTCATTTAAATTTTCAATAATCCCATTATTTTTATTTCATAGCTGAAGACACTAAAAACAGAACTTAAATAATCTGCCAAAGGTCACACAGCAGTATGTGGAGAAGCCAAGACTGATACCCATAGTCCTGCTTCATAGTCTGTGCTCCCAAGTAACTATACCACACAACCACCACACATGTGGTCCCAGGAGTTCGGAGTAAAAAATAGCAAAACTTAGGTAATGCAGATAAAGGCCCAAGACTAATTTTACATCGAGACTCAAAGCAAAAGTTACATTTTACAGAGAAGCAGACGGAGTAAAAGGGATGCATTAAGAGCATGTGTGTTATTTAAGCAAAGGTAGGTTGATTTCTTTAAACTACCCTTTGTAAATTGTAAGATAAAGAACTTTTATAGTAGCCATCAAGATGGTGAACACTATGTTTTCTTTCTTAGAGGATAACCAAAGGAGCTTAATTTCATTTTCATATATCTAGCTTCTTATCGACCTTTTCGTTATATCCTCATGTTTGTATTCATTCAGTAAATACTTAATAAGCACTGAAGATTTAACAATTAATAAGATATGTTCCTTGCCTTCAAGGAACTTACAGATAAACAGGGATGATAAACAATCAAGCAAAATAACCAGTATAGGGTGAAAAGTGCTGTGCTATAGGGGCAAAGGCAGACAGCCCTGGACACCAAGGTAGGGCATGTCCTCCTGTGAATCAGGAAGGGGTGCATAAGGAGGGGCTATTTGAGCTGATTCGAGGAAGGGTAGTGTGCGGAGGACAAAGGAAGCAGTATATTTAAAGTCCTGGCAAGAGAAAGCATTTTAGGAAATGAAAGCCATTCAGTATGTCTGAAAAAATTAGGCTTATGTGGGGAAATGGCTTGGCAGGCAGGGTATCTGATGAGACCAGGGACACATTTGAGTTAGATAATGAGGGTCTTTAGAGCAATTTAAGATTTACTGATTCTATTGTGAGGACAATAGGGAGCTGCAGAAAGGCTTAAAGCAGAGATGTAACAAAATCAGATCTCTATTAAAGGAAAAAATCCTGTTTGCAGCATAGACAAGCTTTGGGAGTTTCTGAGACTGCGTGAGCTGGTCAGTAGCTAAGGCAGTATGTCAGATGACAGATAATGATAATCTGACCCTTTTGAATAGCCATTAAAACAAAAAATATGGGCTGATTCAAGAGATGTTAAGGAAGGAAAACCAATAACCGATTGGAAGTAATGAACAAAGGAGAGAAGGGAGCCAAGAAGGAGTTCCACATTTCTGACCTGGTCAGATGCGTGGATGGTACTGCCACCATGTGCTATAAAGAATAAACTGAGTTTGAGCTTTTAGGGAAGCACCATGTAGCTATCTCTGGTGGGCTGTGACTGCCCTTTCCTTTGGGGCTGGGGGCCAGGGCCAGCAGCGTCTCACTAGACACGATGAATTTTGATATTGTTAGCAAAGAGATAAGAATTAAAGCCATGGAGTAGGGGGAGGGGAGAGGAGAGAGGGATGAGATAAGTCATGGAGAAAATATTCTGTTGAGGAGGAAAGATGCTGAGCCAGATGAATAATGAAAACTGACTTTTGAGTGCTGATCCCCGAGAACACTCAAGGAGTTTTTGGTGATTCTGATGAAAGTGGATTCAGTGAAGTGAAGATGGTAGAAATCAGATCCAGGTGGGTTGAGATATGAATGATTGGTGAGGAAATAGACGCTAAAAGCAAGCAAACTCTTTTTTTTTTTTTTTAAAGGATTTTATTTATTCGTGAGAAACATACAGAGGGAGGCAGAGACACAGGCAGAGGGAGAAGCAAGTTCCCCACTGGGAACCCCAATGCCAGACTCGATTCCATGACGCTGGGGTCATGCCCTGAGCCTAAGGGAGATGCTCAACCACTGAGCCACCCAGGCATCCCAAGCAAACTCTTGCTAGAAGTTTGAGAATTTAAGAGAGACTAAGATAGTTTTATTTTTGTTTTATTTTTTTTCCAATAGGAAAGATGAAAGACTCAACCCCAAAGGAAAAATGGGACTTTGTTAAGCAATCTGAACTCTTGGCTTCTAGGGGACCTAATTCTACAGTGACAACTTTTCAGATTTATGGATGGTGGGGAAAAAAATACTAAAACCTTGATTGAGAGTATTGCAGTAAGTTAATTTGTCTCCGCTATTATCTCTTCCTCCTTGGACCTGGAATACAGTGAAAATAAGTCTTGTGAAGAACAAAAGAATTCAGAGGAATTTGATATTTTAATCTTTAGTTTCTTGTTGATTCATCTTTCCCTCATCTCACACAAGCCACTTTAACTTAATGAAATATAATAAGTGAGGACTTGGTAAAAAGTACAAATCATAATTAATATTGACCAAAGAGAGTTTGAATAAACAATGGCTATTGCATTCGTGCACAGGTATGTTATAGGATGTTAATATTAAAAATAATCTTAATTAAAATGAAGTTTTACAGTTTTATTTAATCCCATCTTACAAATAAACACTATGTAATCTTTTAGAGATATTTTTGTCACATTATCTACAAAAACATATAATTAATGTCTCTTTTTTCTTTTTTTCCAGCAGAAATCAGCAGACTGATTCCTTTAAAAGTAGCTACTTCCTCATTTAAATCATTTAAAGGGCTACACAAAATATTCTCGTAAGTCTAGTCTGAGGACTATTTTTCATTTAAGAATTCCCTGCTCCTGAGGAGCCTGGGTGGCTCGGTCTGTAAACCATCTGCCTTCAGCTCAAGTCATGATCCCAGTGTCCTGGGATCAAGCCCCATGTCTGGCTACCTGCTTAGTGGGGAGCCTGCTTCTCCCTTCCTGCTCATGCTCCCTCTTGCTATCTCCATCTCGTTCTCTCAAATAAATAAATGAAATCTTTTTTTAAAAAATGAATTTCTCCTCCTAACAGACCCTTACTACATTTCCCTATAAGAAAGCATCCTTCTCTCTCATAGTAAATCCACCCAACAGCCTTTGCCTTGGATTTCTTTATTTTATACTTTCAAAGACAGATGTATAATAGAAGACCTTCCTTTCCTTGTGAGCTTGATTTAAAGATCTACAGCTTGCTTTTCTTTTTGTGGTCAAGGGTTTATACAATCCATTTAGATTATTTATATTCATTTATGCTTTTTTGTTCAATGTATGTAGTGACAAAATTAAATAATTAATTCAATAACATTAAAAGTCTGCCAGGGTCTGTGATAAACCTTAAGAATACAAAGACGAATAAAGCATGATTTTATCATCTAATAGAGGAAGGAAGATGTTTAAGGAAGGAAATTTACTAAATATGTTAAAGATGCTATCATAAAAAAAAGATGCTATCATAAAATTATGTCTGTGGTGAAGTGGATCCACAAGAAAGAAGCAGTCTTTCTGTTGAGGGTCTGGGAGGAGTGGGATAAGCTTCATAAAGATGATTAAGACCAACTGAATGATGGTTTCCAGGTCTTTACTGCCTCCTTAGAACAAAATTATGCATCCATATCGTTTTTCATGAGACATTACAGTTGACACTTGAACAACATGGTGTTGGGGTCACACACACCCCCGCTGTGTAGTCAAAAATCCATGTGTAACTTTTGATGCCCCCAAAACTTAACTGCTATTAACCTACTGTTGACCAGAAGCCTGACCAATAACATAGTCAACTAACACATATTTTATATGTATTATGTATTATATTCTTACAATAAAGTAAGCTAGAGAAAAGAATGTTAAGAAAATCATAAGGAGGAGTAAATACATTTATAATACTGTACTGTAAGAAATCCATGTATAAATGGACCCACGGAGTTCAAACTCATCTTGCTCAAGGGTCAACTGTACTGGTACTCTGGGTGTTGAATAGGGAGAGTGTATTACTCCACTCCAGCAATTTTGTGCTTCGCCATGTACCTTGCATCGAGCAATGAAGTATTAAAAATCTTTAAATTTATTTTAGTGATTGACTGCTTTTCTGGATCTGCCGCTCACCAGGAGAAAAATATGCCCTGAGTATCCATAGATCCCATAATGAGAGACATGAGGAGAGGCTATAAACCTGACTCTCAGTCTGAAGCAGAATTTCTGTAGCTCATCTGAAAACTCAACAGCATGAGATAAATGATTATGGTTGTAATCCACCAACATTTGGGGATTATTTATTACCTAACATACAGCAACCAAAACTTCAGTAATATCATGATCCCTTATCAAGGCAAGGAAGACACACATGTCAGAAGAATGGGGCATAAAGGGTATTCCAAGCAGGAGGAACAGCATGGGCAAGTTCCTCCAGGTCCATGAAAGTCTTATTATGACTGCAAATTGTTCAATAGATGCTAATATAGGGAGGAGTGGGACATAGAATCAGACTGAGATAATCAGGAACAGAGAGTCATAGAAGAGTTTGTTACCATGTATAAGGGTTTAGCCTGTAGCCTATAGGTATTAAGAAACCACTGGCATAGTTTGAGCAAAAAAGAGATGTAGTTAGATATGCATTTTAGAAAGAATTTCTAAAATTAGCAATGTGGGGACAGTGTGGAGCCAGGCCAGTGCCAAGGAGATTCAGGATACCAATGAGCAATACTGAGGACAGAGAGGAGAATGCAGGCTCTAGAGAGATTATGGAATTGAGACCATCATCAACAGTATTATCATTTTTTCACAAAATCAACCTTCTATATCTCTAATACTTTTCAAAGTGAGATCAGGGGAAGTTCTAAAAAAAATCAAATCTACCAATATTAGATATTGGTAGATATACCAATATATATATACCAATATATCTTATACCAATATAAGATACCAATATCTAATATTGGTAGATTTGCTTCCAATCTAGCCAATATTAAAAAACAAAACAAAACAAAACAAAAAACAGTGCTCTAATAATCAGTTCATTGAAAATCAATTAGCCAAGGCACATTCATTTAAAGCCAATTGGCTAAATAATTCATTTCTCCCTAACACATCATTTCTTCCTAAACAGTAACATAAAGTGAGTATAGGATGGAGTGAAGATACAGAAGAGGAAATGTCAAGGCCAGATGCAGGGGCAGGCACAGGGGTTGGAGTGGGGGAGGAAGAGCAGCAAAGTTGGAGGGCAGAGAGAGTAGGAGAAGCCACAATAAAGAAAAAATCCCGAGGAAAACAATCCTTAGTAATTCAGCAAATTAGCTTTGGGCAGCAGGTTTTCACTGATTTGGGGTGAGTTGCTATTCCTCAGTTGGAGCCCCTCAGGGAGCAAATAACACATTCATGGGGTAGAACTGGAAAGACTTTAGTGAAGGAACAATTTAGAGAGGAGAGAGCAGAGTGAAAGCCGACAAAGTCTGATTAAGCATCAAGGGACAAGCGGTAGTGCAAAGACTTTTTCTGCCTTGCAGAGACAAGCCCTGCCTTTGGGAAGAGGGCTGCTGGAGAGGAGTGCAGCTGCTGGCCATCCTGCTGAAACTACACTGCAGGTGCTCCCTCTTCTCTATGGTGCTTGATGTGCCTGCAACAGGGGTGGAGAGGGAAGGGGCCCGTGTGTGTGTGTGTGTGTGTGTGTGTGTGTGTGTGTGTACACAAATAGGTGAAAGAAGGGGGTTGGTTGGACCACTACCACTGCATCACTTAGGACAGCTACATTATTTGTCTATGTTACACATTAGAATTTCTTACAATAACAACAACAACAACAAAGACTTACTGGATTAAAGACTTTCTTTTATGTATATGCTAGAAAATACAAAACGAAAAGAAAGAGTCTTTGCTCCAAGTAGCCTACAGTGAAGGCCAGGAGAGAAAACAAGTGTCAAGGTAAATAACTGTATGAATTAATATACACTGAATGCTAAATGAAGCCAATCGGCAATTAGAGCCACAGAAGTCAGAAAGTTAGGGATAGTGACTCTTTAGTTTATCTTTTAGATTTTGTGAATCATGTAGGTAAAAATGTTTCCCTTTTTTTTTTTTTTTTAAACTTTTATTTATTTATGATAGTCATCACAGAGAGAGAGAGAGGCAGAGACACAGGCGGGGGGAGAAGCAGGCTCCATGCACCGGGAGCCCGACGTGGGATTCGATCCCGGGTCTCCAGGATCACGCCCCGGGCCAAAGGCAGGCGCCAAACCGCTGCGCCACCCAGGGATCCCCCCTTTTTTTTTTTATTTCAGAGCAAAATTTGTGGTCCATCTGGTAGTATGTTGAACTTTATGGCAGACATTTTATGAATATACACTTTATCCCTGGCTCCATTTTATAACGTGGTCTTAGTCTTCACTTGCTCTGGTTTTCTTACGTAAGCATAGTTTAGTTATTTTCATGTTTTAGAATCAGAAGGGTATGATTCAAATTCCAATGCTGCCATTTAGTAGTTGAATCACCTCAGATAAATTATCTAACTATTCTGAGTTGGGTCCCTTGTAGAAGTTTAACCTCATGTAATTTTGTAAGAATGCATATTCTTAGCAGATAGCACTCAAGTGTAGGTTAATCTGAAACCCCTCGAGGTGGTTTTCTTAGTCAGGACTTTTGTCTTCGATATTCAGCTAAAAGCTCAGATTGAAGACAGTCGGTGATAATTGTCTCCATATTCAAAAATTAACTGCTGGAGGTCTCAACGAAGGCAGTACAACTCCTCAAAGGGGAATTTCTGGAAATTTGAGGGGGTAATTTTGGCTGTAAAGGGGCGTGGGAGTGCTGCCTCTGACATTTAGTGGGAGGAGGTGGGAATGCTTGACGCCCTGCAGTGCATCAGACAGTCCCACACAACAGAGAATCGTCCCACTTCCCCCACAGCCTTCAAATAACTCATTGGTGAAAAACCTCTTCATAATTCTCTGAACCCAGAACTACACTGCACATGTAAACACCCGGAAATTCTGGCACCTTTTAAACAAAGCCTGATCTTGCAGGAACGGAACTACTGAGTAAATAAAGGGAAGATTGCACGTTGCCTTATTTGAACCAAGAGTTGTTCACTGTTTTGGAAAACTACATAGGAAGCCCCCCAAAGAAAATCACAAATATGCTCAAAGGGCATCTGGCTCTGCCTGACTTACAGGGCACTACTATCACATCCATTATAGGGATCTCGGGAGCTTTGTGCCTTTCCCTTACCAGTATCTTCTGGCCACAACATACTCTTAAGGAAGCAAGACATGAAAGTAGCAGAGTTGGAAAGGCATTAGGAATAACAAGTCATCCCTATTCCACATTGAAGTTTCCAAGCCACAGGACAAAACTGAACTGTAATATTATTGTATTGACTATACGAGTATAAATTTGAACTTCTGCATTGGATTGGACTAGGAAGTTTTAAAGCCTGAAAACAAGTTGTAATTACTAGAAAGAGGCATAACTGAAAACTATAGGGTCTAAGATGATTTCAACAGCAGCGTCTGACAATAAAGATGTATGTCTAAAGGCTGTGATGAGAGAAAAATGCAGTCAATTCCTGACTGTTCTTCCTTTGAGATAAACCCATTCAATTCCCCAGTTGATAAGGGATCTAAACATTATTATCACTTACCCCTATTAGGATCATGCTCTAAACAAGACAGCTGGCAGATGCTGTAAGCAAGCTCTAGCAACATTGTGTGAGACACAATCTAGCCGTCAAGTGCTGGGACATGCCAGTCTTCTCCTTCCAGCCTCTTTTCCACACCATGCAGGGGAAGTTCTCTAAAATCAAGTCAAAGAAAAATTGAACTTTTAGAAGCTCTCAGTTGGATAACCGATAAGGAGATACAATGTGGGGGTTTTGAATAAAACTAGACTAAGGCAAATACTCTTCTAAAGGAAGAGAATACCCCAAAACTTCTGCTCTTCTAGATAGCTATACTATATTGTTGGTTCGTCCTTGGCAGGCCAAGAGGGGACTGAGATGGGATCAGGGAAATGGAGCCATGGAATGAATAACCAGGTGCTATCTCCATGCTTACATGTTGTGGAAGCTACCTCATTAGGATTGGTGTGAAAATGGTGCTTTGGAATCCACACCGGCTGGTAATCATGCAAGGCTGTTTGTTTAGTGTATGCTCTATTCATGTACTTTTCAAGGAGCTGGTGTATTCATAGGCAGCAGGATAAGGATTTGAAAGTTAAGACCCTGTGAAATTCTTTCTCTAGATCACAACAACCAACTAACTCCAGAGCAGCTCATTCTAATAGCTTCATTCTGTATCCTTTAAGAACTTCAAACATTTTCTTCCCTTGGGAAATCGGTTTCTGGCATTATTTTATTATGGTTGTTAATAATTTGGATTAGTAATTTGACATTTCAACTATAGAGGTGGGTTTTAAAAATACTCATAACAAGAGTAAAAGAATCTCATTTTCTGCTGCTTAGAGAATGCTACATATTTGCATACTCAATAAGTAGCAAGTTTTTTGTTCTTATACAACTTATAGTGTTTGGGGAAATGTGTGTTGGGGAAATTTTAAGTCTTATAAATTGTACTAAGTTTACGAAGCAGAAGTTGTGGGGCACCTGGGTGGCTCAGTTGGTTAGGTGTCTGGGGATCTGGGATCGAGCCCCACATCGGCCTCCCTGGTTAGTGGGTTGCCTGCTTCTCCCTTTCCCTCTGCAGCTCCCCTTGCTTGTTCTCCCTCTCTATGTCTCAAATAAATAAATAAATAAATAAATAAATAAATAAATAAATATAAATATATTTTTTTAAAAAAAAGGAAGCAAAAGTTGTGCTTCCATATTAAAATTGTATGAGTTATTGTTAGATTATTGACAATTAAAATTGTCATTACCTGAAGAACTAATTCCTAAGAAAGCTTATTTAGACTTGAAAACTCCCAAGTATAAGGTCTGTGTTGATTTTCATCTGTGTCCAAATGGCATTCTCCTTGACTTTTCTTAAGGCATCAATATTAATTTTGTCCTTTCTGTACCCAACCCCGGGGAGTATCATAGAATAAAACAGGAAGAAAAGGAATAACATTAATTAATCACCTATAGTCAGTCATAGAGCTGTGTTTACTTGTAGAGAAATCATGAATTGCATTTTAGAGTCTCTTCCTAATGAGAACCCTGAGGACAAACTCCTTGGCCTTTTGTTGGTATTAGACGTGCACCTGAGCATCGATCTTTTAGATAACTGATGAAACTCATCATGCTTTTTTTCCTGTTTGTTTGTTTTTTTTTTCCCACAACAAAAACTAAAGCCAAAATTGAGTTTTCTGTTTTGCAAATATTTAGAACTTCATGGAGTACATTTGCAGATTAGCTTTATTTCTGGCTCTAATATATGTTACTACCTTCTTATCTCTTTACATCAGTTCTAATTTATGTTACCTTTTGTTGGTTTGTATATATCTTTATAAGATGTTCTAAATCCTTATAGTCTAGAAAAAGAAGGCATCAGGCATTCGTACATGTAAAGCTCACAGAATGCTGCTTAGCAACATATTATATAAAGCTACTTATTCATCAACTGCAGGCATTACTCAGGGAGAGAAAGTCCAGAGGAAAGGACATTTATTCTGTTGTCCTGGAATATTTGTAGGGCTCTAAAGCTATGGAGAATGGGTTATAGGTACCCTTGCTGTCTAAATAAAGCTGCAAGACATACTTCTATGGACCTGCTCAGAGGTGGCTAACACAGTCCTTTGTTCACCCTGACATCTAGTTCTTTGGGAGAATTCAGGGAAGAGATTACACAGGCGTGGAGAATATTTAGATTTTTTTTCTCCCCATCCCTGTCTCAAGCCTGTGAGGATTTCCCAAATAAGAATTATCTAAATTCTCAAAATTTGAGAATCATCCCTACCCCAGCCATGAATGAATTCAGTGGAAGAACTCTTAAGTGTAAGTGATGCGTGTTCCCTAGGGTTAGGAAATATGAACATAGAACTAGTCTTTTCTTCTAACTGAAGAACTCTGAAGTCAGGAGGCTGATGGCAAAAGCTTATAATGGCAAGACAAGGAGACATGGCAGTAGTGAGAGCAGCCCCACTTAGAGAAAATTTATTGGTAAGAATATGGAGGAGTTTCTTTTCTTTTTTTTTTTTTTTTATGGAGGAGTTTCCTATTGGCCAAGTAGGTACCACCAAAGGAAGCTAAACTTAATCTTTTTTTTTTTTAAGATTTTAATGATTTATTCATGAGAAACACAGAGAGAAAGGCAGAGACACAGGCAGAGGGAGAAGTGGGGAACCTGATGTAGGACTCTATCCCAGGATCCCAGCCAGGATCATGACCTGAGCCAAAGGCAGATGCTCAACTGTTGAGCCACCCAGGCACTGTGTAAATTCAATCTTCTTGAAATTGCTCCACTCAGTAGTGATCTCCTGCAAGGGTAAGATTACTTCAGGGATAAACCACTAGAGATGGGAGCTGGGGAGAGGTTCATCTGGGTCAGTCAGGGAGGTATTCCCCATGTCAAGAAACTGCAGTTCGGAGGTTCCCATGGAGCCTGCATATATGCCTAGAAAATGCCAGTATTTGATTACCTGCACCATTGGAGGACATGAAATCCACCCTGTACAGATTATCACCAGTTAAACTTAAAAACATTGGCACTTTTCCGTTTTTTTTTAAAAACTGAAGTGTAATTGATACACAACATTATTAGTTTCAAGTGTACAACATAATGATTTGATATTTGTATATATTGCAAAATGACCACCACAATTATTAAACTCCCTTCACCATATATACTTATAGATTTTATTTTTCTTATGATGAGAACTTTTAAGATTTATTCTCTCAGGAACTTTCAAATATGTAATGCAGTATTATTAACTACAGTCTCCATACTTTACATCATAATAACATAATTTATTTAAATTATAACTGGAAGTTTTCACCTTTTGACTCCCCTCATGCATTTTACCTCCATATAATCCCTGCCTCTGGCAAATACCAATCTGTTCTCTGTATCTATAAACTTGATATTATTTGCTTGTTTGTCTCTTAGATCCCCAGTACAAGTGAGATCATACAGTATTTGTCTTACCCTGTCTGACTTACTTCACTTGGCATAATGCCTTCAAGTTTCATCCATGTTGTCATAAATGGCAGTATTTCATTTTTAATGGCTGAATAATATTCTATTGTGTGTATGTAATATTTACTATATTATACTTTATATTATTATTATATAAATTATCTTTATCTACCCATCAATTGATAGACACAGGTTGTTTCCAGATCCTGGCTGTTGATAACAATGCTTCAATGAACATGAAAGGCCATATATCTTTTCAAGTTAGTATTTTCATTTTCTTCAGATAAATACCCAGGAGTGGAATTGCTGGATCATATAGTAATTCTATTTTTAATTTTTTGAGGAACATCTATACTGTTTTCCTTAATGGCTGCACCAATTTACATTACCACCAATAGTGCACAAAGGTTCCCTTTTCTCCATGTTGTGGGTGTTGAATTATCCCTGCATCTCTGAAATAAATCCCACTTGATCATGGAGAATGATCTTTTAAATGTATTGTCCAATTTGGTTTTCTAATATTTGTCAAGAATTCTGCATCTATACAGAGATACTGGCCTGTAGTTTTGTGATATCTTTGGCTTTCTCTTTATCTTTAGTTTTCTGTAATTTGAATATGATATGCCTAGGTGTAGTTTTTTTTGTCTCTTTGTTTGGTATTTATCCTTCTTGATGTTCTCAGAACTTCCTGGATCTGTGGCTTGGTGTCTGTCATTAATTTTGGAAAATTCTCAGCCATTATTGCTTTAAAGGTCTCTTCTGTTTTTTTTCTACCTTCTTTTATATTCCATTTATACATATGTTACACTTTTTGAAATTGTTCTATGATTCTTGAATGTCCTGGTTTTTGTTTTTTGTTTTCATTCTTTTTTCTCTGTATTTCAGTTTGGAAGTTTCAACTGACATATCTTAAACCTCACTGATTCTTCCTTTGGCCATGTGCCAGTCTGATGAAAAGCCCATCAAATACATTATTTATTTCTATTACAGAATGTTTTTTTTTCCTAGCACTTCCTTCTTTCTTAGAGTTTCCATCTCTCTGATTACATTAGCCATTATGTTCTTGCATGTTGTCTATGTTTTCCCATTAGAGCTCTTAACATTTGAATAATTAATTATTTTAAATCTCCTCTGTCCTATCTGTGTCTAGTTATGAAGATTGCTTTGCCTCTTGAAACTATTGCCATTTATCATACCTTGCTATTTTTTTGTTCAAAGCCAGACATGATGTATAGGGTAACAACTAATCTGAAGGCATTTATTGTGTGGTTTCATGTTAGCATGGCTAGAAATTGACCTACATTTATTGGGTTTTTTTTTTGTAACTATAGATACCAGAAACTTTAAACTCTTTTAGTGTTCTTGTTTTTGCCCCTGTTGTCTTTGGGAATCCTAGAAATTCTTCCTTAAATAGAGTGTGAAGCTTGAAGCTCTTTTAGTTGTAATCCACTGTAATTACTCTGGAGTCTTATTGCTAGCTTGGTAAGGTATTGAAAGGGAAAGCATTCTAAAAGCTTATAATTAAATTTCAGTCTGTTAGTGGGCCAGTGCCCCAGGTGATGACCTTTATGAGTGTTCCTTAGATTTTTTTTTTTTTCCTTTTTAGGTGAGAGGATTGAAGTTGATTAATGCTCTCTTCCCTGGTGGGATGAGGCTTTGGTAAAGCATTTCACCTGGATAGTAGCTCTTTCTTATGGAGAACGCTCTCAGCGTATTTCAGAGTGGTTACCCTTCCTTTCCCTCTGTCAGACTCATAAGGAGGTCTTTGCTGACTCTTCACTGTGAAGACTTGGTGGCATTCTGGAGGAAAAACCCACAATTAATCACAATAGTGACATCTCATCACATTCACAGGGTCCATCCATACTCAAAGGGAAGGGAACTGTACAAGGGCAAGATTTATTCAGGATAATATTATCTTATCATAATGACATTTTGGCAAGATAAACTGATAGCAAGAATTCTACCTTAATTGAAGTACACTATGAATGGTCTATCTTATTATCACTTCACTGGAACAGTAGCCAGAAATCCTTGAGTTATAAGTAAGTTTTCTTTTTGGGTACCAATTTCTGCTTCAGTGACATTCTTAACCTAACACATTGTTGCAAGCATTTGTATCTCTAGTTTTTATTACAGTAACAACTACATATTACCTGCAAATGGTAGTTGTACCTAAATTATCACAGCAGGTTTGATTTCTCTGCATCAGAGTGACCTCAAACACTGACAGCAGGAAAGAAAATTGGGGTTCTTTAAACCACAAGAGAGTGATGGATGAATTTACATTGTAAATGGAAAAACCCATACATATGCAATAAAGGTTTTGAAAGCAGCCTATAATAGTGAGACAAGTGGAACTGACCTTCAGCTTCCTCCTAACAAAACCAATGTCCTCTTTCAAGTGTCAAGTACATTTGATGGGTCAATGAATCAAGGCTATTATTAGAAAAGAGAAAATTACTTTTCCGACTGATAAAAAGTTATATTCTTTATAGAAACAGATTTTCTGAAAGAATAATCAGGAAAGGGTAGTAAAGAAATTTCTTAATAATTGATATAATTAGTAGTGACAGTGCGACAGAAGCTAGTTCTATAAGCTACTAAAATACATAAAGGTAAAAACTATAGCATTAGCAACACAATTGGAAATAAAGTTACAAAAGTAATACCTAAGCCCTAAAACAGACTGTATTATTTTTTATTGAAGGGAGTTAAAAGATATATGTCTGGAAAAGAAAAAGAACTTGTGAATTGGTATAACTGACCAGCTATTTGGAAGAAAAAGCTATTCTATCCTCTACTTAAGCAATGTACCAATATAAATTTTAACTTTATTTAGCTTATCAGTACTACTAATAATAACAGAGGCAATCACCACTACTATTCAGGAAACAGTCCTCAAACCTGTTACAGTTACCTGGTTGATTGTTAACAGCCAGCAGTCTATGTCCCTCAGATAGGCAGTGGTAATCTATCAAAATTCCTGTGCTTTGTTCCTTTCTTCCTCTTTCCTGCAGACCAGTGCAAGGCTGGATAAATGCTTCTATTTTGGAGGCTCCTATTTCTTTCAGGGGTGGTGGGAAGTAAATATTCCAAGGTGAGTCTTGCAGAGAGAACAAAAGTGTCATTTGACTTCCACCCCAAGCCATATCTACCAACAAAGCTTTATCAGTAGTAAAGGTTTTATTTTTATTTCATTTGCCTGACTTCTACAACTTTTCTATTTGCTACTGAACTTGGGCTGGGTAAAGTGCTATCATATTTCACCTCTCAAAGTCCAACAACTGTTGGCTGAAACAAATTATATTCGAGTTACTTGTTTTACTCATTCCTTTCTACTAACTTTAATGACAAATACTAATAGCCCAATTTTATAGAAGAAAATATTGAAGTTGAAGGGCTTTAAATAATTCTAAAGATTACATAAGTAATTACATAAGTAATAAATAAGTAATTACATAAATAAATAAATAAATAAATAAATAAATAAATACATAAGTAGTGAAAAAATAAAGGAGAAACAAAATTAGATGAACATAGAAGCCATTATCAAATCTCTGAACGGAGAAAGTTGTCTGAGTTTAAAAGCAGTAGAAATATGTATACTTTCACCACTCTTATTCAACATAGTCCTCAATGTTCTAGCAACTATAATTAGGTCAGAAAAAGAAATAAAAAGGCATATAATATGGAAAGGGAAAAAATAAAACTTTCCCTATTTACAGATGATATTATTTCATTACTGTCTACAAACACAATCCCAAAAAAATCCACCAAAAAAAAAAAAAAAAATCCTAGAGCTAATAAGTGAATTCAGCAAGATCCCAGGTTATAAGATCAACACATAAAAATCAAGCATTCTCCCGTATACTAACAATTAAACATGTTGAAACCACAGTTATAAATGGAATGCCATTTAAAATTACTCCAAAAAATGAAATTCTTATGTATATTCTTCAAAGAACATTTTAAGGGGTACCTGGGTGGCTCAATCAGTTAAGTCTGCCTTCAGTTCAGGTCATGATCTCAGGGTCCTGGGATCAAGCCCCATGTCAGGCTCTCTGCTCAATGGAGAATCTGCTTATCTCTCCCTCTGTGTTCTCTCTCTCTCTCTCTCTTTCACTCTTCGTTCTCTCAAGTAAATAAATAAAATCTTTAAAAAAATGTATTTAAAAAAAGGACATTTTAGGATCCACATGATGAAAATTACAAATGAGATAAAAAAGTTAAAGCAAACCTAGAAAAGATTGACCTATTCATGGACTGGCAGATTTAACATAGCAAAGATACCAATTCTTCCAAATTGATTTGTAGGTTCAATGCAATTACTATCAAAATCCCAGCAAGCTTTTTTTTTTTTAAAACATAGACCAGCTTATTCTAAAATTTATATGAATAGGCACAGACCTTAGAATAGGTAAGACAATCTTGACAAAGAAAAATAAAGTGGGACAAGACTCACTATTAGTATGTGGCTATAGTAATCAAGGCAGTATGGTATTAGCAGAGAAATAGATATTTAGATCAATGGAACAGAGTAGGGAACCTAAAATAGACCCACACAAAAATACACAACTGATTTTTGACAGAGGTACAAAAACAATCCAGTGGGTTTAATGGCATAGAATTTGACAGTAGTTAAAATAGCTTATAGCCATTATCAGTACTCTTCCTGTTAACATGAGCACTGAGAAGATAGCTCTTAAAACTTGTTTCTTTCAAAATTCACATTTTATTCTGAAAAAAAAGTACAAAGAAAAATAACATCAATATAAACATCTAGAATCATAAATTTTGAGAATTGTGTTTACTTTAATGTTCCAACTTTCCCTTATTCTATAGTATATTGAAAAGGACCTATTTTAGAACATTTTAATTGTTGGCATAATCAGACTACCTTCCTCAGCAAAGTAGAATAGCCAAAAAATAGCAATTATCAAAGGGGAAATAGCTGGTAAGTGACTCAATTCTTTGAACTTTTCAGTGGTACATGAATTAAATGACACTGGATTTGAACAGCAAACTGAGATGTATGTTCAAATGTAAATGCCAATATCATTGTATATTGCATTATTGTTTGAAAAGGTAAATTTTTAGGTTAAATTAAATGATTTTGTAGGCTACCAAAACATGATATAAAATTGAAAATATGGGGATATAAGAAAATTTGACAAATAATAAAATGGTTTATCAATTTAAAACAATAAACAATCCAGTGGAAGAAGAATAACTTTTCAATAAATGGTGGTAGAGCAATTGAAAATTCATAAGCAAAAATTTGAACATGAACCTAAACCTCACATCTTATACAAAAATAACTCAAAATAACTTGCCAACTTAAATGTAAGCATAAAACCATAAAATGTTCACAATATGCATTGTTTTACAATGTCTTAAAATTTTTTATAAAAAAAATAATGACAATCTTTTTCAAGATGTAAGGCTAGGTAAAGAGTTCATAGGACTGACACCAAAGCAGAATATGTAAGAGGAAAATTGATAATTTGAACTTCATCAAAATTAAGATTTTTCTTCTTTGGAAAATACCAAACGAAGAAGATGCGAAAATAGAGCTACAGACTGGGAGAAAATATTTGCAAACCATATATCTGATAAAGGATGAGTATTTAGAAATATAAAGAACTCTCAAAGTCCAACATTAAAGATTCAATTAGAAAATAAGAGACATGAAGAGAAATTCCATCTAAGAGAATATACAGATGGCAAATGAAAAGATGTTCAACATAATTAGCCATTGGAGAAATGCAAATCAAAACCACAATGAGATAACATTACCTGTCTGTCACAATTCCTGAAATTAAAACAAAACAAACAAACAAACAAAAAACAAATAGTGACAACACCAAATGCTGAAGACAAGGCAGAGAAACTGAATCACTCATATATTCCTAGAACGAATGAAAAATGACACAGTCACTCTGGAAAACAGTTTGGCAGTTTCAAATGAACTAAATATGCAGTGCCCTTAGGATGGCTACTATTAAAAGAAAAAAAAAGCAGAAAACAAGTGCTGGTTGGGCTGTGGAGAAATTGGAACTCTTGCGGGAATGTAAAATGGTGGCAAACTGGCAAACAGTACGGTGGTTCCACAAAAAATTAAACATCAAATTATCACATGGTCCAGAGATTTCATTTTTGGGTATACACCTGAAAGAATTAAAATCAAGAACTTAAAGAGATATTGGTACACCCACATTCAAAGCAACAGTATTCACAATAGCCAAAATGTGAAGGCAATGCAAGCATCCATGTGTGGATGAATGTATAAACACAACAATATGTACATACAATGATATATTATTATTCAGCCTTAAAAGGAATGGAATTCTGACACATGTTGCAACATGGATAAACCTTGAAAACATGCTAAGTTAAGTAAGCCAGACACAATAGAACAAATATTTTGTTTACACTTATAGGAAGTGTCTAGAATGGCCCATTTATTGACAAAAAGTAGAATAGTAATTATATAGTGGGTTGGGGAGAAGGGATAACGGGGAGCTATTATTTAACGGGTGAAGAGTTTTAGTTTTAGATGAGGAAAATGTTCTGGAGGTAGTCAAGGTGGCACAACAATGTGAACATACTAAATGCCACTGAATTTTAAGTGTATACACTTAAAAATGATTTAAAATGCAAATTTCATGTTATGTATCTTTTACCACACACACACACATATATATATAAACTAAACATGCAACTACGACATGATCCACAAACCACACTCATAGATATTTATCTTAAAGAAATAAGAACTTGTGTGTAAACAAAATGCTGTGTACACATGTTCATAGCTACTTTATTTGTAATAGCTAAAACCTAACCAGTCCAGATACCCCTAAATGGGAGACTGGCTAAACTGTGGCACATACTTACCATGGACTACCATTCAGCAATAAAGAGGAATTCTGAAACACAGAACCACTTGGATGGATATTTAGGGAAGTATGTTGAAAGAAAGCCACTTCCAAAAGATTAGGCTCTATGGTTCCACTTATATAGCCTTTAAAAAAAAGATTTTATTTATTTATTTGAAAGAAAGAGAGACAGAGAGAGCATGGGTAGAAAGGAGGGGCAGAGGGAAAGAGAGAAGCAGGCTTCCCACTGAACAGTGAAGTGAAGCTCAATCCCAGGATGTTGGGATCATGAGCTGAGCTGCAGATGCTTAACTGACTCAGTCACCCAGGCACCCCCACTCATATAACATTTTTTTAAAGAAAATTTTAGAAATGGAAAACAGATTTGCGGTTTTCAGAGGTTAGGGATAGGGAAAAAGGGGATGCAGAAGGCAGTGGATGTGGTTATAAAAGGGAAATACAAGGGGTTTTTGAAGTGATGGAACTGTTCTGTATTTTGACTGGACACAGGAGCCTACACATGTGAGAAGATTATGTAGAAGTAAATACACACACTTCAAACACACAAATGAATACAATAAAACTTGAAAATCTGAATAAAACCAATGCATTGTATGAATATCAGTATCATGGTTGCAATATTATACCTTTTTTTTTTTTTTTTTTGCAAAAATGTTTTGTTTTGCTCAGTGCTACCATTGGGGAGAAACTTTGGTAAAAGGCTCCTGAGATCTCTTGTATTATTTCTTATATCTGTATGTGAATTGACAAATATATCAATAAAATTTTAAATAAAAAAGAAAGCAAGAAATAGCATTGACACACAAAAAAGATCCAATGGATAAGAGTATATAAATGCTTAAAAATCTGCATAAAAAACAAGAACATAGCCAGAATTGTAATGTGAAAACAAACAATAATTTTGATAGCAAATATTATAGCAAAAAAACTAATATGTTGAATCTATACCCAGGAAACCTCTGATGGGCAAATGAGGAAAGGATGTGCATAAAAAAAAAAACACTTTAGTAGTAGTGATCTCACTGTGTTGCCTTTGGACCCTGAAGGTCCCCAAGGCTCCCTATGTTGAACATTGTACAAAAGTAATGGTGGGTAAGCTGTTAGTGCCTGAGTATGAAGCAAGACAATGGCACCAAAGTCATCATCATTGCATTTTTCACTGTTATGCAATTGTAGTAAACAGAACAAAACAAAATGAAGCAAAACGAAAAGGCCAATTTTATTGAAGAATGTCCTTGATGAAACAGTAAAAGTGGGGGATCCCTGGGTGGCTCAGTGGTTTAGTGGCTGCCATCAGCCCAGGGCGTGATTCTGGAGTCCTAGGATCGAGTACTGCTCCTGCATGGAGCCTGCTTCTCCCTCTGCCTGCGTCTTGCCCCCCCCCCCCCCTTCTCTCTCTCTCTGTGTGTTTCTTTTTTTTTTTTTTTTTTTTTTAAAAGCATTTATTTTTAATATTTTTTTTCAATTTTTATTTATTTATGATAGTCACAGAGAGAGAGAGAGAGAGGCAGAGACACAGGCAGAGGGAGAAGCAGGCTCCATGCACCGGGAGCCCGACGTGGGATTCAATCCCGGGTCTCCAGGATCACGCCCTGGGCCAAAGGCAGGCGCCAAACCGCTGCGCCACCCAGGGATCCCTGTGTGTTTCTCATGAATAAATAAATAAAATATTTACAAAGAAGAAGAAGAAGAAGAAGAAGAAGAAGAAGAAGAAGAAGAAGAAGAAGAAGAAGAAGAAGAAGAAGAAAGAAGAAGAAAGAAGAAGAAGAAAAATTGATGAGTTTTATTAAATCTTAATCTCTGAGGGTGTATATTGTTAATTTTCTATGTGACAAAATGGGAAGTGTGAGTAAAGCATTTCCTGTGAGTACCAAAGTAAAATAGCACCTTGGGAAAACACTTTGTCATTATTTAAATTGCAAGCTGAACTAGCCATTTTTTTTTCATGAAACATTTTTACTTGAAAGAAATGACAAGAAAATTATGGCTATTCAAAATTTGGCAGACATTTTTTTTTTTGAAATTGAGGGAAGTGAGCCTGTCACTTGCCAATGATAAAATCTGAGCTTTCAAGTAAAAATTAGAATATTGGAAAATAAAAAACTATCATTGTGAACTTGATATCTTTCCAGTTCTTCAACATTTTTCTAATGATATTGGTGGCTATATTAACAAGTTTGAGTTTTGACATTTTTAAATATATTTTTTATTGAAGTTCTGTTTTACCAATATATAGTATAACACCCAGTGCTCCTCCCATCATGTGCCCCCCTCAGTGCCCATCACCCAGTCACCCCATTCCCCTACCTGCCTCCCCTTCCATGAAATATAACATTTAGAAAATTTGCATTACTCAGTGAACTAATATTTTTAAATGGCTAAGGCAGGAAATATTTTTAAAATTATGCTTGAGTAAAAAAATGTACTCAAAGGATAGAAACACTAATGTATTTTAACGAAAAGGACATTAATGTTTCATTGATATGATTTCAGATTATTTTTTATAAGTAATCCTTAAGAAATAGCCACTTGTTGAGTTCTGGTGTTATCATTAAAAAAGAAAAGACACATTTTTTTTTTTTTTCAGAAAAGGCTATTAAAATATCCCTTCTTTACCAACTAGGGTTTATCCTTGAACAGGCAACGGTTAGGGACTCACTCCCAGCGAAGTCATAAATCTAAGTTTAACTTTTGACACCCTGCATATGTAACTAATAGCCTACTATTGACAAAAGCTTTACTGGTAACATAAATAGTAGATTAACACATATTTTGCATGTTATATTCATTATATACCGTGTTCTTATAATAAAAGAAGCTAAGGAAAAGAAAATAAGAAAGTCACAAGGAAAAGACAATACATGTAGAATACTGTACTGTAAAAAAATCTGTGTATAAGTAGACCCACACAGTTCAAGCTTGTAATGTCTAAGGGTCAACTGTACATATTGGTGAGACACTGAATTTTCTGCATATAATTCAACAAAAGAAACATATTGTGACTGATTATATGCCAAAGCAAGTATGAGAATTCAGTTGTCTTCTAATCAAATATTTAAAATATTTGTAAAAATTTAAAATAATTCCACTCTCAAAATTTTTTTTATTTTAGAAATTATTATTTTTCATTAAAATATTATGTGTTATAACACATAATAGATTTATTTTTTCAATGAATTAATAAGCACATGTTTTAAAACTTCTCAGTTTTAGCTTCCAATATGGCAAAATATCAAAGGATATGACCCACATAAACAAAAACTATAGGTCCTCAATTTTTCTTAAGAGGTAAAAGCATCCTGAAACTAAAAAATTGACCATTTCTATATTATAGGAAATATAACTGGTTAGAATAACAATGGAAAAGTGTTTGATTTCATTGCGATAAAAGAAATGCAAGCTGAGACAACAATAACTTTTCCTCTAGACTGAGCAAAAGTTTAAATGCTAATGCTTAAGGTGGATAAATTATTCAAGGTAAAATAAATGTATTCAGAGATCACTGGCCAGAACATTCAACACTTTTTTGGAAGATGAGGTAAATTAAAAGTATCAAGTCTTCAAAACGTTTGACCTGGTAATTTAACTTTTAAAGATTTAAGGAAGGAAATATATTGCAAGGGGAAAAGGGTACTAGGTACCAAGATGCTCATTGACATTGACTTGTACATTAATAAGAGTAGTGAAAATTTTAAAATAATCCAAATATTGGGAAAAAAAGACAGTGGCTTAGGAAATGAGAATATTGCCACTAAGTAAGGTTTTATGCAGCTCCTTGAATCACATTTCAAACAATTTGAGCCAACATAGAAATACTTTTGTTACATCTTAAATTTAAAAAATTAGATATATAAGTTTAAATGTAATAGGATTAGAGGTACACATGAGTTTTTTAAAAGCCCAGATAGTCATACACTGTAATCTTTGTTGATTCTATTTCTGTCTTTCTGTATTTCCCCCATCTTTTATAATAGCTATTTATAATAGCTATTTATTTATAATTGATTTAAAGATAAACTTCATTTAAAAATATATGGTATTAGGGATCCCTGGGTGGCGCAGTGGTTTGGCGTCTGCCTTTGGCCCAGGGCGCGATCCTGGAGACCCGGGATTGAGTCCCACGTCGGGCTGCCAGTGCATGGAGCCTGCTTCTCCCTCTGCCTGTGTCTCTGCCTCTCTCTCTCTCTCTCTCTCTCTCTCTCTCTCTCTCTCTCTCTGTGTATAAATATATATATGGTATTTACCTCCAGCTCACTGTATCAGTCTTTCTTTCCTGTATCTCTTCTTTGGCATTCGGCAATCTGGAGAGAATTTGGTGTGGGCAAAGTCGAAAAGAAGTGTCCTTTGATTTACATGTAGGGTGTGTATACATTTCAGTTTGCCCCCAAAATCCCAGTTTTACATATATTTAACCAAAACAATTGTTAGTAGTATCTTCCTTCTCTTTTTGTGAAAGTTTTCTGGTTTTGATGATAAGTTATGGCCTTCAAAAGATATCACGTAGACCCAAATCTAATCCCTTATCATTTTCTTGCTCTGAATCCTCTAAGGTATCTTATTCCAAGTTCTTTCTCAACTGCTTATAACTCTCTAACATTGAAGGTAATATTTTCTTATAGTTCTCTTGGATGCTGTTCTTTCAAACTCAAAGAGTCTCAGGGTGATTGTCTTTCTTTAACTTCTCAATCTCAATTTTTTATTGAAGACAGAGTCTCTGAATAGAGAATCTCAGGACAGTTGGCAGAAGCTTCTAACTAAAAGTGATGCTTCATGCAGTCAGAGAACATCTTGAGTTGAGGTTAACTTGGATCCAGTCCAGGAACAGCCCATTTTTATGTATTTCTTAAACCATCTATTCAGTAACTTAACCTCCTAACTTCTTACTAAGCTGGCAGCTAAGGCTATTTTTATAAACATGTTCTTGTTTATTGGAAGAGGAGTGGAGAGATAGTCCTAAGTGTTGGATACAAAAAAAGTTGTTTCCATCTCTATTAGTCAGGGTTCTCCAAAGAAATAGAACCAATAGGATATTTTATATATATATAAATATGTACATATGTATACATACATGCATATACATATATAAAATTTGTATTTTACACTAGTCTCCTCATTGGAGGCAGATGTGATAAAAAGACTTTATATTCATTGTTTTTACACAAAAGTACAAGATCCATTAGGCAGAGAGCCATTGCATATCTGCCTCATGATAGATTTGTAAGATCTTAAACTTCTCTATGAAAGGTACCTCTTTTTATAGAAATCATACTTTATTTTTATTTTTTCTAATTTTAGGAAAAACCCTTCCCTTCAATGTTTGAGGTGAGAAAAGAAGTAAAATGGGATAGAAGTAAAATGGGATTCCCTTCCCTCCTTATATCAACTCTTTTGAAATGGATCTGGTGAGTCCTGTTGGGCGGGGGGGGGAATGTATACCTTTTTGATCTACTCCAATCCTGGAGGAGAATCAATAGCTCTGGGGGCCAGATTTTTTTTCTTTAAGACTTTATTTTTTTATTCATGAGAGATACAGAGAGAGAGGCAGAGACATAGGTAGAGGGAGAAGCAGGCTCCATGCAGGGAGCCTGATGTGGGACTCCATCCCAGGACCCTGGGATCACAACCTGAACCAAAGCCAGACAACCAACCACTGACCTACCCAGGCACCTCTGAGGCCAGATCTACTGGGACAGTTTTACTTCTAGGAAGAGGAACATAGCAATTATTGGAATTACCTAAATATTACTTGGAATGATATGTTACAGGAAAAACCCTTTAGGTTTGTCTTTGTTCCTTGGTGTCTGAAATGAGTTAAAATATGCTTTGGCCTAAAGGTGGAGGCATCCAAAGTTTGGTAGATGTGCTAAATATTGTTAAATGATGACAGAATAAATGTTGCTTCATGTCCCTAGAAAAATAAACTTCAAGTAAGGTCAAAAGTAAATATCTTAGCAATGCACTTGATGCCCTTTTATACATATACATATTTAAAAAGGAGCAAACTGAAATATATTTCCTTTTGACCTAAAAATATTAATAATAGGAAATTTTATCATGTATTGAGACATATCAAGCTACATAGAAACATAAAATTTAATACAAAGAAGCAATTCATTAGATTTACATTTGCATATTGCATATTCAAAAATTTATTTTTGAGTGACACTGTGAGATTTCCAAGGTAACCCTTTTTAGAAAAGGGTTATGGCTTCAGCCTCTCTGTGGCTCTCTGTCCCTCTCTGTCTGGTTGCTTGCCCTCAGAACACACCTGTCATTCTGTGAGAAAGCCAAGCTGCCACATACAAAGGCCATGTGTAGCTTTACCCACCCACCCCACAAATGCCAGATATGTGGGCGAGTCTTCAGATGACTTGAGCCCCCACCTTGAAGTCGCCCCAGGTCCAACGTGCAGTAGAGAGTAGATCAGGTACAAGTTGTGCCTACTGAGCCTTGTCAAAATACAAGTGAACAAATATATGTTGCTCTTATTTTAGCCCAATGTGTTTTGGGGTTGTTCACTACACAGAAAAAAGAAAAGGAAGATATTATCTAACTCTAAATTCTAGCCAACATATATTTTCTTATTGTTATAATAAAAGGCATATATTTTCGTTATTTTCCCCTTTTTTCATGTTCTTTCTCTCTGTAACACACACACACACACACACAGGTTCTAATATGTTAATTACTTAAAAAGTCTGGATCTAAACAAATACTGAGATCAGCAACAGAGAAATTACCTGAACATGTCATGTTCCGGTAACAGGTGGTCCAACAGTATGAATGTGCTTCCCAGATCAAGCTATACATTGATGACTTATAGCAAAAGAACACATCTGGAGATGACACAGCTGATTGTGAATGACGGTGGACTTAACAGAAGAGAGAGATGATGTTTCCAGCAAACATTAGCATCCTGTTATGACTCATTCTATGTCCTCAGGCATGAGAAAGGCACAATGTCTGTTCCCTTGTCTTTAGAACATTGGAGGCATTTTGTCCTCACATTGCAACACTGAAAGAACAGGTGACTAAGCAAGAAGAGTTGAAGGTAGTGCTGATTCTTCTGAATATATTCAGAAAATCTCTGGCAACAATAATGTAACTATTAATTGCCCCTATTTTTCTCTGATGGTCCTCAGTTTAAATATAAGAATTGATCTTTCTGTGTCAGGCTAAGTGCTAAGCACTTAGGCTACCATCCTAAAAGAGCACAATCCCTGGCCACAGGAATCTTGCATCTAGAGGAGAAAGACACACATATAGACAATTTCAGTACAGAGTGATAAAGGCTATAATGAAGTTGAATACAGAAGTCTATGAGCTCCCAGAGGACAGGCACTAAGCCAGTTGGAAGAGGGCTGCTTTCCAAGAGGACTTTCTGGAGAAAATGGGTTCTGAATCCAGCCCTGAAGGAAGAATAGGAGGGGAAGGAGAGAAAGATGGGTATGTATGCATTACATTGGGTGCAGGGCAGGATAGGGACAGGTTGGAAGAGAGCTTTCATATGCAGGGGGTATATGGTGTCTATATGATCAAAAGCAAGACATTGCAGTACTATCAGGAAATGCAAAGCTCCTTTTATTCCTTATTTGGTTGGTCATCTTTTTTTTTTTTTTTTTTTTTAACAATAGAATGAGAAGACCTAAAAGATGAGACTAGATATGAAAGCCACTGTTTGATCTGGAACACACCGGAGTTTCAATTTGGATGCCAGTGTAGGAAGCTAAATCAGGGAGTAATGTAATCATATTTGTGCTTAAAAAAAAAAAAAACCACTTTGGTGGTACCATGGACCAACTTAGAAAGGGCTGGATTCAAATGGACAGAGTTATTGGAGTTACTGTTAACATGCTGATGAGGACGAGAATCACTTCTGGTAATTTTCTTGGTGCAGCTTCTCCTCGGATCCTGGAGTAAGGATGACAGTGGCTTTTCAGTTCAGTGCTCTCCCACTGCTCCTTTGCCTGTGTCCAGTGATATCATGCCACCCTTTGGGTCCTTGTCGAACCCAGCTCTTTTCTGAACATGGAGCCCTGACATATCAACTCAATTATTCATTTCCCCCTTCTGCCTTTTATTTAATTCACCTTTCTGCTATTATGGTATTATTATGATAAGGGAATGAAAAATAATTACCACAGTGGTGCCAACAACTAATTATGAAAAAAAGTTCAGATAATACTACTGTGGTGACATCTGAACATCCCTCAACCTTCTCTACACATATGCTTTCTCTTCAGTTTAAAGGTAAGACTGTAAATAATATAATAAATAAAAGAATAGATACTTTGATGGTAAATAAGGGTCAAGTAGGAGATAATTTGTGTAATGTATAAATGTATAATAATACATTTTATAATAAAATACATTTATACAATAAAATGTATAAATAAATGTAATTTGTGTAATTAAAAGTTAATGTATGTTATTTCTAAACTCTAAGTTTAAAATAACATACATATAATCATTTTCCTCTGTGACTCCATCTAATTAACATTTTACCAAATAAATCTAGGCATATCAGAAGTGATTATACCATACCTTTGAAGCAAATTTATAATCTGTTATTTAAATAACTCATTAAATTTCAGAAATGGCATCCAATTTTACCCCTACCTGTATCCTCACATTTGTCACATAATTTTGTAGGGCCCTACCATTTTGACTTTGGGCTTAACCATGTAACTTAATTTAGCCAATGGGATATTAGCAAATTGGAAGCAATAAAGACTTGAAAAGCACTTGCACAATTGGGCTTCCTCTGTCTTGCACCTCTGCCTTTGTGATGAGAACATACTTAGACTAGCCTAACATACTTAGATGAAAGACGTGTGGAAGGAAGCCTGGTCACTGTAGTTGTCACAGCTGAAGCCAGTCTAGACCAGTATGCAGCCAGCTGGCCCTCAAACACAGGAGGCAACAAACAAAGCGACAATCAAAAGAGCCATCCAATCAACCCCCATTTTCTTCCAGTCTCATGAACAATTATGCTTATTGTGGAATGCCACTGAGATTTGGCAGTTGGTACACAGCATTATCAAGGTAACAGATAATTGATACAGAAAAAATAGAAAACTTCCTCTAGTGTGGCTGATCAAAATTTGTTCTTTTAAAATTATTGCTTATTTAGGAATATTTTTAAAATATTTTATTCGTGAGAGACACAGAAAGAGAGGCAGAGACATAGGCAGAGGGAGAAGCAGGCTCCATGCAGAGAGCCTGATGTGGCACTCTATCCTGGAACTGAAGGATCATGCCCTGAGCTGAAGGCAGACCCTTAACCATTGAGCCACCCAGGCATCCCTAGGAAAATCTTTTTCAACTTTCTCACTCATTATTGGTAATGTTATTATTTGTTAAACTGACAATTGGTCTTGGTAATATAACCTTTAAGGATCATTGTCAAATTTGGGGAAAGCTCTATCAAAATTTTTTAGTATTTGTCACAGATATAATTGCTGTTTGTATTAATACTGCTAGTATTGATTTGTGTCTTACAAACAGGAGTGCTGGAAAGATCTACTTTGTATGATTTTTTATCAAAATCAGGCAAAAAGCATATAGCACAATGACATTTGTATTTACTGAATTACATAATATATTCTTGACAGGGGATATCTTCCATTTTGAATAGTTCTCTATGGGATCTGAATCCTCAAATTAAAATTTTACCCATCTGATTTGGAAGAGTTTTATGCAAACTATCTTCTAGCTTTGTATATTTCAGATCTTGATTTTCCTCCTGTATCCATATACTACTGATGTCAGTCTCTGCAGGACGTATTCATATTTTGCCATGACTTCTGGCCCTGCTTTGCATTTTTAATACCTAGTGAGTTGCCACATGGGGCAGTAGGAATATTCCTGCAGCCATTTCTAGGTGAGGACAGCAAGCAAAATTTAATCAGGTATGAAAAATGATTAGGAAACACATACATAAATCTTTCTATATGCAAATTGAACATGTCACCCACTAAACTTCCCTGTGGCTGGATCCCAAAAATGTCTATGCCCACTCCAAATACCATGCAGTGAGGGGAAATCACAACAGATGAAGACAGACAGGAAAAACACCTTACATTTGCAAAATTTTCAAGAAGATATGACTCAGTAAACACATTTCTAAAGCTCCTCCTCCCAGAGCTTTGAAGGGAGCCCGTTCAAGTGAGGAGTGCTCAAGCTTTATTAGCTTTGTGTTAAATCAGCCTCTGTAGGTTGATGCTACTAAAATATCCTTCCTTTATAGTTCAGAGAGATTTTAGGAGATTAAGTAATTTATTCCAGGATACAAAGGTAGCAAGGAGCCAACTCAGACGCAGACCCAAACTGTATAAATTCAGAACACAGAGATTTTAACCACCCTTGTATACTGATTCCTGCTGCAGAAAAAGGTTTAATGTGACCTGAACTACCGTTAATGATAGGATGGAAAGAACAAGAGGTATTTGGAAGAAATCTTTGGCAGTTGTTGCTAACCATATAAACCGGTGTAGAAGATCTGGAGCTCAGCTAGGACTGTCTGCTGGTAGGGATTAAATATCAGCTATGGGGACAAGAGAGACACAGAGACTAGAAGGCCAGCTGGGCCTGAAAGTCAGGTGGGAAGATAATTGACCCTGGGGAGGGAGTAATGTTAAGTAGCTGAGAAGGAAGGACAGGATGGTGAACTGGAGCCAGCACAGACTGATGGGTGGGTTGAGTGGATAAAGAGATTACAGACTTTAGTGGTATAGAAGGCCCTAAGGGCTTGATGGTGGTGAGTTAAATCTGTTATAAATTTGAAATCGACATCTACAGCATTAAGAAGGAGCTGGTTTTGAGGTTGCAAAGAATAGAAAGCTGGGGAGAAGATGGAAAGAAAAAAATCAAGCAAAGTAATGAAGATCTATCAAGAAGATATGAAAGAAATTTGTTGCCTCCTGTTTAAAACCTTCTATTATTTGAAAGTCATCATTAAACTCCTCACACTTCTCCATTAACCCAAAGTAGACCTTCAGGCCTCATCAAAGGGTCTTTTTAACCCTATAGTTAACTTCTGACTTCTGAATACTTGGGTTTCATATTTTCAATTACAGTATCTCCAAATGAGTCTATTGCATAACCTTATAACCTTCTAATAATGTTCTGGCTAAGGTCAGAAACAACTTCATTGCTACTGGTTAACCACAGCAGTGTGTTTGTTTACATCTATAATACTGTGGTGGTGCATGGCCCCTCTTGCATCAATACCAATTTCACAATACATAAGAATGTAGGGGTAAGTTGGTTAGGATCTTCAAAATCTATACCACCATGTCTTCCCTTCCAGGGTTCATGGTTGCATGTCCATAATTTTTGACATGAGATCTAAACCACATAAACTTGTTCCAAGCAGACAAAGGCCAAAGGCACTCTAGCTCTACAGTAACAAATGGACTGTGGTCTTTAATCTTTTGAAATACTTTGCAATGGAAGAGCTGTAAATAGATCCCAGTCTTTTCTCCACTCAGCTTTCTCTTTAGACCACAGTACTGTGTCTTCATCTTCTCCCTGGTAAAGAGACTCCAGGCTAAAAGGGAATTGTATACCAGAGGCGGTATAAATTACCCCCTCAGTCCCTTAGCTGACTTACTGATCTAAGAAGTTCCATCTTTTGAAGTCATAGAGAGTGAAGGCCAAAGCTTTCACTTCTGAAATGTCAAGAAACAATTAAAATCATAACATAAATGACACCAAAGGAAACTCATAGTGTTCTTGGTATCCTGGGGGAGAATTTCAGTGCATATCTCAGCCTTAAGTGTATAGTTTTGCTGAAAACACAGAGCAGTGAAATTGTCAGTGATTTGGAAAGCCAAATCAAATAGCCTTTGAAAGAAAATGGCTTTTTAATAATTTTAATGCAATTTGATTGGTTCCATTACATACAGAGGCCTAATTAACACTGCTTTGAACCAGTGAAAAGAAAAGGTGACCTTGAAAAGACTATTTTCACTGTCTAATAAGAATAAAATAAAACAAATGTGATTGTTATTGAACTGCTTTGGAGGGGAAAGAAAAACTTTTACAGTTTTTATGCAAAACTTGCTATTGCAAAATACCTATTATTAAAATCACAGTTTACAGTTTGTTCATATGAAAAGCATGAATTTCTTCATCAGTACAATAAACCTATTTGATAAATAGGATTCATATATGTAGATACAGTTTATATATGATGAAACAGGATTTGTGATACCGAGTTCGATTACAGAAACCCACACAGCTTGTAAGAAGTGAAGTCTGCACTTGAACTCAGGTTTCTACCTTTTGCACCAGCGATCTTCTCAGTAATATCACCATCTTACTCCCTTTGCTGTCAACCTGAGCCTTGCCCTGTGCCTGGGCACAAAAGGAGGCAGCTACTGACAAGATCTTTTAGAACTCCTTCTAGGTGTTTGGGTGCCAGGCAAATAATTTTTGTGGATCCCTTGTTTATAGTAACATTTCAAAAAAAATTAAAAAGAATGAAATCTTACCATTTGTAATGGTATGGATGGAACTAGAGGGTATTATGCTAAGCGAAATAAGTCACTCAAAGACAAATACCGTATGATTTCACTTATATGTGGAATTTAAGAAACAAAACAGAAGAACATAGGGGAAGGGAAGGAAAAATAAGATGAAAACAGAGACTAAGGCAAACCATAAGACACCTTAATTCTCTTAATTCTAGAAAACAAACAGAAGGTTGCTGGAGGGGAGGTAACAGGGTGAAGGGCATTAAGGGGGGCCTTATGGAATGAGCTCTTGGGTGTTACATGCACCTGATGAATCACTAAATTCTACCTCAAAACTAATAATACACTGTATGTTAACTAAATTGTATTTAATTTTTTTTTTAAAAAAAAGGTTCTTGTGTTCAAGAGGTGAGGTGGTGTTCAAGCATCATTTAGAATCATTTAGATGCAGGAAACATCTCATCTTGTTTATTGACAAACATGCAGTTTCTGGGTGATTTCATATCTCTCACCACAAGCAAATAGTAATGCTGTTATAACTCACAATGCTATGAGTCTTTAGAATCTGCTTATATGGAAAAAAAATATAGCTCTTCTTGCCTCTGCAACTGTCCGATAGTTTATTTAAAGCTGGTTTGCATCATTACTTTTGACACTGTGTGATCTATCATGCTGTCCACGAAATGCTGGCTTCCAATGACTCTCAGAATGTCTGTGCTTTACTGAAGGAGCTACAAATGCAAGTCTTCCTCCATCTGTGTAGGAAAATGAGAATAATAATTCATTTTATGGTGACATTAAATTTACCATCTAGAACTTTGTGCCTTAAGTATAGAACAACACATCTTTCAAGTATATCTTAAATTGAACTCATTAGTCAATAATCACTGTACTCTTAGAATGTTCTCTCTTTCAATGTCACCAGTACCCTTGCCTTCCACACCTGTTGCCTGTGGAAGGATAGGCAAGAGGTCAGTGAATGAAATGAGAAGGGTGGCCCCATTGTGCAGGACTGTCTACCCTTATCTGGCATGATCTAAGACAGACCTGAGAGTACAATATCACAAAATCAATCAGAGATGAGAGAGAACATGAAGAAGAGCCTACTGATATAATGGTGCATTGGTCTTGAACACTTTCAGCCCGGTAGGTGTGCCCTGGTCTGGGACACTTGACCAATATATGGCAAAGAGCCTGCAGAGGGGGTGGGCCTGGGTACCAGAGGGGGTACACAGGCTAAACAATATCTTCTGTCATGCTCATCACTTTTGAGTTTTATAGAAGGGAGGTGATACCCTGATTGAAAGATGGACAGATGAGAGCCATGCCACAGTCCAGACCTGCAGTTTGAGATCAAAGGTCAGTCGTAAAACAGAGTCTTGAACTTATCATGTGTCTGACCTGAGAGTCACATCAAATCACTGTGTCACCACCATGCCGATGGCCAATTTCATATGATCCCATAAAAGAAATATACTAGGCAGCAGACCAAAATGTTTGTCCACCCTCCTGGAAGTAGGGCCTGGGCAGGAAGACTAGGGACAGTACCATGGCAGGAGTCCCAGAGCTCCTGAGGACATGACACCACCTTGTGTGTGGGATAGAGAGTCAGAGAGTGCTCTGGTGGAAAGAAACAAAAACCAGGGTCACACAAATCCCAATATACATTCAGAGCACCCTTTCCAGGTGGCTCTGCGGGCTTCAGCTGGTCTCAAGCATGATAAATTGAGGTCTTAGAAATTGAGGAAGGAGGAAGACATTCCGAAGCTCAGGGCCTCCTGAAGTGTATGACCTGAGCACAGAGGCCTTTTCTTGCCCAGATATCTGAGTGTACTGCTCCCTCCATTTACTGCTTTTTAGTCAGTAAGACGATCAAAAAATCCAAAATATGTGATAAAAACTCTCACTTTCTTTACCAACTGTCATCCATTTACTCTACAAATCTATTCCCATCAGTTTTCACCTGCCCTTCTGCCCCAGAGGCTGGCTGGAAAGGAATACATAATCAGGATTTCTGTACCCTCTGACTTGCAGCTAGGTTTGATGGATGGGGAGCCCTTCTCAGAGATGAGAAGAAAGTAGACAAATGTGGTTAGGGAATTACACTCCCAGATCCCTCCTTGTGAAGCCATTTGGCTGTGACCAATCACCAAAGGCCATTGCTCCTCTCAGGCAGCCATCTCCACATTAGCTTCTCTCCGGGTTCTGGTCACCACCTCTCGATGGGACCAATTTGGCTGCTTCTAGCCTCAGGATATTGCACTATCCCTGGGGTGGTTTCTAGCCTCCTTATAATTAACCTTTTTAAAATTAGCCTTTATTGATACACATACAAATGTAATGCTTTGTTAAAAGATAATTAGAGAGAAAGTTGACAACTAGAGAAGGCTCTTGTTCAGAAGCCTGCTGCCAAGATGAGCTGCCTGTCAGCCTCATGAATAAACTAACCTCATAAAATTGGCTACTGGGACCCACATTTTAAGTTTCAGAGGAATGGAGTCCTCCAGCTGTGCACAAGGAGCATGCCACTCTGCCTGCTTGTGGAGGGAGGAGGGTCCATTTCCTGATCCTTGGCAAACAGTGCTATGGTTTGCCATAGGATTGCAGCCAATCATCATGGTTGGTTCCCCCATCTGTAAAATAAAGCAGTCAGACTAGAGGATCTCTGAATCAGTCTAGCACTAGAGTCTGGAATTTGGAGAATGTTACAGAGTACCTCTCTCCGGGCCTACCCCTAATACATTAGGTTCCAGGACAAGGAGTACAAATGGAGGTCAATTTACTATAACTCTAAATATTTAGAAGTTACAAATAATAGTAACAGCCAAATAAAGGGAAGTATATGTTTCTATCCTAACGAATATGTTTTCATCAGAACACAATGAAAAATATGCAAAGAGGTATTTTTTTGGCAAAATATCAAAGATATTTGAATTCAATCATGATTGCTCCTATATGAGTATTACTTTGACAATATTAGGATGAGTAATAAAATACATATATATATAAATTATAAATAATTTTATATGAGTTCCAAAATTTTAGTAAACCACTGTTATTGTTATCAAAATTTCTCCATAATTCGTGTTCTACTGTTCTGTGATTAAAAAATAAGTGTAATTATATTCAAAGTATACATTTTAATATATTTTATACAAATATGAATTATAGTAAATGTAAAAAATTTAAACATTAAAATTATCTTTCATAAATGATTTCATTTTCTTTTAAATATTCATAACCACAAAAATTAAAATATGAAGTAAAATTAATGACTATCAAGTAAGTACTCCTATCAAAATTATTTAAATCAGGATTAGCTTTTTATTTGGTTTAAAAATATAATAAAATCTGGGCAGCCTGGGTGGCTCAGCGGTTTAGCGCCGCCTTCGGCCCAGGGAGTGATCCTGGAGACCCAGGATCGAGTCCCATGTCAGGCTCCCTGCATGGAGCCTGCTTCTCTCCCCCTGCCTGTGTCTCTGCCTCTGTCTGTCTCTGTGTCTCTCAAGAATAAATAAATAAAATATTTAAAAATATATATAAAATAAAATCGCGTATATTAAAAAACTTTCTAGAATTCAATGTTCAGCTACTGGGCAATATAAAATATTAGCATTGAATTAGTATTGCAAAATGTTACTCACCAGTTATATGCCACTATTGAGAACATCAGGCTAATTTGCAAATATCTGCAGAAGCACAGGTTTCAACACAAAAAGTAGAAAGAAATTGGACACTTGTCACTGCCAAGAAACAATACATTATGTACAGTATCTGACACATGGTTGGGTATAATAAATTGTAATTATTACTATTAATAGTAGTAGTTACTAGTCATATTTATAGTAGTAATGGTGCTTACTTTTTATTTTGTGGTTCTCTGGTTATTCCTTTGCTCTGTGTCACAGAATTATTTGGTGTCTAATTTAAATAAAGAAAGCCTATCAATTCCTCCTATATCCACCAAGTGAAGTTCTTAAAAATCCAATGACCAGATTAGAGAGTTAATTACTATCATTTCACTTAGAAAGAATAGATTTTTACTATTAGCATCTAATTAATTCTATTTAGCAAAAAGTCATCTTTGATATAGTATGTTTTGAACCAACTTGCCCTTGCAACCCAAAAACTGAATTTTGGCTTCTAATTTCAAAGCCAGAAATGTAACTCAAACCAAAAATTTATGCAAAGCCCGATACTTACTTCATCTTTGTTTCCAATACAAACAAGGCTAGGAATATCAAGCCTTAAGAAATAACCTTTACAGTCAGTTGTCCTGTATTAATTTGTGCTTCATTACTATTTGCCCTTTTAGCTTTATCTCCTGACTTATCAAACAGAAATTGGCAGTGATCACATTTTCTATGTCTTTGATGTTCAAACTGGATCTTTTTTAAAAATGCAAATTAACTAATATAGATGTATAGAGATGATCAGATATTTTTTTTAAGATAGCTATTCATACTAATAGTTGCAAGAAAATTTCTGTCACCCTGGTGCCTCTTATAAGTTGGGTTCTTCTCTTCCAGGAAAGAAAGCAGAATTTTTAAAGTCCTACTAAAGTGTTAGTATTATCTGAAATTTTTTTAAATTTTATTTGTTTATTCATGAGAGACACAGAGTGGCAGAGACATAGCAGAGGGAGAAGCAATTGTTGGTCCAAAATTGAAAAGAAGGTGGCCAATTTTTTACCGCAGAGAACTGAATAGCTATTCTATTCCTTTCTTGGGAGCAGATGTCTCTGTTGTGAGGCGGACTCAGCGTTACTTGCATGAGAATTTGGAGCAATCGCCTGTTCAGTGAGCCGCTTACTGACTGTGGGAGGCATCACCTCCGTTATTAAGCTGATGTTTGCAGGACTTTTCTTTTTATTCTTTGTGAAGTGTGGCATTGGCAGGCAGCTTCTCATAAAATTTCCATGGCTCTTCTCCTTTGGTTATTTTTCAAAACAAGGTCCAACACAAAAACAGATGGATGCCGCCTCGTTTACAATGACATTCTTTGGTCAAGGATACAGTCAAGGCTTTGGTCTGGAGAAGAACAAACCAAATATGAGAATTTGTACTCAGGTGAAAGGACCAGAGGCTGGCTACGTGGCTACCCCCATAGCCATGGTCCAGGCAGCCATGACCCTTCTAAACGATACCTCTGATCTTCCTAACAGGGGCGGGGTCTTCACACCTGGAGCAGCCTTCTGCAGAACAAAGTTGATTGACAGACTCAATCAACCTGGCATTGAATTTAGTGTCATTAGCAGCTCTGAAGTCTAAACATTTGAAGAATTAACTGAAGGCATAGAATGCATGAATTAACGGCTTTTTTTAAATGTAAAATTTGAAATTCTATATCCTGTCTGACTGTGTGTAAAAAAGATGGTCAAATCTAAAATATATACACATTAAAAGCAGGAAATTGTGCTCACTTACCCTAAATTAAAAAAAAAAAAAAAAAAAAAAAAAAAGCTCCTCAGGGAGCCTGATGCAGAACTCGATTCCAGGACCCTAGGATCATGACCTGAGCCAAAAGCAGATGCTCATCCACTGAGCCACCCAGCCTCCCCCAGAAATATCATCTGTTAATGGTATGTCAAAGACCACTTCCAACAAAATAACTTATCTTGAAACTGCCAGAAATAACACCTAACTTCTGCACATAGGAGCACCTTTTAGAATTAAGATGACAAAATTTGTAGGTGCAGGAGTGATTATATGATTGTTAGGATGGTTTCCTGCCTTTTCCAGCTATATGCCAATTCCTCTGTTCTCCCCAATGTGGAAAGGGGAGCCAAAGGCCCCAAATCTTTCTCTCTCTTCATGACAGGAATAGTTTTATCTATGAGAATTCCCTAAAATTTTCCCAAGACATTATGGCCTGATGACAAAGGACGGCCCACAATCAGATAAAGAGAACCTAAACTGATCCCAAATGAGCACAGATTATCTGAGGCCTTTCTGCTTGAGGAAAATATTTCTAAACATCCAAATGAATGGAAGAGTCTCTGAAAATTGTGGCAGTAACCAATGTCTGAATAGGCGCAGATCTAGTAGTCCCAAACATGGTTTATGAATATTATTTAGCATTTTTATTGTCAGTGGCCAGACTCTGAGAGCCCTTGTTATAAAATAAAATCAAATTAAATGATGTTGGAGTCAAACTGGCTTTCGGAGTTCTTTAACTTCAGAATTAAAAATAAAAGAGAGAGTTAGTGACCTGGCCAATGTCCCAGCATTGGACTCTGACATAGACAAAGATTGCAAAGCCTCCGAAGTATGATGTGATGGGAAGACCATGTGTCATGTGATTGGGAAAACCTTGGCTTCAATTCCAGTTTGCCACCTCCAAGATTATATTGGAGAAGTCTCTTAACATTACTAAGCCCCTGTTAGCCATTTTCACATTTTTTAGAATTAAGCATAAGCCATTTTCACATTTTTCAGAGTTAAGCATAATACCTGTTTGTGGATTAAATAAAATAGTGTCTAAAGAGTACATAGCAGATACCGTGAACATACATTTTCTTTTTCTCTCTCCAATCCAACATTCTCCTAACTACATACACTTATACAAGATCCCACTAAGGGTAGCAAATAAAGGGGAGTGTGTAGTGTTTTATATATTCTTTAAATCTCTGACCTAGAAAGTCCTTACTTTCAAAGCAATAGGCAGCAGTGACTCATTACTACAGCACTCAAAAATGAAGGAAGGATGGGGGTGGGGGGTTCCTATCGAAGCAAAACATAGAATACAGATGAATAAAAATACACATATACATATTTTATACACATTAAAGTATCTGAGGATAGGTATAACTAGATAAGAGGGTTCAATCATAACTGATTCTACTCTCTTCTGACTCATAAGCAGCATTAAGTAACTTCCTGTACTCTCCTGAAATGAGTTCTCTTTCTGCCCACCCCAGAGCCCTGCAGCCTGAGAACCTGGCTGTACTTCAGAAGTTGAGTCACTGCCTTTATTTTAAAGCCTGTTTCTGCCAACAGATTTCTCCATCCAATTTCAGAAAAGATTCACAAAGCATGATTGCCATTTGATACTTTAAGCAGTATCTTGTTTCTTCGGTGCAGGTATAATGCCATTAGACATCTAAAGTTGACCTCAAAAAAGTAGAAGGGTAATTTTGAGATATTATGTAATAAAAAAGTTGGTACAATATTCAAACTAAAAGAAAAATGCCAGCATTTCAACATCTCTCACCGTTGAATTCGACTGCAATTTCTGATGTGCAGAAGGAAGTGATGATTCATCTCAGTTCATAATGGGTCCCCAAAGTGCTAAATTTCTTTTGCTTTACTTAATCAGAGACTCCAAAGGGACCTGAGCGATGTGGTTTAACAGTGTGGAGACTCAAATTTTTTTTTTATTTTGTCTTATATGACCTTTTAATAATTTAATGGATTATAAATTGAAAGCAAAGATAACTTTTTAACTAAAAAATTAATTTATAAATTCATATGGGATTAAGCAATAGATAGATACATTAACAATAAAACTTTGACTTGTCACATGAAGTAAAAAGTTAGTTGTGGTGAAAGCATTCGGTTTCAATATTTTATAAAACACCAAAAAAGAATTGCTATGTTAAAAATGGGACATGTAGCATAGATTTATGGAAAGGAAGAGTGTAAGAAATACCTTGTGATATGTATGTTTATAATGAATACTCTTTGTCTGCTCCTCCAGCTGTGAAGATTGTGGTTTGGAGCTTGTTTCAATCATGTTCGTGAAGACCCAACCCACCAGTGTTGCTTTGAGCCATATCATGTGTCTCACAGTGTGGCATGGGAGGTCCATGGGAATCTGCTCGGCATTCGCATACATATTCTGGAAGGCTGGAAAGTAAGCACCTATGGACCATGTTTGATTAGTGAAGAATGGGGCTGATAGGAATGCTTTTCCCTTTACACACAGTTCATAAAACTCCTCAGAAGGTCCTACTGAGTAGAGCATCAGTTCACCATAAAAACACCAACCCATCTTTATATTAACTTTCTCCTTCCCTGATTGATTTCCTGTATTAGTTATCTATTTCTGTGTAACAATTGCCTCAAATCCTAGTGACTTAAAACAACAAATATTTATTTTCACAGTTTCCACGATCAACAAATCAGAAGCAGCTTCAGTGCGGTGGTTCTTGCTCAGAGTCTCTCATGAGCATGTAGCTAAAATGACAGGTAAGGGCACATTCATCAGAAAGCTTGAGTGGTGCTAGAGGATCCACTTCTGAATGTATTCCTGTGGTCGGGAGCAGGAGCACTCAGTTGCTTGTCATGTAGACTGCTGCTTACCTCATGGCAGCTGGTTTTCCCTGGAGTGAGAGATCCAGGAGAAAGGCCAAAGGAGAGTGCAAGCAGGAAGCTACATGTCTCCTACAACCCAGTTTTGGAAGGGCCATATTACCACTTCTGCTGCATCCTCTCAGTGCCATAGACTAACTGGTGCAATGCGGGAGGAGACTACAGAAGAGTATGACTACCAAGAGGTAGGAACAATGGGCTATCATGGAGATTGACCATCACACTTCTACCCTTCATTTATGATCCCTGGAATTACTTCCAATAAACTACTTGTAAAGGAGCCTTTATTTCAGGCTCTGTTTTTGGGCAGAAGCTAAGCTAAGACAATGAATAATTTTTTCTATATAAATTTTTTAAGATTATATTTATTTATTAGAGACACACACATACAGAGAGAGAGAGATAGGCAGAGGGAGAAGCAGGCTCCATGCAGGGAGCCCGACACGGGGCTCGATCCTGGGTCTCCAGGATTATGCCCTGGGCTGAAGGCGGCACTAAACCGCTAAGCCACTGGGGCTGCCCTCTATATAAATTTTTTTAATGAACAGATCAGTATGTGCATACAGAAAGATTTCTAAAACATTATTAAGTGCAAAAAGAAAAATGTAGAACTCGTCTAGTATATGTAGATGACTGAAAGAATATTTTTAAAAAACTTAATAGTGGCAGAGAAGGTGAGAAAAGAAAGGTTTATTAATTATAATTTTATTATTCTCAGCATCATTTGAACTTTTGAAATACATTTATGTATTCCTTTAAAAATAATTTGACTTTTTTAGGTGGTGAAATTGTGGGTAATTTTTAATTTCTGTATAATTTTATGCATTAAAGGTGTAACAGTGCTTTGAAAGACCATAACAGTAATAGAGAAAATATCTTCTGTCAGGAACTACAGAAAATGTTTAAGAGAAGGCTCAATTCAAACACTACTTCAAGCAGTACTGTGTTTAGTCTCTTCAGGCAGTGAGCTATAACCTAATTATTTCACACTAAAATAAAAGTGGAGAAGCATTCCACTTCTATGAGAAATGCTGTCCAAGGACAAAGCACATTTCTTGTCATTGTGCTGACTATTTACCTTATCTTAACATCATATTAAAACTGGAAATACCTGGAAGAATCATCTGGAACCATGCCCTAGAATTTCACCTTTATCTCTTTTATTTTCATATATTTCAAACTAAAGTCAAACCCATTAACAATATGGTGCCATGATAATGAGAATTCCTATATAAATCATTTGGCAATGGGTTTCTATTATTTTCTCAAAGAACAGGTCAAAATCCGTAACTTGGTAACAATAGGCAACATTGGCTGGCAAAGCAAGTGATAAAGAGTGGCTCCCTGCATCCTCAGTATCTTCCTAGCCCAACCTTCCTCAGTTACAGGGAAACTGTTTTTGGTGAAACAGGGCCAAATAATCAGAAGATTCTTGGAATCATTAGGTCTCTCCTGGTTAAATTGTTGTGGAGGCTGCCCAAGGTGATGTTCAGTTGCAGTTGAGGCCTGGATGGATTTGGATGAAGCCTCTAGATCTCTCTTGTCAACCAGATGCATAACTCCAACAGGCAATTCACAAATTTTGCATAATATGATCTCACATTTCAATATTCAAAAAAAAAATCTCACCTATCTAGTTATAGCAAGATTTTGCTATCATAAGCAAAAGATATTGTTTATAGTCCAGATGATTTCTTAGTAGTGGTAACTTCTGTTAAAACCAGATAGGAATTTATTTTTTTTTCCAGATAGGAATTTAAATTAATATGTTAAAGAATTTGAACCATCTACTTCATTTGAATATAATTGTAAGGAATAGAGGAGACAGACCAAAAAACCTACAACTTACCATATTTTTTTTCCTAAAGATGAAAAAAGTGAATTTTATAAAATAAACATTTTTCCTGATTATAGGCACATTTCTCAGTAAGCAAGTTAATTTCCTACAATATTAATCATTAATCCAAGTGTCCTTGCCAAGTTTTCCATGTTCTCAATGAGAGACAGCAGTGGTTAAGGCATTATGTCCTTTGGGTGCTCTGGGCCATGACCACAGTGCTGTTCCTATTCTGACACATACGAACACAAGCAAGGCTTATTCTTGTAATCACTTTGGAGCTTGCTAATATCTGGAGTGCTAAATGGCATCACTTTCCACTCCTCTGGTATGAATCTCATTAATGTAATAAAGTTCAAAGTCTGATATAAATACATAAAAAATTGAGAGACTTTTTTTTTTTTTATAAACTGCTTAACTTCCCCTACAAGTTTTGTCCCCACAAAAAAATCTTGATGGTGGGGGGAGAATTGGATGAAGGTGGTCAAAAGGTACAAACTTCTAGTTATGAGATAAGTAAATCCTAGGGATATAATAGATAGTGTAATAACTATAGTTAATAGTACTTATTGTACTTGGATGTGGAAGATGAGTAGAAGAGAAAATTCTTCATAGCTGAGTCAACATGGTTGAGGAGGAAAGAAGCAAGTATTCTGTAGAAGGGTGCACAATAAACTATAAAGGTCACTCATGGTCTAAAGATCCCACCCTTACTCCTGAACTAGCACTGACCTCTCTTCCTTGGCCATGCTTCAGCAAATTTTTCCCACATACCTATTTATGACCCTGGCTAAAGCCACCTCTTCCATCCTTGATTCTTTTAGGTCAATCATTCTTCCTTCATACCTTCCTTGGGATGGCCTGAATCTATCCCCCACTGGGCTAATCATGCCTCCCTCTCTTACCTTTGTTTGTAGTTGTTCATCTAGACTCTTGCCACCTGCTCTCTTTTTATACAGTGTTTTATCCTTTGAGTTTTATTAGGTCACCAACTTTGGCTGTTTGGGGCTTTTGGTCCCATTCACTAAACTGTGAGAGTGACATCGGAAGGCTTACGGGTAGCAATAACTGAAGGGTCAAGTACAGGGATATATGAACAGAAAGAAGACATAGCTTGGAGGACAGTGGGAAAAAAATGAAAAATATTAATAATGTTGATTTTCACTTTTTCAACATTAAAAAAAAAAACAAAAAAACCTTTTTGTGCTTTATCTCCCAAAATTAGTGGAAGAGTTCTCATCATGATTCACCAGTAGTTCAAGATGAGCCTCCATGCTGGTTTCTACTCTTCCATCTGGCCTATCAGGAAGTCCTTCTTTGTATTTCGATTTGAATATCACCTTGTCAGTGGAGCTATCTCTGACTCCAGTGGTCCCTCATATTCACAGAAGATATGTATCAAGACCCCCAGAGGATGTCTGAAGCTGCAGATAGTACCAAACCTTGTATATGTTTTTTCTTATACATATGACCTTATGATAAAGTTTAATTTATAAATTAGGCACAGTAAGAGATTAATAATAACTAATAATAAAATACAACAATTATAACAATATAGCTATAATAAAAGTCATGTGAATGTGGTCTCTGTCTCAAAATAGCTTTTTATATGTACTTGTAATGACTGAGATGAAAAAATGCCTGCATGAGGAGACAAAATGAGGTGAATGACGTAGGCCTTGTGACAATGTTAGGCTTTTATTGACTTTCTGATCATCTGCTTCTAGACCGTGGTTGATTGGGTGTTGGAGGGGGTAAATGAAACCCTGGGAAGTGAAACCATGGATAAGAGGGAATCGCTTGGGATGCCTGCATGACTCAGCAGTTGAGCCTCTGCCTTCAGCCTAGGGCGTGATCCTGGGATGGATCCTAAGATTGAGTCCCACATCGGGCTCCCTGCATGGAGCCTGCTTCTCCCTCTGCCTGTGTCTCTGCCTCTGTGTGTGTGTGTGTGTGTGTGTGTGTGTGTGTCTCATGAATAAATAAATAAAATCTTAAAAAAAAAAAGAGGGAACTACTTTGCCAAATCCCACATCTCCATCACTTCTAGGTTTGTGTTTCTGCATATCATTTATCACCATCCGACATAGTTTATGTTTTACTTGCCTGTTAATGTTTCATCCCTCTCCAGTTAATCTTCTGGTCCACCAGGGCATAAGTCAATCGGAGAAGGACAATCATTACATGGTTTCACTCATATGGGGAATATAAGAAATAGTGAAAGAGATTATAGGGGAAAGGAGGGAAAATGAGTGGGAAAAATTAGAGAGGGTGACAAAACATGAGAGAATCCTAATTCTGGGAAACGAACAAGGGGAAATGGAAGGGGAGGCGGGCGGGGCGATGGGGTGACTGGGTGACGGGCACTGAGGAGGGCACTTGATGGGATGAGCACTGGGTGTTATACTGTATATTGGCAAACTGAATTTCAATAGAAAACACATATATGTAAAAACAAAAAAAAGATTAGGTTCTCAAAAGATATTGACTAAGTGAATTATTGAATGAATGAGAAAAATAAGTCAATATTTTTATTATATAACCTTCTCCCTCTCCTCAAAGAGAAATTTAGTTAATAGTGCTATTCTCTGTAGGCAGTTTCAAAGACACATTTTCCCCCTGGCTCATTTGTATGCATCATGGTTTTATTTTACATGTTTCAAGACATTTAAGTATTAAAAGTAAACAAAGTTGTTGAAAAAAACACAGTGAGGGGCTCCTTGGTGCCCTAGACAGTTAAGTTGTAGGTTTTTAAATCTGTCTCCTCCATTTCTTACAACTATAGTCAAAATGAGGTAGATAATTCAAATCCTTTAATATATTGATTTAAATTCCTATCTGGTTTTAACAGAAGTTACCACTGCTAAGAAATCATCTCATCTGGGCTATAAACAATGCCTTTTGCTTATGATAGCAAGATCTTGCTTTAACTAGATAGGTGAGATTTTTTAAAAAATATTGAAATATGAGGTCACATTATGAAAAATTTGTGAATTGCCTGTTGGAGTTATGCATCTAGTTGACAAGAGAAAACTGGAGGCTTCATCCAAATCCATCATGGTCTCCCTCTACCCACTACTGCCCCCCAAAATAGATAAATAAATCTTAAAAAAAAAACTCATGAGAGTTAAGATTTTTTTAAAAATTGAATTAAAAATTTTTAGATATTTAAGGATTATAAAAGATCTTGGAGAAAATCACATTTGAGGAGTACATTAGTCAAACAATTTTAAACATAGATTTAAACACTTTTAAAAATTGAAGCTACATGATAAATTTGCCTTACTGTTATTAATTTGCTATGAAATCTTTAGATTACAGATAATATAATAATTCAGGGCCAAGAGCAGCTTTCCTTTAGCCAAGAGGTGCTTTACCTCATCCATATAATGCCAACTGGAAAAGTTCTAAGACAATCACAGTGACATTCAGTAGCCTCTGACAGACTTTAATGAAGTGTGATGAGATGTCTAAGATACCATTTTTCTGATAAAATACTAATGATACAGAACCATCATTGAGCAAAGGGAAAGTTCAGTATTAAATGAGAAATTTCATTAAAGTATTATTTTTTAACAATTTATTTATTTTAGAGAGAGAGAGCACAGGGGGTGGAGCAGAGGCAGAGGGAGAGAGAATCTCAAGCAGACTCCATGCTAAGCACAGAGCCACAGGGCTCAATCTCACAACTTTGGGATCATGACCTGAGCTGAAACCAAGAGTCAGATGCTTAACCAACTGTGCCGCCCATGTGCCCCTCATTAAAGTATCATTATAATCAATGGACGCATGAAACTTTACTTTGTCATATGAAAATTAGTTTAGGGAATGTGTTTTGTCAGCAATTTATAATTGGATTAAATCAATCTAAGATTTTGAAATACGATTTTGTAAAATATATTCAAGAGATTTTTTTTTCTTTCACAGAAGGAGTATTTAAGATCATCCACAAAGGACTAGTTTTCAACACTTTGAAAACTGATACTGAGAATTCCAGAGATTGAAATAATTGACTACAGGTTTAGGTCTGACAATAATGAGGGGAAGATGTCATATAAACCAGAGGGTAAAGTCCACAAAGATCCTGCTTCCTTTTTACTGCCAAATCCATTGCAAGCTATGTCTGTCTACCCACCTCAGAGGCTTCCAAGAATTCAAAATACCCTGGCAATATGTGAGGCAGTGGCCTGCTTCTCTTGTTAACTTCCTTTGTCTCAACCTCTCTCTACTCTCCCATCACCTCTCTTTCCTATCTCACTGGAATCATATCCTTCCAGAAGCACTGTGTTAAACAGACACAAGCATTTTATGTATATGCAACCCTTCACACACACACACACACACACACACACAGTCTACATTATGCTTATGTATATACATTGTATGCTATGCCTATATAAGTGCTTCTATAAACATCAGTACCAATAAACTAATTTATAGACCCTGATAACACATTGGCAGAAACTAAAACATGAACTATAAAATCAACACATCAACGTATTACAATTTTACTTGCCAACTGTACCTTAATAAAGCTGGAAAACAACCCCACATATTTCCCAATTGAAAAATACATAAATGATAGATAGATAGATGCACGATTTTTAATTATGTACAATTTATTAATTCCAGATCATTGAAGAAATGCTACTAATATGCTAGGACTTAAAAATAAGTGATACACTATAATCTGTTTAAGAGTATTATTTGTTGAAAATTTTGCCTGAAGGTTTAAGTTTCCTTTATGTTATTGATTTAGTTAACGGGATTTTTTTCTTCATTTCCTTTGAATGTTTTCCTATTTTTGGAAATTGTAGAAATTGATGTTTTACTTAATCTACTTGTAAGGAGCTTTTTAACATATACTTTGTGAAAGGGAGAATCATAAGAGGGATGTTCACACAGAGAGCGTTTGTTTTTCTGAAGCAACATTAAAGGTGGATTTAAGCTCAGCATAAAGAACACCATTTAAGAACACCATTTCCGAAGTCATTGGCACTGTATGATGAAAAGTATTCTTGAATGATATCCTCACCCTTCAAAGGGAGTGTAGACATATTCTCACATCTAACCATCAGGCTCATTTCTCAAGTCAGTTTTTAAAAAAGTTACCTGCATTTTAATTGTCCAAATTAAAGGATAAGAAAAGCAGTCATAATAAAACGTTTCCCACAAAATCATGATATAGTCTCAATGTTTTCATGCATCAGAATAGGAGCTTGGCAGTTTTTTATCCAAGTCTCCAAATTTCTAGAACTATCCTTTATACATCAACTAGTTTATATATAGCTGAAGAGGTTTGTGTATGTTCATTTCTGTCATCAAAATGTCTTCTGTTACTTTGAAAATCCTTGTAAATTCCTCTGAGTGTTCCATACATTCCATACAGTGGCCAATTTTGAAAGACCCTTTCTTTTTTAAATAAAATAGCCATCAAAATTCTCTGTGTCTGCAAAGGGTTGAATTCAGAGAGTAAAGTATTTCATCCTGAAAGCGATGCTATGATGTGGATAAAACGAAATGAAATGTAATGAAAGGAATCTTTAGGCAATGAGAAAAATCTATCCCCAAAGACACTGTATAAATGCTTACTAGTTAAGTCTTCAAGCTATGAGTCATGACCCATGATTAGTGAAGTATTCCTCCTCAGCTTTCAGTAACCATGAAGGTAATTTTTATAAGAGTAGTTTTTACCCTACCCATAGTGATAGCTAGAAAAGATAAACTCCTACACAAGGCAGAGGTGGGGGCAGTGAGGGAGGAGGTTACGATCTGCGTGGGAAGCTGTAGGTTGTCAGGGACGCTTCACAGTCCGAGATGGGGCTCCTACTCATCTCATTGAGCAGTAACCAGCCACTTTTCAGTTGCCTAGTTGGCCCCGTTCTCATTCTCTCACTGTCAAATCCAACACATATGTTCAAAAAACAGCTTATGGTTCTTATTAAAACAACGCTTGAGTTTGTATCAACTTGCATCGACAAATACAGTAAATTATTAAGACTTTCTTCACACACACATCTAATCATTCAAGCCATGTGCTTCTGTAAATATCTTGATTTGCTCCGTTTAAAAATAAAGATGCTGTGTCACTATATATATATAAATATATATATCCTTCAATATATCTAATTCAGCATTTCATTAGAAATTCTCCAAAGCCTTTGGTCATACTGTTCCTTGTTGTCACCCACAAGTAATTTCTATCTTTGCATTGCTCAGCCTGAGGCTGTGGCTCTCAAAATTATCTTAGCCGAGAATACACTGCCCTGCAGAGGCACTTACCAGACAGAAAGTGATGTTCTGAATTTATTTTTCTCTTAAAGCTGAAGTCTTCATAAAAAAAAAAAAAATTGATTAGTTTTATTTTACCAAAGACCACACAATCTCAAATGTCCATATTCTAAGTTTTGTGTAAATATATATGTGTATCTGTGTCTCTCTCTATACTTGTATGTGTGTAAACACACACATTCACTCATAGAGAGAGAGACATGTGAAATGAATAATAAAACAGAAGTCACAGCAGTTCATTTTCACAGCCTGTTTGTCAATTTTATAATCCTACCACCACCTGAAAAGGTATCCAGTGGACAATACTAACCCAAAGATCTGGCACATCCATGGTTGCCATAAAGAGCTTGAAATGATGATGAAGCCATGTGTCCTTGTCACATTAGAAGCCCTTTACCTTCTCATTAATACAGGGCAATGAAACTGAGTGCAGTGCTTACTCCTCCAGACTTGACAACCTGTCACCACAACCTGAGGAGGTACTTCCTCTTTATCCACAATTTTAGTACAAGCTTTTGTGGCCTAATTTCCAGAAATTAGCTCCCCTTCCAATGATGACTGTGATATTTCTGAGAGCCCATGGGAATCATATAGCATATTCTCCAGGACAAAGGCTTCAAGTTTTCAAATTCCAGCAACCTTGTCTGCAGTCACTCAACTGCTGTGGCAGAGATGACCCTCATAAGTTTGTGATCTTCTGAGAACACCAGTCCTCCAGGGTAACTCTGATGATGCTCTTTAAGTGGCCTTGAGGAGTATGGCTACCCCATCTAATTCCCATACCACAACTAGGACTGGGATGTAATTTTTTTATTAAGAATTTCCTGATGAGTTGAAGATAACAAATATAAAACTCAGAAAGTACCTTACAACTGTGATTGGAGACCCAAAGATGGCCTTTTATAACCCTGTGTAACCAGTAATAAGGGGCAGTATAACTTATGACTCATAGGAAGTTCAGATATCCACTCCTCAGGGTTCATTAAAGGGAAATGTTCTCTTCTACCCAAGCCTATTAATAAAATGTTTGAGATGATGTAGAGACTTTATAGGCAGCCTCTTTAATCCTCACAACAACCCTATAATAATGATAATAACCATCACCACCAAAATAATCCTTTTTTTTTTTTTTACAGATGAGGAAAATAAGGTCTTAAGAGGCTAAAAATTATCTTGCTTAAGATCACAAAGCCAGGATTTGAAAACCAAAAGTGTCTGACTCTCTCACTTCAGGAATCTAGAGGCAACTGACACTCTGGTAGTGGTCAGAGCCTTAACTTCAAAGACACGATTTAATGAAATTCAGATAGCTTCTTGAATGAGGGAGATGGGAGGGTACCTTGCCATGCAGAAGGAGTCAGATGAGGGAAAGCAGCAACCATATTCTGAAGGCTAGAGGAACAGCTGACTCTGAAATGGCACCTCCTATTGCAGACCTCCAAGTTTTGACAGTGTTAGAGTTGATGCACTCTAAATCCAGATGAAAAGTCATTCCTCCAGCTGCACAAGTGCCACAGCTCCCTCACCTTGAGGCAGGAATCCCAACAGATCCTAATTCTGCATCCCCAGTATCATGTGCAGTGGGTAGGAAGAGAAAGAAACCTGATACTATTTCATTGTTCTTTAAAAAGACTGCTAACTCTGGCTAACTCTGGGAAAGGAAGTAGGGGTGGTAGGAGGGGAGGAGGACGGGGGGGGGGGGGGGGGGGGGGGGGGGGGGGGGGGGGAGTGAATGGGTGACGGGCACTGGGGGTTATTCTGTATGTTGGTAAATTGAACACCAATAAAAAATAAATAAATAAAAAATAAAATAAAATTCAAAAAAAAAAAAAGCTTCCTTCTTATTCCAAAGAAAGTCCAATCTTACAGGTAAGCATTGGTTAAGCCATGATTCATCTGATGGCTTTGTGGCTTGGATTATGAAGGTGAAGATATATATGACCCTCGAACAACATGGGTTTGAACTATGTGGATCTTTCTCAATAAATACAGTACAGCACTGTCAATGTATTTTCTCTTATGATTTTCTTAATGTTTTCTTTTCTCTAGATTATATTATTATAAGAATATAGTATAAAATACACACCACATACAAAATATATTAATTGATTGTTTATGTTATTGGTAAGGCTGCCAGTCAACAGTACGTTATTAGGAATTGAGTTTTGGGGGTGTCAAAAGTTACATGTGGATTTTCAACTGCATGGGGGCTTGGTGCCCCTAATCCTCACGTTGCTCAAGGGTCAACATACATGTACACATGCACATATGTAAAATTAAAAATTACAGTGCTATTTTATAGAGATCTTGAGAATGATGTGGACACTATAGAGCCAAAAGTCAAAACCTGGGGACCCAGAGGCCAAGGCTAATAATATGGTAAGTTCCATAAGAGTATGTTCACCACTAGAAAGAACAGAGGCCAGAAATGAAGAAAAAAAACACTAAGTCTATACCAGTGAGCAGTTAGGAGTCAGGCAATAAGGGCAAGGCAAATTTCTTATCAGTGATACATACAAGAATACAAGTTCTACTCCTTAAAAATATGGATGGCAATTTGCAGTTGCACTTCCTTGATGTAATTAACTTCATGACAGATGGTATAATTCTTTGTACTGTCATGCAGATTTTACAACTACTCTAAAAACAGCAATTTTAATGGCATGTTACTTCATTTTATCTGCTATATCAGATTATTTGATGCAATTGCTTCTTCAAGTTGTAACACTTCTACCTTCAAGATTCTGCAAGCTCAACAGCAATTTCTGCAGAATTTATGAAGTATATACTCAAGTTAAAGTCTAAGCTGAGAAAATGGAATGCCTTTATGAGATTCTATTGCAGAAATCTCTATCCTAACAACATGATATTATCTTTAAGGTGATGAATACAAGCCCAAGATAGCACAATTCTTCCCCACGGGGGGTATAAATGTGATTCCTAAAGATGTACAAATATACCTAAACCACATATCTTAGCTCTGCCCTCTAGGCATAACTAAACTTGACTTCATAATCCTAATTGTTCAGACTAATAGCCAGGGATCACCTTTTTGACACAACACTTTCAGTCTTGCAGAACCATCACCGACCAAGCAGCCCTCCTATCTAAAGAACAGTGTCCCTATGATAACACTAGAATCTGCTCTACCTAAACAATCTCCTTCAGGAAGTTCAATTTTACTGAACTTTCCAGATTCTGACCCAATCCAACTTAATGCTTTTGTTCAACTGCACTTCATACATGATTTTGAGTCATCCTTTCATTGATCAAGCTTATTAACAAATGGCAAACTGAAAAAATCATATTCACTGAGGGAATTTTCTCATGTCAGAGATTGTGATTCTTAATCCATTCTGTATACCTTTCTTTAAAAAAACAATAATCTCCAATAAGAACATAATTATTTCGTCGATCCCTTCTAAGTATTTTCAAGTCTACTTTACTGTAACTACCACAGTCATGTTTACCTTAACTCATCTTCTTTTTGGCCAGCTTGGTCTTGTTGTCTACTTATAACCATCACAGCAAGGAGTCAGAAAGAATTTTTAGTCTGAGACGAGACCTTTGATCTCCAACATGTCTATTCCAAGGCCAAAGAAAGGTCCTGGAAATTAGATAATAATACAGAGTCTTTGACCTTTCCACCTTCTGTTGCTCACGGCTAACATGCCTAAGCCTCACCTAACCCTTGTGGGGTTCTCCTAACAGTTAGTTGGTACATACTGTGCAGATTTGTACAACTTTCCACTCATATAGACACAGATCACTTTTAGGAAGGAAAGAATTAAGTAAAAGCACTTTAGTTTCTCCTCCCAAAGGGTTCTGGATGTAGTAGTTTTACTTACTCCTGGCCCTCATGGCTGATTCTAAGATGTGATAACTGACTCTGATCCAACAAACTGTGTGAATACGTTGGCCTGTTTCTCCTTGGTTCTCATTCCTGAATTTCTCCAGTAACCTAATCTCTTGATTCACTGTTTTGGCTGAGTTTTCCATACCAGTTGGCAAGTCAGACTATCTGTTATCCCACAGAAAACATCCTGATACCCACAGTTTACCCACATAGCTCTTGAGAAGTAGCCGAAGCTGAACCTATGCTGAGACATTTCTTATTAAGTTTCCAGCAACTACAGGAACACTTGCTTTCTGATTTCCACTTGTTTGGGGATAGCTTGCCACCTTGAGGAAATTACCATATTTTTTTAAAAGTTATCTTCTAAACTTTGTTTGCAGAAAGCCTCACCTCACTCTGTTTTTCTCTGTTTAAACTTTTAGTCTGGATTCATTCCTCAGGGATGACATTGGCAATATGTCCAGAAGAGAGTGTAGACAGCACCTCATATGAAAATATGAACGAGTTTCACACTCTGAAGCTCTTTTATTTCCACATATCATCCCCCAGAAGGATTTGCTTAGGTAACAAGGTAGAGATGCTTTTCTTTGGAAGACTTTTTCAGAGGTTTCCTTGTAAGAAAAGCAACGTGAGTGAGGAAAGAGCCCAGCTTTCTGAAGAGCACAGGCCACAGGTATCCAGTGAGTAAGCACAAGGGAACAGGGAGCTGCTGGATGCTCTGGCTCCCTGAGGGGCTAGGGACAGACCGCTAGAACCATTCTCTCAGGGGGGCAGTGCAACATGGCTTTCTGAGAGAACAGAAGTGAGGAGCCTGAGTGGGCAGGGTGTTTGTCAGAATTTAAAGGAATGATTTCAGAATGAGGCAAGAAGTGCTCCAGACCGGCTTGAGGGATTACAGAGCAGATGATAGGGGATTGATGGTGTTGCTTTGTTTATTTTTCTCAGAAGTGAGGCTCTGGGCTATGCATTAGATACCCTTTAATTTTTTTTTTGAAGACAAAAGTAAAATCAGAATTATAATGTAATGTTTAATAGTTATTGTACATTTTTAAGTATCTGATAGGGCAGTCTATCAGTTTCTGCTATGTAGCAAATCACTCTAAAACTTAGTGATGTTATAAAACAAGCAATTATTTACCTTGCAATTCCATGGATTGTCAGTTGAGGCTGCGCTCACAGAGGCAGTTTTGGTCTCAGTGGGACTCATATATATATTTGTCATCAGTAACTGGCCAGGCTAGGCAATCATGCTTTGGGGGGTTGGCTGGCCATTAAACTAGATGGAAGGAGAGGGAGCACCCGGGACACATGTCTCTCCTCTTGATGAGAAAAACTGAAGTCACATTGCTTCTCCCATCAAAGAAACAGAATCTATTTCTCTATTCCCTGAATCTGGGCTGGCCTTATAGCTTACTTTGGCCAATATATACAGGAGGAAAGGAATTTCTGAGCCTAGACCTCAAGAGGCATATGCTTGTTTCTGCTCCTCCTTTTCAGAACTCTACCAGTTGCCAATGAAACATTAATGTAATATCACAGAAATGTAAATTGCAATCTGGATGAGAATGTGTGGTCTGAAACTGGCTATTTCAGGTACAGAATCAAACTTACAAAATATTTTGTTGCTTCAGTAACTTAGGAAAACTTACTATCTCACTTTTCATATGACATCCATGAAGTACGTTTCTTGAAAAATGACAGGCGTTTAGGTTGATATCCTTCTTGCTTTGATTATTGCAGGCTTATTGTTCTACCTTATGTGCAGATTCCTTATGCAAGTGGCTATTACTATGTGACTTGTAATCAAACAGGCTTTGAATTATGGGCATAAGGAATTTCTAGCATAAACTGAAGAAATTCACAGAGACCACTCCTCTAAAATCCTTCGAGAAAGACTTTGAGTCTTGTTACCAGTGACACAAGACAGAATGGAAGCCTCAGAACTGACATAACTCAACAGCCAAAGGAGATATTTCTGGGGTGGTTCATGACCTCAGACAGAAAAACCATGTAGAATTACCTCACAATTCAAGAACAAATCCAGAACAAACAGTGACTAGGAGAATTCCCATGGCTTCTCATCCCAATTGGAAGGTAACCACACAGATCAGTTGGGAGAAATGACAGAAAGATGCTTGGCAAAGGTATAAGTGGAATACGAGTGGAATATATTTATAGCTAAAGATGTCTGAACCATTTTGATATTCCCACACTGAGAGGAAGAAGAAAAAGAGGTCCTACAGGAGCAGGGAAAAGAGAGAGATCAAATTCTGAAAGCCCAGTGAACTTTGAGAGTTAAAAATAAGGCCATAGATTCTGAAGCTGGACCCAACAAATAAGAATTCAGTAGTGGAAATAATCAGGTTCTCCAATTATAATCAGCAAATATCCCACTGCAATTTATTCTGACTCTACATTTGCCTGTTAATCTGAACCTCAGTTTATAGGCTCCATTAACTGATCAGACTTCATTAGGATGAGATGCCTCACAAATTAGAGAAATACTTACCTCTGGCAATTCACAAACCCTGCCATGGATAGGCAATTAGAGGGCTATCTCCTTGGGAATCTCTGTTTCTTGAAATGGGTGTTGTTTATACAGTATATTCAGTTTTTGAAAATTCACCAAGCCAAATATTTATGATAAATGCACTATTTCTAAATGGTATACATCAATTAGCAATCTAAAACAAACAAACAAACAAAAAAAACCTACCTCCTAAATTCTCCTAACCTTGAGGTTTGGACTTTGCTTTGACTGTGTTGAGAAGAAACATGTAGACACAGGTTGTAACCATAAAATACTTTATAGATAAATGAATTCTCCTTTTCACACACATTACCTATGGTCACAATTTTGAGATGAAAGAAGGAATCACGCAGACACTCCTGGGTGAGCCTGGCAGAGGGTGCTGGCTGCAGTGACACTGACCAGTGAATAAGGAACTTTGGGTTCCTGCTAGATTGTGAATAGACTATGGGATCAAAATGAATATGGACCTCCACATTACAGAGGTGACATAGATTTTACCAGCATGTCACTGGAAATGTTCCATAACCTTTTATTGTGAGAAGAGCAGTCCGAAGGGCAAAATCATTACATTTTTGGAAGGTGTAATAGAGAACACCCCATTTGTCCACCTGTGAGTCTTTCTCCTGTTGTATCTCCTTTACTTTTATATTACTACCACGCTGACACAGGACATTTCACTTCTGGCACATCTGGTCACCAAATGTGTGGAGGCTTTCTTCCACAACAAGCAATTCTCTGTCATACCAGCAATGTGTCCTCCAATTCAGCTCATATCTGACACTATCTGCCCAGAGATAGTGTCATATCCCACAAGTCAAGGGCTCTGTCTCACAAGACCGCCTACTTCCAACTTCAGAGGCCAGTTGCAAATCCAGATAGCCACATATGCTTCTGAAAGACAGGTTATAGATTGGGAGTTCCAAAAACCCCCTCCTTGGACTTCATTCATCAGTCCCAAGTCCAGGTTTTTACCTGTCTTTCTGATTGACACACTATAAATGGGAAGTTCCCACCACGTCAACCTTGGTTTATTTGCTAGAGTAGTTTATAGAACTCAGAGGAACATTTTACTAGATTGCTGGTTTATTATAAAAGGCTCTGACTCAGGAAGAGTCAGATAGAAGAAATGCATAGGGCAAGGTATGGAGAAAGACTGTGGAGCTTCCATGATCTCTCATAACATACCACTTTCCCCAAAGAATCACACATTTACCAGCACAGAAGCTCTCCCAAACCAATCCTTTTTAATGGAGTTTTAATGGGTTTTTAATGGAAGCTTCATTATAGAGGCATAATTGATTAAATCATTGGCTGGTGTTGATTGAATCAGCCTCCAGCCCCACTCCCCTCCCTGGAGGTCAAGGATAGAAAGGAAAAATTCCACTGGTTCTCCAGGCAAGCTTAGGTAAGGTCCAAAGCTCACTCTGTTAACTGACACAGGGTAGCTTTATGGCTCTCATCCCTCAGGAAATTTCAAGGGTTTCCAGAGCTCTGTGCCTGAGAGGAGGACAAAGTCCAAACATAAGCTTCTTATTATAAATCACAATATCATAGAAGGTCTTTGCAGGTAAATGTCATGCCTTATCCATCCTCAAGGGAACTGGAGTTTGTTTGACTGAGGCGCCACACCATTTGACTCTCTTGGATGTATTCAAGCAGAGAGGTAGGACAAAAGGGATTGAAATGATAAATGGGCAGAGGGAAATTGGAAATGGTGAAGGAGTCAGGTTAGTTTTGGATTTACCTCTTATCCCAACTGACCTTAGAAACTCTTGGTTGATTTGTGAAACAATCAATAATCTGTGTGGGATAGTGAGAAAAGTATGTTTCTGAGACACACAAACCAGGGTCTGAATCCTAGCTATGCTGATTACTTAGATGATACTTCAGCCCTTGCTTGGCAGGACTGATATTGGATGTCTCCCCCTACTCTTGTTCAGGTCTCCCCTCTCATTGGCTGATGATTATGTTGACCCAGACCCAGTTGTCAAATATTTTGAATATCACTTTTGCTTCTCTGAGTTTCATTTTCCTCATGGGAATAGGGAACTAGTGATATGTTGTTTACTAGTCACTATAAAGAACACATGATATAATTCAACGTTTCTCAAACTTCAGTATTCATTAATGAGATTCCCTCTCATATCTGGAGATCTTATTAAAACATAGATTTTGATTCAGTAAATCTGGGGTGGGGTCTGACATTCTAACAAGTTTTCTGCTGGTCCAAAGACTTCACTTTAAGTAGCCAGGAGATAATGTTTGTAAAGTATCTGATATACAATAGATGATCAGAAATTATTGCTAGTCATTATTCCCAGTCATCATCATCATCAAACTCATGTATGTGAATTGCCTCAATTTATAATTGCCATGTAACACAACAATGATAATATAAGTTATTAAAATTTATCCAAGCTAATTTTTATAATGAAATTGGCTTAATTTCAGCAATGGGCTCTGCCCATATGTGTTTATTCTTTATATTACATGGATCATTTATTCACAGTTTTAAAAACCAAAGAGAATGACCATAAAAACCTCTTCAATATATGTTATTTTTTTCCCTCCATTTTAGTAGAGAAAGGAGTGACTATATAATTTATTAAATTATAAGAAGTGTTCTTAGTATCATCCAATCAGAAATATTATTGCCAGTAATAGTAATACTTGTTATCTTCATTCAGTAACAAAATATTATAGCTAATAATAATATAATTATTACATGTATAGAAAAGAAAAAAACTGGAGGAATATGCAGCAAATTACCTGAAAATGGTGTTTTGATAGGAAATCACCGCTTAATATCAGAAATTATTTCTCCATTTTTTTTCTCATTCTATGTAATATAGTCTTATAACTCTTAAACTTGGCATAATTCTCATGTTTGACACTTGTAATTAAAAACTTAAAGGAGGGGTGCCTAGGTGGTTCAGTCAGTTAAGTGTCTGCCTTTGGCTCAGGTCATGATCCCAAGGTCCTGGCATTGAGCTCCTCAGGCTCCCTGCTTCTTCCTCTCCCTCTGACACTCCTCCTGCTTATACTCTCTCTCTCTCTCTCTCTGTCTCTCTCTGTCAAATGCATAAATTAAATCCCTAAAAAAATTAATGGAAAATTTATTATTATGTTTAGTCCTTGGGTGTGCTTGACTTTCTGGAGCCTGAGCATTTGTAAAATAGACAAAATTTTCTTAAGAGAGAAGTACTTCCCCTTACTGTCAAACATTTTCACAGAACAGTGAAGAACATGATGAGATCAGTTTTTCCTAAGACCTACTTACTTCTTGACAGTAAATTTGGCATTCAAGTATATGACTTTTTAATTTTGCTTAGAGTTTAGCTCTTCTAGGTCTTTAATGCTTTGGTTCAAGAGCTGAATGAGTTAATATAATTCCACAAGTAGAATTAACTAAAAGTAGACACATTTGTGGACAGAGAGGATTGTATTTTTGATATTTTTTCTCCTCAACTATACAAGGGACCTTAAAAACCATAAAACCAATCAAAACGGAAATGTGCTGTTTGTTATTTGGGGTGATACCAAATTATAGAATCTTTGACCTGGGATGGGATTTTAGGCATTACCTTGTCCAAATCTTAGGTAAAAGAATAGAAGCCTTTAGGGGTGAAATGAATCTAATTTGTAATAATGCTGTTAGAATGAATGCCACTGGAGAATAATGAATTGGTTTAGTTTAAACTTTTATGAACAGATCTCAGCATTTTTTTCCTTAGTGTTTAAAATGATTTCCAATACAAGCTTTAAAATGATTTTGTGTTTCAGTGCTGGAGGTAAAGTTTTACATTTGTTATATAATCTTCTTAGTCCTTTGGGATAAAACAATGAGGACCCCTCCCAAACTTCAGCATGGTAAATGACTTTTCTTTAAAATAATCATAAAGCTAATCATTTTAGTAACTGTTTTTACAGTTTCAAAGTTCCTGTCTATTCCCGAGTGCACAAACCCCACAATGCTGTAGATGTGGAGTTAAGATCTGAAGATCACATGAAGGCACTTGACTGTAAAGAAGGGTCACAGAAGGTGGAAATCACAGCTTAAGATCAAAAGTTATTTCCCCATTTTAGATTTTCATCTAAAAACAAGAAACTGCTAGAAGAAAAATATCCCTTCAAATAGGATGTGTAGGGCTTCCAATACCCAAACTAAATTTTTACACAGATGGGGATGTGTAAATTATTTAATGCTGATCTTATAGAATTTGATCCAGAATGCCTGACTTCTAAGTTAATGCTCTTTGGGTGGTAATTCCTGTAAGATAGAAATGATCAAAAGCAAATTTAATGTTGAAAACAGGTATGGTTCCTGAATTTGGCTGAGAAAATACATTTATGTATATTGAAAACAGGATGGGATGCAGTTGTGGTGAGGGTAAAAGTCAAAGGGGTTGAGTGTCAGAGTTCTCCTGGGACGTCTCAACTTGTCAACACCTAAGGTTGTCTTTTAAAGATCACCACATCTTTGGGCCTGGCGTACAGTGATAACTGGACTTCGGTCCCAAACAGCTGCATTTCTGATTTATCTACATCCGTGATTCTCATCCATTCTTTCATCCTCTTTAGAAAGGAGATTTATGCCCCTTGTCCATCCTAATTGTTTGCCTGATATATCTTCTTTTTGGCAGAATTTTTCAGAGAAAAGTTGGTTCCAGCCCTTCGGAAAAAGCAGAAATGTGATAATTTAGTGGTTTAAATCATATGTTGTTTAGCCCCTGGTTATCCATAACTGGAATTTTTAAAAAGCATTCACACACACAGTAAGGAGGGAAAACTCAGCAAAAGTGTATAGAATTACTAAATTCCCTAAAACTATAGTTCTATTGGGAAAAAAAAGAACAGAGAAAAAATCAAATTTAACCATTATATCATAAGTATAACAGTTTCCAAAGTTTTATGAATGAGTATTCAGTTTGCAAAATGATGACAAATTATCTGTTCTTTATGTCAGTTTTTATCCAGATGAGGTTTCATCAAATGGCAAAGTCAGCTATGCTCCTGATTGTTATGACAATTTGAATCCAAGAGGAAAAAAAACACATTTTTTTATGAAGTAAAAAGACCAAATTAAAAACTAAGTTTTATTACCAATAAACTGGGATGGGAGACCGTAAGGTATAAGCCATATTACCCTTCTAGTTTGATATCCATCCAGCTGAAGCTCCTGGCACAACCATCTCTGTCCTTTAAGTAACATTACAGGTGATGTTCTTAAGTTATAATAAAAATACACTCTCTGCTTTGACTCTCTCAGGGAAACAATAAGGACCAAAGTTTGGCAAGAGGCCATGGCCTCCCCTTGAAGGACTCTGGAGAGCCATCAAATGTCCCTAATCCACAGAAAACTCTCACTGAATAGAAACAAACTAGCTTGAACAACTCCCAAAGAAACTCTACTTTAACAGGACTAACATTGCCAGGTCGGCTTTGTCATATTTCTTAGAAAACCTTATGGTGGTGAAGCCTTTTTAGTGAATTCTTCAACTGTAAGATTTACATCGTCTTCATTCAACCTCCATTCTCACCCATGGAATGGAATCTGGAATGTTGGGAAATTGAGGTGGTGGCAGAGAGGGTGAGGGGCAGGCCTGGAATGGTCTTGAAAGCAAGCACGTGGAAGCACTTTGCTGGTCTTCCAGGACACCTGGGGCTGGCCCAGAAGGCGCAGCTGAGGTCTGGGGAGCCTTGTTACCAGGTGACAAATTCTGCTCATCTTTCCAGCAGATTGGATTTGCCCTTTCCCAAGCCCAGAGCGTGGAAACCTCCTTCCCTTAGACTCTTAAATACTCTTGGTATTATTTCTGGATAAAGGAAAAAACACTGAATATGACTTTTTTCCCCCCTCAACTCAACTCTCAATAGCCTTGTCTCACTTCACTAGTTTCATTTTCCCCTTCTTTCCCCTTTTCCCTCAGACACTTGTACCCTCAAGCCATGTGAAATTAATTTTGGATCAATCACTTTAGACACTAGTCTTCAAGTTTTATTAAAATGTTTTTCAACTCATTTCCTTGTTTTTCCCTAAAGGTAAATCACTAAACAAAACACTCTGTGAACTGTAAAAATAATTTGGTCAGCAAATAGCAGCTTTTTCTTCCAGTTGATTTTAAGTGACCTAGAGGTACACCAGAAGCAATACAATGCTTTGTGGACGAGTAACACCTTTGTTTCACGGTGGTGTTCTACAGAGTCCAGCGTCCTTCTTACAGTTCCAGTGCAGGTGGAGGTAACAAGATCTGTCTTTGTGTTTTATGAACTCTTTTTTCTCCAACATTTCATGGGGTAAATGAAAATCATGTCTTATATCATTTTCCACTGACTAACATCACCATCCCCACTGTCCATTCCATAGTTTTTAATGGAAATAACCTTCCTGCATAAACTTCAGTATACTCTGAAACAAACTTCTGTGCTTTTTCTGCATTCTATAATTTATGTGGTCATCAAATGAAGAGGTGCATAGCTTCAAACAACATTGGACACACTTTGTGAACACTTGAAGGTTTTAATGACAGCATTTACATTGTGCATTTGTATAGCACTCTGTAATTGTAAAAGAATTTCAACAAAGGAAGACATTAATTAGATCTAGTTTCCAGTTCCTGTAAGAATGACTTCATCACCTTATTGACTTCATCACCTTTTGCTATTTGTTAATAAACATATTATTGCTTTTTTGGTATCACACTAAAATGTCATATTCTTGTGAAACATTATTTTTTTCACATGGAAAGAAACTAACAGGGTAAATGTCATTTTGTGTAATTTAAAAATACTTTTTTATTTTTTTAATTAAAAATTTTTTAAAGATTTTATTTATTCATTCATGAGAGACAGAGGGGGGGAGAGAGAGAGAGAGAGGCAGAGACACAGGCAGGAGGAGAAGCAGGCTCCATGCAGGGAGCCTGACATGGGACTCGATCCCGGGACTCCAGGATCACACCCCAGGGCCAAAGGCAAGCACTAAACTGCTGAGCCACCCGGGCTGCCTCAAAATACTTTTTAAAGATAATACTCAAAAGACTTTAGGAGACCTTATAACAATGATATTTTTGTATCAAATGTTTAATAACTCAGATTAAGTACAGATTGTTGACTTCCTAGTTTTGTTTAGATTTTTTTTTTTTTTTTTAGGTCGAGTATATGTACAAGCTACATGGCATTATGGACTATTTTTTCTTTTGAAAATTTATTTCAAAGTAGGCATAAAGAAAGGCATAAAGAAAAATATGATGAACATTCATGATTTACCACCTAAGACTGATACTTATAGCATTTTGTCATAAGAAAGATAATGCTGAAGGTCCCATTGTGATTCATCGACTTTGAAAAGTGTGTTTGTAGAATTGGAATTACAGAAGTGGGATCCTCATTAACTCACATTGTCAAGTCTGTTTTCCTGAAGCTTGATGCCTTGTGATGAGAGCTGGAGTCAGTCAAACAGGCAAATTGATATACCCATGTTCTCTCCAGCATATTGCCAATATGCTCTTTGCTGTTTACTTAAGCTCATCATGATTACCTGAAGAATGAATACTTCAACATAAAAAAATGGTGCAAATAACCACTAGTGATTACTATTGGGTACTTCATCTGCCATGATCTAATTCCTGAACTGGCACAAATTTTTTCATCATTTTAGAAAGGTTTGCCACTGCTAATAATTATATAGACTATTTTCTTGTATGGTGAGAAAAATATACATAATTCCTATTCTGTTGTGCCAGTGAAACAATATAGAGACTATAAATACAATTTCCCCTCTACATAAAAAAAAAAAAAATTCAGCAACTTTTTTTTTTTTTTTTTTTTTTAAGGTAGTGGGCATATTTCTAAATTACTTTGAAGGATGAGTATTTAAATGTTAACCTGGGTGCTAGCTCTCTCAGGGAAAGAAATAGGAAGATGAAACAGAGGAACATTCCTAGAAATGAGTGTGTGACCTATGTGGTCCTTACAGTAAATTATACTAATTCTACTTTTATGTTTGTGTGTTGTGATCCTATTAAGCTGATAGAACTTTTCCATTAAGTGGGCAGGTTGATTTCCTGTAGTACTCCTGATTGCTTGATGAGGTGTGTTGTTTTCTTGTGTTTCCATTACAACATTGAGACTAAGAGGGAATCCTCTGTGGTATTTTCACATAGGTTATGAATCTTTTATCTGGTGGTTGTATTTGTATCGGAGAGATGAATATTAATAGCCTCTTGGCAGCAGAGTGACTTTCTTAAAAAAAGGGGTTTCCCTGTGTATGGGTGGATTAACCTTTCAAAATATATGTTTCTACTTAAACCACTTAGTTACTGTTTGATTCAAAGAGTCATAAAGACAACCTCTCCACATCTCTGTTAGACCTTGTAGTATGCTTACCTAGATCTGAGAGGGACTTTCAGTGTAGAACATGGTGAGTAACATGCCGGGTGCCTTTACTTTCATTTTGCTTGCTTACCAGAGTTCGCTGTACCTTAATTTCTTTTTTAAATACCTAAAGTTTTCATATTAAAATGGCATGTGCGATTGATTATAAGTTTGATAATAGCAATTAGCATATGGTTTCGTGTATTCCAGGTGGGAAGATAGAACTTATGAAATGTAATAATGTGTGATGTTCTCCTTTAGCATTTTTATAGCTTTTACCAGATAGCTTCTTTGTCCACATCATATAAACAAGCTTTTGAAATGACGCCTTTAACTATATGAATGTTATCCTATTTACTTTATTATTTCTAGAAATTCTGTCAATAGTAACTAAATTGAAGTACTTGTATGAATAATTTAACTATCCTTTCCATCTCTTACGGGGGTGAACAATCTTGACTGAGGAATAATCAGTGCAGAGAGTCATCATATCCTTCATGGTGCCATGTAATCATATTGAGAGGCATCAAAGGGTCTTAAAAAGTATATTTCTAGATATAAACTCACTAGACTGTTTTAGTCAAATAGTCAAATGTTCCAAAGGAAAGACAAAACTAAACTTCTTTGGGGGTATTTTAAGTGTAAATAATCAAAGTGACATCTAAGGAAAGTTCATTTTAAAAGTCAGGGATGGACAAAGGTAGGCTAAGTGTCAGAGCATAAGGACCAGGTTTCACTAATCTAGCAACATGAAATTTCTGTCTTGGCCACAAAATTTCTTGCTGTGGAATGCTAAGGGACTTCATTCTTAGGAATCAAGGTAATGCCGTGTTGTAGAAACTCCAAAAGCCCTCTTCTAAACAGCACAGCATCCACATACCTAGCCCTGGTAGTGTAAGGCTTGAGCAGGGCCTCAACAGTATGTGTGAGAAGTAAGTACTTGTAGGACGGGTCAATGTGAATTCAGTTTTCAGATATGCTCTCCTCAGTTTTTTGAGGCAATCTTTTTGTTTGTTTGTTTGTTTTTTTGGAGGCAATTTAAAAAAAAATCAGAACTGTAAATATTTCCAAAGCCCAGAAAATAAGGGGAAACCTATCTTCTCATTTTCACCTTTCCCTTTCTACCACCCTCCCTTTATTTCTCTCTGTCTCTCTGTCTCCCTCTCCACTTGCTTCTACTCTCTCTCTCCATTAAATCTACATTTTAATCAGTATATTATTAGCTTCCAGTGTAACTTTTCCAACGAAATTTGTGTCTACTGTATCACTTCCCAATTTAAACGAGGTAAATGACACATGAATGAAGAAGAAATAATAGTTTTTGAACATGGGAAATTGAATATTAAGCTGAGCTCCTCCTGTTAAAGGAATCTGAAGCATATAGGTCTAAAGGAATAATATAGGAATAATACAGGAGAGACAGGTATCTCTATGCCTAGTGCGTCAAGATCCTTGGCCCCTGACTGATGGACTCCATGGGGTTAGGACTCCTAATCCAACCAGTGAGGCCCAGTGGGGGTCAGGGCAGGGAGGAGACCAAAGATGCTTACTAAGTGATCTGTCAGCTGAATACTTCCTGCTGAGGATAAAACCTTAGGCCTCATTTTCACTGTTAACTTTTAAAAAGTGTTCTTTAATGCTCGATTTTTAGCACTTTAACTACCATTTTCTAAACTTTGTATCCTCATTCAGAATAGATAATGAGGATCCCTCACAGGAAAGCCTGTGGGTTACAGTTGTTTTCCCATCTGTTAGAGCTGGGACAGTTTGGACCTTTCAAATATCATTTTCATGTAGGATGAAGGACTTAGACTAAAAGAAACGTACTTTACGCACATACGTCCTCAAGTCTCTAAGAAAGAGGCAAAACTTTAAAATGTCCTTCTACTGAAATTGCGCAGAGCATGAGTAAAAAATTACTTTTATTTGAAAACACTGCCAAGATTAAATATCCCTACGGTTTTAAAATTAAGACAACCTATGGGTGAAAATTATTCTAGTGGCCATGAAACACAGTTTCAACAAATGGATCCTTTGATTGATCTAGGAAGGCAAAAAAACCCTGGATGACAGAGAAGTAGTCACAGTGGGCAGTGAGTACACAGTTAATAGATTATTATGATAAGTAATCAAAGTTGATTATTCTATGCTTTTGTATAAATTCTGCAAGAAGAAATCTACTAAGCAGCATTATTCATGAAATATGTTTGGAGGTAAATTAACCCTTTAATAGTTTTAAATTAAATCTTAAATCACAAATATGGTGTAATGTTTCCTTTTGATGCGAGTAAGTATTGACAAATAGAATAGGTTATGTTCTGGTGACTAACAAAGTATACACTTACAGTTTATATCAGTATATTTTTCAATAGATTGCCATATTCACTTTTTATCCTTCAACTTTAGAGAATACATCATCAATTTTCACAAACTCTTCCCTAGAATAAGGTGTTCAAAAGTCTTCTGGGAAGATAACTTACATTTTTTGAATTACAAAAGGCAAAACAGCTGGGGATACTAAATTAAGCCGAAAAAAGTGTTCAGCCTAAACAAAAGGAAAATGTACTTCCCTTTTGAATTTTTCTTGTAGAGAGGAACATAAAACATTAGAGCAGCCTGAAAACTATCAAATTTGAGTAATAAATGCAAAAAAATGGGTAAGAAGATTTTCAACTTTAAGGTGTTCGATATAGACAGATTTCATCCTACCTAAATATGTGTCAAAAAATAAGATGACTTTCTAATTAGAGGTTGTTCTGTTGCTCATCTAAAAATGAGAAATAAATATCAAAAAATATAACCAAAAACATTAAGATCAGACTAAGATTAGTCTGAGAGGATCTTGAATTTTAAGGCAAAAATCAAAGCACAGATTCTGTTAGCTGAACCCCTAGGGGTCAAGTGTCATCTCAACTTTTCATTACCAACAGAAAGCATTTATTAAAATCCCAAGGCTGAGTTCAATTATTATTAATTAATTTTTATTATAACTAAAGCCTTTCACTTATTTTTGTTTGAGTCATCTTGAGATAGCATAGTTCTTTACATATGTTTGTTAATCTGGAGATAATCGCCTGTTAAAATTCCAAGGTAATTTCTTTGTGGTCAAGAGTATTTAGATTTATTGCAACTGCTTAATTTTTTTTATATTTTATTTTTTTAAACTGAAACATAATTAACAGTGTTATGCTAGATTCAGGTGTACAATATAATGATTCAACATTTCTATACATTAATCAGGGCTCATCACTCTAAGTGTACTCTTAATCCCTTTTATCTTTCAATTGCTTACTTTTAATAATAACAAACAATAATAATATTTTGACAGTATAGTCTCTGATATGGCTTCCATTGTTAAAAATTTTAGTGTAGGTCAGAATACAGTCACCTGAAGCATATTTTCTTAAAAACGAAAACACATTCTTAAACTCACATTTTCATGATTATCAGAACAATCAATATTCACAAATAATAACATATATAATAACATTTAGTTTCCATAAAAAATCACTTTCTCTATAGGCTTTCAGTGAGTATTAGATATTAATCAAGATTTAAATTTCACCATATTTATTTAGAACATACTGATAGTCAATCTGATTGTTACTATAGTACTAAATAGGCAATTCTAAAAGTATGGAATAGGCAACTCTAGGCAAGTGTCCTTGAAGTGCAGGTAAATTGTAAAGGGTTTCATATCCAATCTCTTGTTTAATCCATATGTTCTTCCCTTTGAAAACGGGAAGCATTATCCTACTTCACAGATGAGGATATTGAGGGCTCAGAGAATTTAAATAATTTGCCAGAAGTCACAAAGCTAGTTGAGTGTAAGAGACAGAGTTGAACCCACATCTCTCGACTCTTAATCCAATCTCTTTATAATACACATGTTAAGAAAGGTGAAGTCATCATTTAGGGAACCTCAGTGAGGTTCTTCAGTAGAAATCCACACTCTAAGAATAGTTCCCCAAACTAAGCTGGATAAATACCCAGAGTAAGCACATGCTTGTCTTGCTGCAAAATGAGGGACTATTATATGGACAACAAAATCCTCTTTATAGGCTAAGAATTGGCTTTTGGTTGTATTTGGTGAATTTATGAGATATATGCATCATGTGTGATATTGCAATATATATAATCCTAGGATGACCAATTCCATAGTACCAACATACTGGAAGGGATCTTAGCCATTATAATGTCCAATCCTGGCTCATTTCAGAAATCGTGTTAAACACTTCATCCAGAAACAAACATGTTTAGTGACAGCCCTCAGTCAGAATCTTGGTCTCCTGACTCCTGGTTCAGGAACTTCCCCAGTTTCAGTCTTCAGATGTCAGCTTTCCATATAGTAGTGGTGCAGGTGGCCTGATATGATTGAACAATAGAGATTCTGTGATGGCAAAGAATTTTAGTTTATTGCTATAAAACAAGACTTCTTAGAAGGAAATAGATGATAAAAGTCCCCTCATTTGACACCTTTCTCAGAAATATGAAATGGAAAAAAAAAAAAAAAAAAAAAACAACGGCAGTTCTTTTGGGTATTTCTTTCTTTTGGTTTAGCCAAACGATGTATAGCCAAAATCTTTCTAATTCTTAATTTCCCTCAAGCCATTACTGTAAATGAGAGTGGTGTGTAATTTTCGTCTCCTCCAATTTCTTCCACACTGCAATCAAAGGGTCTTAAGTATCTGTGAGATACAGGAATCTTACCTGCTAGAGAATATAAATGAATGAAAACCTAGAACATATGCTTAATTTGTATGACATTATCATATTCTTAAAACCCTTGAACATTTGCCTAATTTTGACTAGAAATTATCTGAAGTATTTTAATTGAGTCTTAGCTTTGTGCTTGTAAATTTAGGTTGTTTTATAATCACCTGAAGTATTTTACAGTTCCCGTTTTTAGGCTAAGTGGATTTCTTTTCTTTTAAAAAATTTTTGAAGGTACAATAACTTTGATAAGGATCTGTGAGGCTAAAGCTTCTTGAACATAGAAACTGGTATAAAGAGTAATTAGGCAGAGCTGCTGTATTATTAGGAAACCATATTCAAGGTTTTCTGTTAAAAATGTTGCAGTTCTTGGGGTGCCCAGGTGGCTCAGTTCTGTTGAGTGTCTGACTCTTGGTTTTGGCTCAGGTCATGATCTCAGGGTCCTGAGATCAAGCCCCATGTCAGGCTGTGCACTGAACATAGAGCCTGCTTAAGATTCTCTCTCCCTATTCCTCTGATCCTACCCCTGCTCTCTCTTTCTCTCTCTCTCTCTCTCAAAAATAAATAAGTCTTAAAAAAATGTTACAGTTCCACGTACAACTAATTGCTGGCATAATTAATATTCTTCAGTTAATTCACTGAATGTTCGTGGAACATTTAGCATATTACAGGCACTGTACTTGGTGCTAGAGATTCAGTATTGAATGAAACAGGTGTAAAATCACAGAATTTGCAGTCTAGTGGAGAAGAATGGTCTTAAGCATATAATCATTCACGCACCAAAATAGGGAAATTACAATTATGATAAATACTACAAAAGGAAGGTGCATATAGTTCTAAGAATATATATTAAAGGAATTTGTATAAAATGGTAAGTCAGGAAAGATTTAGTTTAAGAGGAAGAACAATCTAAAAAGGAACAACTGCTTCAAAGATTATAGCAGAAGGGCACATGGCTCCTTCAAGAAACTAACAAAATTACCTTATGGGTGATAGAGAAGAGGCTGGAAGTTGCTCCTGGATCAATGAGGAGGAGGGAGCATTTTTGGTTATCATGATGATTGGGGGCCTGTGGTGTTAAACATCTTATAATGCTAGAAGTGTTCCCACATGACAAAGAACAATCGCTTCCTATATCCAGTAAGTAATCCATTTAAGACACACAGAGCCCTTCAGCTATGACAAGAACTTTGGTCACTGTAATGGAAAACCATGAAGGTGTTTTTTTGTGGGGGTGGAGAGAGGAGAGATGACAAGGTTTTGAGAAGAAGAAGAAGAAGAAGAAGAAGAAGAAGAAGAAGAAGAAGAAGAAGAAGAAGGAGGAGAAGAAGAAAAACAAAAAAACCCTATGCCTACAATGTGGAGGGCAAATTGAAGGGAGCCAAGGGAAAGAGGCACATGTTAGGATGCTGCTCCAGTGGTCCAGGTAAGAAGGAACAGTATTTATTGCTAGTGTTTTGCAAGCATTGGAAAAAACCTATAAAATGGTTGAAGTTATTTCTTACTGGCCAATATAGTAGACCATTAAGCATAAAGAACACTTCTTTGGCCCTTTAGCTCCCCAATTCATTCTCAAGTTTTGTGTGAGCCACCTAATTCTACTTTAAGGAGAGCCAACCATGGAGACAATAGCATCCATGTTAGACTTCTGCCTTAAGCATTAATCCAATAGTGATTCTGGTCACCATCCCATGCTGACAGTAAATATTTGGCAGTGATAGTCATAGAATTTTAGAATTCAAGGAATATTAGATATAATCTAATTGGGCCTTGATTCTGCAGAAGAGGACTGAAACCTAGAGAAAATAATTACTATGCTTAAGATTTCACATCTAGTTAATTTAGGAATTGGGCCCAGAAAAAAAGTTTCTAATCTGGTGCTTTTTTTATATATATTTCTTTCTTATGAATAATAACAAGAAACTCAAAACTGTTGATGTATCTGCATATTGACATCAAAGAAGCTCAGACTTTGGAAGTTACAAAAAGTTATGAAAAATATACTCTATAATTGCTGGAAGTAAATAGAAATATTTAGAGAGGATTGTGTTTTGTTTGTTCACTTTACTTTTTTTTTTTAATGAATTTTAAAGCCTTTAGGCAGGACATGCATTAACTTGTTCTTCAGAGGTCCTACCATCACGTGCCACCAATTTATGTTAGCTTCCTGACCCTGCAGCGTTTTCCCATTCCTGACTGAACTATTGCTCTTTTTCTAACCTCCACTTAACCAACTCAGCATAGATTAACCATGCTGACCACTCTCTCTGTAAAACATACAGACTGGTACTCAAGGCACACTGAATGCTTGCAGCTAAGGACATTCACTTATTTCTGCCTCCAAAGTTGAGTGGTATGTTACACCAAGAATCGGCCTTTATCGTTCCCCCAAATAATTCATGACAATTTTATTTTTCTTCCAATTACACACTCTAAATAAAATTTATAAAAGCTGATCATGCATGAGAACAAAAAAAGATAAAAGAATTGCTTTTTCTAAGCAAGTTTATTTGAGTTCCTTTGAAACATCCAATAAAGGTGAGTTGCCAAACTTAAATTGGATGTGGGTGAGGCAAATATGAAAGATTGGACGAACAGTATAGAGATCGAAAAGCATTGTTTTCAGATAGTTTCCTAAATGGCTTAAAATTCCAATTCCCTTGTAAAGAAACTAAACCTAGAATTCACAGAGGATTCATTGTGGGCCAGAAAGCCCATGGAGAGTACCATCAGTAGACTCCTACTTGGAAAAGAGAGCTTGCCACTTGATGTGCACCTGGGTATTTTAAGTTAAAATAAAGTATTAATATACTATTCTTCGTGAGTCCCAGCTTTAACCAGTTTCCTGATCAACTACTATCTATAGGTTTCTTATGTGAATGATAAGAAAGCTTTTCTTTTAATGTATTAGACACCAAAATATCATTTCTTTAAAAAAATCAATAAAATCTCCTTAAATGTAAGCATAAGTATGGAAGCATATTGTCTTATACAATATTTATTTTTAAATAAATATTTAAAACATTTATCTTATACCCATATCTATGTTATAAGAATAATAATTTTCATAATGGTTTAGTGCTTACCTAGAACATTCCATCTAAAATGTTTTGAATCTGGTTCACACTTGATTTTGAATTTAGTATAAGTGGATACTGGGATTAAACAGAGGTCTGGTTTATTTTTTTGTTTTTTGTTTGTTTGTTTGTTTTTAACAGAGTTTCTAGGTAAGAATTATAAGTTCTAAATTAGGGACACCTGGGTGACTCAGCGGTTGAGCATCTGCCTTTGGCTCAGGGCATGATCCCACGGTTCCAGAATCGAGTCCCGCATGGGGCTCTCTGCATAGAGCCTGCTTCTCCCTCTGCCTCTCTCTCTCTGTCTCTCATGAATAAATGAATAAAATCTTAAAAAAAAAATAAGTTCCAAATTATATGTCCCAGAGAAAAGAGCCCCTTATATAGATAAAAATTCCTTGTCAGCTTGAAGTTCTTTCTCTTTTGAGTAGAGTTTTCGTGCCTTTGATTACACATATATTTTGGTACCTCCCAATGCTATAGCATAAGTTTGATCAACACAAAAACTTAGACAACGGTAGAAGAATTCTTCGGTAATTTTTAACATGAAGTTTTCAAGGTCTGTAAAATCTATTTTTGCAGAGTTGACTACGGCTGGTAATACTCGTCTTCGTCCTTGAATCTGACTTTAGAAATCCAAGTGTATTAAAAGCTGTCACTACAAATGGCCAAAAGCTCATAAAACTTGGTTTACTTCCAAAAGTTAATTTACCCTCTAAATTTGGGTTATTTTGGAACTGTGGATTGTGTAAACTTCTGCTTAAACAATCAAACAGTTTATGATCTTCATTGATTTACTGAAATCCATCCAAGAATCCAGGACATCTTTCGGTTAAGTTAAACAGAAAGCAACAGCTGTTTCTTGGGCAGAAAAACAACAACAACAACAACAAACAAGCTCTTTAAAAAGAGGGAAAAAAGAGGAGGAAAGGAAGTTTTTAGAAAGGAAGAGGAAGAAGAAAGTAGCCAAAAGATGGAAACAAAGAAATATATTTGCTTTTAGCTTAGAGGATGCTGTCAGCCAGTCAGGTACTCTAACTTCTACAGTCTTTAATTGCAAATCTTTCTGTTATGATTTAAATCCTAAATCTTAAGGTTAAGAGGGGTGAGTTACCCTATCTTTCCTTTATCTTTTTATTGTTCGGTATTCAGATACAGTTTGCTATAATGAAGAGTTGTCATGTTCTGTGTCTAAATTAATTGTCCTATTTATAATCTGTTTCAAATACTTACAATGGTTAGCAAGGTAAAAATGTTTGAATTACACATTTTATAAGATTTAATGAACCATAACCAAAGGTAATTGCAGTGTGCTGCTGGAATTGGCATTTCTAACTGCAGTGTCTGCTGGTTTGTTGTAGCGGCTTCGCTCCTGCCTGTTTTCATGTCTCTACACCACCCAATACAAATTCTAGCAATCCATTCCTTCCCTTTTAGATTGATTTTGTGCTTTTGCTCAGTGAAAAACTATTAATGAGAGGATTTCAGAATTTCTTATCTTACAGTTTCATGTCACCCTGACTTGTAATTAGTGGAAATAATGTTCAGAGACACGCAAATATTTGCTAAGTCTTATGAGACTTCTGAGGTTGTTCATTTTGCCTATGATTAAAACAAATGAGGCACTGGTATTAAGCAAGGCCCTGTGTCCTTGGCTTGATTTTCTTTGCTTCTACTTGAAAGAGATGTCCTTTAATTGCCCAGTGTCCTTTTCTGGTTGTCTTCTTCGTCAACGCTCCGTTGGAAAAATATCTCTATCAGTGGAAATGGATAAGCTATTGGAAGTTATAATATGCCTGGCTATTGGCTTTTCTGATTATCACTATTTAATATTTTGACTTCTATGTAGAATAATAAGTGCAAAATCTCAGCATGTGAAAAGGCTGTTTAGAAAGGAAATACAACATTCAGTAAGCTAATGCCTTTGAGATAATACCAGCTTGTATGTTTTCACTACCTCAGAGGTTTTCTCTCTGAAACTTCAACTATAAAATTCTAAATCTGGAGATTTCCCTCTCCAGATGCTGTTTTGTTTACCACCATAGTTAGTTCAATTAATACAATGTCCTTACCTAAGAAATATACTTTTATGAGTTTTGGGGATGGGGGCATCTGGGTGGCTCAGTTAGTTAAGTGTCCAGATATTGATTTCAGCTCAGGTCATGATCTCAGGATCCTAAAATTGAGCCCTGAGTCAGGCTCTATGATGAGTGAGGAGCCTGCTTGCAATTCTCTCTCTCCCTCTCCCTTTGCTTCTCCTCCTGTTCACATGTGTTCTCTCTAAAAGAAAAAAAAAAAAAAAGGAAGAAAGAAAAAATAGATGATACTTTAATGAGTTTTCACTCATCGTGTAAAATTTTTGTATGTTACTCTTACAATATTTTAGCATTAAAATGAGATCTCCCCTTATTTCAAACTTGAAATTTTGTCTGTATAATGTTTGGATAGAAAACAACAGGGGATCCCTGGGTGGCTCAGCGGTTTGGCCCCTGCCTTCGGCCCAGGGCGCGATCCTGGAGACCGGGGATCGAGTCCGGCGTCGGGCTCCCGGCATGGAGCCTGCTTCTCCTTCTGCCTGTGTCTCTGCCTCTCTCTCTCTCTATGTCTATCATGAATAAATAAAAAAATAAAATTAAAAAAGAAAAGAAAAGAAAACAATAGAAAATCATGGACTGTGAATTCAGATGGCTTGGTATCTAACCCTGGATGAACCATTAATTAGCCAAATCATTTGTCCTCTTCTGGCTTCTGGTTTTTTTCTCTTGCAAAATGATGGTGCCATAATCTTGGATTATTCTCCAAGGTCCCAAATCCTATGATTCTCTGAAACTCCAGAACTCCATGTGTCATTTCAGAACTTCTGTGAAATTAGTACTTTTTAAAAAGTAATTTTAAGAATAATGAAGGCACTTAAGGCATTTTTAAAAAACTTTTCTAGGGGAAGCCTGGGTGGCTCAGTGGTTTAGCACCACCTTCGACCCAAGGTGTAATCCTGGAGACCCGGGATAGAGTCCCACATCAGGCTCCCTGCGAAGAGCTTGTTTCTCCCTCTGCCTGTGTCTCTGCCTTTCTCTCTCTCTCTCTCTCTGTCTCTCATGCATAAATAAATAAAATCTTTTAAAAAATAAAAAAATAAAAAAACTTGCTACAAATTTATTTTAATTAATTAATTAAAATTTTAAAAATCTTCCAGGAATTACAGTACAGGCACTTACTGCAAGTCATTCTTTATCAGGTAGCACCTCATTTGCCTCCCCCTTCGATGCATCTGCAGGCTTGTGTAATATTTCCAGAGTGCCATATAAAGAAACTGGGCACTTTTGCAATATTGCATAGTTAAAAGATAGCCTTACTAGTTGGTGGTCCAATTCCTACAACAGTCCTGAAAGGCATTTGCTTTCATCTAGTAACTGGCTACGATGGTGGTAACAGATGACTTTTAAACAGCTGTCACAAGCTGAAAACAAAACAAAATAAAAAAGCCACCCTCCCACACTATGTACAGACAGCTTGCCAATAGCTGAAACTAATCCTAAGATCATTTTAACAAACAAACTTTTTTTTTTTGCTTATTGTTACAATTAAATAGAAACTCATAAAATTCAGACAAGCTGGCTTCATGTTTCCCACAGGCCTGAACTGCCTGAATTTTCTAATGGGATCACAGCAATTAGTGGTTTCCAGATGCATTTAAAATGTGTTAAGTGCCTGCAGAAGTTGGCTTTTAAAGCATACAGGAGTCTTCAAATGCTTCAATCTCAGGAATCTACCATAAGCCCCTGAAGTACAATGACGTCTATGTCATGTTGGACCAAAGTTGGGTGCTTCAGTTGCAATTAATAGAAAAAATAAAGGGAGAAATGAAAAAAATTCTGTTTTCTTTTTACTTCCTTCTTCTCTTTTAATGGTCACAAACCAGTTCCCTTGTTATCTGAAAAATCACAGAAATAATGATCAACTTTCATTGGAGAAAAAGCTGGAATGAAAGCTGTTCTGAAAAGAAAGTTCTTGGTGTCCTTGGGTTATTAGGACTCCTGGAAAACTCATTTCCAGACTGTGGCTAATTGAACTACAAACATGTCAGTCTGACGACGTTAACAGTTTATGACTCGTATGTTGATATGTCCAGCTTTCATTTACTTGCTCCTGGACAGTTTCTTGCTGTCATGAGACTCTTCTATAACTGAAAGGTTGAGTCTTTATGTTTATACCCAGTGTTTTACCTTTGGCTGAAAGTAGGCAGAAGGCGACTTTGTGGTCTGTTTTCTCATAACTGGCAGTGCTGAAAACAAGACATGAGAATAAAAACATGACTTTTGATGAAAAATGCATTTAACAGGTGGTTTTCTCCTCCAGTCACTGACATGGTTATCTTCCCTTGAGACACATCCAAGCCTCATGTCCTTCATATTTTTTTTCTTTTAGATTCCATGTGGACGACGCATAAACAAAAACGAGAAACACGAAGAGAAACTGGTAATGTTCACCAATCAGCCAGAGGATTCTGAAAGGTAATAATGACATTTTCATTTAGAGGATGTATGCCTCTAATAATAACGTCCTAACCAGAGGACTTCTGCTGTCCACCAAAGATGATGAGTCTGTTAAGAGTAGATGAGAACCTATCTGGATCAAACCATATAAAGTAGATAAGGAAAAGGGGGTGGATAGCAATGTGGACTATTTGAATGTATTTTCTCTTGTTGCTATCTCAGGAGCAAGAATCATGGCAAGTGATGGAGATTTTTATTTATTTTTTAAGTATTTGGTAAATTTCCCTTCACAAGTTTGGATCTTAAGATAATTTCTCTTGAATAGCAGAAATGATCTCCTAGAAAACAACTCTATTTCATTACTAAGGTGGAGCTACATCTTCCCTCCTGAGTTATTAAATCCTTAGCTCAGGGATAGGGTGAGAAATTTACTAAATCCTTTATCAAAGTATCCCAACTTCAGTCACTTTCTGCATTGTGTCCACCCTTTATGGCTTTTCTCAAGCCTCATTCTATTCATTGACCCACATAGGTATTTCTCTGACTTTTTGTTTGGCACCTCTTAGGTGCAAGATATTTTGCTAGCTGCTTGCAGAAGATGAATCAGATACAGACCCCATCCTCCCGCTGCTTGCTGTTCAGATGTAAAAAGCCACATACCTCAGTATAATATACGTTCAGCGTTTGCCTCATAAGTAAGGCACATATGCACTGTTCTGAGAAATCAGAAGAAGGTGAGAATCGAGTTGTGGACATAAAAAAATGCATGAAGAAAGATTTGTTTGGCCTAACTTCTGGCAAAAAGAAGATGGGAGAGAAATGAAGAAAAAAGTAAAGGAAGGAATGTTGCATGCTGAAGGCAGAATATGCACAAAAAATGTCCTCAAAGAAAAGTTGAGGACTTGTGTAGGGGGACCAGGGAGCAGTTCATTTTGGCTCCCACATCTGGCATATAATACAAAACACATCTTTAATGAGAGACGAAATAACCAAGAACTTATTCTGCAGAGCAGTGTTTCTCTGTCTATAAAGACAAAACTTTCAAGTAAAAGTTAACAAGAAGTAGTAAGACTCAGGTTCTTAAATCAGTGTTTCTCACACTAGTGTTCTTATAACCTATAGGGTTGTAGACATATGTTCAGGGTTCTTGGTCTGTGGAAACCTATTCATGAAAAGAGGTCTGTATGTACTTTCAGTATGAGAATCATGACCGTGCACAAGGGGAGCCATTATGAATCTTGAACAGGGGATGGACAATAGGCTAATCTGGCAACAGTGTTTAAAACTGGCAAGGAGGAAGATTAGAAACTTGAACAAATAGAGAAATGTCAATTTCTCCCATTCCTTTCAACCAGTATCTATATCAAGCATTTTAGCCTTTAATTGTATAAATTTAGCATTTTATTTTGTACTACTTTTTCTTATTCTATAACTGTGTTGGGTGTATCAGTCTTGTCTCCTTGATAAGATTTAACCCACTTCAAGAGAAAGAACTTAGCCAACAACAGTATAACCCACTTTAATAGTTGGTCTACAATAAGCATTGATCTATTTCATATAGAGTTTTATAAAATGTAGGTCAAATATAGATTTATATCACAGGAGTACTCTGGGGATTAACCGATTATATTAAGAATCTCTAAGATACTATAGGTATTGTAGACATTGTAGAGGCATAGAATACAGTTTACAATGTTGAACGATTTCTAGAAAGCGATACCCCATTCTCCTTCGGTAGAGCCAAATTTTACCAGTTTAAAAGAGAAAAAAGAAAAGTGAAGCAAGGAAAGGAGAAAGGAGGAAGGAAAGAAGGCAGTCAAATCCATTGTTTCTGTGTTTTGAAGATACATACATCCTTAGCTTTTTCTTCAAGATACCCACTCTGTGAGGAGGTGGGAATTAAGCTCACCCACCCCTCAACCCCACACACACCATTTTCTTCACGTGGAAAATTATAAGGTCTTACTCTGTTGTTTCTTCCTGCAATGAACAGTAATGTTAAGATTCTCTCTGTTTACTAAATGATGAAAATTACACAGAATTTAGTAGTTAACATTTTTTTTCTACAGTAGTAAAAAATCTGTGTTTCCGAGAGAAAGAGAGAGAGAGATAGGTCTTTAACAGTAATTTGAAATGCTCAAGAGATAGTTTTCAGGTTAACCTTTTAAGGTGTATATGACTTGGGGCCCAGAAGAAGGGTGAATGGATGAAGCAGTTACTGCAGTCTGCGTCTTTGTCTCAGGGGAGGTGAGAAAGAAAGAAGGAAAAGGGGAGATGAGAGGCAACAGGGCAACAACAGAATAGTGAGTACTGAGTCATCTTTCTCTCTTGCTCTCCTGACCAGTCTCCTTTTTAATTGAACCATTTTAGATCCTGCATGGGTAAAATTTGCCATCTCTTGAAGTAGTATGTAATGATATTATGGATATTATACCAAGCTTCTTTGCAATGTAGAAGTAAAGAATAGTGGAAACAACTCTGAGCCCAGGAAAGGATTATCAAAGTAAATACAGTATTTGATGGTTTTTATATCCTTCTTTAACAACATCTCAAAGCATATTGTTTAAAAGCAGTCCCATTCAATATATAATGATCCTGGGGTCATCCTTGTTTTGAATGCAAGCTCCTCATCTTAATTCTTCTAACGTGGATGTTTTCCTGTCTTAACATTTATTTTAAGAAATATGAGTATTTTTAAGTGAATTATGTGTTCAGAAAATTATAACGTAGCAAAGAAAATACTATGATTCATTATAGCCTCAAGTAGAGGTAATCTCAGAAGGATAGAATGAATGTTAAGTTCTCATGAAGTGCCTCTTTTACCTAACATTAAACTATTCATGATACCACTTATTCATTCAACTTATTCATTCAACTTATGTATTAAACATGATTGAATACAATCTCAGTCATTCATTGCCTTCTGGGAACAATGTACTGGTTTTAGATGCATTTCAGGAGCTCCTGTGTCTTTCCCCATATTCAAAGTACTCAAATGTCTTTACGCAAAACATTGGTGTACTTTAAGAAAATAAAGCAATAGTTGCTGGGTTAAGGTTTTTTTTTTTTTTTTTTTCTATATGAATAGTACACTCCCATCCAGATGCAGTATTTGGCAGCCAAACAGCTGCTGGCTATTAAATGTCCCTTAAAGTTCCATTTTTTGCTCATAAAGGGAAGAAAAGTGTAGGGACGTTTATGGGGTGACAGGCAGATGTTTTTGTTGGAGCAAGACTGTGTATGTGGTAAGAGAAAACTAAAGTGATCTCTTTTATGATATCATCAGCATTTTTACAATTCTTTTGGCCTCTTTGTTTTTAACTTCCTTCTTACCTGACCTTAAACTATTTTGGAAAGGTGGACTAAAAGGCCGTTTATATAGTTGCTGTCCACGTTGTAGAGAAGTTAATGGTACCATCTACTTTCTCAGACAAAAATTATTTTCTGTCCATTTAGATTGTTTCCTCAGCTAGAAGAGAAATTGATTTTGAAGTGCTGAGTATTTCTAATGACTCACAGAACATCACAGTTCATCATAATTTTTTCTTATAAGTTTTACTAATTCTTAGTCATGATTTAAGTAGTTTCAATATTAAAGTTCATGAAACAAATTTGTCAGTTTTTCATAAATTATAGATATTCAAACTAATAAACATCAAAGTCATATTGGACATCTGGACAATAGTCTAATTAAGTGTTTTCTCTTTCCGAAAGAAGAAGGTGGCATCTCAATGATGTGTTTATGTGTAATACATTAAATAAAATTAATTTTTATTAGGTGGATTAAGTCACAGAGATTTAAGACAGGGAATTTTTGGAAAACTTGTGTTCTCAGCCAGACTCTGCAAAGCAAGCACATCTGAGAAAAACCTCTTCCATGTAAACAACACCCATGGGATAAACACAGACTTCATTTTCTGAGGCCTCACTTACACAGAATACCTAAAAAGATATCTAGAGTAGATCTTTTGTTCTGTCTGTTTTTAATACTTGATGCCTGCACAAACTCTTTGATTCAATGCAACAGTCACTTGTAAAATTCCTACTATGTGCTAAGAAGTGGTGGGGAGATGTTGGTGGAAAGAATACCAAATTAAAATTCTCCAAAGCATCTGCTTATCAGTTTTCTGGGAAGGACTGGTTCTGCCTCTCAGCATGAAATTTGTGTATCTGGAGGCTGTATCTGCCAGCTTTTATCTCAATAGAAATGTCTTTGATATGAACTGTGGTGGGACAGAGCTTGCTGGGCAGGTCACAGACAACATGCAGTCAGCTGAATGAGTTATATAGAAGTCTTCTCTTTCTGTGTGTGCCAACACTTAAGAGTTGCCTTTTTTGCTGAAGGCTTAAGAATTTAAGCTAAAGGCATCTCCTCCAATGTGTTAATTAAATACACAGACCCTTCTAAGGCAGTGCAGTCAGTTTTCATGGCTCAAACTTGATAGAGTTTGAGCCAAGTAACATGATGGAAGATACTGCATTAGCAAAATTTAAGTTTTCAGGGCAATTTGGAAATAACAAATTCATGACTCTGTTCTGTTTGGGCAGGAAGTCATGAAACTATACTATGTGATGAAATAATGAAAAAAACGAAGGAACTCAAGTTTGGAAAATTCAATTTGGTTTTGGTTTAGTTCTTTCTCTTTTATATCTTAATATACATTGAAAATTTAAATTTAATACCCTCAACAAGCTGGGTTTTTTCATCTCTGGTAGGCTTTTGCTTCAAAAACTATCTATGTCTGTACAAACATAAGTTTACTTTAGAGAGTAGACAGGTTGTGTTTGGAACTTGTCTGATATAAATTTTTATTCCCCACTTTTTAGTCATTTATATCATTTGCTAATTTTTATCTTGATATAGTATTCTAGCTGTCACCATATTGAGAATATATTGTTCTGTTAGGATTGTAATTACTTACATCACACATCACCTCAATTTCCAAGGCAACTGGACTACAGATTTATTTATCCTTTTCACATCTAGAAAATATTTCTAAGCTAGGGACATCTGCTTTTCAAACATGATTACCTCCATTCTTTTAACCATGTAAGTTCCATTATTCTCTTTAAAGGATTACCAGATCAGTGTTTTCAGTTGTTGTAGAAAATACCAGCACATTAAAAAAAATTAATTTATTTGTTTTAAAGATTTATTTATTTATTTGATGGGGGAAGGGACAGAGAAGGAGGGAGAGACAGAAAGAATCCTTAACCAGGCTCCCCACTGAGCCTAGAGCCCAACACTGGGCTCATCCCAGGACTCTGAGATCATGACCTGGGCCAAATTCAAGAGCCGGCTGCTTGACCAACTGAGCTACCCAAGCGCCCAAAAATAAAATTTATTTTAAGGTTGAAACCATTTTGCTTATTTGCCTTTTAAAATATTTTTCATTTTACTCTATACCATATCAGACTTTATTTTAGAACATAAGCAAGAAAGGAAATGTAAATATTAGCACCAAAAGTTAAGTTTCACACCCTCTACTGTCATTATTAGTACTTGAAATATTTGAATATGTCATTGTTGTGGTGCTATTATTCATAATCAAACTTACATTTGCTTACTGTTTCACACATCTTGGAAAGTCTTTTCACATTGATGTCTAAATTTAGAGTAGGTTACAAGCCAAATGGAAAAGTCAGCTTCAGTATGTGATTCTTGGTTACTTCCAATTGTTTCCATGTCTTATCTGCTGAATGGTTAGTTGTTTTTTATAAGAAGAAGTGCTGACCACAGTGAGTAGCACATGTAAGTGCCCTGAAAATATTTGCTGAATGAGGCGATACAGTGGAGATTAATGTAGCCTGTAAATTTGCTCTACTCTTATGCTAAAAAGAACCATTTTCTGGTCATTACAAATTAACCTGTCACCATGCCATCTTCTTATCCTCCTTGTCTCTCTCTTTCCTTTGGAAACTAGTTTTTGTTTTCTAATTACAACATTAAAACAGGAGCTCTAAGTCGGTTCTTTTTGTGTGTGGCAACTCTAAGAGTTGCTGCATTTATGCAAAAGGCTTTAAGGTTTAAAATACAGACAAAAAGAAAGAAAATAAAAGTCAGGTTTAAACCCACTATCCCAAGATAACTACTGATAGAATTTTTCAGATATCTACCTCTCCATTTTGTTCTTTAAAAATAGGATCATAGCAAAAAGTTGTTTTGGAAACTTTTTTTGGTAAGTATATTATAAATATTTTCCCAAGTAAATATTTATTTCAGTTGTATACAGCTATTCAACTGTTTCAATATTTAACTAATTCCTTTTTTGAGACATTTAGGTTGAATTCAACCTTTTACTATTAGGTAAAATGCTACAACAAACAAAATTTTTGTGCACTTTCACTTTTGCTTTCTTTGGGTAAAATCAATTAATTATTAAGTATTTATTTTAATAATAAATAATTACTTATAATAATATAATAAATAATCACTTATAATCAATAATTAATTACTTATTAATTAACTAATTTTTGAGAGAGAGGGAGAAGGGGGAAGAAAGAATCTCAAGCAGACTTCCTGCTGAGCATGGAGACTGAGGCAGTCTTGATCTCAATGATCCAGATATCATGATCTGAGCTGAAAAAATCAAGAATTGGAAGCTAAACTGACTGAGCCACCCAGGCACCCCTTTGGACAAATTCCTAAAATTAGATTGTCGAGTGAAAGTTTAGAAAAACTTAAGACTTTTGGTATGTACTTCACAATGCTCTTGAGAAAAATAACACGTTTACCTTCCCTGCAAGAATAGAGTATTTCTAAAAAAAAAACAAAAACAAAAACAAAAAACGAATAGAGTATTTCTCTGTAGTATTGTTATTGCTGCAAATATTATTCACTGTTAAACTAAGTACCTCACTCTGATCAAAGTTTCTTCCCTAAGAATGCTATCCCTTACTTGAACTAAAAAAAATTGCTCTGTTACTTCAGTTGGCTGGCTTTCTAGAAGTCCTTGTCACTAAATCCCATCAGTTACTGTTTTTTCTAACACCCTCACTTCTTGAACTCTTTGTTCAGCTCTCTAATCTGGATTGTTACTCCCTGGCCTACAGTGCAGATTTTTCCCTAGAATTTTCTTCACCACCTCACAATTTCTGATCGTTGGTTCTTTTATGGCCGTTCAGGTTTTCTAGTGAGAATTTTTCCAGATATGAATTCTGGAGACACAGGACTGGTTAATAGGCATTTAGAGCAAAAGTGGGGAAGAGATCTCAGACTACTAGAGTCGAATGTCAATTTTTATGCAACCTCTCACCCCCACCCCTCTGTGTCCTCCTCGGTGCCTTCTGGCCCTGAATCCAGAGGCTTTGGATTTGATTTTTCCAAAACAATCAGCCTGTGGCTACACAAAGGGTGTTAAAGATAGTTGCCAGGCTGCACAGGCTTAGTCGGGAAGGGACCTCAGGGATTTAAATGCACCAGAATCAGACACCAAATCAATTCCCTTGTTTTCAACTTTTTCTTCAGCCCTTTCAAGTGCTTAGCCTCTTTGGGGCAAATTGTCTTCACTTCGTGGTGGCTTTTTATCTTTAAAAACACTGGCTTTAACTTCCTGTGTCCCACTAATTCAGTTGCAACTGTTGTTCTTCTTCTTCTAAATCAATTGAGAAAAGTCTCGTCTCCTGGTAGCTGTTGTCTCAATTCTCTTTATCCTCATGGGTTAATGATAGCTTAAAGAATTCAGTTCTTGGGATTTTTAACAGAGCTTCAAGAAAAAGAAGAGTTAAACTGATGCGTACTATCTACTTGATTTTGTTAAAGTTTTTGTTTATTTATTTGAGAAAGAGAGAGAACAAGCAGGGGGAGGGGCAGGGAGGCCAACTCAGGGCTCCATCCATCCCAGGGCCCTGAGATCATGACCGGTGCCAAAATGAAGAGCCAGATGCCTAACCAACTAAGCCACCCAGGTGCTCCATACTATCTATCATATTGATATAATTCTTACCTCACTATTACTGAAACAGAGTATGTCAAGATTACTTTTAAGAATTATTTGATAGGGGCTTCTGGATGGCTGAGTCTGTTAAGAGTCAGACACTTGGTTTTGGCTCCGGTCATGATCTCAGGGTTATTATTTCAGGTTCCTGAGTTCAAGCCTGGTGTTGGGCTCTGTGCTCAGCGTGGAATTTGCTTGATATTCTTTTCTCCTCCCTTTCCTTCCCCCTCTACATGTCTCCCTGTTCATTTTCTCTCTTTTTATATATAAATGTATATATATTTATAAGTGAGACTAAGTGTTTTAATACTGAGACTTAATGTTTTCTGACATTTTCAAAGTAATTGCCAGATAGGTAAATTATCAAATGTATTTACTTCCATTTAATTTCATAGAGTGTTAACTTGTCTCATTTAATACTTCACATTTGAATTTTACCCCACTGATCTCAACCCCAGCATTCTTGCTGCCTTCATTTATCTGCTATGACTTAGCCCGGTCCTTTACTTTCAGCCTCTCTGAATCACTTGGTTTTGGAATGTCTTTTCTTCAGCCAAGATTTGTTTTGCTTTGTAAGTCACATTGAAAATCCTGCTTATCAAATAGCAGACTTAATCCCATTTACATTTGTTGATGTGACCAGTATGATTGTTGTCAATTCTGTCTTATTATCTGATGTCAATATTAATATTAGATTTACTTTGTTTCTTCCTCTTATTGATCTGTCTTCTTTGCTTATTTTTGGTACTTATTTTTGCATTTAGGAAAGCTTGTATTTTTGTTTTAGTAGTTGACTAACTCTTTGCTAATAAGTCTTAGAATTCCCTTTATCCTTTTTTCCCCTTAATCAGGTTTCTACAATTTGTTAGACTTACATATTATTTGCTGTCTGTCTATAATCTATGCAGCAATCAATGAGCTTATTCTAATTTCTACTTTTTCCCTTCTCCAATTTTTTAATTTACTTTTACTTTGTCAGAATGCATAAACTTTGCATAATACTTTCTCATAATTGTTCTCACCTTTGTTTTAATCCTGGATATATTCTTAGATCTACTATTTTAATATTCATCAACAGTCCATTTGCCAACATCTCCTTTAGTTTTTTCTCCTTTAGTTTTGATACATACACAAGATACAAAATTCTTTACTCATACTTCCCTAAGCTAAAAAAAAAAAAAAAAAAAAGTCATTTTTGTGTTGTTTTTGTATGTTTCCATCAAGAAACTTTCTAAGTTTCTTGGTATTCTTTTTCCCCATATTTTTTTTTCTGATTCTTTAAAAGTAAATAGTTTTGCTAGACTCTGTCTTGTAATTTCCAAGGTATATGGTGGGCACTTTCAACAAGAAGTTTAAAGTTTTATTTTCTCTTTGGTTATAGTTTTAATAGTAGTTCTACTCCATAGTTTTCTTTTTCTTTTTCTTTTTTTTTAATTTATGATAGAGAGAGAGAGAGAGAGAGGCAGAGACACAGGCAGAGACACAGGCAGAGGGAGAAGCAGGCTCCATGCACTGGGAGCCCGATGTGGGATTCGATCCTGGGTCTCCAGGATCGCGCCCTGGGCCAAAGGCAGGCGCTAAACCTCTGCGCCACCCAGGGATCCCAGTTTTATTTTTCTTATTGAGAAAGATCCAATGTATATATGATCTTTTTTGCTGTTCTGTATCTAGCACTTCTATCTGACCTTTCATTTTTTGTTCCTCTACTCAAAATCTCTTAATTAGACTTGAAGCCAGATCTACTCTCCTTTAGATACTTTGTAATTTAGGCTTCACCTATAAGATGATTTTTATATTTTCTTTCAATTTCTTTCCTGAATTTGATCATTCTCCTTTTAAATTGTGCTTTTTGTCCACTTCTGTCCTGAATTTTCTGAATTTATGATTTAAGTCCTTCTTTTATATCTAAAAATACTCAGAAATGTTTAACACTTGTGGATGGGTGTGCAATTTTCCTCTGTCTCCTGTTTGTGTTTCTAAAGAATATTTCCATCAGCTAAAACCTTTGATTCCCATTTCCTATTTTCTTCTTTCAGTTTTTCATGGATGCTGCCCATCATTCTATAATCATTTTTCTGGACTAGGAATAGGAGATGTTTCTATGTAGATATGATGCATGTGTCCTACTAGGTTTCTTAATTCAAGGGAACCCTCTTCTGTTGATAAATATAAATGTTTTTCCTTGGGTGGTTGATGTATTCAAAGTTGACATATATTCTGATTTTATTTCCATAGCATTCAATTCCACAGCTTGCTTGCTTCTATCCTTTCACCACCAAATTCCATAGGATACTCCTGCTTTCCAAGCCTCATCCTCCCTTCCCCACTCATACCTTCCCCCCACGTTGCCCTTGTTAAGAAATCTTGGGTTTCCAGCCTCCAGAATGGTGAGAAATACATTTCTTCTGTTTAAGCAACTCATTTGCAGTATTTTGTTATGGAAGCCCGAGCAGCCTAAGACACTTGTTTATGCTGCAGGTGCCTGTCATGGATTTTATTTGCCATTCTTGTTGATCTGTAAGAATTTGGGAGCATGTGTAGAACAATTTGGATTAGCAGTTGCTAATATCTAATAGGCATCTAGAAGTCCTGGCAATTTGAATTCTTTAGAGAACCACAAGAACTTATCAGCCATGTGATCACCAAACCTAGTTCAGTTTAAGACTATTAGAAATGTTCTAGAACACAAGGAATTATTTCATCTCTATATAGTGCTAATCTTTGTCTAATTTTTACATGGTATAATTTATTAGAAGATGGTGAAACCCCTTTTCATCAATGGTTCAGGGTCACTCACACCTACCTTTTAGAGCAAAGCTGATAGCCAAAGTTCTTATTTACTGACAAGTAAAGGGCATTCACTATTTCAATGACACCACTTAAAAACAGTAGTGTGGTTAAGAATGTGGTTTCTTGAGTCAGACTGCCTGAGTTCAAATCACACTTTTTTAAGTAAATTACTTAATCTCTTTAAAATCTTCATTTTTTCATCTTACTGATTGGGATAATCATTACTGTGCAGATTAAATAAGATAATACATATAAAGCTTCTGACCCATAATAAGCATTCAATCACCATGCAGATATATTTAAAACAACTACTTAGCAACCAAATTAGGCTATGGTATAGAAAATAGTTTGCTTAAAAACACTTTCAAATTTCAGTAATTTTCTTAGAAGCAGTCAAGTAAAATTAGGTATAGTTATATGTAGTACCCAAAAATGTATCACTGGCTTGTGTTTTATAATAACAAATATAAGAAATATCTAAGACAGTTCTTGGCCCATAGTAAACTTTAATAAATATTTGTTGAATGAGTAAATAAAAATCACACAACAAAATGATATAACTGATATTTATCTCACCCCATTTGGGATCAAAGAATAGAGGATCTTGACTCTTTTGCAGTTATTTTGTGGAGCCTAGGAGCTACAAATAAATATATGTGAGATTTGCCATAATTTTATTGATCTGAATTTACAAAGCTCATCTGGAGACTTGTTATTTCCTCTGAGCTCACTACTATTTATATATATATATATATATATATATATATATATATATATATATATATATAATGATATTTGGGTCAATATAAACATCACTTATACTCATTGTGATATCTTTCTTTCTGATAACAAATGAGTGACTTTTGCACACCAAATTCTCCAACACCACCAGCTGGGTATCTGACAATTCAATTCAATTCTGACACTAGCTCCTTAGAGTTAGCACAGGTGCCACAAGTTAATGGTTTAGTGCTGCAAGACTGACCCCTCTTTGAACTCCAGTCACAAGCTCCATGGGCCATCTATGCTTCTGACTGACCAGCTATTAATTGGGGAGCTCTATAATTCCCTCTTCAGGTTCAATAATTCATTAGAATGGCTCACAGAACTCAACCAAAACACTTAACTTACATTTACCAGTTTATTATAAAGCATACAACTCAGAAATATCCAAAAGGAAGAGACGTCCAGGTAAGGTATGGGATGGTAGGGGAGCTGGTGCTCACTTTCCTTGCCCTCTCTGGCACCAACATGAAGCTCTAGGAGTCCCACCCTGACTCACCTCATTAGCATAAACAGGTGTGGTCAGGGGATCCCTGGGTGGCTCAGCGCTTTGGTGCCTGCCTTCCACCCAGGGTATGATCCTGGAGTCCTGGGATAGATTACCACATCAGGTTTCCTGCATGGAGCCTACTTCTCCTCTGTCTGTGTCCCTGCCTCTCTCTCTCTCTCTCTATCTGTGTCTCTCACGAATAAATAAATAAAATCTTTAAAAAACCAAAACAAAACAAAAACAGGTGTAGTCAGAAGGAGCTCCCTGTGATTAAGAAAACACTCCTATCACTCAGGAAATTCTAAGGGTATTAGGAGGTCTGCTAAGAACAAGGGACAAAGACCAAGTGTGTGTGCATATACTTTTTTTTTTTTACATTTTATTTATTTGAGAGAGAGAGAGAGAGAGAGAGAGAGCACATGCAGTAGGGAGGGGCAGAGGGAGAAGGAGAAGACTCTCCACGGAACAGGGAGCCTAAGGCAGGCTCAGTCCCAGGACCCCGGGATTATGACCTGAGCTGAAAGCAGATGCTTAACTACCCAGGTGCTGCAAGACTAAGTATATTTTTAATTATACCTGACCCAGTTTTTGGCCTCCTTGTCTAAATTCCTCTGCTCTGCTGTGTGATCAATTATGCCCCAAATCTGCACGTTTGCTGTTATAGTTTTCATTGACTAATATCTTAACTCAATGTTAGAATAGTTAAATAAAACACCTAAAAAAGACACTTAAAAATCACCTGATTTATGAAATAGTGTAGAGAGTAAGATTTAAAGAAATATAGCACCTGCAGAATTAGTTTCTTAAGTCATTGACATTTAACCATCATAAATCACTATGGTTAGTATTGGTGTATCCTACCAAACTTGAATAGATTTAACCTTAATTAAATTCTCTGATTTTTCTGAGACTTGTTAATTTCTCTTTGTGATTTAGAAATCTCTGCTCTATAATCAGAATTTGTCTTCTTTATACTCTAGGTTAAAATACATCATTGACCATTGTTTTTTTACTCATCTTATGTTTGTTTTCTTTGTATTTTTGGACAAATATCTGAATATTCAGCGTCATTTTTTTCAATTGCCAGTAGTTAACAATAATACTAAAAAACAGAAGAAGAAGAAGAAGAAAAAAAAAAACCCAGACCACATACATTATATATTCTCACTAATATGACCCTCCATGACTATTCTTTTCCAACAAGATTTTCCTCTACCTGACCATCTTGTTTTGTTCTTAGCTCTTTGCCCTTTGGAGCCAATACTTAAATCTATTTCTACTGTGAGTCAAAATGTCAAGAGGCAACCCCAGAAATACAAAATTAGATAGTTTTGTACCCTCAGGGGCTTAGTACAAGAAAAAAAAAAAAAAAAGAGAAAGATCCAAGCCTAATGTTTCAACACCTTTAAATATATTTGTATTTAAAAGATCAAAACAGTAGTGTGTCTATCATAAAATGCCTCTGAAATTTTGAATAATTTGTAAATTACTTTTAAGAAACAAGTTGATCACGATTACGTTTAACTTACCTACAAATCGGGCAATAACCACAACTTCCTTGCTGTGTTAAGGTGAGGATTAAATTTGGTCAAATCTTATTCATCTGCTTAATCAACATATCTACAGAGATGTCTTTGTAGAGATGTCTAAAAGACATCCAAAATAAGAGGCTCAAAAAAACTCCTTCTCTCAGTATTCCAAATTTGCTCTTCCCTCAGTCTTCTCTGTCTCAATAAAGGATGACTCCATTTAATTTTCAGTTGCTTATTTTCTTTGTCTCTCCCTCTCCTCCTTTCTCCTCCTTCTGGTTAAATTCAAGTTACATCTAGAATCCCAACCTTTTCTCTCTATATCCCCACTACTACTCTGTCCAAACCACTAGTGCCTCTTCTTGGATCACTGCAATGAGCTTCTAAAAAGGTCTATGCTTTTTCCGTTACTTCCCTAAACCCCAGCAACCTAGTGATCTTTCTAAAATATATCACACCATGTCACTCCTTTGCTCAAAATCCTCATCTCCTCAGAATAAAAGCCAACATTCTTTTCTTTAGTTGAAGTAGACTTGACACACAGTGTTACATCAGTTTCATATGTGCAACATAGAGATTCAACAACTATACATTATGTTATGCTCACCACAAAAAAAAGCCAAGATTTTTTAATACCCACAAGCCCTCCTTGAGTTGCCTCCCTTTTATTTCTAATATTATCAGCTATGGCCCCCCTTCCAGCTCCCTCTACTCTAGTCATACCTTCCACTCTGCTGTTTGTTAGACATACCAAACAAGTTCTAGCCTTAGAGTCTTGGCAGTGGCTACCTTGAGGGGAAATACTGTTTCCCTGGCAAGTTACATGGCTCACTCCTACACCTCCTGCAGGGATTGCTGAAATGTCACCTTCTCAATGAGCCCTGCCTTTGATCATTTATATAAAACTGTACTTTTTACCTCCCCAAAACAACATCCATAGTCCTGATCCCATTTATCTTGCTTTGTGTTTTTTCTATAACCCCTATTCCTATGAAAATGCTCACAAACAAGGTACTATTGCAGATGGGAAAGGAAAAAGACACCCATAAGGGAAAGCCAGTCAAGAACCAGAACTAGCAATTATAGAATAAACAAACAAATAAATAATAACCGTACTGAAATATGATCAACATCATCGATAATTAGGAAAATACAAATTAAAGCAACAATGGGATACCCATTTTGGTAAAGATATTAATATATGTAGAGCTGCCTTCAGTAATAGGAAAATAAGAAGTCTTACACATAGATGATAGAAATGAAAACTACTATAACCAATCTGAAAAATAACCAAGAAGCATTATTAGAGTTTGAACATTCATATTCTTTGACCCATCAATCTAACTTTGGTAAATCTATTAAATATAAATAAAGTATTAGTATGTAAAACGATATCTAGATCATCTTTTTCTCTTTTTAAAATGTTTTATTTATTTATTCAAGAGAGAGCATGAAAGAGAGCACAAGCAGAGGGGAGGGGAGAGGGAGAAACAGACTCTCTACTGAGCAGGAAGCCCATGGAGCTTGATCTCAGGACTCCCCGGATCATGACCTGAGCCCAAGAAAGACGCTTACCTGACTGAGGCACCCAGGTGCCCCTACACAAGTATTTCTATTACAGATTGATTTTAGTGAAATTAAAAAGGAAAAATTATTAAAAACAACTTGATATTCCAATATAGGGAAATGACTAAATAAATTTGGTCCATTCATAACTTTGAAATAATATTTGGCCATTAAAAATAATTGGTTAAAAAATAAATAAAAATAAAAAATAAAAATAATTGGTTAATGCTAGATGTATGAATCTGAAATAATGTTCAGAGTAATATAAAATATTCAAATAATTACCAGAGTAATGTATAATAGGGCATATTTTTATTTTAAAAAAGAAAGGAAGAAAAAATATCACATAAATATTATTTTATATGTATATATACTAATTATCACAGTAAGGTAAAACTCAGGGAAGAATATAAATATTATTAACATTTTCTTTTTTATCTTCTCTAATGTTTGCTTGTTAAAATGGATGTGCTTTTTGATGTAAAAATAAAGAAAAAAATAGTTTATTGTTTGAAAATACATAGCCCAATACTTTGATAAATATATGAGTTTATGTATCATATCAGAGGACCTAGATTTTTACCTCAATTCTCAAAAATAAAAAAGTGGCATTTTTAAATTAACCATGTAATTTCAACATTGAATTGATCTAGGGTATTTCCTTTAACTACATATGAGGAAAATGGGATCCTTGCGCACATAGCAGTTTCTTGGCATACGGCCATCGAATAAATAGAATAGATGCATTCATTAATAGGCCAAGAATGAGCTAAGTACTTGCCCACATCACAGGTAGGTAGTGGCAGAGGTACATCTAGAATCCAGATCTTCCGATTCCGGGTCCAGGGCTCTTTCCATGACCACATAAGTTTGGAAGAGCAGCAGGGAGAAAAATGTATTGCCTGAAGCAATGATAGACTTATCCAGAAAACCCTTATAAATATTCTAGCTCTATATTTACCTAAGGCAAAAATCACAGCAAAGAACCATTCATTATATTCTCCTCTTAGAAAGCTTGTTATTTTCTCTTTTGGGTGTTTTGCTTTTGTGCTTCGTTTTTTGAAGCTTGCAAAATAATGCTTAGGAATTAATATTAAACACATGAGACATAAAATAATACCTAATCACCAGATGTTCTAGCCTGGAGCCTGCTGCTCTGTCAGACGCAGGCCAGTGACCACAAGCCATCTGCATGGTTTCTACTGTGAGTCCTCTTGTGGTCCTTTCTGAGCATTAAATAAAGCCTTAATACGGCTACCCGGTTGTTCCCTTTTGTGGAACATTTGATTAGCACCTTTTCTGGACTTTCCTCACACCCCAAAACTTCCTCTCTTGCCCCCTACTCATTCAGGCTCCTCAGAAGCATGCACTGACGTAGCTTAGAGTCCATTCATAAATTAACCATAGTTACTGCAGCCACCAAATTTCCCCCTTGACCTTCAACTCCTACTCTCTTCCCCAACGCACAGTTCCATTCTCACTAATATTTAGAGTCTCTTACCAAAAAGTGACCTTTACTTTCACTCTCACCTAGCATATCCAAAGAACAGTTTCACTTTGTGACAATCTCCTCTGGGTTAGTTTACCTAAGATATATGATTGTCCTGTACAGTTCTGCTTTTTCCTTTGAGTCTGAGCAGAAGACTTGGAATGGCCAGCTAGACTGGAGTCCAGAAATCCAATGGATGAAAAGAAACAAAAAGCTCTCTGAGGAAATAAAAGCAAAACACACACACACACACACACACACACACACACACACACACACACACAATCTGTTTAAGAAGGGATACCCAGCACGCTTGCTTGCTGGCAGTATTTCCCTGGTCGTTAAATCAATCAAGCAGCAAGTGTCAGCCAGAGGTGTTTTTTTTTTTTTTTTTTTTTTTCAATTATATTGTTCAGTCATGGGCAAAGGAAGTTTTCTAATCAGCAGTTCGTTGGTGGTTACCAAAAGCACCATGCGAGCTGGAAGCCTGCTGGTCAGGGCATGTACGCCCAGGGATCTCTTTATGCATCCAGAGACTGCCAGTGGCTCTGCAGCTGCCAACTGTCAAAACTCTGTGTAAAGATGAAAAACGTTGCTCAGAAGCGTGGAAAATCCCCTCAGCCTGACAAGTTCTAACTAGGTATAGTTTTGAGAAATTGGGTCTAAATAAAGACTGCTGAGGGCCCTACTATAACGTTTTTGAGAAATCTTGGACTGCAAAGTGTCCTATTCTTAATTTAAGATTATGCAAAGGGAATTTGTAATTTTCGTAGTGTCTTCTTTGTAAAATTTCTTCTGCAGTTGTCCTAGTCACCCACTGCCATTGCTTAGCACTCCCAGGTGCGATGGGTGTTGCCTGTTTGGGTGAGAAGAGGCAAGAGGAGGTTCCTTTAGCCTGTCTGTTTCCAGGTGGGGGCAGTAAGGAGGCTGATTCAGAGTGGTCACCATGCCTCAACCTACAAACAGAGGAGATGCCCAATGCCACCCCAGCGTTGCCAGGTAAGGGCTCTGCCTCTGACTGTGGTTTTTGAGAGGGGACACAGTTGCCTGGGCACCACTAGCCCGTTGCAGTGCCTTCGTGTAATTGAGAAACAGGGGCTCCTCCTTCTGGGTACAGGCAGCCCACCCCAGAGCTCTTAGTGTGGCAAGGGGACACGGGGACATCCCAGCCTGCCCTGCCTCCTACATCACCAGCTCTTGCACAGCAGCCAGGACAACTGCACTCTGTGAGTTACTCTGCACCAAAGTCACCTCTAAGAGATCAAGCTCCCTCTGCTTCCTGTCTTATTTGGGGGTAACCAAAGGGATGCTTCATGTCTCGACTTTGTGAATTTGGGTTTCCTTCCACGATCTGTTTTCTCTTCCCTGGAACATTCCTCTCTAGGCGTTGCAGCTTGGCACACACCATGTGTTCCAGCTGAGTGTGGGAGAATTGGGCAGATAAAAATCAGTTCGGTTGTAAGTTTAATCTCACATCTCTCAACTTGTCATGGGTTGAAATTTTTAATCGATGGTTGCCAGTTGCCACTCTTCTAGTCCATTGACCCCTAGCTCCTGGCCAGGACCTGTGGAGTCCGTGCGTGCCCTGCCCGTTTCCCTCTGCTGGGCAGAGGCCTTGGCAAGCTGCAAGAGGAGCTCCATTCTTTTCTCACAGGCTTCATGGCCATCCTATTTCACTTTTGAAGAAAAGCTGCTGTCAGGAGCTATTACAGACACCTTCCTGAACTTCCCCTAGCTCTTGCCCTTGCTGGCTCCCTGCGGAGGTGCCCCAAGAGCACCTCCCAGCTTTCCCATCCTCCAAAGAGTCTCTCGATTTTCCTTCTCTGTTTTGATTTTGGCCTGAAATGTCTGTCTCCTCTCTCTCATCCTTGCATAGTGCTCTTGCTTGGGGCTGCTATGCTGCATCTTGGGACTCCTGGGAGTTTTTTTGTTTTTTTTTTTAATTTTGTTGGAGAGTTTCATCAAACCACCCCTCCAGATTTTCACACAATGCTCTGTCTCTAGCCATCATAGGGGATCTGGACCCTTTTCAAGAGAATTTTTGAGAAGTTTACATGTTAAAGATATTATCTTTCTTAGAAACCTCCCTAATTGCTCATTTTTATTTTAAAAATGTAATACTTCAGAACTATGTGTATTTTATGACATAAACTCTAGGGTCATAATGCAGACCATAGTCGCTGTGGAGAAGAGGGATAGTTCTTATAACATAATTTATGATTTTGTTAACATTCTCCTTGAACCTATTTATGTTTTCAAACACATATACTAAAATTTTACTTATTTGAGAGCAATTAATCTTCTTGATCAGTGTTCCAGACCCTGACTAGATCTTCTGAGCCATGTTTATTAATGAACCTGGCAGCAGATTCACTGTAAGTTTGTTTTGAGGCCAGATAATTATTGTTGTTTTTAAGAAATCCTAAAGTGTAATTTCCACAATAGAATTTTCTTTTTCTTTTTTGTTCATTGATATAATGTGCCAGCCATCCAGAAAAACGTCTGACACATAGTGGGTTTTCAATAATTATTTGCTAAATGGATGAATGATAAAATCTAGTCATTCTTTATTTTTTTTTTCATTCTTTTTTTATTTTGCTTTTTTTTTAAGCTCTGTAGAGCTGTGAGGATGGTTTCACAAGCAAACGATATGTTTTGGGTTATTTTTTTTCTCTGAATGCAATGCCTTACAATGAAAGTCATGTACTACTTTTCAAAGCTACCCATCAGCTTGTGTATCTTTCCTGGAGTTAATTGCTTTTGCTTTAGAATTTTGGCTTGAAAAGGCTTTAAAAATGTCATCATCATTGCTTACTTTTTCTTTTCGGTAATTTATCAGAAACAAAAACAAAAGCAAACCCCCAAATCTTTCCTAGCCTAGATCCCTAAGAGAAACCAAATATTTATACTGATCCAGAAATATATCTATTATCTATATCCTTCATTTCTTTTCTAGAAACTGATTTTTAGAACATGACAAAACATTTTTGTTGCTACTCAATTTTTAAAGTTGCTTTTACCTACCTATAATCTTAGTCAAGTTTTCATATGTGTCTTTATTCAGGGAAGCAAGATTTGTCCGTACAGAAAGTTTTCTTTCTACAGTTTAAATTTACTTTCATACTAGTGGATCTATATCATGAAATTCCACTACTGACAGATAAAGTCTTTGACTTTCTTATATGGCTCTTCTTGTTAATTAACATATGATTAGTAGTCCACATGTCTCTTTCATCATGGCGAACATATTTTGAAGAAGATTCCTAAATTTTCCCTCAAATTCCTTCAGAATCTTTGGGTGAATCCCAGTTTTTTTGTTTATGTGTAGCTATACAGCCAGACTTAGAATAGATCCTCCGTGTGCTTGCACTTGGACTTAGGTGTTAAGAAACACCCAAAGTCTTTAACAGGAAAGTCGAAAATCAAGTTTCTTAACTCTGAACAGCCATCTGCTTGTTCTTTTAATTTTTTAAGTTTTTATTTTAATTCCAGTTTGTTAACATATGGTGTTATATTAGTTTCAGTTGTACGATATAGTGATTCAACACTTCCATACTCAGCTTTTGCATTGCACCGATAGTCTCACTGCCGTCTAGCTGGTTTTTGCCTGTCGGGTACTTAAATACATTGTATATTATTATCATTTATTAAGCCTCATAATTTGGACCAAGTTGGCTCATGTTTATTCTTGAATGCTTTAAATTGAGTTCCTATTGTACCCATGGATATCTTTACTAAAGGAAAAGACCTTACACTCTGATGATACGTTAAACAGCAAAAGCAAAATATAGAAGTTCATATACCCCTAAACCCAATTTACAAAAAAAGTGTGTATAAAGAAGATATTTATTCCAAAGTCTATTCTAAGTTTTCTGCATTAAAGTTGTAGTCTTAAATAATTATTATAAAAAATACTTATTACAAAGATTAAAGTACTCATTATTCATATTTATTTCTTAAGCATTGTTGAGACTTGACTTCATTAGCTATTCATACTTTTTTAGCATGAATGCATATTTTTAAACAATTTTTTTTCATTTACAAAACTTAATTCTTTCCCCTGGAGATATATGATTTCATCTTTCTACAAATAGTCTGACCAATTTTTTTATTTTCCAAATCTCACTGGAATTCTGAATCTACTTGTGTTGTGATCTCCATTACACAGTCAACCACGCACAATTACTTCCTGTACCAGTTCCTGATTTTTTTTTTTTTTTTAGTTCTTCAGGACCTCATCTTGTATATGACCCTTTCTTTTCTTATTGTTTTTTTTTTCCCCTTTTAAATCTTACTTGTTATGGGAAAAAAGAACTACTTTTTAAAAGATCTACCTCTACCAGTGTCACTATGATTTATTCTAATGCTTCACCTTTGTACACATAATCCTTGCTCAATGGAAAGTAAGAGTTAAAATTTCATCTCTGGCAAATGATTTCATCTCTGTGAACCTCAGTTTCCTCAGCTGTAAGACAAGGAAGGCAGTTCTGAACTCAGGAGGGACTGCTATGTATTGAATGAGATAAAGCATATACAGTGTTGAGTGCAATGCCGGGCTCAATATACACCGTCATCCCCATGACTAGCCCGGCTAGGCCGACTTTATGTTTGTCTTATTTCAACAGGTGTCCCTGAGTGAGGGTGAATGTCATGTCTTTAGTGGAATGCTACTGTTTCTCATCCTTCCTGTCATCACTCATAAAAACAGTCACCTCACCTACCCTTTTGTCCCTGTTTTTACTGCAGAATGCTACCTTGCCTTTGAAGATTTTCCTTTTTCCACTGGATCTCTGAAACACCAGCTGTCTGCGAGTTTTACTCCTGCTGCCATGTATATTCTGACCTACTCAGTTTTAGTAATTCCTATTCTGGTCTCGTGTGTGTGTGTGCGTGTGTGTGTGTGTGTGTGTGTGTGTAGTTGCATTTATACAAATACTAGAGTTGCTCTAATGTCAATCCTGAAAAGAAGTGTGAAGAACAAAACCCAATTTTATATCAAATAATAAAATTGTTTTGTTTTGCTGGTTTCCCACATAATCACGACCCTTGATGATTCCCATCTTAATTCAATAGTTTGATACTTTGTAAAAACAAAGAGAAGCCAGTGTTGTTTTCTTTTTTCCATTTCACCTACAGATAAATAATCCATTCTCGATACTCAGAAATGAGTAGACAAGGTCCATATAACTTTAGAGCTTTTACATCTAAAAATAATACTGTGATAAAAACTCATTTTAAGCACCTGTAATATTCTCTGATGTCAAAGGTCATATCCTTATGTAGAAAAAAATGTAATTCATGAAAGAACAAAATCCCTTTTAGGCACATTTCTTTCTTTTCAAAACTCATCCAAAATAATGAGGGCAGTCTTGGTTGATTTTGAAGGTTATTGGGCCTTACACAAAGAAGTTTTACAGAAATATTTGTGGAATTAAATGAGAAAAAAGTCTTTCTGAGAATTCTCATATTATAGAAGCCTACTTCTACACATTTCCAAAAGTAGGCTTCTACAATATGAAAAGTTCAACAGAACCTGTGTATTTATTCTAAGTCTACATGGAGGTCAAATGCCAGCTATTACAGAGCAAAGGTGAAGAAATTCAAAGTTTGGTGGTTTTGTTTGGTTTTGTTGAGTGTGTATGTTTGTTTGTTTGTTTGTTTGTTTGTTTCTTTCTTTCTTTCTTTCTTTCTTTCCTAACTGGGTTTTAAATATTATGGCGAAAATAGCTCATTTGTTCTTCTGGAAGGGCTGGAACAGACCATCAAAGTAATATGATTTGTACAAATGTTCTTCCTCTGTATTCTTTTTACAAAAGTAAAACAAGACACCTAATCATCTTTGCTTTGTTTTGGTTTGCACAAATTTCACAAATCTCAAAGAAGATTTATTGGCCTATGTCTTAGTGTCTGCTATATAATGAAATGCTAATTTCATTTTTATAAAATGATTCCAACATTGAGCATAAGATATGTGTCAAATCAGATTTTATTTTTATTTTATTTTAAAATAATTTCAAACTTGCCAAACATGTATAAGTATACAAAGTTCTTTCTACTCCTGTGTCATTCAGAAATGAATTACCACTGGATGATTTAGCGTGCATTTCTTACAACCAAGGACATTCTTCTAGGTAACTACAAGATAATCACCTATCCAGGAAGAAAACCTTTTCCTCTACCCATTTAGGTTCAGTATCAGGGGCCTGCTAATTTAACTGACAAAGGCTGCTTATCATTAATTAATATACATTTATTAATCTTTTTATTAGCACAGTGGTTCACAGAAGTGAGTGAAACTTAAAGAAGCAGTTAGATTTGTGAGCCTATCTATACTTCTTAACAAAGGCAAGAGGGTGTGAGCATCAGGGGAAGATAAATTGTAGAGAAGTGAGTAGGAAATATAAGGGGGAACCAATGGTATAAGGTCCAGTTTAGTCACATTTGTTTATGCTGATTAATCTCCATGCTGGCTCTCCATCACTGTGGATAAAAGTCTCTCTTCTCATCCTGGTACAGGAGAGGGATGAAATTTATGCCACCTTCACAAAGGGAAATGTATGCTGTCTTTTTAGGGAGATCAGGGGAGGGCAGAGAAGTTCTTCCTGTGTTTGTCTCCACTAAATTGCCTTCAGCTTAAAATCATCCTATGTCAAAGTGATATAAAATGCCACACATCAGAATCAGAAAATGAACATTGGCACAATACTACCATCTAATCCTCAAACCCACTCAGTTTTTTGCCAATTGTCCTCTTCATACCCCTCTCATAGAAAAAAGGATGCAATCCAGGATCATACATTGCATTTATTTTTCATGATTTTAAGCCTCTTTCAATCTGAGATAGTTCCCCGATCTTTGCTTGTCAAGTTCATGACTTGACACTTTCTAGGCCTGATAGTCAATAGAATGCCTCTCAGTCGGCTTTCAGCTAATGTCCCTCATAATTAGATTCAGATTATGCATTTTGGACAATAATGGCAAAGGTGTGAAGCTGTGTGCATTTAATGTATCCCATCAGATGATCACAGTTTGGATTTTTCTCATTACAGGTAATTTCAACCTTGATAATTTGACTAAGGTGGTGCTTGCCAAAATTCTCTAATGTAAAGTTTTTCTTTAGTATTTCCTCCAGTAGTCACTAAATATTGGGGAGGGAGATTTCATAAAATTATACAAATATTCCATTCTTCATAAAAATTTTAGCCACGAGTTTTAGCATCCATTGATATTTATTTGAATTGTTACTGTGATGACTGCCAAATATTGGTTTTCTAACACCATAATTTCTTCTGTATCTTTTAGTAGGCATTCCAATGTAAACACTTCTCCTGTCCCCATTCATGTTTATTTTAAAATTTGTATAAGTATAAATTAATAAGTTTCTATTTTAATGAGTTGTAATGCACTCTTATCATTATTTATGTAATGCTAAAATTGTCCTACTTGTTTTTTAAAGATTTTTATTTATTTACTTATTTGAGAGAGAGAGAGAGAGAGCTAGGGGAGGAACAGAGGGAGAGAGACAAGCAGACTCCGTGCTGAATGTAGAGCCCAATGCAGGGCTTGATCCCTTGACCTTGAGATCATGATCTGAAACAAAATCAAGAGTAGGACATTCAACCGACTGAGCCACCTAGGAGCCCCTCAAAACTGTCCCATTTTTAAGCAATCTTTTGAATACTTCCTAATTTCTGGCACAAAAAGGAATTACAGGTTCATCAATTTTACTTTCGTATGAACATTACCAAAAAAAAAAAAAAAGTGAATATGGACTATTGCAATCTTTAATAAACCAACTTACTAGTATAGGAAGAAATCTATTTGGTGTAAATCTATTACATAAATGTTAAACAATGACTGCAACTTAAAAAACAAACACCCCCCCCCCCAAAAAAAAACAAATTTACTAAAAAAGAAACACAATTTTAATTTAAAAATTTTTAAAGAAAATAAACAGATGAACTACGATTATTACACATGCGTACACTACACATCTCTCCTCTCTTTCTCTCCAACTCTCTTCCTCAAAATTCAAAATGAAAATGTGAGCAACCTCAGAAACTAGTTTCTACCTGAACTGAATGCAGAGTGCCCTCTAGAGGCTTCATTCAATCAGTGCAGTATTTCCAACCGCGGAGGAACCTACTTAAATTTCTATTGGTTTTCAGACACAGTTCTCATTAAATACTTAGGATCATTCTACACGTAATAATAACTGACTATGAGTTGATTCAGCATATTGGGTACTGCCTGCAAGAAAACTAATGCAAGGGATCAGTTTGCGACCTTTGGTAACACCGTTATGAAATCTCAAATTTCTCACACAATGAATGTGTTAGTAGCTTATTCCATTATTTCCTCAACATCCGTAGACAGACCAGCGTGGATTCCAGTGAGCCATCTGCCTCACTTGCCAGTCTTCGCTTGGCTCTGCATCTCCCTGTGCTGTTTGCTGCTGCAAACCCACAGACTGCTCATAAACTAAGACCAAGAATGGCAACCATGTCTTGAAACTCCAAAACAGATGTGAAAAAAAAAAAATCACATTTAAACTGATATAGTTTACATAGATATTATTTAATGGCCAATTAAGTAGAAAGGTAAATTATTTTATTATAAAGTTTTTATACGGCTCTTGAGTTTACAGTGTCTAAATTACTTAATACTTCAGATATAGATTTAAAAAAAAAGATTTTATTTATTTATTTATTTATTTATTTATTTATTTATTTATTTATTTCGGAGAAAGAGAGTGAGAGAGAGAGAGATCAAAAACAGGAGAAAAGTGCAGAGGGAGAAGCAGGGTCCCCGCTAAACAGGGAGACTGATGTGAGGCTCCCTCCCAGGACCCCGGAATAATGACCTGAGCCAGAGCGGACTTTAACCATCTGAGCCACCCAGGCAGCCTACCTCATATATAGATATTAAAAGCATGTCTTTCTCATCTACTTTGCTATAATTTAAAATAATTTTAATGAGATAATTTTACCAATAGCTGTTCCTTTATTTTTTTTTTTAAGATTTTATTTATTTATTCATGAGAGAGAGAGGCAGAGACACAGGCAGAGGGAGAAGCAGGCCCCATGCAGGGAGCCTGACACAGGGCTCGATCCCAGGTCTCCAGGATCATGCCCTGGACTGAAGGTGGCAACTAAACCGCTGAGCCACCCGAGCTGCCCAAGCTGTTCCTTTAAAATAGAAAGTCCTTTCAAACATGTGTCCCAATGAAATTCAGCTCTAATAATATGAATTTAAGAGAATAGTTTTAAGATGACATTGTTTTATTGTTTGGTGGTCACTCTTACCTAAATACATAGTCAAGAAACATCATTGAGGTACAAAGAATATTATAATTATTAGATATGACTCCAAATTTAGTCTTCCAGTCTTCCTAGTCACACATTAGTATTGTGTAGAGATTTGAGAGATACATTTTCAGAAGTTAAAGGAAAATGAGTGTCAATGCAAGACCGGTTACATCAGATGAAAATACCAGGCCTAACTTTTCTCCTTTGCTTTTTTGAGACAGACTCAAGAGTACAATATATCATTTAATGTTCCTGTTGAAATTCTTATTTCCAAGAACATTATAAGGGAGGAAAATTCCTTCTGCTGACCATTTTAGGTCTCGGCTGGGTCTCTGTCACAAAAGACTGCTTGCAAGAGGAAAACATACAAATGTTTCTGTGATATGGGAGCACTTGTGTGGAAAGGACGATCCAAAGAAATGGCAAAACCTAAATGCTTTTCTACTAGGTGTAACAGAGAGAAGCTGCTGTGGGAAATGTAAAATGTATGGTGAGGCTAAAGGAAAAGCAGAATTATTTCAACAAGATCTGTTTGTGCAGAATTCTCTCAGTCTTCCTGTCCTTGGTAATAAGAATGTTCCTTTTCTCCTAGTAGAAAGAGGACATCTTTCAAATGGAGTCTTATCTCCTGTTTTCAGGAAGAGAAAAGATCTGGATGCTTTTCTTACATCTGCTGTTTTTCAAGTGACTTTAACTCAAAAGTAATCCTTATGCTGAAGTGGCATATTTTGGACTGGAATAGTCGCCCACCCTTCAGCATTAACAATAAAATATATACTTTTTCTGTGCATGTATATCTAGTTTAATTTTATTCTCTTCCTGATGTTTATCAATAAATCAATATGAGTAGATTTATACTACAGAACACTGGTTCCAAAGCACTGACTAGGTGATGCAAATGTTGGAATAAGTGCCAAGGTTTTCTTGACTTAAAAAGGAAGGTTTAACTTGTTCGTAATGCTGGTTAGGAACTATGTTTCCTATCACTTCAATCTTTTTTTTTTTTAAGATTTTATTTATTTATTCCTGAGAGACACAGAGAGAGGCAGAGACATAGGCAGAGGGAGAAGCAGGCTTCTCCACAGGGAGCCTGATCCCTGGATCACGCCCTGAGCCTAAGGGAGAGACGTTCAACTGCTGAGCCACCCAGGCGTCCCTCCTATCATCTCATCCTTTAAGATTATTCACTTTTTATAGTCTGATTCTTCAGGAGAATGGAATTTTAAATAAACAGAACACAACCTTGGTGATAGTATCCTATATTAAAACAAAAAGAACAACAAAAATACCAAGGAATTTACCCCCTTATTGATTCACAAAGCTATTAAGCTAGCTTCTTCCTGTATCCCTGTCAAAGGGTACATTTTGTGTTATTTAAAACTCTGCAATAAATGATAGACAGAATAGCAATGTTTGCATAACTTCTTCATCTTTCTCCCTTTCCTCTCCTAGGATCTTTGCTCCCTGGAGTAGAGAAACTCACATTTTGACGTGCTGTGCTCTTCTGGGCTAAGCCTGCTCATGATGAGATCTAAGATGGTGTCATTTTCCTCTTATATTAAAACTCAGAGAGAGTGTTAGGAGACAATTGTGCTTAATACTTGCCTTCAGATAAGGTTTTATCCTTATTTATATTTCTTCTCAAGTATTGATCTGACTGTGAGTTTAATTCCAGGGAACAGGAAGGGACTTCCCAACTCAGAAATACCTCCTGAGCCCTGCCTACTGATACCTGAAACTACACTTTGTAACAGAAAGGTGTGTCCCTGTCAAGATACTCTTAGCCGTTAAGCTTTTGTCAGCTCCTTTTCTCAGAGGCAGATGTATTGACATGAAAAGGGAAGAAGTAACAGATATCACGGGGACTAAAAATGCATCTAAAAAAAAGACAGAGAAACAGCCTGCACATGACTTTCTAATATAAGCCCCATCTTCAGGACTATCTTTTACCTTTGTTGATTTTAGTCGTAGTTGTTCTCTTATCTAATATTTTAATAATCCTGGCCAGGATCTGGACATAGAAGGATAAGCAAGCTAAACCTGTCCCTGCCTCCAGAGGTTTATAATCTGACGGAGAATACATGCAAGTAAGCACACAATAACAATAAAGCATAATGAGCTTTGTAATCAGAGAAATACAGGTTGCTAAGGAGATACATAGTTGGACTATCTCATGCAATCTAGGATTCAGTTTCTGTCCCATATTTAAGGTGAGAACCATCGAGTGGCTAACATGAAGCCAAGCAAAAGGCCAATGTATGCATGTGTTGAATATCTTCTGACACTACATCATCCCATCTTGGTCTGTCATTCTGCCCTTGTGAATGAGAGTGTTGCGGAACAGCTCCAATGAAGAGGCCAGCTCAGTAGGATAACTGTAGGAGGATGTGGTTTCTGCATAGCTTCACTCATTGGTACCCTTTTGTGGTCTGACCAGCACCTGCAGCTGCTCTGTAGCTCTGCTCCAACCTGGCTCCTCTGCCCGCATGTTCCTCCCAGGTGCAGCCACAGGAGCTTTGGCTTGGGTATGTGACACATCAGTTCAGCAACCTGGCATATTTCAAAAGCAGAGAGGAGAAGGACAAGGGCTCAGCCAGGAATGCAAATTGAGGGCTGTAGCAGAGTCCATGTGTATAAGAAATAACCCCATCCTCTGGGCTTTCATATCAGATATTCCAAGACCATTTTTGGACACTTAGTTAAATTATTAAACCACACAGTTTTGGGTAAAACTTTAAAAATATTCACTCTTGCCTCAGGCCAATACAACTTTAAAAATTCTCTGAGCAAAACTTTTCTCTTCTATTACCTTCTTAAGCCACAACTATTAAAGTTCCCAATTACTAAAATAATCAAGACACCATGACTTACTCATCTAAACACATATACACAAGGTAATTTCTTTATTGAGGTATTTGTTTCTCTCCAAATTGGCCACGAACATAAGTAGAGTACTAATCATAATAACAAAAAGTAAAACCTAAAAAGTTTCTCCTTGATTATAGTCTTTTAGACAACATGTCTCTTTTTTGGGTCACCAAAGATTACAATTCCTGGACTTTGAACATTTGGAAGCATTTCTATTATAGAAGAACCAGCTATCGAATTTCCTTGTCTTATATTTGCAAATGTGCTTTGTTCTCCAAAATCTTCCCTAAAAGGTCTTGGCTTAGGATGTAAGATCAAAGCATAAAATGTGACCTTGGCAGCAGGCTGGGAGGAAATGTGGACATTTGAAGTGGGCGAGTGTGTGGAGGAAGGAAGAACATTAATTCTTGCCCTGGCTTTGCAATCTGTCATTTAACCCCTCTGAGCCTCATTTTTCTGTGTTCTAATGCAGGAGATGAATTAAATGAATTTGTCTTGTCCATTGGGTAAAATTATGTTCTTCGGGAATTTACACTACTTGCCAATACCAATGATGCAACCATAGCATGTAAGCATAAAAACCAAGTCTGATGGGTTCCATGCTCACCCTGAGTCATTATCAGCAACTAGAAATTTGATAGTTTTAGAGTATAAATATGCAGTGATGTTAACATCATTGCACAAAAAGTTAAAAACATGACCGCCATTTAATATAAAATGAACCTCTGTTCATGGTTTTAATTCAACTCATTAATTAATGATATCCAAAAAGATAAGAAGGCATATTCAAAGAACATTTGAGGACCTGGGTAATTATGGGCAATTTAATAAAAGAATGTCAGAATAAGATGGTTAGATTAAACACTAGTTAATACCCTATAAGGAAGGAAACCATAATCTTTGAGACTATCTTTTCTACTAGGGAGGATTCTACAAATGAAAAATATCTAGGCACTAATCAAATATTAAAATTTAAATAAATAATTCTTTGATGAGCCTATTATACCATGGCATTCAAAGACATGCTACATCCTTTGTTTTATTGGATAATTTTTTGAAGGCTTCTGTACTGGAGACTCTCAAATATGTAACAGAAGTCTGACAGCTCCAAATATACCTGAAACTCATTCACCTCTCTCCCTATTTGCTCTGATTGCCCGCTGGGTGAATCATTATTTCCTGATGGTAACCTAGGGAAAATCAACTCACACGACATACATAATTTAGGGAAATTAAAAAAAAAAAAACAAAACTTCATTGTCACATTGAATTAACTTATTATCCTACTGGTAAAATCGAATTCATACTAATACCATTTTTATTTACTTTCTATGCTCGTTTGTTTTTGTAAGTGAAAGGTAGGAATGAGGGATAATAATGTAGGAGATTTATATTCATGTAATTTTAAAATAAACTATGAATAGAAGTCGAGGCCTAGCAGGAATTTATTAGACTTCACTGAGTTCTGTCGTGCTCACCTCAGAGAACTCTGATTTTAATAATATTGTCTCTGTAATTCTCTGCTCACTTGCAATTTTGCAAGTCAAAAAAAATTTTAGTAATAGGGTTTAAGTGAAAGAGGCATTTATGAATTTCTGTAATTTCTTCATGATTAAAAAAAGCAATTAAAGCGTCCCCTTAGAGAAAGCCATGCTGAGATTTTATTTTACAATGGTCACTCATGACAATAACTTAAGTTGGGTCAGCGATTTTCAGCTTTTGGGGGGAAGTCAAGAACTTACTAAAAACTATAGGTTTTTAGGAAAAGACAGTGAGCATATAACACATATATTATTTTATATTTAATTTTATTTGGGAATGATCCATGGACCTCTGCATCCCATCCATGTAGGGGATGAATTCACAACTTAGGGGTGCCTGAGTGGCTTAGTTGGCTAAGCATTTGCCAAGGACCCTGGGATTGAGCCAGCGACGGGCTCCTGCTGTAGGGAGCCTGCTTCTCCCTCTCCTCCCTGCTCTTGCTCTCTCACTAGCTCTTCACTATCTCTGCCTCTCTTTCTCTCTCTCTCTCTCCAATAAATAAATAAAATCTTTAAAAAAAAAAAAAAGAACTCACAACTTAGAAAAATAAGGAACCACACAAAAGGCCATATGTGGGACACCTGATCCTCATAGCTTTCCTTCTAAGGCTCTCCTAAGATGTGACTTTATAAATCAGCTACATTTCAGTTTGGATACCAGTAGGTTGTTTTCTTTGAAGCTGAAGCAGACATACCCAGCAAGATGGGAAACCTAAACCAGATTATTTGAGGATAACATAGCACTCATCTAGTCTTGCTGTATTGACAATTCCTAAAATCATGAGCAGCCAAATGTAGAGTAAAACATCATGGGTTTCAGAGTGCATCCTTATTCTGCTTCTTATAAGTCAAAAGACCTTAGAAAGGTTCTTCCTTCCTTCCTTCCTTCCTTCCTTCCTTCCTTCCTTCCTTCCTTCCTTCCTTCCTCCCTCCCTCCCTCCCTCCCTCTCCCTCTCCCTCTCTTTCTCTTTCTTCTTTCTTTCTTCCTTTCTTCCTTCCTTTCTTTCCTTTCTTTCTTTCTTTCTTTCTTTCTTTCTTTCTTTCTTTCTTTCTTTCTTTCTTTCTTTCTTTCTTTCTTCTTTCTCTTTCTCTTTCTTCTTTTCTTTCAAGATTTCATTTGTTTATTTTAGAGAGAAAAAGAGAGCACGTGAGTAGGGGGAGGCATACTGGGAGAGGGAGAGGCAGAAAAATCTCAAGTAGAGTCTGCACTGAGTGCAGAGTCAGACACTGGGCTCAGTCTCAAGACCTTGAGATCACGACTCAAGCTGAAACCAAGAGTCAGGCGCTCAACCAACTGGGCACCATCACCACCAACACCACCACCACCCTCACCCTCACTCCTCCCCCCACCCACCTCCAGAATTTATTTCTTTTAAAAAATTATTTATTTATTTCAGACAGAGAGAAGAGCAAGGCAGAGAGCACAAGCAGAGATGAGGGGCAGCAGGAAGAGAGACAAGCAGACTCTCTTCTGAGCAGGGAGCCCAATAGGGGGCTCAATCTCAGAAACCCGTAATCATGACCTGAGCTGAAGGCAGATGCTTACCTGCCTGAGCTATCCAGGTGTCCCTAGGTACTTGTTCCTTAAGGCTCAATTTTCTCACCTGGAAAATAAGGGTGATTAAGGAGCAGGGCCCAGAATATAGGTCTTTGGAGCCATAAACCTCACCTAATCAGCTGGGTAGAAGCAGGAAACAGATCCAAAGGTGAGGATATTATTTACCCAGTAACACTAATGCAAAGTCATGTAGAATTTGTTCTATTTGTATGTAAAATCTTGATACAGTGTTATTATTTTACCTCTACTCTAGACTTTGAGTCAAAATATTATATTAAGACTATAACTATGTTGTATGCCTCTCCATTGTCAGATTGTTGAGCTTTATAGAAAAGAAATAAACCTCGGTAAGTACTATTCTCTTTTGTGGAATTAATCTAAGGCCGGTTGAAATTCATGAACTAGGGAATCCCTGGGTGGCTCAGCGGTTTAGCGCCTGCCTTTGGCCCAGAGCGTGATCCTGGAGTCCCGGGATCAAGTCCCGCATCGGGCTCCTGGCATGGGGCCTGCTTCTCCCTCTGCCTGTGTCTCTGCCTCTCTCTCCCTCTCTCTGTGTCTATCATGAATAAAAAAAAAAAAAAAAACACACTCCGAAGTATTATAAACAACATTTAAAAAAAAAAGAAATTCATGAACTATAATAAATTTCACTAATTAAAAAAAATATATAAAAATATTTGTCCAGGAAATTCTTATATTAAAGAATAAGAGATTTGCTAAGAATATTGTAAACCAAAATAGGCAACTTGGCTATCTTTTTTACCCAAAGTGTGACTAAACCTTTTGCTTATTTTAGGAACCAAACTGAATTTTTTGGGTGTTTTTTAAATTATTTTTCTTTTTAGCAATATACTAATATACTATATATACTACTTTCCAAAATCATTTATTAGGATGTTTAGTAAGTGGGCCAGACTCTCAGAGTAATAACAGTGCTCTCAATTATATACCATGTCTTGCACTGTGCTAATGCTTGTACATATGTTATCACAAATCCCACCCATAGTGTCGCAATGTAATAGTATTTCTCTCTTTTTATAAAGCCACACCAATAAGGTTCATATAAGTTAAGGGACTTACCCTAAGTCCCATCATTAGTTTCAATTCTTAAGGCTTATTTTCTACTTTCCACTGCATCTAATGCTTCTTTCAGAAGCTTCATACATAAGTTCTGAGACATACTAATTATAGTGACAACAATGCCATAACAATGACAATGAGAAATGAGCTCAAGTCCTCAGGGAGGTATGATCTTTGGAGTTCCACCCCTCCTGTGTTTTTCAGTTCCCTACTGGGGTCCTGAGTGCTCAAGCACTGTTCCTGCCACAGTGATCAACACTGACACCCACTGTCTCCATATAAGTGACTAGAAGCTCCTTGCCTCTAGTCACCACCACATGGTTCTCTTCCTCTTTGCTGTCATTTCTCTTCTTTTTTCAGTGGTCAAAGTCACCACAGTGTGGACTTGTTCTTAACCCCACTCTTAAGAGAGGGAACAGGATCCCTGCTCAGAAGCAAAACTTTTACTCATTTGTCCAAATGAAAAAGGAAAGGGTGGCTACTGACCTTTAAGCATGTTCACCATTAAAGTTGAGACAGTATGAGAATGATCATGGCATATGATTGTTTTTGTGAAAAGTGAATACCCTGCAATAGTGAATACTCACTGAATTCTTGTTAAACATTGAAGAATGCACATAATTCAACTATAAAAGAACAAGGCAGGAGTGCCTGGGTGGCTCAGTCAGTTAAGTGTCTAACTCTTGATCTCAACTCAGGTCTCAATCTCAGGGTTGTAAGCTAAAGTCCCAACGTGGAGCCTACATAAAAAACAAAATCAAAAACAAACAAACAAAAAACAAGGCGACCATGAAGACAATAGTAACTAAACTCGTGTATCCACTTTAAGGCTGCCATTACTGTTTCCTTGCTTTATGATTTATGTCTCAATTTTATCAGTCTTATGAGTTTGAGGTTATTTGCATACACTTTAAATAAGCATCTAATTTAATGGTTAGATTTGAGTTAAATTTCATCATGGAGTCACATTTATTTAATGACAAATATTTATTGAGTTCATACTATGTGCCAAGGAGCAGAACAGTGAATAAAAACAAAGAGACAGTAAACAAAAGAAATCAAAATAATAGAAAATTCTAAGAAAATAAAACAGAATTAAGAGACACTACTGATGGGTATGAAAAAGCTATTTCAGATGTGTTAGTCAGCAGAGGCTTTCTTTCTTTTTTCCTTTTTAAAGACTTTATTTATTTATTCATGAGAGACACAGAGAGAGAGAGAAAGAGAGAGAGGCTGAGACACCGGCAGAGGGAGAAGCAGGCTCCATGCAAGAAGCCCGATGCAGGACTCGATCCCAGGACTCCAGGATCACATCCTGGGCCAAAGGCAGGAGCTAAACTGCTGAGCCACCCAGGGATCCCCAGAGGCTTTCTTGATAAAGTGACATTTGAGGCAGGACAGTGTGGAGCAGGTCATATGGAGGTAATAGCAAACACCAAGGCCCCAGAGTGGGCATCATGCTTAGCATGGTCTGTATACTGTGATGAAGCAAGTGTGCCCAGAAGGAAAAAAAAAAAAAAAAAAAACAAGCAGGAGGGAAATAGAAGGTGAGCTCAGAAGCATAGCAAGAGAGCTAGATCATCTTGGGGTTTGGAAGTTGTAATGGGTCATACCAAAGTGGTGATCCTGTCTGGGGTTTGAAATAGCTCAGTAACATGTTTGCCACAGACAGATGTTGTACCAGAAGGTATTGCGAGCCTGTGGCAGGCAAGTCTGTTTCAGAAAAAGTGGTCTATTCCAATCCCAGGGCTAATTAAAAATCTAGTTAATCTGAATGAGTTGAGGCAATTTTCAAAGGAATTTTGCAAGTCTTCTCAGAGGATTGTAGGAAGCCATTACAGACTCAATGTCATGCATATGCAACAGTTTGGGCCATGAAGAATTTTACAGTACACCCAATAGCTTGTAACACACAGTGACATCATATGGGGGGGGGGGGCATAAGGTACAGACATTTCACAGCCTGAAATAATGAATAAATATAAATATGAAGGTCAAGGTATATTATTTAGGGATTTTATATCACAAATAACAGGAACCAAGCAGAGCTAGATCATATTAAAAAAAAAAAAAAAAAAAAGATTGAGGTAGTTCATTATAAAGACATGGAGTGGCTCCCAGAATATAAGAGTAGGAAGGCAGGATGCCTTAGAAAGGAATTATTCAGGAATGGAAACTTGTCAAGACTCTCTTCATCTCACAGCCCTGCATTTTCCTACCCATATGCTTCATTCTTAACTCTGCACATAGAAGAGAATCTCTTGGCTGGAATCAGTTGTTTTCTCATGATCAGTTATAACCAAAGAAGTGAGGTCAAGAAGTGACAACAAGCATAGCTTGTTTCAGAGCCTGCTCCTGAAAGTCACTCTCAAAGAAGGTAGTGAGTTGGGCAAGCAAGCCATGCAACCTCTGCCACATTGGTCTACAATTAGATTATCCATCTGTATGTTTATTTTATGTGCAGATGACTTGGGAAAGTATTCCTAAAAGATCTCCTACCCTAATCCAAGGAGTTATTTTTAAGGGATGAGAAATGATAAGGCAGGCAAAAAATATATGTAAAGAAAAGTCACACAATGTATGCATTTTTCTTATGAATTATGTTTTTAGTGAGAAAATTTCTCTATCATGTCACTATGATGCAACAGGACAGAAAAATGGACTTAAGTCAGAAAATCTGATTTAAATCTTGGCATTATTAACTAATGGTTGTGGGGATGTGAGTAATTCATTCTCATTCTCAGATAAATGATGCAGTTGGACTAGATTCTTCTTAAGGTAGATACTCTTTGACTCTAACATAGTATTTCCATTTGGTAGCAAATAATTGCTTAAGCATTTGTTCTTAGGTTAATTATAAACATACAGCAAAAATGGCTAAGAGACAAATTCTACATCATCATTTATAATAGACAAGACATGGAAACTACCTAACTGTCCATCAGTGATGAACAGACAAAGAAGTCATGGCATATATATTATATATATATATATATATATATATATATATATATATATATATATATATTAGAATATAATTCAGCCATAAAAAAGGAAATGCATCCACTTGTGACAACATGGATGGACCTTAAAACATTATTGCTAAGTGAAATAAGTCAAACAGAGAAAAACACTGTATGTACTATCTTACTTATATATGCAATCTAACAACAAAACAAAAAAACACAAAACGAGAAAACCCCCACCAAACTCTCCGAAAAAGAGATCAGATTTGTGGTTACCCCAGGGGGGAGGGGAGCACCAATTGGAGGAAGGTGGTCAAAAGATACAAACCTTCAGTTATGAGATAAATAAGTACTAGAGATATGATGCACAACAAGATGACTAGAGCTAACACTGCTGTAGGGTATATGGGAAAATTAAGAGTGATCCTAAGAGTTCTCATCACAAGGAGAAACGTTTCTTTCTTTTCTTTTTATTGCATCTATATGAGAAGATGGATGTTAGCTGACCCTATTGTGGTAATCGTTTCACAACATATGTAAATCAAACTTTCATGCCGTATGCCCTAAAAGTATACAGTAATATATGCCAATCATTTCTCAATAGAACTGGAGGGGAAAAAAACAAAACACACACACCCACCCATAGACACTATACATTTGTGTTTGCTCTTGACCTTGCTAATGTTTGACTTTGCATAAATTAGTATTTTAGTTAATTTTCTAAACCCAAATTTGCTTATCTGTAAAATGCAGGTATGGGTGACTACTTCAATAGATTGTTGTGCCACTGAATAAGAAATTGCAAGTCACCCGAGTTCACCATGAGTGCTCAATTCTGGTCATTGTTATCAGGCTGTGAAAATGCTTAAATTTGTCTTAAACTATATCACTTTGTATAAATGTGCAAGGAAGTGAAAATTAAACTCCAGTATTCCTTAAAGTGCTCTAATGGCATGGACTAATGAATACAAAATGAGATTAGAGATCCGAAGATTCTAGAGAGGTACTCTATAGGGATAACACCTCCATGCCATTGAAAACTCATTGTACCCTTAAACAATTTTTAATTGGCTTTGTAAAATGTGCCTTTCCCATTTCCCCCTGGGCAGATGTGAGAGCATGGAGTTGGACAATAAAATCCGAGATCTGATCGAGAGGAATGCTTCTCCCAATCATAAAGGGGCCACCCCAGGAGCCACAGCAGGTCAAAGAAATTCATGTTCTCTAAAGGTAAGAAACCACCCTTCTTTCTACATTTTCTCAAAATGTGTGTTCACCCAGAAGAATTTATGGGGACAGTCCCCAAATCATTTACAGTAATGTACTTCCTTGATGACTGAGAGGATAAAGTCAACCACTATAAAACCTCTCTTACACAGTCACTTCCTGTTACTGAGGAAACCCTTCAGCAGAAACACTTTCCCATTCAAAGTGTGATACCAGGCAGGCAAGTGTTGCTATAGGGAAGTGAGGACACACTCATGCTGTGAAAAAGAATGTTAAATAGAGCAACATCTCTTTTGTGGGGGAGGGAATCATCCAATTTGTGTAAACCATCTTACCTTGCGTTATAAAATCAGTACAATTCATTGTTATTTATTTATTCATTCATTCATTAATTCATTTATTAAGATTTTATTTATTTGAGTGAGAGAGCACAAGCAGGAGGAATGGCAGAGGGAGAGGGAGAAGGAGGGAGGGAGTCCAATGTGGGGCTTGATCCCAGGACCCTAGTATCGTGACCTGAACTGAAGACGGATGCTTAATTGACTGAGCTACCCAGGGACCCCACATTGTCCATTTTTTAAAGAAAAAACAGGCTTTCCAGATAAAAGGAGCTATCTGACTTTGAATTTTTGTTTCAGGATATTTGTCTATGGTGCTTCATGGAAGCAAATAAAATTCAAAGATAAGGTTAAGCTAGGAATTTTGTGGATGACTTTCTTGAAACGCATCATAAATAACAACACGAATTCAAGCTCTGTAGCCCCCCTGATTACAAACCATCTCTAATGATCTTTTCCAAAAAATCTAAATATAAATAATTTTGAGAGTATGGCTGACAATTTAAAAAATGTACATAACTTCTACTTCATTTCTTATTTCTAAAGTAATTCATGTTCATTGTGGAAAAGTTATACTAAGCAGAGACAACTATAAAAACCCTGTAGAGACAGATTTCCTGTGGAGTTAATGAAGCTTGAATCCCATAAACAAATATTTACTTATGTACCTATGTTGCATTCATACACTTATATCTTTTTCTCTTAATGGAGGCCCTGGAATTGAATAAGGTATAAACTTCAAACCCCACTCAACATAGATCTCTCTCTGAAATCTCCTCTTGGCCCACCAGTCCCAGAGAGCATCTCTTAGCATTTGAGGTCTCTCTGTTTCTCTCTTTTTGTCACACACACACACACACTCACCAGCACATACTCAGTTTGTTGAACCTACCTTTTTTCACTTTAAAAATATGTTGCAGATATTCTTATGCCTCTTTTAATAAGAGGCATTTAATAATACATTTAATAAACACAGAATTGTGTGTGTTCGATATCTACATATGTTTTCCTGTTTAGAAACTCACTTCTTCCTGAAAAAATAGTATCTATTTTTTTAAAAGATTTCTTTATTTATTTTAGAGAGAGAAAGAGAGAGAGCACAAGTGGGGGGAAAGGCAGAAGGAGAATCCTCAAGCGGACACTCTGCTGAAGTGAGGTTCAATCTCACAAGCCTGAGATCACGACTTGAGCCTAAATCAAAAGTCAGACACTTAACCAACTGAGTCACCAAGATGCCACAAGTAGCATCTATTTTTAAAGTAAGAATGTCTGTGGATGATTAGAGCCACGGAGGGCTTATTTCTCCACTTCTCATCTCATCCCCTCCTCCCAACCCTCATATACACACCTCTAACTCCCAGTTAAGTCCTTCCTCTTTCATAGAACTGTATGCTTTTCTCAAGTGGCCTCCTTGTCTACCTAACAATGGGATTTTGAATCCCCTCCAGTATTCTGATCCTCATATGTTCTGATCTTCAGCCCCCAAGACCCATTTGCTCATGACTGACTTCTTCCCAACTCTGTTCATTTTATCTTCTGGATTCCTCCTTAGATGATAAAAACCTCTTCTACATCCCCATTGTCATCCTCTTGGTAATTAATTTCCTCTATTTGGGGGACTTAACCAAAACTTGATCTGTCTTTAAGATACTGCTTTTCCCATCATTTCCCTGATGAAATTTGCTTATTTTCCTACACACCACACATCCAGGTAAAGGATTGCACATTTCCTTGTGAAGTGTGAGATAAAAAACATCTAGAAAAAGTGATGTGAGATCCAGTGTTTAAGGAAGTTGGAGAAGATATGGCATGGGCAGTGGGAGACAGAAGAAAGGAATGAAATTCCAATGAGTTCTTAAGACCTGTGAGAACAGCATTGAGCTTGGCCACCACCTCTTGATGATAAGACCAATCCCTACATGGTATTTGGGCAGCTATGTCTTCAATATCGTCATCACCACTTGCCAGCTTAAAATGTGTTCAGCACTCCTCCACTTTTAAACATATGTGAGATCCCACATTATTTTATGGTTAATGTTCTAACTTATTCTTGCACATCACAGCCAAGTTTATTGGTCAGGGCATCCAAAGCTTTTTGCCCGCTTATCACATCACTAATAAGCTCACCTTGATAAATCCAACAGTCATTTTGCAGCTGATTTTTCACTTGTCCTCTCATATGAATTTGATGCTATTTACTAACCTTTTAAAAATGTCTCCATCAACAGCTATAAAATCAATCTCTCATCCTCCCCCTGCCTCATACACACTTTTTTTTCTCTGATCTTTCCTATTCACCTTCACTGGCTTCATTTACGTAACATGCCTGTGTATTATCAGTGTAACCCAGGCATCTACATGTAGTCCTTGTCTTATTTAACTACAAAATATATGCCAATAGCTCTAACTTTCACTGTAAGTTCCTGTAACATGGAGTTCTTTTCTACATGCACATCAATTTAACTCAGTAGTTTCTTTTCCTTTTTTTTTGTATATTTTTTTATTGGAGTTCGATTTGCCAACGTACAGTATAACACCGAGTGCTCAGTAGTTTCAAAAGTGAATTCAACATCTTTCCTGCTAAAACTGCTTGTTTCTTCCCTTCTACATTTCCTACATTAGTTAATGGATCATTATTAACTCAGTGATCCAAATTTGGGTATAATCCTAGATTCCTCCAGGGCTATCAAGCTGCTTAATTCCAGGAGGCATTCATAGAACAATGCCAGCCTTCAGGTTCTTGCCTTTCCTACCTTCATAAAATCTTTGGACTTCATTTCTTTCCCTTCATTCTTACTATCGTGCTGTGGTTTAGACTTATTATCTCTTCCCTAGACTATTGCTGGGAGGTGCCTAACTGGTTGCCCATCTTAAGTTTTCCTCCACACCAACTCATATTTACCAATATGGATCTTGTTTAATGTACAAGTGCTTAGAACTTAAGCATAGACTCCCTTACTTACATCATAAAGTCCAAATGCCTTGGCTTGATATTTAAAATCCTCCAGAGTCTAGTCTCTGCCTACATTTAAAATAAAACAGTAGGAAGAGAATCTAATATTTATTGATCAATTAACAAAACAAGTATGGAGGTATTTTACATTATGTTTGATATCTATAACAACACTTACATATTACTGTCTTTATCCTCATTTTCCAAATGAAGGAACTAAGGTTATAAAAATTTTAAAATGTTACCTAATTCACAAAGTTGTAAAGTTCTAGTCTTAAAATAGGAAGCCAAGCTTGTGCATATTTTTCTTACAGTGTCATGCTGCCTTTTGCATCTCCTGCCACTTTCTAAAATGCACTTTGTGCTCTAGCCACCCCATAATCCCTTAGCAGACCATGTAGTTTCATATGCTATGAATTTTCACATGCTGTTTATTTATTTTTTTAAAAATAAATTTATTTTTTATTGGTGTTCAATTTGCCAACATACAGAATAACACCCAATGCTCATACATGCTGTTTATTTTTTGTGGAAACCTTCACCTCCTATTTGATGAACTGTCTGTTATGCCAATTCAAACCTTTCATGATACTTTTCATCTCCCTCTCTAGTCCCACAGAATAGCTCAAGCCCCTTCTGCTCTGTCCTAAACCTTTACCTTTATAGTTCATTCATAGGCTTTATCATGTTGGTTTTATAATCCTTTATGTATAGATATGTCATCACCACCAGTCATGAACTTCTTAAGGATGGGATATAAAATGTCACATAAAGGTATGAAGTGTCACAATATAGGGTTTTTTTTAGAAGGCACCTATATTAAACAACATGTTTGATCTATGGTAAAGCTAGATTTACAATCAGATTATCTCTAGTATCCCTCCACAAGTAATTCTCAAAGTTTGCGGGGGAATCTTGAATGTATACTCATAAACCCAGAGTCTCATCTGTTGTGTGGAAAGCACCATTTGTTCTTGTTCATTAGGGTCACCTAAAACTATTGATTGTTAATGATTGTCAGATGGTTACCTATCACTGCAGCTTCCAGATGTCAGTTTATCACCCTTGGCAATGCCGTTGTGGTACTACTCACTGTGCTGTGTATGTCTAAAATGGGATGTGTACCCCAGGGCCCCAAATACACATAAACACTACTGCTGTCTCTACTTGAGTGGAGAAACGTTTTCTTTCCCAATTTTAGCTATACTCGTTTCCAATGCTACCTTACACATCCAGTGTTTCACAGAGATATATGTAATAGTCTTTGATTCCCACTTTTGGGGTTTTAGCTACCATCTACTGAGTGACCATTTTGGACCAGCACTTTGAAAAGCATTTCTATACATTAGCCCATTTAATCTTTACCCTTGTGTAGATGGGAAAACTGAGGTTCAGTGAGTCTAAAGGATTTTCTCATGGTCTTAAAACTGGACCTAAACCCAGTTCTGTCTGACTTGAGTTGCACCTTCTCCTCTTGATTCCCTCTCCCTCACATAAGAGTCATTTGGCAACTGGGCCATAACTCAAGTTGGTATCAAGAATGATGTTATTGTCAGGGCAACCCCTCCTCTATGGGCTGAAAGCATCATCCTTGTATGGAGCTACTGTGATAAAGCAAAGCTGGGGGCTCTACCTGCCTCCCTACCCTCTGCCCTGAGGGCTCAGGAAAGTCATTTTCCTTCCTGGAAAACCAAGATGTTGTCCAGACAAGAATCCCCCTTTGTTCCTGCCCCAGTTTCTAGGTATTCAGAAAGAGCTGCACTCCCCTCCTCCTACTGCAGGGGCCACTGGACAACATGGTTTCTTGGGCAAATTCCCTTTTTCTGGCTCCATGCTGTGAAGGAGGAGCTGCAGAGCAGGGTTTGGGAGTGGGGAAACTCTTTCTTGTGGCTTTCACCTTACTTTTATCTTCTCAAACAGTGTTTCAGACCCAGAAGGGAGCATAACCCTCCCATTTCATGAACAGGAAACAGATATCAAAGAGCAGAACTTTGGACACAGTTCTTGCAGATTCTATCTGAGCCACTTCAGGGTCCCAGCACTCCTGTCACCTTTTTGTCATTCTCTGGCCTAAGACAGGGTCAGAATGTGTGAACCTTCCCCAATAAAATGTTTGACAAAGACAAACAAAACCAAACAAACAAACAAACAAACCCCAAAACCCCTGTGCTTTACTCTTTGAGAAAAGTTTCCCAGGAACAACCCCTGGGAGTCTCTCTGTATCCCAGTAGACTTCAAGCATAACTCCCTCAATTGTCGTCTAAAGGTATCTTCAAATATTTGACTGCTTGAGTGAACACAGTGTAGTTTCCAGTTGGAAACCTCAGCTGAATTACTATTTACCCAATAGCAGTCTACAGGAGGGAATCCTACATTCAAAACAAAACAAAAACCTTTACATTCTCATTGACATATTGATAGAACTGAAAAAAAGTATAATAAAATTTCTTTTTGGTGTAAGACAAAAGTGAAAAGTGAGCCAATGACAGACTGTGGGAAGTGTCTTTCGTTTTCCACTGAATGAAGTAACCATAAGAACGGTACAGTAGACTCCCTTTCCAGGAGCAGAAAATTAATTTATTTATAACTTAATGAGATGGGAAAAGTGTAGCTGAATGAAAGAGATATGATTTAATGAAAGGGCCTGAGACATGTCAAGTTCCCTTTTTTGCTCAACCACTTTTGCCAAGAATAAGTAAAGAGGGAGAAATACTATAAGAGAAAATGAACAAACTGACTCATTGGTGTGAGGAAATGGAAAAGATTATTGATGAACATGAGGAACTCCATCAGTAGGAGAGCATTCTTTAAGATTCTGGGAGAGTTGAAGTAGACTGTTGGCAAACAAAGAGCATTAAAAGTCTTATAGACAGAAGAAAAATAGTTGCCTAAATGAGGGGCGCTTAGGTGGCTCAGTCAGTTAAGCCTCCAACTCTTGGTTTCAGCTCAGGTCGTGATCTCATAAGTCATGAGATCAAGCCCCAAGTGGGCAGGGGGCTCTGTGCTCTGTGGGGAGTCTACTTGAGATTCTCTCCCTCAGCCCTGCCCTCAACTCATATGTACATGCACACACTTTTTCTCTCAAATAAATAAATAAATCTTTAAAACAGAATTGTCTAAGTGAGAATAATATTCAAAATCCAAAATGAATGTTAAATAGAAGTTGACATGCTCCTACTACTATGAAAAAACTAATATATGAACATGAATTTGTGACCTGTAATTGTAGGTCTTGAAATACAAAAGAAAGTGAGAGGAGAATTGAAATGTATTTTTTTTTTTTGGACAAATACATTTCCAGTAATTCTTGGAAATAAGGATCCAACTTGGAAGTAAGAAGGAAAAGTATCCAAATTTTAAGAAGAGCCACTAGAATTGAATTTGCTTAAGTTTGTCTTGTCTTTGGATTTTTTTTCTTTCTGTTTTTAACTTAGAGGCAGTACCTGAAATTGGCTTTTAATAACTTTGGCACAAGTGAAGGGAGGATTTCCCAGTAACTGAGGACAAATTCTAGATCTGGACATTCTTCCCAACATAAAAAGCCCTGGGAAAATTCTTTTGATGATTCAGAGAGTAATATAAACTTATGACACTTGGAAAGATTATAAAGGAAAAACTTCCTGCAAACTACAGTAAGTTGACACACGTTTTCTGTAACCACATTGTTGAAAAAAAAAAAAAGAACTAGTTTCCCTTTCCTTATTTCCCTTTTTTGAAAGCTAAGCTAGTATTCTTTATCAAAATGAATTTTTTATGATCAAAATATTATTCTCTACTTTGTAAAATGGATTATGATAAAAAAATAAAGTGAGTGAAACAGTGAAAGCATTTTTTAAGTATGAAGTGCTATTGCCATCATTACCATCATCATCTTCTTCATTATTTTTATGCTAGTAGATTGAGCTTGAGACCCCCGAATTTTTTTTTTACATTTTTCTCATATAATGACTAGCTTCTTTCTTGAATCCCATTATCTAATTGCAGCATTAGTGGCTGTGTAATATTTTTCTAAAAGACATATTTATTTATTTAAGGGGGGTAGGTGCAATGGGAGAGGGAGAGAATCTCAAGCAGACTCCTCACTAAGCATGGAGCCTGATGTGGGGCTCGATCTCATGACCGTGAAATTATGGACCTGCATAGAAACCAAGGGTCAGATTCTCCACCAAATGACCCACCCAAGTGTCCCTGTGGAATATTTTGATTCTCTCTCTTTTTTTTTTTTTTCTATCAGAAAAAAATGTATTGTATTTGTTTAGTTTTCATTAGGAAATATCTGAACGGTTGGCTAGAAAAGCTCTGCCTGCATGTTCTTAGGCAACAAGAAGGCCTGTCTTGGTTCTGTTGGCACACCGGCTTGACTCATAAAGTTTATAGATTTCTTTTCCAATAGGAATCTGGGATAAGCAGCAAAAACAAAATAATTCTTTTTTTTTTTCTTCCAATGAGGAAGCTTACTTTTTAAAATAAATCTTCTTTAGATCATTAAAGATCAGTTAAGAAATGTTTGCAATTTTTTATACTAGCATATTGAGATATTTTCTTTTGAATCATGCTCATTTTCAGACAAAATATTCCCGATATGTACTCTGCATCACCTGTGTTTCTGCTGCATCATCACCATAGGTCCTCCTTATTCCAGCGTCATCTTTTTTTTTAGACTGTATTTATTTACTTATTTATTTATTTATTTATTTGAGAAAGAGAGAGACAGAGAGAGCATGAGCAGGGGATAGGAACAGAGAAAGAGGGACAAGCAGACTCCACGTTGAGTGCAGAGCCCATCCCAGGATTTGATCCCATGACCCTGATATCATGACCTGACCTGAAAGTAAGAGTCAGATACTTAACTCACTGAGCTGCCCAGGAACCCCTCCAGCATCATCTTTATGTACACTTGCTTTTTCTTAATTATACATAGTTATAATTTTTTATTTTAAAATAGTATCCAAATCCATGTATATGATGTTGGTATGTGTTGTCTAAGGAAGAAAGTAATCTCTTTTACCTGAAATGTCCAAGTTTGTTGATCATGAAATGCTGCAGAAACAGTTCCATCAGCAATGGAGTAGTCCCTCTGATCTTTAGATTTATATTCAAAAACCAGAAAATGTGTGAAAGTCACATCTGTTTTGTTTGTTTTTATATCCCCATACTTAGCGCAGTGCCTGATCATATCCATAATCAATAAATATTTATTATAAGAATGCATACATGAATGCAGGTGAGGTCAACACATGAGCAAAGTATGAGAAAAATAAAATTATCTGCATTGATATAGAGTGATAAGGAATTAATGTCCTTACTGAAAAGAGAAAACAAAATTTTTAATTCAGATAGGATTATAGTTTTTGGAAGCTAAATTTCTCTTTGCTGATTACTATTTATTCCTTGTAGAAATTAATCTCTAGGCATTGAGTGGTATAAATTGGTAAGATTTTTGTTTGGATATGACCCCTGAGGTCAAGCAATTCACATCTAGCCTTCAAGAAAGCTCCACACCTTTGAAACTTTCCTGAATTCTATTCCTTAATGGCTCAGGCTCCTGCATCAAATAAGTACATAAGTACATGATGTCCAGTAATTTCCAACTGTGTTATTCCTATCTCTCCCATCTAGGTAAAAGGTTCTTTGCAGGGAATCAACCTGGGGGACTAAGTGAACTCTGGTAGGGGTGCAGCTACCTGCTTGTCATGTAATGACCATGAGCTAGGAACTTAACATGTCTGAATTTCAACTTAATCCTTGTTGCTGTCAAAGACACTCTCCTGACAACCATATAGAACTGTTATAAAGTTCAAATTAAAGCAAATAAAATGCTCCAAACCACAGAACTCATGTGTGCAAGATTATGTATATATATTTTTCTAAACTGAATTTAGGACTAGGACTCCCATCCTGTCTCTTGGAAGATAATTTAATCTGGTTGGCTACCAGAGATGTCAGCTACTTTATTGGTTTCTCAGGCAATTTATACTGCAGGACTTTTTTTCTCTACCTCCTTCTTCCCATAATGGCACATAGGATCTGTGAAGCATATTCTGTGAAGCAATCCAGGTGGAGTAGGATTGTCAGATGGAGCAAATAAAAATATAGGATACCCAGTTAACTTGGAATTTCAGACAAACAATGAAATATTACATGGGGCTTACTTATACAAAAAGAAAGAAAGAAAGAAAGAAAAGAAACGTATACCTGGAATCCAAATTTACCTAGATTTTTCTGGCAACTTTACGGTGAAGGCATTTTAGGTTGCAGCAATCAACCATCTTACAATGCCCTTGGCACTAATGTAAACCACTCCTTAAGGTCTTTTCACTGGCCTATATCTTCACTGGCAGTCACTGAAGCTTCTATGTCATTCATTTTACCTCCTATTCCAAATGGTAAATACTGCATCCTTCTCAGTTAATCATTTTTGCATTCTTCTCCGGAAATGTAGGAAATTTCTGGTTCTGCTTCCACAGCACTCTGGGGTTGTGCTGTCTCAGGACATAGACATGCCACACAGTCTAGCTAGGTACCGTGGTGGTATGGAGAAATTCTCTTCAAGACTTGCCCCTTCCCCAGGCTTAACCCAGAGGGTGAGGCTGGAGCTGTTTCTGCTCTTTGCTGTTCAATCTGGGCAGTTGGATAAATGATGGATGAGTCCCTAGAAGTAAGAGAGTAGAGTTCCGTTTTTTCACAAGCCCTCACAACCATCCAAATACTCTTCTTCCCTGATCTTGTCTCATTTTCCCTCAGGCCATGAAACCTTATCTATTCTTCAATGAGGGAGTGGGGGGTGGAGGAGATAAGGAAAAAGTTATATTGACTTTTCCATCTACCATTTTTTCTATCAGTTAATGGCACAAAATTTAGGCCTGGATTCTGACTTTTTCTCAAACATTTTGTTCTGAAAGTTTCAAATATATAGCCAAGTTGAAAGGATTTTATGGTATATACCTGTATGTCCAACCACCTAAATGTTGCCACCAACCTACTCTGCTTGTTTACCATGCATCTGTCCACCTACTCACCCTTCTTTGCATGCATCAATCCATGTAATTTTTTGAGGCATTTCAAAATAAACTGCAAAAGAGGAATTAGTCTTAAATAAATTAATCATAGTTTTCAGGAAAAAAAAATTAGCTTTTACAATTCAAAGCTTTGGTTTTCACGATGGCCCCTAGAGTTTGGAGAGTCTATTTTGAAAATCAAAGATTGAACATGGACTGTTTTTCCTTTTGCATTCAATGGCAAACTTAATCAGCCCTGGAGGCAAAAGATATCATTAACCAAGCAAAGAAAGGATTAGTTACTTAAAACAAAGAGCAATGCCTATTTGGAGGGATCATCAGTTAATGCATCAAGATATTAACTTATAAGATGTAATAAAACACTGTAAAAATAAAGGAAATGTTATTGAAGACCACATTTATGCCTTTTAAAAATCCCCCCATAGCATGTGCAATCATTTATATTGTTTATTTATTAAGCAGTAACCAAGGTTAAGAGAAAAAAAGTTAAATCAGGATTTGTATGGAGGCAAATATATACAGGAAATAGGAAAGGGTGGAATATTTACCTAAAATATTTACCTATAAAATGAATTTAAAAAAACACACTGAATTAGAACAGTGTTTTAAAAATGGGTTGATACTCCTACTTGATCTTTTCTGATTTGGAGACAATATATATATAGCTTTGTGTGTCACTGTGATCATTCTCCTCTGGGCCATATTCTTAGAAGTGGAGGTGTGCTATGATTTCCTACTGATGATTCATGCATAAACAGATTTTTTCAATAAAAGAATGGTATCACTACTCTGAACCCTGAAGGTATTATGTTGGCTCCTACCTTCAAGAAGCTTACAGCTTCTCAGAAGAGAAAGGTACATAAAACTAATGACTGTTTTACTGTAAATGCTGGAATCGATGCTTCACAAAGCACTCTGGGATCATAAAGGAGGAACTATCTGCTCTGAAGAACCAGGGGAGCCTTCAAAGCAGGGGCTGATAGTCTAGCTGGCTCAGAGTGTCTGCTGCTTTGTGAAACCCTGAGAAATCTTCAGACGTGGAAGTTGCATGAAGTCTTCAGTTTCATTAAGACTACAGACTAGTCAGCAAAAACCAATTTGCCCTATGATATATTTGATATGCACTAAAAACTAAAAGTGAATAGTGGGGACAGACTTCAAGCAACATTTCTAAATTTCCTGAAGGAATTGCTTCAGAGTTTTAAGCCGGGGGGACAAAAGCTTATATCTCCCATGATGTTATAGAATTTGGGACACTTCTCTCACCTGACTCTCCTGGTCTAAGCCCAAACTTGGGGTCTGAAGGACAGGTGATTTCCTAGTTTAGAGGCCAAAAAGTTGAAGGTTTTGATCCTTAGATCTTTTATAATATCTTTAGAAGATAGCTGATTCAGGAATATTCTTGATTTAGTTTTGGGTAGAGGGGAGGCTTTATGGGTATCCTGAGCATTTTGTGTACTTGAGTAGGCACTAAAATACTAGACATTATCTTAGATTTGAGGAATATGGAATGAACACAACAGACAAAAATTATTATCAGTGGAGTTTACATTCTAATGGTGGGAGGCAACAAAGGAGAAAAATCTATGGTGTGTTATATATGGCACTACAGAAAAAAACGGCAACAAAGATAGAAAGTGCTGGAGTGGAGAGCAACTTAAAATCAAGAAACAGGTGCCATTTAAGCAGTCCCCTGTTGAAGGTGAGGGGGTGAGCCATGTGGGTATCTAAGGGAAAGACAGTTCTAGGAGGTGCACAACAGGTTTGTGGAGCAGCAGTGTGGACAAGACAGAAAGCAGAGTGAGCAAAGGGAAGAGGAGTGAGAAAGAAGTCAGGGAAGCACAGGCGAGGGCCTTGTGGGCCATCTATGGAGTTCTACTTTTGCTCTGAGTGAGATGAGAAGTCTCTGAAAGGTTTTGTGCAGAGGGATGACCCGAAATGGCATATTTTTAAAGACTCACAATAGCTCCTATATTAATAATAGATGGTGGGATGGGGTGGGGGGAGGAGCATGAGTGGAAGCACAGAGGCTATTAGGTTATTGCACCTAAGGGCTAAGGGGGGCTTGATCAGTGCAAAGATATGAAGCATCTTACCCAAGGTCACATAAAAGGAGGATATAACACAGAGACAGATTTCAGCCATTACTGGATGTTCTCTAAAAATGTTCATATGAGTGAAATTAGGACACAAACACTAAAGTTCAAAAAAAAAACAAAACAAAACAAAAAACAAACACTAAAGTTCCCATTTCAAAAAAAGTTGTAAAAAGGTATGTCTATTGGACCCTGCCACTCCCTCATCGAACCGAGGAAGCCTCCAGGGTCTAGTGCCAATGTGCTGCTCTCTCTTCTTGTATGTTTTCAAAATGCCTACAAAATATTCAGATAAATTGGATACAGGTTATGAGAGGAAGAGGAATCAAATATATCAACTCCAAGATTTGTAAACTATAGATCATGAAAGTTGCCATTGACTGTGATGAGGAAGACAAGTTTTATGGGGAAGAACAGGAAATACGTTTTATACAAGTGGAGAAGGAGATGCATCCAAATAGAGATGACAAGAATGTGATTAATAGCAGAGTCTGGATGATTCATTCTGAGTGTCCTAAATGAACTGACCATTAAATATTTGGAGTACCACAAGCCATTAAATATTTCAAATACTATTTTTGATATCTATCAAGTGGTACTACAGTTGTCAACCTCACTCATATGGTATATAATGCATATATCCAGGTTCCTTTTTAGGAAAAAGACATGTTGATCATGTAAAGTTCCTTCTCTCAAGGGTCTTCAGTGGCTCCCCGTGGCTTATGCAATAAAGCCAAAATTTCTTAATGTGCAATGTAAAGCCTTTCACAGTTTGATCCAAATCAACTTTAGATGAGCTCTACTTAGTCACATTGAGCTTGTTAGAATCCTTTATACTTAGGTTTGTCCACTTCTGTTCTGTTTATGTTGCTCACATTATAACAACATACTCAGCTTTCACCATGTATCAAAATCCCATCCACCTTTCAAGGCCCACCGGGAACTGAAGCTCCTTCCATAACAATTAAGGCTGAGAATGAGCTCTCTCTCCTCTGAATCCTTCCATGCAGGTGTGTGTGTGCATGTGCACATATGTGTGTATACATTAACTTCATTAGAAGCAGGGACTTTTGCTTATTATCCTTTGGCATCAACTCAGTGCCAAAGGAACACAAATGATTGGTAGTCCTTTCCTTTTCTCGTATTATTTGTTGCACAAGTAATTTGATCACTATCCCTATATTTAAGATCATATTGTTATTAATATCTAAGCTTTTATATGTGTTATCACAGAGAGCAAGGAGGATACCATTGTGTCCCCAAGAGGAGGACACTGTTACTACTCTTATCTTACAAATGTGGGAGTCGACCCTCAGTAGTCTGAAGCCTCATGCCCACAGTCACAGGTAGTGAATGGTACAGCCAAGTTATGAATCCAAATAAGCTGACTCCATTCAGACCTTTGCATCCCCTGGATAGCACACTCCCTTAAAATTTTGTGCAAGCAGGCTCAGGACGCAAAGGAAGGTTTCAACCCTCATGCTAAAGCAGGTTCAGGAAGCAAAGGAGGGTTTCAACCCTCATTCTAAAGGATAGAAAAAAAAATGTTTATTTTACCTGACAAAGAATGCTCCCAGGCATTTATAGAAATGTGATTATCTGTCTTAAACTAGTTTTGAAAGAATTATCAACTCAAGTGACAGTTACAGACCCGTGACTGGTTGTTCCTCATTCCTTTTTCTTCACTATATCTCTTCCTTTGTTCATTATTTTCCTCTGTGTAATGTTTTAATCACTTGAGAATGAGGACTCTTCAGGATCCTTTTGGAAACATGGAGTGGCATGTCTTTTTCTCTGAGGGTTATTGCTGCTAGTAAGACTTCTCACGAAACAAAGCTTAATGAAAAGCCAGACTCTTATGTATGTAGCACATGCGAGAGGGCGGGAGGTGATGTGAGGAGGGCATGTGTAACAGAAAATATGCAGTACATTTCTCAGACTGGCCCTAGTGCAAGTTCCTCTTTTCTCAAACCAAACTTGGGGCTCTCCAGAAGAGTTATTGCTAATTCATAAATTACCACACGGTTCTCTGGAGCTAATAGAAAATCTGTTTACTGTTAAACTACATAGCAGAAGAGGCAGAGGAATTGTCATGAAAATGCAAAAGTAGAGGATTTCCATTCAGTAGAAGCCATCACACCATGCTGTGCTGCAATAATGAGTGTGCATCAGGAAACCCGTACAGAAGAGACCCAAAAGACACCAAGGCCAAGGACAGTACTTTCTGGCAAAAAATGTTCTTACCAGTCACTCCTCTATGTTAATGTTACCACACCCACTGGGTTTATTATTACCAAATATACAGATAAGGCTGAATGGAACCTTGAATAATACAGATAAATATAAAATATCTGTATCTATCTATCTCTCTATATATATGTATGTGGGGGAGGAGGATCAGAAGAAAATATTTTCATGTTATAGTTTTGGTTTTTTTCCTTTTTTGATGAGCAGGTTTCAGTGTTAATGAAGTGTCAGTCTCCAGGAATTCTCTGCTTATATACCCTAAAATCAGATCATCTGTGAGTCATAACTCTTACTTTTAGAAATCTGAACAATTTGATTCCCACCTGCATTTTTTGGAGCTTGCCTTAAGGAAACATCACTCCATTTCACTCAAGTGGACCTTCGAAACAAATCAGGAGACCAGCAGAAAACAAAACCATGTACACACACACACACGCACACACAGCAAAAAAATCTATACATTCAGCACGCGGATATACACCAATTTATTCATTCAGCAGAATGCGTTGAACACCTGCTGCGTGTCAGGGTACTGTAGGTACAGAGGTGACCCTGCAAACATGTAAATAAACTATTACAAATGCTAAGTAAGGGCTCTGCTTGGTTGGTAGAAAGAGGTCAAATAAGGTCATGGGCAAGGGAAGCATTAGCCAAGTTTTCCAGATCAACTGGGTGGAGGGAGCTCAGAAGAGGGAATGTTCTGGGCAGAGAAAGCAGCATGTATTAGACAGATGGCTTTTTCAGGAAATGAAAGGGATTCAGGATGGCTGGAGCACAGGAAGAGTTGGGAAGTGGTGGAAGATATGAAAGAGAAAAAAGACAACCAAATCTTGGTCACCCATTATTCTCTTTTAGAGAGTTTGAACTTCAGGAGTTTTAGGGTTTATCCCACATAGAAGAGGCTATCTCATAGGAAGGTACAAAGAAAAATGTAAATTAAGTGATCGACTATAAATTCTTGTCTTCCTTCAGCAATACGTTCTTTTTTTTTTTTTTTTTTTCTATATTCTTGGCTCTATTTTCCTTCCTCTCTAACAAGACCAGACTGAGGTCTTCTGGTCTACCATAACCCATTTGTGTAGCTCCAAGCATCTGTCATTTCATGCTTTTATCTGACTACCCAGTATTCCATTACCTCAATGCCTGGTAAAATGATGAGTCAACTAGTTAACACTAAAATGTTAGTGCAGAGGAAAAGCTTGAACCACAAATGGATCATGGAGAAAATCTGGATTTGACTTGTGGAAAAGACAGTCTTAAACTTGAGAACTGAGTTTAAACTTTCTGCCAATGTAAAAGATAAGCTTTGCAAACATGCCCGTTTTTGTTGTAATGAATTTTCTCTTTTAGATCCATAGGAATTAGTAGCACTTACAGAATTGCATATGACTCATTAAGTTCCACAGGGCTAAGCTCACAGTAAGAAAGCATTGCCAGAAAATCTTGCCTTTAGGGAAGCAAGTAACCGAGTTGTCAAAAAAGTCAACAGTTACCTAATTCTCTGGGAAATACAATGAAGTTATGGCAGTTTGGCTACTGAAGAAAGACTTGGTTTGCCCAGGCTTTCTGTGGTAACTTCCTCCTCCAGTGGGAGAAACTGCCAGTAAAGGAAGAATGACAATTTACGTACCATAGGCAAGGCTAATAAGACTGTCTTAGTCACAGCCTGTGACCTTGAGACATCCTGGGAAATCCCTATCTGGAAGAGAAGAAAAGTTAAAATCACAGATGCTGTGCTTATGACCTTATTCTCTGTAAATCATATACAGAGTCACTTCTGTTTATTTTTAACGAAAAACTATTGCTGTTATTCTCTATCATGAGTTAACTGTGTGGTCTTTTTAAAATTTTGTATATTTGATCTCATTTTAAAAGATACCGCAGGAGACATTTTCTTTCTCTTTTTCTCCCTGTCTTCCAAGATTCCAGGAAAAACAGCTTCCCTGGCACATTTTGTACAGGGCACAACTAAAATGAGTGCTGCAGAAGGTTCTATGGAGCATGCAGAGGTAAGAACACATTTCTAGGGGATGAATTGACCATATCTAACATCGATTGCATTTCTAATAGTTAATTATGCAATGACAAATAGGAGTAGAAATGGCTAGTTTGCTTTCTTTAGATAATATCTGCAGTGTAATTTTGATCAATGTTATTTAACAAGGAAAAAATATTTGGTGTCCATTGGATTTCCTTTGATCCCTCTGAGCTATATTTCTTGTTTTGCAAAGTGAGATTAAGTCCTGTCCAAAGTCCTTTCAGCTCCCCAGTTCAGTGGGCTCCATATTTTGCTCTTGATGTAGAGAAATTTGGTTCAATGTAAATTTTAAAAAAGAATATTGGTGTAGTTGGAAATAGAACATAGAGCAAAAGAGTAGCCGTAGTAAAATATTTATGTATGTACAATTAATACCATGGTTTTTGTTGGGTTACTGCTTACTGCCAGAGATACTTATCAAATGAACGAATGAATGAATGTGCTTTCTTAAAGTTCTTTTCAGGAGAGCCTGGATGGCTCAGTCGGTTAAGTGTCTGCTTTTGGCTCAGGTCTTGATCCCTGTGCCCTGGGATGGAGCCTTGCATTAGGCTTTCTGCTTCATGGGGAATCTGCTTCTCCCTCTCCCTGCCCTTCCCCCTGCTTTCTCTCTCTCTCTCTCATTCTCTCTCCCAAATAAATCAAATCATTTTAAAAAATAAATAAGGTTCTTTTTAGAGATTACCAAGGTATAATAATAGCAAACTAAGTGGAACTCTCTGGTTCATTTAGATACCTAATTTAGCAGGATCAGAATTTGAATATCTTAGAAGTTTGTCTAGATGTTCCGATAAGTGAGAAAGAAATATGCAGATACTTTAAGCACAGATTACACTATACAAAGAATAATTGTTGTGTCAGTGGGCCCTTAGTAGAACCAATGACTAAAAATCTTTGTATTTATTGAAACATCAGATGCCTCCATTAGCAGCTGGTAGATAAAGCAAATACAAATGGAAAATTCTGCCAAAACTTTGTGTTTGATTGACTTTGCTTCATTTTAATACATACCCGAGACATATGGTAACACGTTAATTAATCTCCAGAGAAACCCCTTGTGATATATTTACTGCTTATAAGCAATTCCTATTACTATGCTTTTCTCTCACACACAGATTTAGTATCTAGCTTTTCAGTAACTCTTATTTACAAAATAAAAACCAAAGTCCAAATGTTTTACAATTTCTTTCCAGAGAAAATCATATATGCCAAAAAAACACACTCTAATTACTCTTAATCAGGATTCCTGGAAGGCTGGGTCATACAAATATTTATTGGTCACAGATTTTTTTTGTCTATATCACAAATAGAAAGGAGACTTTTTGAGGACCCCCAGTCTGTGTTTCCAAGCATAGCCTGGAATAGGAGAAACTTGAACTTTAGTATAGAATTACTATAACCTCTGAAATTTATTAAATATAGGTGGGATAAATAGGCAGAGCACAAAGGGTTTTTAGGGCAGTGAAATTATTCTGATACTACAATGTCATTATACATTTGTTCAGACTCATAGAATGTACAACACCAAGAATAAACCCTGATGTAAACTACAGATTTGGGTGACGTGTCCATAAAGGTTCATCAAATACAACAAATGCAGGGCTCTGGTAGGAGATGTCGATAATGTATAAATAGGTATGGGGGCAGCAGGCATATGGGAAATCTCTGCCCCTTCCAGTAGATTTTGCTGCGAACCTAAAACTGCTCTAAAAAAATGTCTATTAAGAAGAAAATGGGTTCTGTTTCGGTATTCATGGTGCCGTGTGTTTAGCAAGATCCCACAGTGACTTTTCTGTGTTCTTGTACTAAGAACCACTGGATTGGAATCTGGTCTCACTGTACTGCTTTGCTGAGCTCAGGCCACCCTAAATACAGTTGGCTCATAGCATTTTTCATGTCAAAGTACCTAATACTCAGCCTGTTCTCATGCAGAACGAGTCTAGACTACCTAAAAAAATGGAAAGCCCTTATAAGACCCAACATATTATCACCTGGACTTTTTTTTTTTTTTTTTGAGATTTTATTTATTTGTTTATTTGAGAGAGAGAGTGTGTGAGCAGGGGCAGAGGCAGAAGGAGAAGCAGGCTTCCCCCTGAGCAGGGAGCCTGATACAGGGCTCCATCTCAAGACCCCAGAGATTATGATCTGAGCCATGATCCCAGGACCCCCAAGATCATGACCCGAGCCAAAGGCAAACAACCAACTGAGCAACCCAGGTGCCCCTGTCACCTGGATTTTGATGTTACTTTCAGAACTCAGCCAAATCAGCTTTTTAAGGTCAGAAGTAAGTATAATAATTCTGAATTTATTGACCCACAGAGGATTTTCTCTTTTAAAATGTGGTCCTAATTGTACATGGGTCCGAATAAGAAGAAGCTAAGAAAACTGAGAACAGAATTTATAAAGATATAAAGTATCATCCAGTCCTAAAACATTGAGTGAGACATAGATAAGTAGGGAAAAGATAGAAAAATAGTTTTATAAATCATTTCTAATGAAAAAAAAGCCTTGAAATTCCATGGTGATTGTAAAAGAACACTTCCTATAAATGTTTTTGATGAAAGCCAAAACATTTTTAAAAGATTTAATTGTTCGTGAATATCTGTAATCAATTTCCATATAACTATGGAGCCTAAAACTGAATAGCAGACTTAGGAGTATCCTCATCACCAGATTCATTGTATTGTTTATATGACTCAGAAATGAGATGGTAACAAGACTATTGAGTTAGTATAGAGAAAACAGCACTTAAGTGAACTTTGTTGGTGGTCCATTTAGACAGATGGCCCACAGTTTCCAGAGCTTTTGTGCTTTCTTTAAATAAATACCCCCAATGCTGGAAGAAAAAAAAAAAAAAAAAAAAGCTGAAGAGAAAGGTGGTTAACTTTTTTGCTGTGCCAATGATTTTTTATTTATCTAAATATATAACCTACTAGCTTTATTCAAAGGGCTGGTTAAAATTGCAATATACCAGATAACCAACCTCGATGCCAACCTCTCTATAACATAATTATATGATGGACATTGAGGTAACTAATTTATTATAGTCTTAGAATCAATTTGCTGCCTTTCAGTTGTATCTATTAGTCTTTTTTTTCTTGACAGTTCTATCATTCCTCTGACTTTTACCAGGGCAGCTCTTCAGATATGGACACATCTACAGAAATGACTTTTTTTTAGAAATGTTTATTACTTAATGTAAATATCCAAAATATATCCATTAAACTTAACCTGATTTCTATAAGAACTGTACTCTTAGTTTCCTTTTTTTGGTGGTGGGGTGGAGGGAGATTGAAACCCAAACTCATTAAATCCTGATTTCTCATTTGTCTATTGAATAGATAACATTTGTAATTTATTAGAGAATTATTTTCTCAATTACTTCATATAAAGGAATCTGAAACATAATATAAAGCTTATCCATCAATAGGTCTCTATGAGGGACTATGGTGTGAGGACTGTTACCACTACAATAAGATATTTTTTTATGAATCGCAGCAGGAGAGTTGGCCAAATGCATTTCTACTCTTTATGTTATAGAGTTTTGTTTCACTGTTTTTATTTTTTTTTAAGTGTGATCAATCATCAAGCAGAAAGAACTTGACAAATTCTCTTGAACAAAAGATAAGGTGCTTGGAAAAACAGAGAAAAGAGGTAATTAAAAAATACTAGTTGAAGCAACTTGTACCATGATTTAATGCTAAGAATAAAATAGAATGTATATCTTGAGTCTTATTTTTGTTATTGGGTCACAGTATTTATCTCTAGGATATTGCATGACATTATTTTGAAAGTGAGTGCTTTTTCTTATTCGCCTATATTTCTCTTACTCAGTCTCTCAGTGTCTGTAAATGAGTGAAAAATGACAAAGTTGGGCAGCCCAGGTGGCTCAGTGGTTTAGTGCCTGCCTTTGACCCAGGGCGTGATCCTGGAGTCCTGGGATCGAGTCCCGCATCGGGCTCCCTACATGGAGCCTGCTTCTCCCTCTACCTGTGTCTCTGCCTCTTTCTCTCTCTCTTTGTGTCTCTCATGAATAAATAAATAAGATATTAAAAAAATGACAGTCATAAATCCAATAATTATAATCAATTTTTCTCAGAACTTAGATGTTTCCTCCACATGGACTATGTGAGCTTATCATCTGTGCCAATATGCCTTGCAACTTGAACACAACTTGAAACTCAAATTGTTAAAGGCCTAAAGTGTAATTGACTTAGGGGCTATGACTTCATGAGCTGGACATCCAACCACATAGGGGTTAGGGGTAATTATCATTAAAAAAACTGCTTGTTTCAAAAATGCCATTAGGGATGTGATGGGTGCTATTTTGAGTTCTATTTTTCTGAGTTTAATGAATGTTAGAAACTCTTTATTCTTCTTGACAGATGAAGAGGTGAAAAGTTTTAACAATTTTAGCACTGTGTATTTTGTCAATTTTTAAATTCCTTTTCTTAACCATTATAAATGTTACATCCCTCATGGTTTTCTCTGTGGTGAGGTCTACTCCTCTTCGATACTGCATAAAATATTGTGCCATTCTGGAAAATTACTGAACAATACCAGAGTAATAGTACTATAACATAGAAATGTTAACGTTAATCCTTAAGATGCCAACAGATCAGATATCCTTATATAATAATATTACATAGCCTCTACTAAATACCTATATCTATTTCCAGCATAAGACTTATCTAGTGACTGCCTGTCTGAATTATATATTTTATTTTATAATTTGGAGAATATCTTGCTTCTTTTTAGTCATTGTGACTATCTTCTTGATCTCTGTCCCATATTGAAAGTGTTGGAATTAATTTCTCTTAATGTAGGAAATTACAGACTTCCCTTACAAGAAAAGTAAAACGTGGGTCACAGTGTTTTTTCTTCCTTTTATCTAGTACATAATTTTAAAGCTTCCAAATTTCAGCCTAAATCATTTCTAAATATTGTCTTATGATAAAACTATTAGTCCTTGAAAATCTATCCTTTGAAAAAGGTGGTATTATCCATTCATTGCATATGCATTACAAATAATGTGTTGATTTTAAAAAGCATAATATTGTAAGCACATGATCAGTTATTGTGATTTGGAATTTGTTAATATAAATTCTGTTTTTAAAAGCTAGAAGAAATACTTCATTATAATAATCAGTGTAAGCACATAGAAAAATATGGAAAGATTTGAAAAAAAGACCCTTTACATATTAATAAATCTTACATAAAACCATCAACACTCACAAATTTTTATGGGATTTTGATTGGGTTAAACACAGATAAAAATTCAAATAACTAAGCAGAGTTGAAAGTTGCTAATAAATGGTTCAGCTGACTAGGCAAGATATACTGAGTACCTAATAGTTTTTCATATATGAGCCAGTTATGAAAATGGGGAGAGTGTACTGAATTAAATCATCCCAGCCCTACCAGTATTTGGTGGAAGGAATACTGTCTTCACCCATGGCTTGCAAAATCTTAGTAACCTGAAAAAGTGATTTCATTTTGGCCAAATTTCCGAATGGGCAAAGATTCATATTGATTTACCAAACTTTAATAATTTCAGCTCCTGGAAGTTAACCAGCAATGGGATCAGCAATTTAGAAGCATGAAAGAGTCATATGAAAAAAAGGTAAATACCCCTCTGTTTAGTATTTGCTTTACATCAATTAGCTGGGGACCAAGTCTGTAAAGATTCTCACTGATTTCAGCTGAAGGAGATTTGTGGCTAGCCAACTGTTGAAAAACGATGCGGGTGGGGGAAAGGTGTTGAGTGTATTATTGGCCTCTTGGTACTGAAGATTAATGAAAGATATCAGTGAATTATCTTGAGCATGGCAAAATAAAAAAAAAAAAGTACTAAAATAGCCTCTAGAGATGTCTCTAGAGTTCTTATGCACACATTTATCAGAGCTCACAGAAAATCCTGGCTTTGGTTTTGTTCTTAGCAGTCACGAACACACAAGGTTACAAGTGAGATGAGAGATGGTTCAAAGTCCAGACTGTTTTATATAAGGCTAGTTCTCTAAATCTTTAACTAGATAGCACAAGCTATTTCCACAGAAAAATAAACAACGGTAACAGTGAAAGTATGAGGGGAAGTGGGACATCCCCTTTTCCACTAACGTGTGTTCTCTATCAAGAATCTTTTGCTTTGGTGAGAAACCTTTTGGAGAGCATACCTTTTAATAGATAAAAGTCAATTTATCATTTTAAATTATCCCACGTTCAAAGAGGGAGAAAAAGAAAAAGTAAATTTCCCTAAATAATTCAGAATTAAGAAACCTGACCACAAGTGAGTAACATAGTAATATTGTTCTTTTCTTCCCCATTTTGATAGGCAGAAGTATTTAGCAAGTGCAGGATACAGTTCCCACTGCACCAGGGCCACCCTGGTCAGGCCACCTGTTCTATTCAATGGGGTGCAGCTTTGGCCTTCACCCTTTCCTGAGGCTTCTCTGCTGGACCCGCATCACTTTTGAAGACTAACTTAGCATTTTGTAGCGGCGTAAGCATCGCACAGGACTGAAGAGTGAAAAGCCATGTCTGGTTTTTTTTTTTTTTTTTTTTTTTTTTTCTGGTGCAGACCTGTTTGTTCACTTACTCCCTACTCCTCGCTGCTGCCCTTTTCAGGCCAGGAAAAGGCACACACCGAGAGTCAGGTTTAGAAGGGCAGGTCCAGAAGTGTCCCGGCCTAAGGTCTAAATGTTATTCCCTCGGAAGCGGTGTGGTTTGGAGAAAAGGAGGGAAGGGGCTGAAGGCTGGTTACGGGGTTTGCATCCCGCACCCCCCCCAACCCCCCCACCCCGAGGAAGCTCTTTTTAAGCTGCACTTGTCGGGATCTTTGCGAAGGCTGGTGGGAAGCGGAACCTGCCGACAGGGGCCGCCAGGAGCGGGGGGGCCTTGGGCTCGGGCGTGACTTTCAGAAGGCGCGTCTGCAACTCTCTGTAAACGACTTCTCCAGGTCGCAGAGCTGAAAACGAAACTGGACGCGGCAGAAAGATTCCTCGGCGCGCAGGAGAAGGAGAGGGAACAGACTCAGAGGGACAGCGACAGGCTGCGCGACCAGACCCGCCAGCGGCTGCAGCGCCAGGAGGTGGGCGGGGCGCGCGCAGCGGACCGCCCCCGCCCCCGCCCCCGCCCCAAGGCCTGAGCATGCGCACTCCGCACTGGGGCGGGGCCCACGGGGCGCGCCGGGGCCCCGGAGCCGCCGAGCAGCGCGCGTGCGCGGCGGTCCGAGCTAGGGGCCCGCGCTGCTCGGCTGCTCGGTGCGGCCCCCGCGGACGGGCGTTCGTGGCGGGGGGGGGGGGGGGGTGCGATCCGGGGACGTGGCGCTGCCTTTCTAGAGCATTTCAGCCTAGAGAATCAACCCTGCTTGGACTCATGTATATTATTTTATTACGGGTGTTAATAATGATGGGCAGTCTCTTGCCTCTGCACAGCTGCTTTTCAGCGTACAGAGTTTTACAAGTAGGTCTTGTGTCTGGGATCATAAGAAATACATTTGGGGGACGGCCTCGCCCTCATCACTTCGTTGAACTAGCTCGGCCCGTCTGTGAGGAAAATACTCTTTTTGCCATTTTAAAGCTGAGAAACCTGAGATGTGAAGAGGTTGCATGACCTGTCAACCTTGCCAACCTAGTACCTGGGAACATGGGACTTGAACCCCGTCTCCAGATTATCTGTATTCATTCATTCATTCATTCATTCATTCATTCATTCATTCATCCATTCATGAAAGACACATGAGAGAGAGAGAGAGAGAGAGAGGCAGAGACACAGGCAGAGGCAGAAGCAGGCTCCATGCAGGGAGCCCAATGTGGGACTCAATCCCGGGTCTCCAGGGTCACGCCCTGGACCGAAGGTGGCGCTAAACCGCTGGTCCACCCCGGGATACCCAGATTCTGTCTTTATTAATCCTGCTGAGAGCAAGATGGTGGTCCTGAAGCCACAGGCTTCTCTCCTAAAATGCTCTTGGTTTTATTATTAGTTATGGGGCTTAATGGATACTGTAGAAAATGGGAGAAAAATCTTAAGCTCTAGTGGCCTCTCATTTTTTTATGTATGTTAAGATAAAACAAGAACGGTAGCTTTCTCAGGTGAAGTCTTGTGACTGATATTGTGAGGCATTGGCTGTATTTTAACACCTACACCAATCCTCAGGCAATGCCTAAAATCAGTGCGGACAGTCCTTAGTGTAGATTTTCTTATTTTGTGAAGGGCATCTCGGGTTCAGTGGGTGGGAGGAAAGCAAACATGGTTTAGCAATGCCTTCTGGTCCTGGAGCAGTCCCTTCCTTTTCCATTTAGACCCTGATCAGGAATCATGGCAATCGTGGCCTCATGCCCTTGGAAGGAACCATATTCTAGTTGAAGTCCTTTTCTTTTAAATTATGCCAAGTTAGAAAATGATCAGTTCCTTTTCTAAGTGTGTATGAGCCCATTCTAAGGAAAAGCAAATAGACATGTTATCACTTTTTAAAAAAAATGAATCACCTAAGCTAGATATCTTAAATCTGATAATTGTATTGGGAAATACTAATTACTAAAATAGTATACTTTAACATATATATTAGCTATTTTCTCATCTTGATTTACCTACATTCTGGAATACTTATTAGGTTAAAATCTGAATGACGTTAAGGATCCAATTCACTCTACAAAAAGTTTGCTATCTAAAATATAAAATTGGGGATCCCCGGGTGGGTCAGCAGTTTAGCGCCTGCCTTTGGCCCAAGGTGTGATCCTGGAATCCCGGGGTCGAGTCCCACGTGGGGCTCCCTGCATGGAGCCTGCTTCTCCCTCTGCCTGTGTCTCTGTCCCCCGCCCCCTCTGTCTCTCATGAATAAATAAATAAAATCTTTAGTAAAATATAAAATTAAGAATTAGAAGACAGATGTTGTCTGAACCCAGAGCAAACTGGATTCAAAGCAACTGACCTTGCTTCAGTTTTTTAAAACACAGGACTTCCTGAAGGTTATCTGGAACATGCAGGAGTGATGGCATTGGACTGATTGATCTCTACCTAATTTTTTTTTAATTTTTTTTTTAATCTCTACCCTTTAAAAGTAGTAATCACGACAACACGGTGCTCTGAATAATTATCTGTATTGAAGGCTCTCATTTGCATGAAGTTTTATCCTCTTCTCCCTGTCTTCGGTCCAGAATGATGCAGGCAGGATTGAGCTTTGAGATATTTCCTATTTTTTGTTGCAATGACACTTTTCTTTCTTTTTAGAACTTTAATTACTTTTACTAAGTCACTTATATGTCACTTTGTAACAGTACATTGGAACTAGCTTACTCTGTGGACGCATTTGACCCTTGAAAGTGAGGATTGGGGATTTTGAGCTTTTTCTGGCATCATAAAACTTAGTATTAAAAACTACGGATTAAAGAAAGATTTTCTCTATCTGAACCCTGCCCTCCACCCAGAGAATATTGCTTACATGGAGCATTAAATGGAAATCTAGCAGGTCCTATTTTTGTTGTATTTCGGAAGTATTCCTATAATATTATCTCATCTGAATTTTATTGATTTCGATTTTGTCTTCTTGTTGTTTACTTCAGAAGGAAAAGGAGAGCCTAAATGAAGAATTACATGAATTGAAGAAAGAAAATAAGCTTTTGAAGGAAAAAAATGCTCTCATAAGCAAGAAGAAGGAACATTACGAATGTGAAATAAAACGCCTCAATAAGGTATCAGCCAGGTCAGACTGGGGAGATGGAAGGAGAGATCCCTTCTAAAAAGCACATTCCTTTTTTTTTTTCTTAAAAAAAAAAAAAAAAGCACATTCCTAATGGAGAGTCACAACGAAATCTGTGCTGCAGTGTAGCAACTAGTCTTGGGAGCTTACACAGGAGCTTCTCTGTAATTTTATAGAACACTCCTATCTGCATCTTTCAGCCACACATGGCTAAGGAGGCTTTAAGAAATTAGTGTCCTTGCAAATAAGCATGATAAAGAGAAACAAGGAGAAAATTTAGAAGACAGAAAGAACTTTTTTTTTTTTAGTTCGAGAACCACATAAAGCAAGTGGGTGTTTGTGAACAATAGCAGACCTCTTGGTCAACCACAAAAGTTTCCTGAGGAAACAGGCTGCTCTTTAAAATCATCGCTATGGAACTGGCTGTGATGCAGTCTATATGGAATCATGCTAAATGCCAAGCCCAAGGCTGAGATTGTGGCCTAACATAGAATAAGCCTAAAATTCACTTTTAATTGGGGTGTGGGGTCTGGGGTTGCGGAAGGGGTTGGAGGAACAATTCTGTTAGAAAAACACAAGTGGTTAAATGCCTTTGCTTCAACTTAGCTAATCAAAGGGGCTACCTGTGAATTGCTGCCAAAGGATGACTAGGGAGAGTTTGTGTGTGTGTGTGTGTGTGTATCTGTGAGAGTTTTATGGACTAATAGCTTAATTTTCCTGGGGAAGGGATTTCTGACTTAAAGAAGCAAATAAATCCTTTGCTGTTGATTTTTCAGACAGTCATAACAGATGTGGACCATAGGAATATTTCTAGTACATGTTTAGATCAAGATACTCGTCTCTCAAATTAGATATTTCTTGACCAAAGTAACAGAAATTACCTTCTAAAACAAGCGTAGGTGACTGGCCTTGAAGAAGTGCTCAGTATTTTGGACTGTGCATCTTGTAGTTAACCTGTGTTCAGAGGATCATTTAAAGATCCTCAAAGTTAACGTTAAGTAATGTGCCTGTGTAGTTGACAGGTTGCTTTACAAATGTGATGCTATATTTGATCTGTTTGTGAGGCAAGTTACTGGTCAGGAGAAAGTAGAAAAGTAGAGACTTCATAAACAATGTACTTCTCTATCCTCTAAGAGAGGAAACAATGTTCAGATACAAATTTAGGGCAAATAACTTTTCCCTTTTATTCTCTGTTGGAAATCCTCAACAGATGAATTACAAGAACCAGCATTCAGATTACATTTGAAATCTTTCCCACTTGCAATGTATTATTTGATAAGTTTTCTTCTGTTCTCTAATTCATTTCTGTAAATATTGGCACAAGAATATAAGCCCTGTAGAAATTAGAACAGCCAAGAACTCTGGACTCTGGTTTTTGCCCATGTCTATGTGTACCCTTCATTTTTGTGTATCTGTATCTATAGTCAACAGAATGTTTTAAAAGTCAGGAAATTTTTTTAACCCTTGTGATTATAATAAAATGGAGAAAATGAGAACAATTAATTTGAGCAAAATCCAGGTATTTATATAAATGTCACCTTCTCAGAGGATTTTTCTGGCCATTCTAATTAAAATTACATACTCTAGCATATTTCCTATTTTAATGTTTCTTTGGAATTTATTGATATCCAGTATATGTTCAGTGTCTCTTATCATCAGATTTGTTCCCTGTCTCCAAGTCTGGATTGTAAATTCCATGGGGGTAGGAGTTTTGCAGAACTGACTTCCCTGTTAGGATAGTAGGCACAGTATTGAGGGCTCATGATATTTCTAATGGCCTATTAATATGTTTAATTTCTCTTAAAATCAGGAGAAAAAAAATGGAACTCTGGGTTGAAAAAACATTTTCATTAGTTTATTCACCTTAATAAGAATGCAGGGTTTTTTTTTAAAAAAGATTTTATTTATTTATTCATGAGAGACACAGAGAGAGAGAGGCAGACACATAGGCAGAGGGATAAGCAGGTTCCTTCCATGTAGCCCGATGTGGGACTAGGACCTGAGCCAAAGGCAACGCTCAACCATTGAGCCACCCAAGTGCCTCAAGAGTGCAGTTATAAACCAATTTTAATATGTATTTATTTGGAGGCATGGATTCACAAATACAACAGTCATAGTATGGCCTAAGTTTTCCTGTTTTTTTTCATTGTTCTATTTCAAATGCCAGCAACAGGGCCTTTTTCACAATATGTTCTTAAATATTTATTGAGTGGATGAATTAATTAAATAATTTCTCTAGTACATAATATGTTCAATAGCCAATTCTGGTCCCGAGTTTCCTGCTTTAACAGGCATAATGCATTATTTATGACTAGTGAAAACAAATAAAAATAAAAGAGTACTTCAGGCCAGAAAAGATTTTGCCCACCACATCTATACCTTAAAGTGTCATTTCAAAAGCATAGATATAAAGTGATGAGCTATGAAAAGTTTTTTTTCTCATTTAGTTCATGTATCAGTCTAATGAAATGTTACAAATTACTATAGAATTTTACACTGTAGATTTTTCTTCTCTTTTCTTTTTCTTTTATTTCCTCTCCTAACCACTGTAATAAATAGAAGTTACTCCAAATGTTGATTTGGGTAACTGTGCATACCATCCATCGCAGCATGGAATTTGGGGCCCACCCTACTTGCACAATCAGACCGTCTGCTGACCCATTCACTCAGCAGAAATTTGTAGCTTCTCAGCTTAGTAATTAACATATGTTTTTCAGAAGTTCACACAACTGTGTGTACTTAGTTCAACTTATTTGCTTTGAAGGAAATACCCAGGGGCATTGTTTTCAGTGAGTTCTTGAAGAGAATCCAGATGTTTAACCATAGTAAGAGAAATTACCTGAGGTGAGGCAGCCAGTGCCACCCATGGACAAAGTTGATTTGTCCAACATCTCACCATGGTGGGATGGGTAGATCTGTTTAGTATGCCTGTGCTGATAGTAAATTACTATTCTAGAATAGATTACAGGTGTTTGTTCAAGGCAGTTGGAAAACCCCAAGATGGAATAAATGTTGATTAAACTCACCTTTCATTTATGACTCATTTGCAAAATTTCTAGAAGCCTGAGTAACATGAAAGGTAGACCAGGAAATTCAGATAGAGCAAGACCCACAAAAACAGTCTGTTCATAGGTGTAGGATATGAAATCGGCATTTTTAATTGAAATCTTAACTCATTTGGCTCACCCCAAACTAGAGTCTCTCCATTACTACTAACACATTTTTAAAAGTTTCAACTAATATGATACTTCCTAAAATTCTGTAGCTTAGCAACAAATTCTAACAAAACATTAATTATTAAACATTTGTTGCTTCTTTAAATTCTTCTTGGAGGAAGAAAAAAGTTCTTGTTTCTCTTACAACTTCCTGAAAAATGATACATACCTACATCAGGCCACACGGTATCCATAGAGTTTAAAGATACTCTATTAGAAAATTCTTAGCCTGTCTATACATATTTAAGACAGTAACTATGCTTTTTTTTTCTTACCTATATGACCATATTATACAGTAATTCAAGAAAGTAAGTTACTAATGGTATCATCAAATGATCATCATTGAAACTACCAAAGAAATTCAGAGGAAGTGAAATCCTGGAGCTCTGAAAGTGAAACTTTTCTATTTGTATAAAGGACTCATTTGATAATGAGCAAGTAGTCATATTGTATGTAGGCTCCTAGACCACACCAGGATGAGGTGTGTTGTGTCTCAATTTTGGCAGGTATGTTATTGAACTCATCATGAACCAAGGTCTTCAGAATAGAGGCAATGTCTTTTATATGATCTGACAAAGTATAGTGTATGTAAGAGGTCATGGTCTAGTGAATAATGATGATAATCTTATTGGCAAATCTAAGTGTCTCTTGTTTCCTTCACCTCCTCACCCTACAGTGAAATCACTAAGTTGTACTGGAGGTCAAGAAAGTGTGGAGCACTTGGGTGGTTCAGTTGGTTAAGTGTCCAACTCTTGGTTTCAGCTCAGGTCATGATCTCATGGTCATTAGATCAAACCATGCATTGAGTTCCATACTGAGCATGGAGCCTGTTTGAGATTTTCTCTCTCTCCTCTCCTTCTGCCCTCCCTGCCACCCCCACTTGCACACTTTTGTGCTCACTCTCTCTCTTAAAGAAAAAAAAAAAAAAAGGAAAGGAAAAAAAAGAAGAAAAGAGAGCAGAGCACTCTCTGCAGCCTGTAGTGAGTTAGTGAATGTTTTATTAGAGAATTACTATGACTGTGGCTAGGCCAGGGCATTATATACTGAGGACAGGGCAGAGGAGCAGCAGTACAATAGATCTAAGGAATAGTGATCTGCATGGGTTCACATTTCTGTGGGTTTTCCTCTCTCCTTTCAAGGGCAGGGCTGGATGGCAAAAATATCACAGTGTCATCTGGGACCAGCCACATCAGCTTTTGAGGAATGCAGATTCTCAGACCCTCTCTCCAGATCTACTGATTCGGGATCTCTAGGGACAGTGCCCAGGGATGGGCATGTTTGCTACCTCTCTAGGTGATTCTGATGCTCTCTAAAGTTTGAGCATTATTGATAAAGCATGTGTTTGATTGAAGCAGAGAATCTGGAGAAATGCTATAGATATGTTTTCTTTTCATGGTGGACTTGGTGGAGGGGATCCCAGACATCAACGTCAAAAGCCCTTCTAAATAACAATGACAGTTGAATAACATAAGATCGTCACGGAGAAAAGACAGAGATTATGAAAAAAAAATTGTATGCTAAAAAAGGAGAAAGAAGTTATTCAGTCATAAAAGTAGCAGCAAAAATGGAGTTCTGTCTTGCCCTGGGCATCTGAGTCATTGTAACAATTATAGAAGAATTCATAGGTAACTCTTAGCTCAACCACGTGCTTATCCTATAACACAGGCTCTTCAGGATGCCTTGAAAATCGAGAGTTCTTCATTTCCTGAGGACTATTTGGGAAAGTATGAGATGGAGTGCAGGCATGAGGAGATGCGAACAGAAATGGAAGTTCTCAAACAGCAGGTGAGAAGTTGAAAGTGGCATGATCACGTAGAGAACACAGGGCCTATTGTTCATGCTCCTTTGAACATATGTGGAAACCTTTCTATTCAAAATGTGTCCAAAGTTTTTGCATTTATTTTCAGTAGAATTATCTAATTTTAAAGCTTGGTGAGAGACTATAGACAGCTAGCCCAACTCCCACTTTATAACAGAGGGAATTGAGTTTCAAATGGGTTACATGGCTTGTCCAAGATCATCCAGTTAAAGGAACAGCTTACTAATTAACCTTTTGCTGAGATTTTATTAGCACTGGTCTAGAGAATTTCACGTAGACACAATTTATTTTGAAAACACTACCACCCCAAACCCTGGACCTTTTCAGAAAATGGTAGCAACTAGGCTGTTATTCTGTAGCAGCTGGCTTCCAGGCCTTTGGGCCATGAGGGCATTTTTAAAGGGAATATTCTGCATTGATCACAATGACTGAAGAGCCAGATCTTTTCATCTACAGCCACATATGGATGGCACTACCTAGCAATTTATTGATCTACCACACCTTGCTCCCCTGCCCCCTCATCCAACCTCAACTCCATGTCACCAAGTGGACAGAAGAGTAAAGGAGTAAGCTGCATGTATCAGCAACATAGAGTTATAGGCACATAGCACTGCCTAAACTATTTGGGTCTAAATTTAGTTCAGCCAGCTGGAGCTGGCTTAGCTGAGGGGCCACCCATGCATATCACATCTCTTTTCCTGTAAGAGGTTAAATAAACTAATGAAGGTAAAGGGCTGGAACAGTTCATGGCGATGTCAATAAATATAGGATAAGTATAGGAATTCTATCTCTGAAGCACACATTGTCAGTAATACATTAGCGGTGGGGGAGAGGATGTTATAGAACAAAGGGCTGGGAAGTATGTCCCTGGAACTGATTTGTTGGCTGTTTTGCTCTTGAGCAAGGCCAACTACAAGGATTTTTGATGCAATACACCAAAGAATTAAGCAATTGTATTATTGCTGTTGTTGTTTATTGTTATCACTTCATGGGAGGTAACCTATCTGTAAGTGTAGAAAATTCAGAGCATTTGATGCTAAAGTTGCATGTTCTCTTCGATCAACCCCATTTGAATAATCTGCCTCATTACATTCGGGATAAAATACATAGTTCAAAAATAAGCCTATGAAGAGAATAAGGGTAGTATTCAGAGTGTTAAAGCTCTGCCAAATTCTCAACCCCTAAAGTATCATTGCCACTAGACAGGATTCCTCTGAAACAAAACAAAACAAAACAAAACAAAACTACTTCTTATGTTTAGACACTTGAATCATCTTTGATGCTTTCATATAATGCATCCCACATGCAAGAGAGTCACTCTTACACATGCATAGAGTTTACAGCAATGGCTTAGCTCTTATTGGATGCAGACAATGACAGGTATCCTTTTTTTCATTATTCCCAAGAAGTCCAGAATCCATCTCCTTAGTTTTTGTGTGGCTCTTTTGCTAACTTTTGCATACATATTTTAAGTGTGCACATTTTTAATTTGACACCCACAATCACTATATCACCACCCAGTGTTACGTGATACATACACTATAGGATTTAAATTCACAAAGAAACTGAGCTAGAATCTTGGCTACCTGACTGAAGTGATGACATTGCTATCAGTGTTGTGTTTGATAAAGTGTTCAGTTCTGATCAGATGAGCTTCTCTCATTTCAAATGCCTCTGGTAATTGTTTACAGAGCATTAGTTTGACTATGTCTGGAATTGAGCCTCAGATCTTAACCAAAACCAAAACTAAAACAAAATGTAAGCTTAGCTGGGTGTAGTTCCCTTTCGATGCTTCTGGTGAGTAAAACCTTAAAAATTAAAAATGTACATCTGCATCTAGGTCTGTATAACATGTTTAATTTTATCCTCTCTTGCCTATTACATTTTGCTGTATTATTACTGACTTCAATAAGCCTCTAGTTAAAACGTGTTGCATTATTGGTGGTGAAAGTGCTAAGTATCTTAGTATTAATAGACAAAATTCTAGCTACTAGGTTCCCATGTAAGTTGTAATTTAACTCATTGTTGGAAAGGAATTCCTGTATCCCATTCCCTAAGCTTCATTTATTTTCATAGTTCCACACACTAGTCCCCAAGCTATCAGTCAACACTATGCCAGTTAAAAACAATGATGATTAAATCCGTTTTTCTTTTGGTTTGATTGCTTTTTGGAATATTTGGAATATTTCTTGAGAGGTGTTCCACTAATATATTGTTACTTTTTTTTTAAGTGATGTATCCCCAAAATTACTGGGGCAAATTCTGAATACCTTTCAACAGTAATATTTTGCTCTCCCACAAACATGAACCTTTCATTTCTATTTTGTATTCAACTTATTATTTATATTTGGAAACTGGCAGGCCAATATTTAGTGGCTTCACTTAACAGCTATTGTCAGTAAACTGTCTTTTAGAACTTTAAGCACTATTCCTACATCAAAGCCTTGTGTTGGGGATGGATGACTTGCTTCAAAATAGTGGTACTTAACAGTAGGCAAGGGGGGAAGGGGTGCTCATCACAATAAAGAAATATGCAGCAGAATAATGGGTGAGGGCACTTTTTTCTCAAACTATCCATGTTGTTACTTTACTTCTAAATTCCTGACACATACTCAAGGAGGCAAAGTTGAGAACTGTCATTCTAAACAAAGCAAGAGATAGAATTATGACCATATCCTTTAGGATAGAGTCTCACCATGAAGAAATATTCATGGAAAGAGGATAGAAATTATTCAGATTGAACAACCCCAGGTAGCACCTCTTCTGAAATCATTTAAATGGCTTAGAGAAAAGGATGCTAACAGTAACAGCAAGTCAATATTTCCTAGGTGCAAATATATGAAGAAGACTTCAAAAAGGAGCGATCAGACCGAGAAAGACTTAATCAAGAGAAAGAGGAGCTACAGCAAATTAATCAAACTTCTCAATCCCAGTTAAACAGGCTGAATTCTCAGGTATAAGTCAAAACAAAATAATCTTTTCCAGCATATGTGTATTTTTTTATTTTTTTTCATTAAAAAATCAAGGCTTTGGCTCCTTTTAATTGACATTGGTTTTCTTTGAGAGGTAAGCACCTGGGATGAAATCATTCTTAAACAATCTTGTAAAGAGATGAAAATGACTGGAGATTTCTTTTAACTTAAGTCTATTAAGGAGTTACCTAAGAAATTGGATTCCAAAGTCTTTTATAAAATCTAATTCTTTTGATCTTTTTCTCATAATATTTATCTTGGTAGAATGGGAGTTGAACTACCTAATACTCAAAATTCAAATCCAAAACACTCCAGCACAGTGAAGTTGTTTCTAAACTCTTGTCATTTTCTTTGAGGGCTATGTTGGGCTATATTGGAATGTTCCCGTCTTCCAAAAACATACATATTTCTAAATGCCATTTATATATATAAAACACAGTGAAACCAAGAATTTGTTCAGTGGGCTCCCCAATTAAATGTAACTGGAGCTCTCTCAAGGAAGCCACATAACATTAGCCAGTTTATTGGAATAGAATACATTAAATGTAAGCATATTACAATTAGATGTAATAGGATATATTAAAAGTAGGCTCAGGAAGTTGCATGATGGGCAAATATTGATGTTAATGAGGAGAATGTAGCTAACACAACTTTGGCCTAAGAAAAGAAAATGAACCACAGAATTTTTGACTTACAAAATCATCCAATGCTTTTCAGTAAATAGGAAATTGTTGCAGGACATGCTGTGACAGCTCTAGAGCTGCAATATTCTTGGTCTCAAAAGAAATGTTTAACTATTTGTAATCCTCTTCTTCCTAATACACAATATACTGTGAATTAAATTTAATTTCTTTTCTGACATGTTTTTCAAGGATTTGCTTGAAATTCCTAATTTTACGTGCAAAAATTATTCGGCAGAACTATTTTCTAAGAAATTAAAAGAAATAAAATAGTTGCAAAAGCATAACAAAATGCTTTTCTAAAAATAATTCATGCAACTTACTACTCTGACTACTCTCGGTGAGGAAATCACTCTCCATTTGTATGTCTTACATGCAAAGCTCCCTTAATCTTTTCTAAGTGGTCACTGCACAAATTATTTTACTTCCAGACATTTTTTAATTCTACTATATTCAGTTCAGATTGATGATAAATTTGTGTCTAAGATGGGCAATGTCTTTGCCATTGTAGATGTTCTAGTGCATCCAGGAACACATGACCATCTAAATATTCTAGAGACTATAATCCACAAGTAATTTTCATTTCTCTGTCATCTGTAAACGAATTTTGATTGATACTAACAAAATAATGCATTGTCTGCAGAGAGTATAATTTAATAAATGAACTAAGGGATAATCTTGGTGATATCTTAAAACTATCAAACATTTTTCTTTAAATAATGATAGTCCAAGCATTTATTTTTCAGAAGCTTCATTCACCCTGGTCAAAGGATGACAGAATTCACAAAGAGATGTAGTAAATGGCTTAACAATTTATGTTAAATATATTAACAGCAGATTTAATGCCATAATGTAATAGAATTGGCATGATGTTATTTGAATGGCATATTATCTGTGGTCCAAAAAAAGGAATACTTAGGTCAAGTCATTCTGCTTACATATCAGAGTTTATTGATTCTATTGCTAAGGATGTTTTAAGACAATGACTGGTAAAATAGAAGTGTGGTAAAGAGCAAGATACTTAGAGATACTTAGGAGTAGGAGTAGGGGTAAAATCATCGTGTTTGTGCCTGCTTTGACAATAAGGAATAACACTGAGCAAGTTCTACTTTTCTGTGCTTCCTTTTATTCCTTTGTAAAATGGCAAAGTTGAACCAGGTGGTCTCTAAAATATTTCTTATCATTCTAAAACCTCTGTCTCTAAAAACGAGTTACCAAATCTCTCAGTATACTCACCTGTGAAATATGGGTGGTGGTTTCCCCCTCATGACTTCACAAAGTTGTTCTCAGTGTGAAATGAAAAAAAAAAAAAACCTATACAAAAACATCTAGCTCAGGTCATGGCTCACAGGTATTTCACAAATGATTTTAGTCTGTTGGAAGGAGAGTTTTAAATAAGAGTCATTTAGTTGTATAATTAACATGCCACACATAGTTCCATAATTTAATTTTGATGCTTTCTTTCTGCAAGTCATTTGTTATATACTGTAAAGAACTAAAAAAAAAAAAAATGATCCTTGCTATTAAAAACTCACAACATAATGAGGGGGACATACATACTGTATCCTTATAGTTTGTGGATTCTTTTTTTTTTTTTGATTTTTATTTATTTATGATAGTCACAGAGAGAGAAAGAGAGAGAGGCAGAGACATAGGCAGAGGGAGAAGCAGGCTCCATGCACCGGAAGCCCGACGTGGGATTCGATCCCGGGTCTCCAGGATCGCGCCCTGGGCCAAAGGCAGGCGCCAAACCGCTGCGCCACCCAGGGATCCCGTTTGTGGATTCTATATCTATGAATTTGCCTACTCACTGAAATGTATTTGTCACCCCAGAATCAATACTGGTGCCACCTAAGGCTATCTGTGAACATTTACAGAGCAGAAAAAGACTTGAGTCACCTGACACACTTGTTCCTAGTTGAGGTGTAATGAGGCCTTGCCTCCTTGTTCTGGCTTTCAGACTGCGACAGATGTCCTTTTTGTGGTTTACTTAGTGCCACGTTTTCTCATTTTTGTTTTTTATTGGTTATTTCAGTGTTTAAAATGGCCCCCATAGTGTTGAGGTGCTCCTTCATGTTCCTTAGCACAGGGAGACCATCCTGAGCCTTACAGAGAAAAGGCCCATGAGATAAGATTCATTCAAGGACTACCATAGTGTGATAGGCCAAGAATTCACTGTTAATGGACCAACAGTATTAAATAAGATGCCTTTAACAGAAACACACATAAAACAAGATTTTATATTGATCAGTTAATGAAAATGGTATGACCAGAGGTTCATGGGAACCTAACCCTGCATTTCCCGAGGAGCAGTGGTACTGTTCTCCACTTCAGTGTTCATGCTGACTTCACAGAATATAACTACTGCAGATAATGCAAAATGACAGTACACAGTACACATTGGACTATAAAAAGTCACATGGAAAATGTATAGGGCCAGATGGGAGGGCAGAGGAAGGAGAGGATCCTTCTGATAGGTGGCACGTGGAACAGTAGCATTCAATAGGGATATATGCCTTACAGGGATGTGCACCAGGGTGTATAGGAATGAGAGTAGCATGACTCATGAGTCAAGAGAAAACAGCTTTCTCTAGTTGTGTCAGAGGTGGAAGGAATCCAGGGTGGGTGACTCTGCTAGATGAGGTTGGGTCTTCAATAGGGAGAAGCTATAAAGTACAGCAGTGTGACTTTGAACATGTTACACAGTATCTCATGTCTCCATGTCCTCATCTGTAAAATAGGGATAATGACATTCAGTATCACAGAGGCATTGGGAGGAATCGCCGAGTTATATGTAAAGCACTTAGGTCAGTGTCTGGCGTGGAAATACATGCACAGCTTCTAACATTTACGATGGCAGCCTTCGAATGTACAGCTGGCCAATTGCAATTATATTCATTAAGCAGTGAAAGCTGTTTCTGTATCTCCATCTACTCCTATGTCTCTATATTTATATCTATGTCTCAGTATATCAACCTAAAACTGAGAATTACAGTCCTTTCAACAAATTGGAATAACAGTTTAAAACTATTCCACTTTCCAAACTGCACTTGGGCATTTTAAGATAGAACGAATGCAAGTCTGGAAAATCTAAAACGTGACTGTTTTCACTGGCACGACTGCCATCAATGCTTCACCCCTGCGGTTTCTGAGCAGGCCACTGACAGCTAGGTTGAGTGTAACTTTGGAACGAATCATGTGAACTCTTTCGATAAACAAATGCCTTTGTTTTGTCCATAGATAAAAGCTTGTCAGATGGAGAAAGAAAAACTCGAAAAGCAATTAAAACAGGTATGTTAAAAACAAAACAAAACAAAACAAAAAAACAGGTATGTTGTTCCTGACCTAAATTCATCAAACTTCTTGTCATAGTTGAAAGGGCAATTTTTAGTTCCACCCTTGTTCCACCTTTGTTCCCAAGCACAGCAATTCCCCATGGATCCAATTAAAGGTGTATTTAAAGCTCTGCTACAGATGGCTCAGGACAAACCGGCACTTTGCATCGTGGACTAAAATGCCAGTGGATAGGTAATGCTTAGGTACCACCAACACTTCTCTGCCCTAACACGAAAAACACATGTTTCCCAGAACATGTTACCAGTAGCGCAAGCCTTAGTGTGTGCTCACGCAAGTGGAGATTTCTTCATAGACCCACGAACAACTGGGAAATAGATTTTCTTGGTATTTCTTGCAGTTGCTTACACAATTTACAGTGGAAAATTGCATCAAAGATTTGCCTCTTTTGAGAAAATACAGTATCTTCTTGGGCACAGCAGTGTTCCATCCCATTGGTTCTCTAGTAGCCTTCAGAAATGAGTATTAATTTCTTTGTATTCTTAATGCTCTCTCTGGACATAAGTTATGCTGTGGGAGTCTCTGACTACAATTTAAGAAAACTTGTCTTATGGCTTAGTGGCTGGTTCTTCTTAAGGGAGGGACCCTCTGTGAAGAGAACTCAGAAACATAAAGTGAACCTTATACCTTGTAAGTGTTTCTAATGTCTTCAACACGAAGAGCTAATTAGAGTTTCACCTTAAGTGAAATATGCCCAGTTAGCCTCATCTCTGCCAGTATCGAGTCTACACCCACAAGCCCACTATGTTGAGTTGGGATTACGTGAGAGTTAGACTGAACCTGGAGAATGAAGCCAAACCTGTCTGTGGTTGTATAAAGCAAGTATCAGGTGATTCTCCAGTTTCACCCACTTCCAGTGAACTGACAACATTATACTCCTCAGGTGTATTTCCCAATCTGTAGCTGCAGCTTGAATTTCCACCTGCGGGATCCATGTGCACCAGCAGGCCCGGGGACTGACCAGGATCCACAGAAGCACCCAGTAAGTAAGAGCTTGCATTGCGATATAGAAGTCCTTATATTATCTAATAAGTGCTAGTATTTTTTTTTCCATTTTGGTAGAAATGCTGTCTCTATAATTTGGGCACATACTATTGTCCACAGAAGGAGCCTCTTTCTATCTCAGCCTCAAATTTACAGAGTTGCAGTGGTCAATGTACACTATAATTATCTTTTTTTGGGACAGGCACTCACAGGACACACATGGATACAAATAAATTAACTGAACAGTATCAAATGAAGCTGTAATTCCTTGCACGAACATACAACATTTTATATGGGCCATTTTAGAGGCGTACCTGACCCTTCCAAAAGGGCATTTTTGTGTGTAGGGAAAAGCAAAACGAATATAGCAAGTCTGAGAGACGCCTTTTTCGGTTGTAAACTTATATTGAACTACTATGGATATTGCTACATCTGTGCAATATAGTGTTTGACATCTTCCAATTAAAAGGATATTCTTAAAGGATCCAAGAAAAAGTGACCCACTTAAGTTGCTCTCTGTGGCTCTGTCTAGCCAGGCAAAATGAAATGAACAGTGGAGCAATTATTTGTGAGTGGAATTGATTTGGACAGTCAACCTGAATAAGTCAGCCCCAAAGCAACCTTCCTTCCTTTCTCCATCGCACTATTTCATCCACCCTCCCCCACTGTCTAGCATACTGGTCTCTACTTTGTGTTTTGGCTACATAGAAGCCTTATACGAAAATAAAATATTGTGTTTTTCTGCATTTTGGAAATGCTCAGACCACTCTCCTACCCCTCAATTTTTATTAACTGTGTTTTTAATTATGCAAAGAATCTTGAGATTTTAACTGGGATTTTTCCTAGCAGAGCACTATGGAGATCATGATTCTCTTGGTTGCCATACTTTTGTATTTGAGTGTGACTCAAAGCTCTTTTCCCAAGGGAGGAGGTAATGACTCTCTGGGTGGCAGAGGGATGTCAGAATTTAATGAGCATCGCTTATTTGACCCTGGTGTGACACAGCACACTGCTGAGAATTTGGTTCTTTTTGTGTTGTTGCCCATTGTCACTTGTGTCTGCTCACCCGCCCCATTTCCTTTTTTCTTTACCTGTTTGCTTACTTTTCAGTCTTTATCAGAAACGTTTCTGGGAATCCCCAAATACAGCTATCATTCCTTAAATTTCTTTTTCAGAATGTAGAACTAAATTAATATTGTGGGGAACATAAAGAGATAGAAGTTTACTTTGGAGTTAGCTCCTACAGGTTGGGGAAATGGAGAGATATTTTGTGAAAGGTTAACTATAAAACCAATGAGTCATGCAAGTTTATCTAGAAGTAAAAATGACTATTTTCTTCAAATTCTCATTTATGGAAAGAAGGCAGAAATTTACCTACTATAAAAGCTCATCAAACTTTCCTGGTCAATTATAAGAAGTAAAGTGGTCCAGACCATGTAAAATTATCACCAAATAAAGGTCTGTATTTGAAAAGGTTCCAAGCCATGTACAATGTCCTACATTTTTAAGCAGTATTCAGTTAAAAAGAATCTTGGTATAACAGTAGAATTTAACTCTCGGAGTTCATTTTTAAAGAATATTTCATGTTTTATGCTTATTTCTAAGCCTGAATTAAAGCACAAGCAGTGGTGTTTGTAAAATTACAGTATATTTGCCTTCTTTTGGCAACTCTCCTGGAATCTAAAACTGAGGCTCACGTCACTTATCCTACGTGTTATTTGAGACATCTAAAAATAAACGAGGAGATAAAAAACAGAGGTGATCTCATTTCCTCTTTTAGCTTTTTCATGGACCAAAAGGAGCCAAGAGCCTAGGTGTCTGAGTGGGGGTAAAGTGGGGTCACACTGTACTAACTGCAGCATTTCTTAGTGTCTTGTCAGATAATTGAACTTTAAGGCTACTTTCAGTGGTCTGGCAGCCCTGTAAATGCTCCCTGTTGGCTCATTGGTAGAGACATTTTCCCTGAGTTATTTTCAGTAGGTAATTGATTAATAGAACAAAAGGTCTGTATTCTCTGTGTGTTGGGGGGAAGTAGGAGGTAGGACTGAGCATTGGGAGCAGGAAGACAGACCATCCTCATGGGCAGGTGAAGCTGAGATTGCTCTGTTCCAAGTGGTTAAATACAGAGGTACTCGTCTTGGAACTGTATCTTGAAATGTGGGCCTGTAGCTCATGATTTATTCACAGCAGTTTATCTTACATGTTCCCTGATGTTCAATATCTAGGTGTTCTTAACTGGTGAAGCCTAGAAGAAAATCCCACAAGAAAAATCCAAGTCTGCCCTTACCCCTCACTGCCTCTCTAGTCTAAACCATCTGAACAATCTAGAGAGTACTTTCTGTGGAGGAACAGTAGGAAGGGAAAAAGATCTGCCCTACTTTGCCATTCCTGCCATGTCTGCACCTAATGGCTTAGATTTCTTCCTCATACCAGAAAACACTAAACTTGTCATTGTTCTCTTGGTCTTTCTGTTGCCTCCTGTGTGAGGACTTTAAACATAGTATTTATTGATGGTAATCTGCTTTGTTTTATTTATGAGCTATAGTAAGCTTTACAGAAGTGTTTATACTTCTGCAGATATCCAAAACACATCTGCTTAAAAAAGAATGCCACAACCCCAAAGTAGGAGAAATTCTGGCCAACACAGAGTGGATGGTGGGGGAGTGTTGGGAGATGGGGAGAGTGATGAAGGAGGTAAGAGACATGAACGTGATTGGCAACAGGTTTGGATAGAAACGACTTTTGTGTTGCCTGCGTAATAAAAGCCACATAGTATAATTATATTTTTAATATGCCACTATGTTTTGTTTGAAGTCCATATTGCTATAATAATGTTTTATTGTTCCACACAGCCAGACTATCAGTGGTATGCTCCTGACCAGTTTCCGCCAGATGTGCAGCACAAGGCGAATGGTAAGACCACAGCTGTATCGAGCATTCTTTCATGTTTACATTTTAATGGGGTCTTTTTGGGATGTTTACTCAACATACATTCATTTGTACTTGGGGAGGGCCTTCAATAAAGTTGTGTTGCATACACAACTCTAATTTGATGCACCTGGGGTTAACTTGAACTCCTTAAGAAAAAAGAAAATGAAAAAAAAAAAAGAAAAAAAAAGAAAATTTTCAATGCAGAATTGCGGGGATCTCAGCTCTGGCTTCTGCTCCTATTCCAGTCTCAGAGTCAGTATTCCATCTGGGGCTAGAAATGAAAACTTCAAGTAGAGCTATACTGTAACAACAACAACAAAGCTCTGGGATTCCACTACAAAGGGCAGATGCACATCCACTATTCCAGGTTGAGTTTGCTAGACAGATGTTTTAAATGTCACTGGCAGACAGACAGAGGAAACCAAAGACTCAGAACTGTATTCCCTAATGACTAAATGTCAGACTCCAAGTTTAGGCCAAGGTAGCCCACAACACCCGCCTCTAAGTATGCTGGAAAAAAAAAAAAAAAAAACCTAGAAATTCACTGATAAAGTACTCACAACTAAGTACTCTTTTATCTTATTTTTCTTTGGTTTACCATTCTTCTCTTCTTTCCAGAATCTGCTATACTTTCTACTGCTTTGTTTCTGTGGTCTCATGAGGCCATCCAGGAATGGACTATAACCACAATCCCACCTCTATTCTCATCTCATATGATCAAAAGTCAGCCATGTCTGCTCCATCTTTAAAAATCTTATATGACACACACCTGTGACTGTATGTTGTTAATTTCCAGAGATTTTAATCTATCTAGAAAAGCTGAAGATGAGCCATATTCCAATTTCAGGCCATTCTTGAAACTTGATCTCATTTAGTTCAGATCTGAGATCATAGAATTCTAGATTTTACTACAAGGAGCCCATTATGGAGAGGAAATAGAAAACCAGGGGTAACACATGTAGTTTTGCAAGTTATGTACTTCACAAGTCCAAGGAATTCTTCATGGTAGTCTGTGTAAATGGAGCCTCGTAGGGTTGTGCAATACACAACCTGGACAGCTATACACAGCAGCACTAGGAGTGGCAAAGGCCTAGCTTACAGAAACATTATAGAGAAGAAAGATAAAAAGTGAGAACTCTATTAAAGAATGTCTAGGCATTTATCAGAAAACTGTAAGATTCTTTTTTTCTTTTCTTTCTACTATGAATATAACCATTGGTTTTAATGAAGTTCTCGGGTTCCAGCCATAATAGAGAGCTTTTATTAGAAAGGCATACTATTAACCATAATAATTGTTGCAAAATGCCTGTGTTTTTGAAATCCATTGTTATATAATAGCTGAGCTGCCACCCCGTAATAATTTTCCACTTCATATTACGTTGGTCTGGAATGAATATTAAAGATATTTTCTCCCTGAGTTGGAGCTTAATCACTAAAAAATATAATTATGCAGTAGAGAATTTAGTGATATCATAAAGATGTTTATGCATCACTATGAGGTTCTTCTTGGACCAGTGTAATAGAAGCTAATAATTATATAAAGTAGAAATGAATTGTGATAACCTTCATAAACGAAATAAAATATGCAGAAATAGAATATTATAGTCAGTGTATATGACCCACTGATTTTTGTCTACTTGGGAAGAAACACAATGAAGTTTGTGGTGTGTAAACATGCTGTGTAACAGTCTACAGATGTAAAATTGCAATAAAAAATAAACCTCTATTATGTAGCAACCTGAGTATTTTAAGATATTGTTTTAATCCTCACAACAATGCTATAAAATAGATTTTATTATATTATACCATTTTACAGTTGAGGAAAATGAGGCTTGAGAATTTAAGTAACATGCCTAAATCACACAGTTGGTAAAATTTGATCCTGGGGTTAGATTCCAGAGGTCCAGGTCTTCAAAACCTATGCTTTGAATCACATCCTATAGAGCCCTCGAAAACCTACCCCTCTCACTATATTAGAATTTTCTACAATGACAGATATATAATGAGAATGGGGGATTTAACTTGGATAATTATATGACTAGATTCTAATCCTCAATAATCTTTTCTTCCTATGAAATCATAACATGTATTATTTGGGCTACTTATTTGGTATTTTGAATATCACAGGTAAAGGATGAAGTACTACATAAGATTAAGCTTGTAATAAATATGTTATGGATGAATTCATTCTTGGGCATCCCTGGTAGAAACTGATGGGATATGTTGCCATTTGAACCCTTTCCTTCTTCCTACCAACACAGCTCTGCAGCTGACTGCGGCTTGTCTGAAGCAGGGAAGAGGGCTGATCATGGCTAGGGGACCACTGTAGAAGGAAATTCCTTACTCAGTAATCTACTTGTTTTTGATTACTATTTCTCCTCTTCTAGCTTCCAAAGCTGATGCTATTTCAAGGTTCCAACAAGTTCATAAAAATTGACAAAAGCTCTGAAATCACCCCTGTCAAAAGAATCTCTCATATGCCATTATTTAATTTCGGTGGATTCTTCTTCTATCTCATTTAATTGAAAAGCTCCTTTTGATTTGTACATCCAACAAAATTGCTCAGAATCCATAAAAGTAACTTTGTGATATTATTAAATATGAATTTAGAAATATTTTTATTATACAGACATTTATGTTATGATACTACTCATTGTCGTATTATTTGGCTAATATATTTACCTTTCACTATTCAGGAATATACTGCTAGCCAACATACCCTGTGTTTTGGGCTTTAAAAACCCAAACTCAAACAATGGAAGAAAAAATTAGTGGAAAAATTAGGCTCTGCTTCTGATAAATTATAAACAGGAAGTTTTTTTAAAACTCTTATAAGCTTTATTCATATAATAAGTCCTGAAGTATTTTACTTGTATTTAAATGAAATGACCCTTTCAGAAATATGGATATTAAAATGAATATTAATTTGTATGTGTGTTTATACATTGTCCTAGCTCTCATTTTTTACTAATTTCCTATGACTCCCAACAAATTTTACTTTTCTGATCCCAATATATATAGCACATTATATTTTGATCCTAGTATCTATCCTTATAATTTTTCCTTTTATGGTAATCTAACCTGAGATAATGGCGCTGACAACAATACATGAAGTGTTTGTAGAGCAGTAACCTTGTGAGTTTTAAAAGGTACAGTGGGTAATGAGTGATTAAATTGCTATAATACCACTAGATCCTCCTTTAATATTCCTAGAGCCTGAGGCAAGAATATGTGGAGAGCCGCATACTTGAGGCTAAATATTTAAATGTCATGAAGCAAGCATAGAAGTTATTACAGACTATCCCCCTGTTGATAAATATACCTAGAAGGGCAAAGTAAAATTTTAAAATGCTCACATTCCAACCAGTTCTGTTCCAAGACACAGTGGCACAGGAAGACCTGAGCCATGGCCCACCCCCTTCTCTTCTCATCTTTCGACTGGGCGGGATCTTAAGTGTGAATTTGAGTGTAGCCCAGTTGGCACATCACAACTTCATCCATATACCCCTCATTATGCTACAAACAGCACCCCTTGATTTCAGGCCTGAGAAATACGACCACATGAGGCCTAGAAGCAGAAACAGGGTGACTTGGGCAAGACTTTTGGGGTCTGCATGTGAGTACCAAGAGCTTGTTCTAGAAGAAGGCAGACTCTTACTGGAGGGGAAGGTGGCTATAGGAGGGTCAGAGCAGGGTCCTCTTAGAGTGGGGACCTAATGAAAGCTTGCTGGCCAAAGATTAAAGTCAATAATTACTGAGTACTACTGAACGATCTTTGGGTCAACTAATTTTCAGCTTTGCTCTCAGTTACTATCTCTGGTTATTTTAGAATGCTTTGCAGACACAATGGAAATTAACTCCTCTTTCAAACACTGAAGATTTAAAGAAAGGTTTTCAAGACATTTAAGACTTACTTGGCTTTCTCTTTGCACAGCACTAAGTAATGGTATTTTTATATATTGAAGCCTACAGATGTTAAGGGGCTACAGTTTCTGTTTAGAAACATGGTGATTTTATGAAGAACATTTTAATCTCATTTAATCTGTTATCAGAATGGGATGCAAAATGACTTCCATGTTTCTAGAACAATTATGGCATAGTAGAATTAGTATAACGTTGAAAGCATGTTGTTTTATTTCTTCCTTTGTGAAATGTCAAAAGGCTATGTTTTCTAACTACATGGCACGCCAGTCACCTCTCTACCTTCCAGATTTTTCATATGGTGCAGAATTGAACTTCATCTAATGAGCTAGAGCTCAAGTCTTACATATTTGGAAAGACATGAAATGTAGGCATGTGAGAGTATGTTGTGAGCAAACATAATTATTTCTTTACAATATAGAAGATCAAAGCCCAACTATTATAATTGGCCTTTACTAGTGTCTAGTAATAACTAATTAACTGAATACTGACTGAATTCATTTCCTAGGGCTACCATAACCAAGTATCAAAAATGAGGGGGCTTGAAAACAGCAGAAATTTATCCTCTCACACTGTGGAGGCTAGAAGTCTGAAATCCAGGTGTTGGCAGGGTCATACTCCCTCCAGAGCCTCTAGGGAAGGCTCCTTCCTTGCCTCTTTTTGCATCTAGTAGCCCCAGATGTTCTTTGGCTTGTGGTAGCACAGCTCCAATCTCTGCCTCACTCTTCACATGGCCGTCTTCCCTCGTGTCTGCGTCTGTGTCCAAAGTTTCATCTTCTTATAGGGACTCCAGTCGCATTGGATTAGGCTAATCTAGTATAATCTCATGTTAACTTGATTATGTGTGCAAAGTCCTATTTCCAAATGAGGTCACATTAACAGGTACCAGGCGTTAAGATCTACACATATCTTTTGAGGGGAGGGGACACAATTCAACCCATAACACTAATCACATGCCAGAAACTATTTTAGGTGCCGTATATATTTATATATAATGTCATCAAAACCTTATAGCAACTCTATGAGATGAGTACTACTGATGCTCCAGTTTTAAAATTATGGAAACTTAGGAACAGAAGATAATGTCACCTGTCCAAGTCCATGTAGCTGGTTATTGGCTAGAACATAAACAAGCCAGGCAGTCTACCTCCAAAGCCCACACTGTAACCACTAAGCAATATACAACCCATGCTATACTTTAAAATATAATAGTGTCATCATTTACATGTATTTTATTTAAGTAAATTCTAATGGCCCTATCCTGAAAGCCAGAATCTTTGCTTCTAAGTTTGTGTCTGTTTATAACTATCTTTATTTTTTTTTAAGATTTTAGTTATTTATTCATGAGAAACACACAGAGAGAGGCAGAGACACAGGAAGAGGGAGAAGCAGGATCCCCACAAGCAGCCTGATGTGGGACTGAATCCCAAACCCTGGGATCACATCCTGAGCCAAAGGCAGATGCTCAACCGCTGAGCCACCCAGGCGTCCCAATAACTGTCTTTATAACTGAACATTACAAATAATTTTACATTGGTAAAATGGCAGGACTAGTTGGATTTTTTTCAGCACCTGGTAGTATGAGGAGATACAGGAGCCAGTGTAAATAGCAGAAGCTACTTAAGAGATGTAAGAAACAGATGAAACTTAGAGACTATACTTGTGTGATTTTCAATACAGATGGATAAAAGATTAAGAATATTTTTTTTTATATTTTTTCTTTTATAAAATACATTACTTAATTATCTTACCATCAGTTAATAAAAATATTAGTCAAAAGAGAGATAGTTTTATGCCTATTTCTAGATTTTTAGAGAAGAACTGCAGGAGAAATGCATCCTCACCTTATAATGCTAAAAAGATTGGTTTATTGGTAAACTAAGAGATTTTGCTAAGGGAATATTAAATAAAATGTAAATGTATATTTATATGTATAAGAACATATGAAAATATAGGTAGCAGATATATTCCTAAGCAGACATCTATTGATAAGCAAAGACTAAACATCCTGATTAACATTCTATGTAGATTGTGGTTCTATAGATAGATAGAGCCTAGATGAGAAAAACGCACGCAATAAGGCCAGACTATTCACATTTCCACTAGGTGGATAAAATCACAGTATTTCTCTTAAATGGAAGATAAAAATCTGTGGGGAAATGAGGTTTCTATTACATATTTCATCCCAACTGGGAAAAATGTTTATTTACCTACATTTCCTTACTATTGATGCATAAGCATCCACATTCTGAGGTGAGTGGGCATGTAGAGAGCACCATCCCCCTTGAACCCTTCTGCTGTACCCTAAGAGGGGACTTCAGATTCAGACAGTCCCTGATGGCCTCTGACACCAAGATCTCTGGGTCCTGCTCAGATCACTTTAGTCATATGGTACTTAACCTGCACTTTTGTGAACATAAAAGCATAGAGTGCTTTTTTTTACACACACCATTAATAAATAATAAGGCACATGATTAGTGAGTGGAATTCTTTACCAACCAATTAGGCAAATCGGACTGTGTCTAGCACCACAAGAACCCATAACTCCCTAGTGGTGTTTCTCTTGCCCTGCCATTAGAACCGTGCAGCCAAGTCTGATGACAGAAATCTCTTCCCATGTTCACTACACAGGGGGACACTCTGCCTTTCCTTCAAGGAACTGAAATCCTGTTTTTGCTTTTGTTCACATTTCCATTCTGCCATGGATTACCTCGTGGGTCACAACCTCTCTCTGTCTAAAACATGGGGATAATGACCTTTACCTCTCTACCTATTTCACAAGAGTGCTTTTTTTAAAAAAGATTTTATTTATTTATTCACGATAGATATAAAGAGAGAGAGGCAGAGACACAGGCAGAGGGAGAAGCAGGCTCCATGCTGGGAGCCTGACACGGGACTCGATCCCGGGACTCCAGGATCGTGCCCCCGGCCAAAGGCAGGCGCTAAACCGCCAAGCCACCCAGGGATCCCCACAAGAGTGCTTTAAGAGCTACAGAGGAATTAACTTTTCTTGATGTGTTAAGATACATATGGATAGATATCATAAATGGATTAAATCTAAACTTTAGACTTTAGACCTGTGGATTATGCTTCTGGATCCAAATTTATGCTCTCACCATATTAGATACCTTTTTATCTTAATGGCCACCATTCTTAGAAGAGTATTTTTTTAAGCCAGGAAGGGAAACTGTCAGTTACTTTAAATGTTTGTGTATCTAAAATACCAAATACAGCGCAGCAGGTATGAAACATTTTACATATTCTAAATTGCTATCATGAATAGGAAAATAACTTATTCTTGAAATTTATTTATTTTATCTGTCATCATGAGTAGATATCCAATTTTGTCTTCCCGATAGTGCTCATTTGTGGCATTCTATCCCACTCTCATTGAAGTGTATGACGTTTTCATATTGGTTTTCATGGCACATTAACACATCTTAAGCACTGTGATCTTTTCTATTGCTTTGGCAATAATGTACCCTTCACTGTACTTCAAGTAGTTTATGTCGTAGTTATCTTTCTGTGGACTAAGTACTAAGCCTAATAGTAACATATATGACTTACCTTCATAAGCAAATGCCTCAGCCACCAAAATGCCAACAAAGATAAGAAGTAGCACAGAATATTCCTCTTCAGGCATGAGTAGAAATAGGCCACAGCTGATTTCACAAAGTGGTAAGCATATGTCAACGCTTAAAATAATAACCCTCCATTTCCCGCCTCTTTCTCAGTGTAAACTTGTGGGAGCTTATGAATAAAATATTTCTTTTTTTTTTTACTAGCCTCAAAATTTATGTTAGCCCTGAGCCAGAAGAAGAGAAATGAATTTTTAATTTTTAATCTGAAACATTTTCCTGCTCTTTTTCATAGGTTTCTCTTCAGAAAAGGAAGTCAAACAGTAGAAGTACACACAAGTGGAGGAGCATACGGGCAAAGGGAGAGCTTGGCTGAGGGCTCTCTTTTTTTCTTTTTGCTGGTGGCTTGTGTCTGCACAACTGCACATCATCAGCTCCGTTATTTGTGCACAGTGACCGTTATTTGGCATGGATAAAGGAAAAGACTTGTGACAGCTAGGATCCTGATCAAGTCTGAGAAGCCAGTATTACAAACCAAACACAACTTCCAGTTTCCTCGAAATGAGATTTGGCAGATGAAGTATGTACCATTCTTTGAAACTTTCTTCAGCACATTGCTGTTGGATTTACAGAGACTATTTCGTGATTTCAGCAACTTCACTTTTGGTGCAGTGATGTTCTATGTTGATTGAAATATTTATTCCCTGGGGGAAAAGTTTCAGCAGTTGTAAATGTGTAACATGGCTCCCATTGTTTTTGTAGGGCTTGGTTCTTTAGCCAGTTTGACTAGATACTGTGTTCATGATTGTTGGCCTTGGTGAACCTATGGATAGGGCTGAGGAGGTATATATACTTCCTTAAACTAAATGAATGGTTCAGTCTGAATAAAGTGTTCACCTCAAAACTATGCTCTGAGCAGATCATTCCTCTAACGTGGTGAGAAACTGTGAGCCTCCTTCATTTTTAGGTGGAATAGATTATGAAAGATAAAACCATAGTCTGATGATGATGGCTTTGCTGCATTCATATGTGCTTACAGTAGTAGTTTGGAGACACATGGATTTGTGGTGAAATCTGCTTTTACTTCCTCTGGATTTGAGTAATTATTGATGAATAACACATCTGACTCCTCAAACTTATGGAAGTGAAAAATGAAATTTTTCATTCATTTCAATATCCAAATTGTATTGCAATTAAATTATACAGTGACATGACAGACGTCTAAAGACTAAGCAGATTTAAAAGTATTATGTTCATCCATTTAATATGGTTTCTGCTAGGACCAACTGGAGATCCTCTTTGTGAGGAGATGTATAGCAGGAGTGTGAGATCCACAGCTATCTGTAATCCTGCAAGCACCTAAAGAAAACCAGGAGCATCTGCTGAACCTACAGTCAAGCAAAGCAATCCAACATACTGCTGAAACTATCTAGCTCCAGCCTCTAGAAGTTATACTACTTAATTCCAGCTCAGACTCTTTTCCTTTTTCAACTTCTGAGTATACTTGCAGCTTTGTGTAACAGGAAGGTGAACCAGCCTTAGAAAGTTAAATACTTTCAGCCTCAGTCTGGCTACTGGAAAGATAATTCCTGAGAAAGAATTATCCTTCCGTTACATTAATTCTCTAGAGCTTTGTTTTTGCTGCTACTTATTAAAGAGACAAATCATTCTTGAGCAATACTTCAGCGTAAGTGAATCAGAAAAACAATGGGATTTACAAGTCAGTTTCATCAAAACTTTTTTTTTAATTTCCATTTCTTCAGATTAGTGGAAAAGCCATTGCAATAACAACTTTTAGTGGTGGATTCAGTTTGCCAACTGAGATGTGCCTACTGGAATAAAAACAACATACATACAAGAAGTACCCTTTGATGGACTCATTCTAGGTCAATCCAACAGCAATAAAACATGATTTAACCATCTTATTACTATTACTGAAGTCATCCTATTATTAATTAGCAAGTTGGCAAACATTGGCAAGATTATGCAAATGCTAATGTAATGGGAAAAACTCCAATTTAAGTGAGACCTAATTTAATTTGAATTCCCAGTGGGTGACTGCAAATGTGGGAAGAGGACCCCTTGATCAGAGTGCAACAAAAGACAGAATTTCTACAAGAAGACAGATTTCTACAGCTCTGGCCCAAGAGCCAGCCAGTCCCTCCTGTGTCCCTTTCCCCAAATCATTTGTTTGGGGACTTCTGTCTCAGCGCATTGTAAGGGTGATCCTCAGCTGTGGCACTTGCTTCATTATCACACACAATTTGTGGAAATTATGTGAGGAATAGCTGTATCCCTTTGAAAGGAGAGGAAGTCATATCACACAGTCTCTTTTATCTAGGAAATGTAAACCCGGGCACATTTTAAATTTTTGATGATCATGGAGAATTTTATCTTGAAGGCATCACATGAAGAAAAAGGTGTATTCACCTTGTCTTGGTTGTGACGTGAAGTCAAGAACTGGTTAAATCTTGGAGTTAGGCCAACTTCTATTGCTACTAGCGTATATTTTTTTTCTCTATTTTACTTATCAACAAAAAGATATTCCAGGCTAAATTGCTAATATTATTAAGCATGAACATACTTCCAGGTGATTTTCTTTAGTTTCTTTACTGAGGTCTATCACTTAACGTTAAAGTGCATTACGTGGTATAAGTATGGGTCTGAATGGTTGCTCTCATGTATCAATACTTTTAATGTAGCTCGGTCACTGGTGAAATCAAATCTGAAAGACATATGACCTCCCTACTCAATAATTCAATGTAACAATTTATTTTATTTTATTTTATTTTATTTTATTTTATTTTATTTTATTTTATTTTATTTTATTTTATTTTATTTTATATTTTATTTTATTTTATTATTTTATTTTATTTTAATATGGAGCACTTCACCAATTTGTGTGTTATCCCTTCTCAGGGGCCACTTTAATCTTCTCTGTATCATTCTAATTTAGTATATGTGCTGCCTAAGTGAGCACAAAAATCATTAAATGAATACCCACTTATTTTCAAAAATGTCTAGGCAGCATAAAATATCACACACTGCCTCTGTCTCTATGCACTATTTTTGGTTGAGTCCATATTTGGAGGGGAGGGCAGAGTGATTTAGCACCTTTTATTCTTCCCTTTGCCCCTTTTTCATTTTTGCCATTTTTCTTTCCATCTTCCCAGGGACCCCGACGTATTAGAATCAAAGGAGATACAGAATCTTGTTGCATTGCTGTTGCAGCTATGCTACAATCCATTCTTTGCTGGCTCAGAATTGCCTAAGCTCCAATTATACAGCTCAAATGAAAAGAAAATATTTGCTATAATCCCCACTTTTAGTAATTCTAGAAATAATTTCTCTTCCCTCCTTTCCTTCTTACATACCTACCTCATCACTCCCATTAGTGTTTTGGTCCAAGGAAGAAAGGTGTTCTGGGGGAAAAATTATACTCCCAGCTTTTGTGATTCTATAGAAAAGGACACTTCTATCAGCACACACAATTCAGACACACACACACTCACTCTACATTCACACCACACTTACATACAAACCACCCACACCATAAACACACATCACATACACATATATGCCACATGCACACACACACATATACAAAATACAGACACACTACACACACCACATATATACACACACATACTCATCACATACAGACACACCACACATACATACCCCACACATGCACATGTATCACATACTCCACATACACATGCACACCACACACGCTACACATACACACCACAAACACAAAACAACACGCTCTGCCTCTACCATCTTACCTACACACTGGCCTCCATTTTCTCCTGGTGACTGGTAGATTTATTCAAATGGAAAATTCCGCATAATAAAGCTATTTTTAAAATTTACTTCAAATCCCTGTGTGTATAATATATTGCCAAGAATACTGACAAACTCCATTCTAAGCCTCCTACAGAAAGCAATGGTGCTGAGATCTAGAACCCATTAATTTGCCAGTAATTGCTGAGTGATATGAGACTTTTAATGTTTGTGGGAATGTGTGAATTTCACTAATTTGTGTATTGCACAAATTATTTTAAGTGTAAGTATAAATATATACTGTAAAATGACTTCTCTCTACTCTCCTTTGATTTTATTTCATTACAATATCAGAAGGAAGAGCACAAGGCTCTTCCTTATGAGGCTCAGGAAATACTGTTTGGTAAATTAAACCCCACCCTTAGGGCCTCCTGAGGTGCTTAACTTATTACTGAGAATTAATTTGCTGAGAGAATCCATCTTATTAACTGATTTTCCTGAGTCTGCTCTTGACTGGCAGGAGTGTGCTTAGATGGAGTAGCAATTTCAATTTGCACATCTGTGAGGGAACCTCTCTCCTACTTGCAGCCGAAGTTTGATGACCCACATCAGTCAACCACACACACACACACACACACACACACACACACACACTTGCACACACAGCTGGCAAGAAGAATGAGACCCCCCTTACGGTGCCTGAGTGATGTGGTCAATTGGGCTTTTGACTTTTAGTTTCAGCTGGAGTCATGGTCTCTGGGTTGTAAAAATCAAGCCCTGCATGGGGCTTGGTGCTGAGCATGAAGTCTGTTTGAGACTCTCTCTCCCTCTCCTTCTACCTTCCTCCCCTAAAATAAATAAATAAATCTTTTTTTTTTTTTTAAATGACACCTCCTCCCCACCTCTACTCAGAGACACATTTGTAGGCAGATCTGGTTATGCTGAAGTAGAAGAAAAATGAGTTTGAGAGAGATTTGTGTCTTGGTTTCCAAACGCCCATTACATTTATTTTTTTTTTTTAATTTTTGGAAGAGCACCTTGGTATCCTGAATGGCTTCAAAATTGAGTCAGCACGTTTTTAGATAACTGATCAATTCTACATGTATTTTCTCATCTTGATCAAATATCTGTTTTGGATATTATTATTTGTCAATGTCATTTACTAGAAATTTGCTTTGATTTTATAAAAATGTATTGTGTGTGCAATGATGGGTCACATAAAAGAAACAGAGGCACTTTCTATTCTTTCTATTGTCTAAAGAAAAGTATTCTAACAGCTGTAGGGAGGATGCACTGAAGCCGGGAGAGTGAAACTCCTTTTAATTTTCAACATATTTTTTGGCCTTTCTATGTCTTTAGAAGTATCATATTTTTATGTAAAACACAGAAGACAGTCAGAATTTGGCAATTTGTAATGAACAAAATATTACAATAGTCAAGTACTCTAGCAAAAGTTTGTAAGTTTTTTTATGAAAATGTATTATTTCAATAATTAGCAAAATCTAGAATCATTTTCTCCAAAAGGAAAACTAGCCTTTCTTTTTATATTATTCTTAGTTCAATAAGGTTCTAGCAATATGACAAAAATCCATTTTCCCCATAAAACATTAAAGGCTAATCCCAGAATATAGATTAATTATTAAGAAAATTTTCAAAGTTAAAATGGATTTTTAAAAATACAGGTGGATTAAAAAAATAAAAATAAATAAAAATATAGGTGGAGAGCCAATGTTCTGACATAAATTAATGTTTTCCTAAAGAAAATTATCATTAACACTATTTTGCAAATCTTTAACTTTCCTTTGGACTTTCTTGCTTCATCACCAAATAATTTAACATCTATCTCCTTCACCTCCTCTGTGAACTGAGGAGACAGCATGTGCTAAGTTGCTTCCCAGTAAAATGAAAAGATAATCAGGTAAAAATGGGTTTTTGTGGTTTTTTGGTTTATTGTTGTTGGTTTTTTCCAATAGAAGTAGTCAAGATAGTTTAAGAGCTTTTATCCCAAATCCTTCAAGAAATCCACTTTAATAAAAAAGAATGTAATGAATGGGTATAGCAAAATTTTGTAGAAAGAGCATGGGATTTGGAGTCAGATACAAATTCTGCTCCTAGTTGTACCAGCTGTGAACGTGAACAAGTGTGCCTAAATTAGTGAATCTCAACTTCCATAACTGAAAAAGGATAATAAGAAAACACTATCAGAAGATTTTTGTAAAAACCAACTATATCAAATATGTAGTGTTTGGCACCAGGTGGTGGTCAGTATATGTTAGCTTCTTTCTGCTTATCGTAATGGTTAAAGAGCTTTCTCTAGGGTAACATTTCCCAAAGTGTGCTTGGTAGGTGGGAAATAAGGATTGTATAGCAAAGCATTCCCTGTCCCCATGAGTGTAAGATGTGTTCTGTTCAACTCAGCTTTTGCTGTAGGACACTTCTCATATCTCTTCATGTGAAATTGCAAATTGTAAAACTTACATTGTGAATAGTTCCCAACACGTTCAGATGTTATGTTGATAAGGAGAACATAAATAGAATTAATACAAAAATCATATTGCATTCAAGATTAACTTCTGCAAGACAGAGACATAAATTCCCAATCTTGACGGAATTTAGACATATTATGCTTATTAAGAGGTTAGACCAAAAACAGAATAATATTGGACTTTTGTGTTAATATGTATCAGTGTCCTGCTTATTATGATGGTTAAAGAGATTTCTCTCAGGTAACATTGATATCACACATCACATATCATTAAAATTAGCTTCAGTAGGATGGGACAGGGTAGAAGAACAAAAAGGAGGTACACAAAAAAAAGAGGTACATACCCTGACGGGGTGGACACAGGTGCAGATGATGGGAGGAAGCCAGCCCAGTGAATGGGTGTGATATGCCAAATAGAAGGTGACAAGGGAAGATCAATTTAGATGTAAGTCCCGGGAAAATCCAACGTGGAGTAACAATGGTGTTCAAGGTGAACCTGACTGAAAATGGATCAAAGCACGCAAATCAAAAAGGCTTATCCTGATGCAGAAAGAATGAAACAAAATAAAATATCTGGGCACATTCTGAAAAAAATTGTGCTACAAAAATAAGGTAATAATTATGAATTAAGAAATAGTTCTCATAAAAGTTTCCAAGCTAAAAAAAACAATTGGTCAAAAAAGGAACAATAGAGGGATACCAACCAATCCTGGACAACACAACATACAGGAAGATAATGGAATAGCACTTGTCATTTTTTCTTTACATTATACTGTTTTTCATTTACTTTTTCACTCATTTTTCAGGTATCAGTGTAAAATAACATACTGAATTACTACAATGAAATTATGTTAAGTTTTATATAAATTGCTCTATAATTTCCTAACATGTTATAAGCAATTATAAATGCCTCATGTCTGGGGCACCTGGGTTACTCAGTTCACTGAGTATCCTACTCTTGATTTCAGCTCAGGTCATGATCTCAGGGTTATGAGATCAAGCCCCGTGTCTGGCTCTGTGCTCAGAGGGAATCTGCTTGGGATTCTCTCTCTCTCCCTCTCCCTCTGCCCCTCCCTCCCTGCTCTTTCCCTCTCAAATAAATAAATCTTTAAAAAATTAAAGTATAAATATATTATTTCTTAGTAATATATTTTTGCACTTCTAAAAAACATATTTGTTTTACCATATCTATGGTTAGTTAGAATGTAGCAATGATACAATGCAAGGAGCCTGCCTTTCTGAGAATTTATCTTCCAATTTTGAAAATCTGAAGGTTTTATTACTTTTATAATATGTAGGTCACAGTTCAAAGCAGAAGACTAATTGAGTAAGAAGTGTTTATTTTTGAAACCTAAGAGCATTTTACATTTTGGCCATTGCACAAAATCCTTTTTATAATTTTTATTCTATCTTGCAATTCAGAAGAACTTCAAGTAAAACTCAGATTTCATGTTTATCTCCCTTAGAAAAACAAATCATATAATGGAAGGAGAAACTAAATCATAGATGTGGGTATAGATTTACCAATCTAGCAGAATTATAGCTTTTTATATAATTTTCTAGTTTGTAGGTACTCTGATGAAGCCAAACTTACATATGTCACTTTATGTAGAGGAATTTTGGAGATTTTGGACAATATTCCAGAGTAAAGCAGCTTCAGGCACATTCTTGATATTAATGTCTGCAAGGTACCTCCCATTTCCAAAAAACAATTAAATTGTTGATTAGTTTCAACAGGATATGCATACAAGTTCCTAATTAGGCTATTTCAAAAATTAGAAGTACAAAGTATAAATTAGAAGTATAAATAAAGATATACCTGAAGCTATTTGTTTAAGTAACAGGAAATTAGTGGTAAAAGGCATAAAATCCAAATGTTTTTCCTTTATAATTAATTTGTGAAAACAACTTAAATATAATATATATATTCTAAATATTACATATATTTTTTAGGTATAGCACAAACTAGACAATTAAAATATTCTCTTTTTTAAAGATTTATTTATTTATTTATTTATTTGAGAGAGAGGGAAAGATAGAGCATGAGCAAGAGGGGCAGAGAAAAAGGGAGAAAGAGAATCATAAGCAGACTCCACGAGCATGGAGCCAGACACAGGGCTTGATCTAATGACCCTGAGATCAGAACCTGAGCTGAAACCAAGAGTGAGACACCTAACCCACTGTGCCATCCGTGTGTCCTGACAATTAAAATAGTCTAACAAAAATGTAACAATAAAAGAGGAACTAAGATTTTGATAATTTTTTTTTCTTCTGGTAAATTTCTGAAAGTTCTTTTGCACCAATAAACATACCCCCTGGTACATTTCAGAATTTTTAAGATTGATTGATTGATTGATTGATTTGAGAGAGAGCAGTGGGAGGGGCAGAAGGAAAGGGAAATGGAGAGAATCTCAAGCAGAGATTCCCTGCTGAGAATCTGCCTACACAGGGCTCCAGGTGCCCCATTTCAGCTTCTTTATAAGGGATATCTAAATAGATTGCTAAGGATGTTACATGCATCTTGTAAAAGTTAGAAACAGTCATGCTGGTGTGGCATTTGCATGTTCTTGGACAGAGAATTGCTAGAATCAGAAGCAGAATGCAGAGTGTAGTAAGCTTTAAAAAAATTCTTCTCACATTCTCATCTAAGCTACCCCTTCACAGTCTTCTGGTTTTACTAGGCTCTGGGAGTAAGGGGGAAAGGAGCTGCTAGACAAAGAGAAGATGTAGGGTTAATAGGTAGGGTTGAGGAAGGGTGACATCAATGAATACCTATCATCTGACACATCCATGAGCAAAACCAATGAGCTTCACTTAATTGAAAAGCCCAGGAACATTACAGCCAGAATCCAACTTCTGTTCCAAAGTCTTTGAAGCACTGAGGTCCTCTGGTAAAGTAGTACCCATGACAAGCTACATCGTGACCATCAACCAGGCAGACCAAATAGCTTTTCTGTGAAATGCTATCTGTATGGCTCATGGAATGAGTCACCATGTTGTTTTCTGGAGTTTTTGAATCTTAGTATACATAGTTCACAGCCTAAGGAATTTCTCTGTTCTTTACTAGCATCGGGTCAGCTCTTATAGCCCACAACAGAAAGTGGCTGTCTTGGCTCTGCTATACTGGCATTCACCACAATCATTGGATTTTCTTCTTTTACTCTTTAAAAACTTTCTTAAGAAAAAAGCTGCTTTTTTCTTCACTTTTTCATCTACTCACAATTACTGTCTGTTTTTTGAAGATGATATTTGACTGAGGACCTTCTCATATTGACCCAGCCCCAGCCATGCCGAACCATGTGACTCTCCCCTCAGAGGGTCTTAGGACTCCATTCCTAAGCTTTCTACATGGCTAAGAGCACCTCTCTGAATCAGAGAAGCTCTCATAAGTCAGAGAAAATCCTTACAAGATATTGAAGAGGAACTATTGCAACCCATTGTACTTGACAAAATCTTGTATGGTGAGTTCCCATATACAGGAGCTCAGGAAATATATCACCCATGTGGAAGTCTAAAAAAAATGTTTTAAAGATAATTTGTAGCTCAAGAATATATTTTCCATGGATTAAACAGTAAAAAGAAAAATATAAAACCCTAAAAGCAATGTTTAACAAAATGGAAGAAAAACAACTGAAACCAATATATTTGATCTATAAAATACAATCATAAATATGTAAATATAAACTAGGAAACATGTAGGTAAACACTATAAATACTATATGTGGTATTTACGTGTGACATATAGGTGAATATTTTAAAAACAATATAAATATGTAAAGAAAAACCAGAAATACATATATACATATGTATCAAATATGGACAATTATCTAACATGTCTAATGTATAAATAGCTTTAATAAATCTTTAAAAACACCTTTATTTAATAAATATGTGTTAAGGACTTATATTCTATGCTATCTAAAATGAGCCTGGAATCTTCATATGCTACTATTGAGAATATAAATGAGTTTGCCTTTTCTGGAAAGCCATTTATGCCATGTATCATGTGTTTTGATAATGCTCCTATTCTTTGATCCAGTAAAGTCCTCTTCTAAGAATCTAAATTAAAGAGTCAGTAATCAAATGTAATCAAAATCTACATGAGAGTTGTGAACTAAATTAAGAAACATGTAATAGAGCCATTTGTCATTATTAAAATTATTTACAAAAATTTAACATAGAAATGCTAACTTTAAGTAAAGATAAATCACCATTTAAAAAACGTACTTTGGTTCACAATTCATTATCTACAATTCTGAAATCTAAAAGCTCCAAGTAACAAAAACTATTTTGTAACTCATTTAATAGCAAAATATGACCTGAATTCATATAAGGCTATTTATAGTCTTTATTTATCTTATTTATTGTAAACCTCAAGCATTTCAACTTTTTTCTTTTAAAGATTTTGTTTATTTATTCATGAAAGACAGAGAGAGGCAGAGACACAGGCAGAGGGAGAAGCAGGCTCCATGCAGGGAGCCCGATGTGGAACTCCATCCCAGGTCTCCAGGATAACGCCCTGGGCTGAAGTCAGGCACTAAACTGCTGAGCCACCCAAGATCCCACATTTCAACATTAATGTATTTAACCAAAGGGTCCTGCCCCCGACCACACCAAGGGTGTTATATAATATACAGCTTATAACATATTAGCTTTTCATAGCTAATCGAGTCTCAGTTCCTAAGCATATTGTGGTTACAAAAGTTATAGGTAAGGAATTGAAGATTTATGCAGTCTCAATTTAAAAAACTTATAAACTGTATATTTATTTTTATTTTCTTTTTCTTTTTATTTATTTATTTATTCATTCATGAGAGACAAACAGAGAGAGAGAGAAGCACAGACACAGGCAGAGGAAGAAGTAGGCTCCATGCAGGGAGCCCGACATGGGACTCGATCCTGGGTCTCCAGGATCACGCCCTAGGCTGAAGGCAGGCGCTAAACTGCTGAGCCACCCAGGGATCCCCAAGCCACCCAGGGATCCCCTTATTTTTATTTTATTTTTCATTCTATCTAGATGGATAGATGGAAGGAAGGAAAAAGGGAGGGGAAGGAGAGAAGAGGAAAAAGTGCAGGTAGGAAAAAAAAGAAATGTTTCTAAAATATTAGTAGTTATCTATGAATGGTGGGATTATGGGTGATTTTATTTTCTTTTCAATGTTCTGAATTTTCTAAAATAAACAAGATTTTAGAACCAAGAAAAATTCAAAAAATACAAAAACATTATTTTGGGAATTATTTTATATTTGAAGCTCTTCATGGAAAACACAAAGATAATTTTTTTAAGCAATTTAGTGTTTGAATTATCACAACTTTAAAAATAATGGGGTATACATTAATGGATATTCAGTATAAAATACATGTATACGTATATAGTTAGTATTTCATATTAATTCAGGTTGTATTTCTACAGTCATGTAAATGTATATTTTATATCTACATCATATATACATACACATATATAATAAATATGTACAGTCTTCTCCATGAGGCCAACCCTGCCCATCTCATTTAAAAAGGCAACATCTTACACCTAGCTCTCCAGTAAAAAAAAAAATTAAAAAAAAAAAAATAAAAAATAAAAAAATAAATAAATAAAAAGGCAACATCTCTCATAGTCTAGATTTTATTTCATGCTCTTTTTCTCTCCCATTGCACATACTACCTTCTATCATAGTATATTTATTAATTTATTATGTTTATCATCCCTGCTGGAACATTAACTCACAAGGGCTTAGATCTTTTGTCTGTTTTGTTTACAAATGTATGTCAAGCGCCCTGGAACATACTAGGCGCTCAGTGCATATTTGTTGAGTTAATGAAGATACATATAATTCTGAAATACTAAGTAACAAAGAGAACAATACACATTTTAGTAATTCATAGAATCTCAGAATTCTTAGAATCATATTATCTGAAAGGAACCTGAGCTCTCTTTAGTACAGATAAAAATATGGCTTAGCTGAACATGGTTTTAGGACATTACTCCCTACTAGCTAGGCTATCCAAGTACACTATTTATTTTATGCTAAGAAATGTTTATAACCAGCTGCTGGTGGAACCTTGGTTTGCTTTTCTTCGATGTTTTTCAAGTTTCTAAAAAGAAGATTAAGGACTCTTCTAATGATTCTATCATGTGATCCTGTGTTAGTGATTTATTAAAATAATATCCCTGTGACTGTTTTTATCTTGTCCGAGAAAAAAAATCCTATAATCTAGTTTCCAAGGATAATGTAGAACATAAGAAGACTATGCAATACGGACAAAATTATCTACATAAATTTCTACTACGTGATCTACACAATCTACATCATTTGACAGTACCCTTAAACTGAATTCATGGAACCCAAAGAGCTCATGATTCTTCTTGAGAACAAATGGCTTTCTTCTCATCTGCTGTGCATATTCTGCTACAGAATACCACAGTGTAAGCACAGTATAAACAACACGTGGAGTTGTGCTGGGTAAAGAGGCAAGTGGGACAGACTCTTTTGCTCTCCCAGCATTCCGCAGGACAAGCCATGATCCTTCTTATGCTTTATATACATTAGCTATGGAAAGTGGCCATAAAATCGGAGGCTGCCTTTGCCTTTGAAAATCTGCAGTCAGAGATTAAATTCCCAAATAGCAGAAGTGTTAGATGAAAACATGCACTGGATGTGGTTTTTTTAGCCCCTCTAAGTGTATCTTTCACTTGTACATTCTATATTACTGTGGTACCCCCCGTGCTAAAAGTCTCTCCTCATTGGCTTTGGGGAGGTTGACTTCTTTTGCTTTATGAGGGACCGTGTAGCAGATACTTGCTTTTTTACTGAGCCTTTTTACTTATTGTAAAATCTATATTCGTCGCAGGAATTAGGTCTTAGGGAAGATTAGCTCTGCCCCAGTCTCAGCCCCAGAGAGTGATTCTTGATTAGTCTCAACCAACCATAACACAGTAGTTCTAGTTCCTTTGCCATGTAGAAATTGAGTCAGAAAATGGCACCTGATCCAATCCTAAGTAATAAGACATGAGTGGAAATCTGCTGGAGTAGCTTCTGGAGAAAGATTCTATGCTCTTAAAAAGAGACATGAGGGAAAAAAATCAAAAGAGAGACATGAGAGAGAGCACACTTGTATTTGTTTTTCCTCTGGACATTGATCTGTGAGGATATATGGTTTGCAGATAGAGTCATTTTGCAAACATGAAAGCCTATCCAAGATGTCAAGGCTAGTAGAACAAAAGGAATGACTCTGAGTATTTAATGGCATTCTTAAGTTGCTTGAATTAACAAACCCTGGAGGCTCCATACATCTGAGACATTAGTTATATACAACAATTAAGTTTCCATGTTGACCAAGCCACTTTAGTAAAAGCTGAAGGCATGCCTCTTCAGCAATATGGAAACTTTTAGCACATTTTTGAGACAGGTTTGGTTATTTACAACAGTAACACGTCTTTCTGTTTTCAGCTCTTATCTTTGCCAACCTCAGTCTACGATTTCATTTTGAGCAATCACTTGGAATTTTTGAAGTGGTCTATCTATTGTCTAAGTCCCTTTGCTTTTTGAGAAAGCAAAGTAAAACAAAAAAAAAGTATAAATGAGAAAAAAATCTGGAGGTCTAACTAGTTACATATCAAATAATAAATAGACTCACTCACAGTCTTAGTTCTTTGAACTCAAAATTTTCGCCTAAATTTGAAGATTCTCCATTATATGGAATAGCTGTGTTTCAGAATGTTGACTGTGTTATAAAGCTATGCTGGTAATTTATCTGTTGTTTGATATGATAAAATTCAAGGCATATTCTCAACCCAAAATTCCTCCAGGGAGAATTGAATTTTAAAATTTCCAGCAAAAAGAAACTATCGGTTTTGAAAATGTGCTTGCTAATATTCTCCACAGTCATTTGAGAACTTGCAAAGATTTCTCAGGTGGGATATCTTCATTCTAGCATTGCTACCAATTTCCAGTAACTCCAAGGTTATAGAACTTCTCACATTCCCCCAATTTTTTGACCATGCATTTGTGATTCTCCAAATTTAACATTTCTTCTAATTTTAACTGGGCATGTACTATGTAAAAGAGGGTTGTGTGGTGAACTCCTATGGAAAAGAATGTAGAATAAGAATTTGGAACTCTGCCTTCCTTGCACTGTGTCTGACCCTGGACCTACCAGTAGAACATCATTTTCTTGTCTTTCACACAAGGAAGATGAACTTGACCCAATTTTTCTAAAAACTTTCCGCTGAAGAACCTCTAATGGCAAAGAAAAAAATGAAAATGTTTGCAACACAAACACTTTTTGGAAGATTTCCATCATGGATAAAAAATGTAGGCCAATGTTGCTAAGTCATGATACACATTTGTTTTCATATATAAATATTGAATAAAATTGAGATGTCAGAAAGATGCGCCATGCATACTCTGTGCCTCCACTCTCGAATCCAGACATACCATATTCTCAAGGAATACACATTCTGTAGTTTTAAAGCTTGACAAAATAGTTTCTTCCTATTCTAAAATCTTAAGAATTTGTTTCTATTGATGTTAGACTGCAATATCATACATCGTCAATAGGTGCCACCACTTAATAGAATTTACTAGAATGTGCAAATTCTTTAGCTCAATATCCATAAGTTAATTAGTACACTTAAAAAGTAGTATAAAATAACTTTATTTAAAATAAGAGCATTTTCCAATAGGAATTTAGGAGAAGTAAAATTGCATAGATAAATGCTGTAAAAAAAAAAAAGCTTTGTGAAATTTAGTGAAATCAATGGAGGATAATGAATGGATTTACAAAAGTATCCATTATTTTCGCAGCATTTAGGATACCCAACTGCTATTATGACAGATTATGCCATATTCAAATTTGAATTTTTTAAAATAAAAAGATATGATTGTTTCCAAATATATTAAAATCATTCTTTTTTCATTTTAAGTTTTTATTTAAATTCTAGTTAGTTGACATGTATGGTAAAATTGGTTTTACCAATTTTAGGTATAGAATCTAGTGATTCATCACTTACATATAACATCTGGTGTTCATCTAACAAGTACCCTCCTTAATACCCATCACCCATCTAGCCCATACCCCCTCCACCTCCCTCCATCAACCCTTAGTTTTGTCTCTATAGTTATGAGTCTCTTGTGGTTTGCTTTCCTCTCTTTTTTCCCCTTCCCCTGTGTTCATCTATTTTGTTTCTTAAATTCCAAATATGAGTGAAATCATACAATATGTCTTTCTCTGACTTATTTTGCTTAGCATAATGCATTTTACTTCCATCCACAGCTTGCAAATGGCAGGCTTTCATTCTTTTTTGATGGCTGAGTAGTATCCCATTGTGTGTATACACACACACACACACACATACACACACACATATACATACACATACCTCTTCTTTATTCATTAGTCCATGGACATTTGGGCTTGTTCCATAGTTTGGCTAATGTTGATAATGCTGCAATAAACATTGGGGTGCTTGTGCCCCTTCGAATCAGTACTTTTGTATCCCTTGGGTAAACACCTAGTAGTATAATTGTCGGGTCATAGAGAAGCTCTATTTTTAACTTTTTGAGGAACTTCCATAGTGTTTTTCAGAGCTAACAGACACATGCTCACCATCACTCATCATCGGGGAAATACAAATCAAAACCATGACGAGATACCACCTCACACCTGTCAGAATGGCTAAAGTTAACCACATAGGAAGCAACAGATGTTGGCGAGGATGTGCAGAAAGGGGAACCCTCTTACACTGTGGAATTCATTCTCTTCTTAAAGAAAAAAAGTAATAATGGTAAAACAATAAAAAAGTATTGTGGTGGAAAACATATGGGATTTGGAGTCAGAAAGACTTAGATTTGATCTCAGCCCTTCTACTTACTGCTTGGACAATCTTAAACAATTTACTTGACCTTTTCTTTTTTATTATTTCTTTATAAATTTTTTTAAGACTTTATTTGTTAGAGAGAGAGAAAGCACATAAGCAGAGGAAGTGGGAGAGGGCGAAGCAGACTCCCCACTGAGCAGGGAGCCCAATTGGAAGGCTGGATACCAGGTCCCTGGGATCATGACTTGAGCTGAAGGCAGATGCTTAACTGACTGAACCAACCAGGTGCCCTGACATTTTCTTTTTTTTAAAACCATAGGGTTTGTATATCTTAACTGCAAGGCTTACACATCTGACAGAGTTTTTGGAAGATTAGTAATGCATATAAATCACCTGATACATAGTAGGCATTCAAAAGGCAATAGTTATTAGTTGTAGTCATGTTTCAGGGAAGCTTCAGAAACTGTATTATCACCATGGGATAAATATGGTGGTGTTAAATGTTATTTTTAAGAGTTGTAACATTAAGTTATAATATTAATTTTAATATGTTCCAATGTACTATGTATCTAACATTTAGGAGGTAAATATATTTCCATATCAAATCAAATTCCATTTAGCTTTTCCATTCTCTTGCTGGAAATTGAAAATGTACTTAGATTTAACTAATCCAGTGGCAAAACTTAAGGTAGGAGAAAAAGACTTATTCGAAATGTCTGAAGCAAAGGCACTTACAGCAATGGGCCTCCACAATCCCCTGCATGTATTTCTTCTCCTCCTTCCCCCAGGACACCCCTGGTTAGGCCATTTACCGTCACTGTAGGTCAAAGTTCAGGAGGTGAAGGAATGAAGAAAAAGAACATCCCCTTCCCTGATCCCATCCTTGACCTGGTAACCAACTTTAGCCTAGAGTTCCTCACAGAATTTTTCCTAGGCCTAGAGAAACCAGAAAACAAAAAGACCTGCAGAGGTGACATCCTCACATAAGACTACCTCAGAAACTTCTTAGCAGGCTTGGACCTGACTGAGGTGACTAGGAAGGACCTTGCTCCCTGCTACCAAAGGTATCATTCCCAACATGCTATCTGCCACCACCGCCATCTGCAGAGCAAGTCCTGACAAGTGGCTGATCATCCAAAGTGTATGGCATCCCCATGGATGAAGCACTGCTGGACAATGGCATCTGTATTAGTTTGCCAGGGCTACTGTTACAAAATACCACAGACTGGGTGGCTTCAGCAACAGAAATTTGTCATCTCACAATTCTGAAGGCTGGGAACCTGAGATCAAGGTGCCAGCAGAGTTGTCTGTTCTGAGGGATGTGAGGAAGGATCTGGTTCGTGCCTCTCTCCTAGTTTATGGTGGTAGGCCATTTTTTCAGTGTTCTTTGGGTTCATAAAAACATCAGTCCATTTTTATCTTCATTTTCACATGGTGCGCTCCCTGTGTGCAAATTTCTCTTTTTTATGAGGACATTAGCATATTGGATTAGTGGCTCATCCAACTTCAGGATGAGTTCATCCTAACTTTAACTAATTGTATATGTAATGACCCTATTTCTGAATAAAATTCTATTGTGAGGTACCAGGTTTAGGACTTTAATATATACATTTTGAGAGGACACAGCTTGACCCATCGCAGGGTACCTTTCTGGCTTAAAGATACCCTGGTACTATGGTCTGAATGCTTGTGTCTCTCTTCAAATTCATATGTTGAAAACCTATTGCCCAAGGTGATGGTATCAGGGTCTTTGGGATGGTCTCAGGAATGGGATTAGTGCCCTCACAAAAGTGCCCTCCAGAGAGCTAGCTTGCCTTTCCACCACATGAGGACACAGGCAGACGTTCCACAACCCAAGGGGTCTCACCAGGACACAGGTATGCTGGCACCCTAATCCTGGATTCAGCCTCCAAACTGTGGAAAATAAATTCCATGTGGCACTGACCGAAGATAAGGAGGAAGGCTACTTTAAAGATGCCAAACATAAGGCAAGAATTCTTATTTGGCAAATTGGAGGCCAGTCTTAGTGTCGGCAACAGACATCCCGAACAAGTCAGCTGTTTTGCTTTGATGAACTGAACAAGCTTCTGTAGGGAATCCCTTGAGAGCAACAAAAATGAAGCCATAAAAATGACAATGACCATCGTTTTGTCATTTCTGGCCTCCAGAACCCTCATCTTGCAGTTTTTTCCTTCAAGTTCTATCTCATTGGTTTCACAGCACTTTTCAAAACATTATTTGGTCTAAAAGAGGAAAAAAAATATGCATGACATCCTCTGACTTTCCTAATGAAAACAGTCCTGCAATAATCACCATCCCGTTTTGAATCAGATCTTTCTCTTGGACTCACTTAGGATGAGTCCATTTTCTAAAGGCAAAGCGGAAGGGAATAAATTGGAGGCACCAGGTCATCCTCCACGGTGAAGAAGCCCAAATACCCACAAAAGCTGAGAACATAAGGGTGCTGAGCACATGGTGAGTGCTCAAAAGAACACAAGCTGCTTGACCGAAGTGGGTGAGGAGTGGATCTTTCCCAACAGTCCATCTGCGATTTGTGGTCACCTGGTGCTAGCCCATATGCAGAGTGAAGAATGGTGGCCACGCAAATACTCACATCATGGGCGCAGGGCTAATGGAGGTGCCTTTGTGTGTACAGTTAAATAACACTCTACATTGGTCTTCACATTTTGCATTTATATGGGCACATTCAAGACATCACACCACACCAGCAGAGCATGTAACTAGAAGGGGAACAAACACGTTTTTTCCAGTATGACAGAGCCATAACTAAAGGGTGCCGTGGAGGCTGTGTCACATTGATCTCAGCTAGTCTTTATTTTACCATCTGGCTCCTTTTCTAGGGCTCCCTCAAAAGGGATACCCCTAACTAACCCATCAGGGCCTTCTCTCCCATACATCAGTCCATGTAGAAACAACAAAGGAAGTCAATTGTGCTGATTTTCTCTGTAAGGCCCCATACCAGGCTTGTTAGCAGAAGCCTCCTCCTTCACCCAGCCTGGCTGGCCTCCCCTGCACAGTCAGGAGTCTTCATTTAAGTCCCTTTTAATGAGAGGAGCCGCTGGCACTCAATAGGCCCAACCTTCCTCTTAAAGGGGCTGGGCCCCACCCTCCCACCACAGCTACTTCCAACAGCATTCCTAATAAGACCCTGTAATGTTTCCTATGATACTTACTCAGCGCCTATGCATTTTCATTTTCAAGAACCAACGGTGCTATTTTTCAGAATAAGTGTTACGTTAAACTTGTCCATTTGAAATAGGCCCCCATCACCTACTGCTCTCCCAAATTAGCTTGTAGGATGAAGGCTCCATATTCATAGGCCAGTCTATAGAAGTAATACATACACTAGTGAAGGCTTGGTCACTCACAGATGAATACTGGAAACCCCTTCGCCAGTTCGAGCTTATTCCACAGTAGTTCTGATCTACTTATCATTTCATTGCGTTAAACCTGTCCGCTGAAGGGATGTGTTCAGCTGTCAAAGAAAGAAGGACAGTGTGTAGCAGCTACTTCAGTTTCCAATTATTTCTGTGGTTTCCTTGGGGCCAAAGAAACCACTTAATCTAGGAATGCTTAAGTAATGCACGGGTGAGCTGTGGCTTGCTGAATCTCAGTGGTGGCTCTTTTGATTTAAGATCCATACGGGTTCCCAGACCTGCTTGTGGACATCACCAGGAAGTCTATTCTGTGCTGGTCTCTTTGTGCTTGTTTCCAACCGACAGTGTTCTTCAAACAGAGTGGTATGTTCAAAGATGTATGTAGCACCAAGTTTGCTCGGATTGGTGATTGGAGCAAATATATGCCCTCAAATTTACTTGTAAGGAATCTTTTTATCATTTAATAGAAAATTCAAAACAACCCTTTTCACATCATCCATTTGCTTAGCATGACCCAATCAACCTTGCCTCAAATTATAATCACTGCTCTTCCACTGAGGTAAAATTTATCAAACGATTCCATATTCCACATGTCATCTTGTGTGTGAAATCTTTGGTAAGCAGGCTGGGCAAAATTGGTGAGATCTCTTCACGGCAGAGTGAGAGGTGTTCACATTTTCTCAAGTGTTGTCGTAACTCAGCGCGTTGACCACAATGCTTCGTCCAAAAGCTGTGACTTTTGCCATTTAAACGCCAATTTCCTCATTGTAAGAAAAGACATTATTAATGTTTACAAACAGTGGTTCTCAAAGTGTGGTCCCCAGAACAGCTGCATCAGCATCTGCTGGGAGCTTGTTTGTTAGAAACACAAATTCTCAGGTCACATCCCAGAAGTTGAATCAGAAATTCCAGGAGTGGGAGTCCACCAATCTGTTTGAACAATCCCTCCAGGGGCCTGATGCATGCTGAACTCTCACGTGCGAGATACTTAGCAGGTAGCAGATTTTACCTGCACATTAATTGGATAACACAAAGAGTCTTGCGCTGCTGGAGGTCTTAATAAAGCAATGCAGAGAAGATATTAAATAATCTTTTTTAAGCCCTTTGCTTTCACTACAGAAGTGTTGAAATTTCAAGATTTGCTTGTTTTCACCCAAATGCATTTAGCTCATGGATCATATTCTCTGACACTACAAGTCCTGTTGAACAATTCTGGGCCATGGGGACACCATAGATATGGACAGCAAGGTGGGTTCTTCCAAAGTGACCCACAGGCTGATATTTTAAAAATACAAATCTCCATGTGCAGGATTTTCTCCCTCTTCATTACTGAGGCTAAATCTCTTATTCAGAATGGTTTTTGCCCAAGGACTCTAGACTCCTAATAGGTTTTCTTCTCGGGGCAAAGTTTCTTTAATCCTAAATACAGCCACTCTAATCATCTTTTCTGTTTTTTATTTATTCATTTGACATGCCAGTCATTCCCTCTAATCTTTTCTTTTTTTTAAAGATTTTATTTATTTATGCATGAGAGACATAGAGAGACAGAGAGAGAGAGAGAGAGAGAGAGAGAGAGGCAAAGACACAGGCAGAGGGAGAAGCAGGTTCCATGCAGGGAGCCTGATGTGGGACTTGATCCTGGGTCTCCAGGATCATGCCCTGGGCTGAAGGCAGGTGCTAAACTGCTGAGCCACCCAGAGATCCCGCCCTCTAATCTTTTCATGTGAATCCCCAAGTTCAGATGTCCCAAGACCACATGTCCTGTGGTCATCATTAGGTGTTTTGGTCTTGCGCAGCCTCCTCTGGTCATTGACTATCTTCCCCTAAGCCATTATTTTATGAGTGTCCTTCGATTGGTCCTTTGTATCCCTTATCTTTGTGTCTATTTAATATCTGGCAACACTGCCTGGCCTGTAAATAGGAAGAGCTGTCCACAGTGACAGGGTGGATCCAAAATGAGATGAGGACAGTCCCCTTGTGGGTGAAGAATTTTAACACAGCATGTGTGTGTGTGAAAGAGGATCAAGGTTGTTGAGTATAAAGGTGGAAGTCACCTTGGCCATGTGGAGCATGTGGAACACATGCCTGTGTGTTCTGAACATTCTGACCCACTCCAACTCCACTTCTCATGTCCTGCTTTGCACATCGCTTCCACCCTTGGCACAGCTCATGCCTGTGTGCAAGTTACAGAAAAAAAAATTGTCCCTTTGAGTAGAGCAATGATAAAAAGACACACAGGAAAGACATTTTGCAAAAGGGCTCTGCCAAAATAAAAAATAAAAAAATAAAAATAATAAAAAATAAATAAAAAAAAATAAAAGGGCTCTGCCAAATGGACAAAATAGGCATATGGTTCGTCCCTCAGGTTGAGGCAGCCCTCAGGACTTAGCAAGTGTGGTAGAGGCTGGATTTCAAGGCCCTTTGTCACCACAGCCTGTCCTCAAGCCATGTTACATGCTAAAACTGTGCAACCCAACCCATGGTGCTACTTGTCTTTTTCCCCATTACTTACTGCTCTGTCTAAAGCAGTAGTTCCCAAAGTATAATTCTTGGGCCAGTAGCACTATCACCTATAAATAGGTTGGAAACACAAATCCTCAAACCATCCTATAGACCGCCTGCCTCAGCAAGCAGCAATGGGTGTTTCTGCAAGTCCTCCAGATGATTCTGAGGCACTCCTACCTTTGGAAACACTAGAAGATGCCTGGCACATGATAGATACTCAATAGTTGTCTATTGGCTGGAAAAATAAATGAGTTTTTCCATCAAAATGAAACTCAAGCATCCCCATCCCCACTGCCCTTGGGAACAGCCTCCCCCAGCCTCCAACTTATCTGGCTGTGTCTTCTCATGGGACTCTGTATCACTGTGTGATGGGATGTAATGCACTGCCCAAAATCACTGGCTTACTTGGCTCTTTCCATAACTCCAACTGGCACTCTTTGAAGGTAGGAACTGTGTTTCTGGACTTCATTTCTGTACCCTCAGTGCTGTGCTCAGTCCATAATAGGAACTCAATTCTCATGGAAGGAAGCAAAGGAGGAAGATGCAAACAAGCAACCAGGCAAAGAATAAAGTGGTCACCAGGCCAGGAATTGGACCTTCCTCAAAGGGCCCTGGGCCAGCAGTTTTCTTTGTATAGAATTCTAATCAATTCAAAAACTCATGCTCTTGGGGATCCCTGGGTGGCTCAGTGGTTTAGTGCCTGCCTTCGGCCCAGGATCTGATCCTGGAGTCCCGGGATGGAGTCCCACATCAGGCTCCCTGATTTTTGTGCCTAAAATAATATGCCATTTCCTCTCATTCATTTTGCTGACTCCTGATTAAATAATACAATTTGATTATTCAACTATTCAAGCCACTTGTGATTTGTCAGCAGCAGCATTTGCTTCCATTTCATGGGAACAGGATAAAGGCATGAACATGGCTGGATCCTTAAGATGCGAATCTAGTCAGCAACAAGAGTCTAAGAATACTGGGAAGTTTGCCTTATATGAGTGAAACTCCAGAGCAGAGAATGTATGACACTTGTAGAAAATGGTCCCACCACTTTCCTCTCCAGACAGCTGCTCTCAAGTCACCCAAAAGCCATTTTTATTAGGGTTGTAGCCCTTCATTTCCCCCTTCAATGTCCCTCTTCCGCACAGCATATGAAAGATTAGCTCCTACATCTATAAAACTACTCTACCATAGACCAAGAAGACCTCAAGAAACAAGTTTTGTACTTGTTTTAGTCTGCTAGGGCCATCAGAGCAAACACCACATCAGAAATTTATTTTCGCATAGTTCTGAAGGTGAATGTGTTGCTATGCTTAGTTTCTTCTCCTTGGCTTGCAGATGGCCACCTTCTCCCTGTGGCCTCACACGGTCCTTCCTCTGGTATGTGAGCCTCCTTGGTGTCTTTCTTGTGTGTCCAAATTTTCTCTGCTTATGGATACCAGATTGGATGAAGGCCCACCATAATGGCCTCATTTTATTTTTTATTTATTTATTTTTTTATGACCTCATTTTAAATTAATCATCTCCTTACAAATCTTGTCTCCACAGACACTCATATTCTGAGGTCCTGGAGTTCAGGGCTTCAACATATGAATTGAGGGGGAAGAGGGTTACAATTCAGCCCATTTTGCTTTTGCGAAAGCAAAGCACCACGTCTCCTGTTCCTGGATTGAGTTGGGAGCAGTTTCAGTGATTAATTAGGATCTTAACAGGAAAATCAATACACTTTCTTTAGGTAGGGCCCTGTTTTGTCTACCCTTTTCCCTTTGAGTATCTGTACTCAGACTTGCCTGAATTCTTGGATCCCAACTCAGTCCCAGAAGTTTTCAAGCTCTACCCTCTAACTTTTCTGGATGTATTGCAAGTGCAGAGTTTACTCACCTCCACTGTTCCTAATTTTATTTGGAAATTTTGTTCCTCAAATCTTTTTCATTCTCAATAAAGACTTCTTTTTTGTTTTCATTTTTCTTTATTCTCTCTCTCTTTCTTGAGAGAGAGAGAGAGAGTGCATGCAGGGGGTTGGGGGGCACAGAGGGGCAAAGGGAGAGGGAGAGAGAGAATCTTATGTAGGCTCCATGTTTAGTGTGTTGCCTGACATGGGGCTGGATCTCACAATCCTGAGATCATGACCTGAGCCAAAATCAAGAGTCAGACACTTAATAGACTGAGTCACTCAGGCACCCTTCTTTTTCATTTTAATTGTGGTAAAATATGCATAACAAAAATTTTACCATTTTAACCATTTTTAAGTGTTCAGTGTCATTAACTATATTTACAATATTGTATAACCACCGCCACCACTATCTATTCCCAGAATTTTTTTTTATCATCCCAAGCTGTACTCATTAAACAATAACTTCCTATGTCTCCCCACCCCACAGCCTCTGGTAACCTCCATTCTACCTTCAGTATTTATGAATATGCCTATTCTAGGGGCACCTCATATAAGTAGAATCATAAAATATTTGTCCTTTTGTGTCTGCCTTAATTCACGTTATGTTTTCAAGATCCATACCTGTTGTAGCATGTGTCAGAACTTTGGTTCTTAAAAAAAAAAAAAAAAGAACTTCACTCATTTTAAAGGCTGAATAATATTCTGTTTCATGTACATACCATATTTGTTTATCCATTTACCTGTTGATGGACACTTAGGTTGTTTCCACCTTTTGGCAATTGGGAATAATGCTGCTGTGGATAGTAAAGCTTTTTCTGAAGACAGTACGACAGTGGTTTCGACCTCTTTCCATGAAGTTCCGTTAGTTTTATTTATCAGCATTTCATCTGAAGGTGAAGATAATAGTTTCACTATAAAAGCATAACAAACCAAAGATTTAGAGTCAGACAATGCCATTTCTGCCTCCCGTTTTCTGTGTGGATTTGGAGAAGTAATTTAATTCCTATAAACCTCAAGTTTTTTAACTGTTAAATGCATCAATATGTAATAATTTCTGTTGCCCAGAGAGTTGTGAGACGAATGAGGCAACACATGGAGTACCTAGTACAATGTTTGGTGCCAAGACAAGAGTGACTGGTAGTCATTAGTTTTATTTCCAAATGGCCACATACTCCGGCCCCTACATTTCCAAACTGAGCTACTTCCTTCATCCCATTGCCATAGGTTGGGGCTTTTTTCTCACTTTTTCCTCTCATTGCTCTTAAGAGTTTGATTTCAATCACTTGCATAGATCACAAAAACACTCCTTAATTTTCTAACCCATTTAACATTTCAGTAAAAGGTCTATCCAGCAAGTTCATCTTCAAGTCTAGATTATAACTTCTACTATGGAGAAAAAACGTTAGAGAATATATATTTAGAGATTCAAGACCATTCATGTCTGTCTGAATAACTCTGAAGATTATATACTAGAAAGTACTTATATAGTATTAAAGACAGTTGGTAAGACTCCTTCCACCCTTGAAAGGGCAAGGGTAATTAACTTCTGAGACCTAGAGAGAAGACTTCCAAGGACCGTGTTACTGAACCACTCTTTTACAATTGCAAAGTGGCATTTTGTCACCACACAAATATATGGGAATCCTAGGAGAAATATCGGCTCATTTGGTTAAATTGAAGAATAACATTGGGAGGCCCTAGAATTGGTTCCCATGTGAAAAAAAAAAAAAAAGAAAAAGAGGTACATAGATACCACTTAACCTAAGACCACCTTTGTAGTCAGTTTGTCTGCTCTGGGTTGACCCAATCATAGTCAAGTAATATAAGGGGTATGAGAGAGCCAGAAAATGCCCTGCCTTAATCCAAAGACACTTGCACCTGGAAATACAATCTGCACATTTTAAAAGATTTGCCCAGACCTTAATCATTTTAATTTTAAACCAAACTAAAAGTAAATAATGATTCCATCAACCATTTTGATGATTTGAAATGAAATTAGTTAAAAGTCTACTTAACACAGCCGTCCACAGAAGAGTCAGGTTTTAAGTTCAGGAAGATAATAATGACAAGAACTGTGACTTCAGGCTTACTTTATTCCAAGTGGTTAGAAGTTTACTCTGTAGGCCTTCAATCTACTTTTAGAGATAATGTAATTAGAAGTCACAGGGCCGGATCAATCTTAAAAATCCAACCACGTTAATATTTAGGAATACCTCCAAATGATTAATGTTTGAATGAAACATCTAAATAGACTGGCTATTTTGCTATTGTGTTGCAGATTAAGCCACTATCAGAGGTCCAGTTTTTATGTGGCCCATAGTTTGTACTGCCAGCGATATTGGTAGGTAGGCGCTCTCATGCCCTATGACTAAATCACCTGTCGGTATCCCAGGTGCTAGAAAGGGGCCAGTACCTAGCTGGGGTGGAAGCTCAATTAATGCGGTTGTGGAAATTAACAAATAAATTATCTCTATTACTTTTATGTTTGGAAATACTTGTACCAGACTCATCTCAGTCACTCCAGTGCCATCTAGTTCAGTTCTCTACACTGATTAAATGAGCCAAATTTGGGGCACCTGGGTGGCTAAGTCAGTTAAGCATCTGCCTTCAGCTCAGGTCATGATCCTGGGGTCTTGGGATCAAGTCCCACCTTGGGGTCCCTGCCCAGCTAGAAGCCTGCTTCTCTCTCTGCCTGCAACTCCCTCTGCTTGTGTACTTGCTCTTTCTCTCTCTTTCTGTCAAATAAATAAATAAATAAAAATCTTAAAGAAATAACCCTAATTTTTGCCAAATTTCTCCTGTGTTCTTAAACACAGGAAACTGGGGCACCTGGGTGGCTCAGTGGTTGAGCGTCTACCTTTGGCTCAGGTCATGATCCTGCGGTGCTGGGATCGAGTCCCACATCAGGCTCCTCACAGGGAGTCTGCATCTCCCTCTGCCTATGTCTCTGCTTCTCTTCTCTGTGTCTCTCATGAGTAAATAAATAAAACCGTAAAAAAAAAAAAAAAGAAAAAAAAAAGAAACAGGAAAGTTTTTATTTACAAGTAAACATTTTTGTTTTCCAACTTAATCATTTGGTTTCTAGTTCATTGTTTGTGAATTTAATATTTAAAACAAATTATCTCTATTATTCTAGTTATTTTCTTCCAATGCTGATTTCGTTAAAAGAAAAAAAAAAAAAAAAAAAAACACAAAAAACCTAACATTTGGAATTAAAGGTTTGTTTCTAAGTAATATGTCCACTAGATGGAACTATTGTTTCAAAAGAATGAGAGCGATGCCTTGGAAAGAGCTCATTTCTAAAACTTTCCCACTGGAAATTACATCATAAAAACTGATAGATAATGCCCGTTTTTTTCAAATTATTTTTTTAATAAAAATGACATTGGAACTTAAAATGAATGCCGTTTGACAGCTTACCTTCTGAAAATGTTTGTATCTCTTAAGACTCTTTTTGTTAAGATATCTCAAAACTGACTTCTGTTTTTTAAAACTTTTTTCCTATGCATTTCACGGGTTTAATGAAAACAAATGAAAATATCTTAGTTATAAAATCTGCCTTAAAATAAGAATCCTGGGAACTTGCTTAATGACTCAGAAATAATTCACAGAGCTTAAATAAAAACCCTAAAGCTAAAGGGCTCGGAAAAAAACCGAGCCCTTGATAAAAACCCTCAGTGTGGAAACACACACATGGAGATTAAATATGAGTGTCTATTAGGTAATGCTGTCAAGTCATCAAAAACACAGTATTGTTGTGCATTCACATACTCTTGTCCAGAGTACACAACTGTATTTAAAGGGTCTATTTTACTATTTGCTAATGCGAGTGACACAGTAAAGTTGCAAATTACATTCCACTCCTGTTTGCAATTGCTGACATGAATATAAAAATTCTCTTTATTAGCTGAAATTTGTCATGGTTTGCCCTCAGTTTAGTATACTTAAGGCAACTTCTCAAGGTTTTTTGTTGGTTTCTTACTATAATGTTTATGACTAATATTCTTAAAGTATTTACTTAATGTCCTTATGGCATATTATGTTTTATCATTAAACATAGCTTTAGGGTTCATTATTAACTTATCTTTAAGAAGTGTAATTTTGAGGAAGCCAAGCTATGATGTGATATAAAAGCATTCTAGTTGGAGGGTTCAAACTTCCAATTTAATGACAAGCTTCTTCTACATGTCATCCTACAAGTGTAATACTTTCAACAATTGATAAAGAGAAATCAATCAGCCTCTCAGCAAACTCTTTATAACTCGAAATATCAAAAAGTGAGGATTTTCATAAAGCAAGTTTGAGTCAGCATGAAGTCACTGAAAATACTTTGGTTCTTTTTTCTCTGTAAAAGCAGAGGGAAAGTTTTTTGTTTGTTTTTTTGTTTTGTTTTGGGTTTTTTGGTTTTGGGTTTTGTTTTTTAATTAAACTGAGGGATGCCTGGGTGGCTCAGTGGTTGAGCTTCTGTCTTCAGCTCAGAGCGTGATCCCAGGGTCCCAGGATCATCCCACAGTGGGCTCCCCATAGGGGCCTGCTTCTCCCTCTGCCTATGTCTCTGCCTCTCTCTCTGTGTCTCCCATGAATAAAATAAATTAATCTTTAAAAAATTTTAAACTAAAAAAAATTAAACTGAAATAGTTATAATACTTTCTTAAAGGGTTTTTCAAAGCCCTCACCATCGAAAAAATATTTTTAAAGTTTTAAGAGTAAACATTCTTCCTTGCATAATTTACTTGGCAGTAAAATTTAGTAAATAAAATAAGGTTCTCAAAAACTACCACAGTAATTTTACATTCTTCATATAAATCATTTGTCAAAATGAAGTTTCAAATATTAGGTTTTGACTATTATATGAACAAATACAAAGGCAATTCACACTTTGTCAAATTTACTTTTGAGACTTCTAGAAGCTTATTTTCCAGTCCTGAAACTAGACAACTAAATTCACCAATGAGGGGATTGTGGGCCTGTTTGTTATAGAAATGACTGCACACTGTTGAGATTTGATATAAAAAGCAGACATTGAGCTGAAGGCATCCTCCTCACATGATTTTAGTAGTAAGTGCAAAACAACACAACCCTTGATTCCAGTGTTAGAATAAGTGCACATTCCTTTCCTGGTTCATCCATCCAAGTACCCCTTCATTCATTAATCAATATTTCTCAAATTTCTAATAGACCTTTTTTTTAGTATTCAGTGTTTTCCATGTCTTAATTTTCAATATGATATCATACCTTTCTAGTATGATTCCCAAATATCCTATTTTTTAAACACTAATTATTCCATAACCTCCCACCACTCATTGAGAACAAACCCAATTCCAAACTCTTGGGTCTGACATGATGGCTTTCTTCAACAGAGCTCCAGATGAGATTTATCATCTACTAGTCCATGTATCATATATTTCACTCAAATATTATCTATTCCCTAAATACCACCTTCATTTTATTGACATGTTCTCTTTGCTTAAACTGTTCTCTTCCTGTATAATGTTTTATACCTCTGAGTTTCTTGCCTAATTCAAGACATATTTTAGATCTTGCCTCCTGTATGAAATTCTACTCCATCCCAAATCAGAAACAACCTTTTAAATCTCTGAGCTACCACTCATTGCCTTTCATTTTTAAGTCATTCGTGTCATGTATCACTTTCTACTTAATAACAGATTTATTTGTATGTTTTATCTCCCTCCTCTAAACCGAGAGGGAACAGGGATCCTGGCATATTCATCTCTGTGTCTTGAAAGCTCTTACCACACTATCTTCTGTTACCCAACCATCTGGACCATCATCATTCCTTCCTTCTGCTTCTGGGAGGGATTGCCTCTTCCTGGTAGAGGCTAATGCTTCTACACCATCTCATATCCTCCTTCCCACCTATTTAGGGATCTCCTGCCACTGCTATTTTCTTCTTTATTGGTTTCTTTGGAAGGGCATATAATTATGCTTTAATTATGCTTAAGTCTTTCCTAAAGCCTTCTTTTCAATCTGATACACACTTTCAATTAGCATTCTATCTCTCTTCTCTCCTTAACAGTCAAACTTCTTGAGAGGGTTTTCTACACATGCTGTCACCACTACTACAGCCCTCACTCGGTTCGGAACTCCATGTGATCTGGCTTCCATCCCCATCACTCAAGTGAAGCTATCCCCACAGCAGACACCAATGACCTTCTGGTTGCTAAATCCAATGAGTACTTCTTAAACTTTTCCTTATTTGGCCTCTTTACATCGCCTAATGCTATTGGCCATTCTTTCTTCTTTCAAGTGCCCTCTTACCTTGAACTTCTATGACATTTTATGTTTCTCTTTTTCCTCTTGTGCCTTAATCCATATCTTATTTTTTAAAGATTTTTATTTCTTTATTCATGAAAGACACAGAAAGAGAGAGGCAAAGACACAAGCAGAGGAAGAAGCAGGCTCCATGCAGGGAACCCGATGCGGGACTCGATCCTGGCACTCCATGATCATGTCCCGAGCCGAAGGTAGATGTGCCCAATGGCTGAGCCACCCAGATGTCCCTTAATCCATCTCTTAAAAAGTGGACTTCAATCAATCAATGTACTGTCTTTGGCTTTCTGTTCTAAGCCTTTCTCTGAGCCATCATCAATCTACAGCTTCAGGTGCTACTAGATTGGAAACTTGTGTATCTTTTGTTTGATCTCCATCCTAGACTTGTCTTCTGTGCTTTATACTCACATAAAACCTGCTGGACTTTTGTTTGAATGGTCCATATGCACCCAAAGTACAACATGTTCCAAGACAAACTCATCACATCTTCTCTCTTCCCCCAAATCTGTTGCTTATTTTTTGTTCCTCAACACGTTGAAAGGCAGTACCAGTTATTAAGCTTCCCAAGCCAGAAGCCAGAGTATCTTCCCTGAATTGTTTCTCTCTTTTATTCCAAAAAATCAGCCAAACACTAAGTCCTGCTGGTTCTACCAACTAGAAAAGTTTTGAATATGGCCTCTCTTCTCCAATCTCTCTCCCATTATCCCGGTTAAGACCACCATAATTTCGGGGGATCCCTAGGTGGCCCAGTGGTTTAGCGCCTGCTTTTGGCCCAGGGCGCGATCCTAGGTCCCGGGATCGAGTTCCGCATCGGGCTCCCTGCATGGAGCCTGCTTTCTCCTCTTCCTGTGTCTCTGCCTCTCTCTATGTCTATCATGAATAAATAAATAAATAAATCTTAAAAAAAAAGAAAGAATTAAAAAAAAAAAAAAGACCACCATAATTTCTCACTAGGATTTCTACCATGTCTTGTAACCCACTCCACCGCTAGCCTTGGTTTCTGGCAATGCATTTTCCACATTGAAGGTTGAGTAAACTTGACAAATACAAATCTGATTATCCCCCTTGGTTAAACACATCAATCACTCTAAAGACTTATAGAACAAAATCCAACTTCCTTAAAATCGTTTACAATAGTGTACATAACCTGAGCACTGCTCACTTCTCTGGCCTCATCTGTTGTCACACCCCTGAAAACCCAACATTCCAGCTCTTCTGAGATTTTTGAGTTCCCTCAACATACCACGCTCTCTCACCTCAGGCCCTTTCCTGTTCTGTTCCTAGGTCTAGATCAGCCTTATTCATATCTCTTAACCTCTTTGAAAGGCTAACTCCTTCCCATCTACCAGGCCTCTCAGCTTATACATCTCTTCCTCTAGAAAATCTCTATTTACCTACCTCACCTGGGTCAGATATTTGTCCTATGTACCTCTAATGGCATCTTACACTTTATAGATTGTAATTAATTGTTCTTGCCTATTTACAAACACTGGTATGCTCAGGAAATGGTATACAGGGACTTGTGTACAGGAATTGGTATACAGAGTATACAGGGACTCTATTTTTTGCACAGCTGTAACCATAGTGCTAATACACAGCCTGGCACATAACAGTGAATAATATATATTGAAGTGACTGTAGGTGCTCAATAATGAAATAATATGTGATGAATTTTGAAAAGTAATCAAACCTATCACTCTGAGGAGAAAAAGGCCATTTGTGGTTGGTTAATAGTTTTCTGGTTTGAGTGTTGTTTTGTTTTTTGTTTCTTGGGTTTTTTTTTGTTTTGTTTTGTTTTGTTTTTCTGTTGGTGGTGGTTTGTTTTTGCCATGTAACTAACTGTAAACAATAGTGATTTCATTTAAGAAGTTGACCACATGGTCATAACACATAAGCTCTATCATGGAATAGTAGGCAATTCTATCAAATTGTATTTTGACAATACACAGATGGGCAAGTCTACACAGGTTACCATGTCATAACATTCGGGTCATCTTATCGTAATCAACAACGACCTTTAAGAGGATCAAAATAAATGAATTGGCTAGGAGACAGTCTGTATATTCCATAAATTTAAAGCCAGCCTGTGTATATACTTATACATTGTAACATTTGTATTGAAGAAGCAATTAATACAGGTTATATTGAATTACTGGAAAAATCACTTTACTTTGTGCTGGACAATTCTAGTCATTCACAAATTAAAGTGAATTCTTCAATTCAGTTTATAGATTCACATGAAATGAACATTTTTAACTGTCTAAAATAGCTAACTGGATAAAAAAAATAAATAAATAACAGTGTTCTTTAATCCTAGAAAGTATTCAGTACCAAACTGGCAATAGCTGGACAAGAGACAGCCATCTTTCTCAATCCTTTCACTGTATAGATAAGGAAAAGGGAGTCCCAAGAGGTCAGATTTCATTGTTCAGGTCACTCCATCACATAAGAGCAAATCCCCCATCTTGTTAGTAGGATCATAGTGGAAACCACTGTCACAGCTTCCAATACAGGGCTTGTTCCATTACACTGTGTTGTTGCTGACCACCTTCATTTCCCTTCATTTGCACTTCGTGTGACTGCCCTCCACCTGGCCCAGAATTTCTAAGTCTTGCAACATTGAGAATGTATTTCAAGGACATATGTTGCCTAGCTGGGTCTATAAAGAAATACTATTACTACTAACAATAAAATCTTATCTGGAACCACAGTAAAAAAAAATAATAATAATAATAAATAGAATAAAATAAAATAAAATAAAATAAAATAAAATAAAATAAAATAAAATAAAATAAAATAAAATCAGTGGATGAGTTTTTCAGGCAATTTAAAACTTCCTTGTGGAATCCCTGAAGTCTTTTCAAAGGTCCAAGCTATCTAAAAAGCAGAGTTGGAAAGCTACTCAAGCTATTCTAAATTAAGGGAAGTGGATATTTGGCAACAGGAATTCTGGATTCTGCCGTTGTCCCTGAGCTTGAAGAGAGCCGGCTGACATAGCAAAGCATGACTTGGGCATTCTTATGGGCCTTAATAGTGTTAGGGGTTATCTTGTTTTGTTTTGATCACAATCAAGCACTAAGGAATTACCTCAATAAGAGATTACTATAGCTCCTAGCTCATCCAAGACAGATATGATAGACAGTTGGGGGAGAGGGGCTCTCAAACTTTCTTTGCCTTCTTTGTCACCTTATATGCATTTCAACATTTTAAAAATTATATACCTATGTATGTAAGTAAGTATTTTCTCCTGAGGGGGTTTGGTCTCCAGCATCTCAGCTATGACTCCTGCAGCTTAGGGACCTGACCTTGGGAAACCAGCAGACAAATTTTTCTTTTTATTAACATAGTTTATGTTTCAGGCACTGGCCAGCCATAAAAACATTCACACATTTCATCTGCAATGCGTCACGTTCCTCCTATTCATGACTCCAAGTCCCCTCCATATTTCAATTTCTCAGTAGTTCTTCAGTGTTTATTTCACATCCTCAGTCTATCATGAAGCCCTGTCCAACTCACACAAAGGAGACAGAGATTGCTTCCTCCTTATGGCACTTTGCTCGGACTCCTTTTATCATACTTGGGTTTACCAACTTGTCTTTTCTCTGCTCTACCTTCTACTCTTCTCCACAACAACACTTCTATGTTTAAGATAGTTGTTCCATTACTTACCTATGTATCCACAAAAGCAACTAGCCTGGCGCTATGAAAACGGAATGGACTTTGGGAAAGATGAACTGAAGACAAATCCTAGCCTTATAATTTTTTTTAACCTCATATGTTGGTGATGTGACTTTTTTGTATCTCAATTACCCCAACTACAAAATGGGGAGAAGAGCTATTTGTAATACCTTGGCTAAGACTGCAAATAATGCATGTAAGATCCTCAACCCTGAACTGGTAAAGGAGGGATATCATTATGATTATCAGTTAATGTTTAACCAACAAATTAAATATCATCAGTTTAATGCACATAGCATGGAGCTTTTATCTGCTTTCTGGTCTGTACATTACTGTGGCTACAGGAAGTCTTCCCAGCAGGCATCGAGGGATACATGGCCCCAAGTTTGGCCTGTAAACTGGTTTGTAAAAGGCAGATTTTTTTTTTCCGCCCAATCTGTTTTGTAATCCTTTGCACACCTAAGGCAGTGCAATATGATGGAAAGAACAATTTGGAGCAAGAAACCCTGGTTTTTAACCTAAGCTTTAACTGATTGCATGACCCTGAGGAAGTCAGACATTTGCATTCTCAGTTTTCACATGCATAAGATGAGGAGAATCCGGCCACATGTACCTCACAGGCTTTCTGTGGGAGCAGAGAGACTCATAGAAGTTGGAGCCATCTGGAAACTGTACAGAACAATACAAATATGGATTAAACATCTTTTTTAATTTTTAATAGGTAATATATAAACTTTGCATCTAATTCAAAAAATACAAATGCACAGTAACAGGCAAGTCCTCTCCCAGTCTTCTTTCCAGCCACTCAGATCCCTCATTCAGGACAGGCATCATCAGTTTTTAGTTTATATTCCTACAGATATTATGTTTATAAGAAATTTATTACATACCTTTTAATAACTCTTCAACTGCCCCCCAGGCCTTCCTCCAGCCTACGGTTCCACTTAACACCCTGGAAGCCAGCAACACCAGAGCTGACACTTACAGTTGGCCTACTTGCTCTCTTAACCGTATTTACTACCAAGAGTCACTTGGTCACTGAGAAAAATTCTGTCACAAGTCTGAAAAGACCATCATTCTCAGCACGCAATGCCGCAGGGAACCCAGGACCCCATGAAGCCTGAAGTTGCTACATCTTCTGCTCAGAACCATAACAACTTAAATGGTCCCTATGCTCACACATTCCAACCAAAGCTGCGATCCATGGGCAATCAATTGTTTTTGTTTTCTTCTACAAGGCTTGCTTAGTTTAGATGTATTTAAAATGACTTCTTTGGATTTTCCCCTATGTTAGCTTGAAACAAGTATACCTGAAGCAATCTGAATCTTTGGCTGACACGTCTATTATATTTACATCCTACTGGACTCACAAGGTTATGGCTCAGATGGATTGCAGGGTCCGTGGGACAGAGCGCTTTCGAATTTTTAGGTGAGAAGTCTGCGTTACATTCTGTAGCTTCCATATCAGAGAGTCTCGCTAATCTTCAACTACTCCGAATGTGGTAAGCCCTGAAACTTCTTCAAGATTGTATTCTTTAAAGCCTTCTGGGAGGTACATCCTGAACTTCAAAGATCGTGCCTCGAAGGATCAAGATTACCATTATATTGTCACTTCATCATCTAGGTTAGCTGCCCTATGAACAAAATTCCTTTAGTAAGAATGGAGCCAGCATGGGACGCCTGAGTGGCTCAGCGGTTGAACATCGGCCTTGGGCTCAGGGCCTGACACCGGATTCCCAGGATCGAGTCCCACCCCACATCGGGCTCCTTGCATGAGAGCCTGCTTCTCCTCCCTCTGACTATATCTCTGCCTCTCTTTCTGTGTCTCTCATAAATAAATAAATAAAATCTTAAAAAAAAGAATGGAGCCAATGTAAAAATTCAAATTTCTTTTCACACAAGAAACAATGTAACGGGGCACCTGGGTGGCTCAGTGGTTGAGCGTCTGCCTTTGGCTCAGGTCATGATCCCGGCCGGGGTCCTCGGATCGAGTCCCACATGGGGCTCCCCACAAGGAGCCTGCTTTTCCTCTGCCTATGTCTCTGCCCCTCATAAGCAAATAAATAAAAATCTTTAAAAAAAGGAAAGGAAAGGAAAAGAAACTGTGTATCAGTCGGGATCCATCAGAAAACAGAAATCAGATAAAGGGCTAGCTAGCATCCAAGATCTATAAAGAAATCAGATCTGTTTTTTAAAAACAGGATTCAATATAACCAAGCATGAAATTGGAAAGGGCACAGGAGGGGCAAAAAAGGGGGGGTGCACTGAGGTCTCACCGAGGTAGTAGGGGAGAAAGTAGTGGTTCCCACCGCACCCCAGAGGGGAGGTGGGATTGTTAAAGGTGGGAGGCAGGAGCAGAAGCCTGGAGGAATTGGCGGAGGGGAGGCCCCATCGGGCTCATGCTGCCGTCTCAGAGGGGGCCCCACTGGCCTGGGAACCCCGACCGAACCCCGACCCCCACCCTCCAAAGGCCCGCAGCGTGTCCCTGAGAGGGTGTCATGACGCTGCCTGGGCCCCTCTGCAGCTGCTGCAAAATCCTGCCACTGCCAAGGGCAGAAGCACTGCGGAGGGAGGTGTTCCTTCTCTCCCTACAGCCTGGCACCCTGCCTGCCCTCACCCCCCGGGGGAAACCTGACCCCAGCAGCCTGCAAAGCAGAAGTGGGTTGCGCAGGGTCCCATCTCAACCCTACAAAGCAGGGGAGGGGCTGGGAGGTGAGTACAAAATGGAGCGAGAAGAGCTTCATACCAGGCACAAAATGATATATATTACATCTGCAACATGCACATTTGTATATTCAAAAGGGGTCCTCTGGGGATCCCTGGGTGGCTCAGCGGTATAGCCCTGCCTTCAGCCCAGGGCGTGATCCTGGAGTCCCGGGTTCGAGTCCCACACAGGCTCCCTGCATGGAGCCTGCTTCTCCCTCCTCCTGTGTCTCTGCCTCTCTCTCTCTCTATGTCTATCATAATAAATAATTAATTAATTAATTAATTAATAAAAAGGGAGGGCCTCTGACATGTTTAGACTTCAGGAAAAGAATCATTTCCAAGCATTGCTAGGCAATGAGGTAGTAAAAATGAACGTTTTCTCATTGTTTTAGGAAGATTTGCGAACTTTCCACTGCTTCTTAAATATTGGTCAATAGGATGTATAGATTATTCTCTTCTATACTTTCGAGGTAACAACAATATTCTAGAAGTATTCAATAAAACACGATAGGCCTCTTAGTGAAGAATTAAGTGGAATATAAAATTCTTTCTCCATCTCCACGCGAAGTAGAACTATTCTTCTACCTTAAATGATTTTCTTTTGACCTTTAAATGCTTGAGTTCAGTGTAGCGCCCACAGAAAGATGTCATATAAAAACAAGACATTTTGTGTTTACTTTTAGGTAAAATAAATTAAGTTGGTTCTTCCCATTCATATCATAAAAATGATTTTCTAGTGTAGTGGAACTAAGATAGTGCAAGAAACCTGCAATAGACCTGGGGCGGCGGGGGTGTTTACGTGAGCATGTGTATTTATGTCAAATTGGATCTACCAGAACTGGCATCCCAAATAAAAAAATAAATAAAAGCAAGAGTTAGAATAAAACTGTCCCTCTACCTATTCCTCTCCTACCTGACCTAATTCTGTAAAATGCAACGCCAAACATATATGTCTCAAAAAAAAAAACCATGAAAATGACTTTCTATATTAATGTCAGCCCTTTTGAATTCTGTTGATGACTCTCTGTTGAGTTTTTGAGCCTGTGATTATATGAGTCAAGGTGGACTGAAAATGGCCACAAATTCCTTACAGCTCCTCCCATCAAGGAATGGAGTCTACTCCCTCACTTCTTGACTCCACCCTGGCTTTGTGAGGTGCTTTGATCAATAGAATGAGACAGAAGTGACAGTGTGAGAGACACCACCATACCAGATGTCAAGGGGCCACTTCCTCATCTCAGCCTCCTTTCTTCCAGGCTGTGGGGTTCACCACGCATTGCTCTCCTGTATTTCCTGTCTCTTTAGGATCTTTCAGGAGCTTTCCAACACAGTGGATTAGACAAGATCCCTCCTGTCTTCTCAGTGTAGGACCAGCTCATTTCATCTGTGTACAAAACAGCAATGGCATGAGATATTACTTTAGATTGGTTCCATGGCAAATATTTTATTTATTTAATGAGAAAAGAAAAATGTGACTTGTATATGAAACAGGTATTACTGTTTAGGTTGTTAATTTCCCTTTTAAATAAGCTAGTTAGTAAAAAAAAAAAAAAAAAAAGAAAAGAAAAAGAAAAAGAAGAAGGAGGTCTACAGTTTAAACAAACCAAGTAATAGTAGAAGCTATGTTTAAATACAGAAAACATTGGGGAAATTCTGCTTTAAGGCATATTGGCTCAAATCCCACTTGGTGCAAATATACAATTCAATTTACTTTCTCTCTTTTTCCTAAGAGGACTCCTCTACCTTCAAGACCCTCCCTGTTTCTGCCTTCTATTCTTTTTCCTTTCACTCAGAGGACAACCCAACTCTTCTTTGAAGCTTTCCTAACTGGTAAGGAGATCCAAATTCTTGAAATGTGTTACCCTGCCCACATCCACCACCAGTAACTGTCATTGTCCGACTCCACTTTGTTTTCTGTTGTATAAATATTGGCTTTACAATGTTACCTCTAGATTTGGTGCTAAGTCACATATCACCCCTTTTTTTCTTGGATTTCTACACTCTACTGATGCATTCGGTCTTTCTTTTCCTGCCTTCTTCACTTGTTAAATCTTCTCTTCATACCCTCTACCACCGTCCTTCACCTTAACCATTTTTCTACCTGTCTTTACCCTCTCATGACTCTATCTTATACTCTTAGTGACTCTCTCTCCTTTTCTTCACTCCTATCTCTATTTCCCGTCATCTTTCTTCTTATTATTATTGTGTTTCTTCCCCTACGTGTGTCTTGCTGGACTTGCCTCCAAATACCAAGGAAGAACAAATAGGAAGCTCCTAATGTGTTTGCTCATGCAAAGAGAGTCAGACATTTTAGCACTTTTGAAGGTCTTTCTGCACTTGGATCCTGCCGAATGTGTATCCCTTATTCCCTCAAGAACTTTCTCGGTCAAACTTCAAACATTCTGGTCTAGAATTGATTGGATCTAAGATTATCTTTAGTTTTTGAATGAGACTCAGTGTTTAACACAAATTACATATTCCTCATAGGTCAGTGTGCAATTTCCCACATAGATAAGGTCATTGAAAAGTTCTTTCAAAATCAGAATGATTTTTCTACGTTTTGACAGATGCACAAATGAGTCCTTTGGAGTTTAGTATTTCAAATGACCTCTGAATTTCCAAACTATTTGAATGTTCACATTATTTTCTTCTAATTGCAGAAAAAATGTCCAACCACTCAGCTTGTCTCTTCACAATGGGAATTCCCTCAGATTTTGACTGAGCAGTTTAAGGCTTGGGGATTGGAATGAATACACCCCCACTATGATTGTCATGTTAAGAGAAATGTAGGTACTTTAGAGCTAGTGACAAAATGCTACGAAGACAAAAGAGAAAAATTCGAGGTTCTATATTGATTATATTCTATAGGGAGAGAATGTCATATAAGGATTAATCCGAAGAATGAAGATGATTTAGGTTAAATCATCCAAGCTTACATTAGCACAAATCATAATTTTCCTTTGTAACACCAGGAGTTTTCAGAGTCATATAGGACTCTGTTGGAATGGAAGCTGTTTTCCCAAAATAATTCCAGTGATTCAATTACAATTTATTATCCAGAAAAAAATGGCTTTACTCCTTTTACATGACCCGAAATAATGCAATCTTTTTCTTCAATAGAGCATAATGAGAGTTGAGAAGTCATGCTCAGAAAATGAGAACTGCCTCTGTTTCTCATTATCTTGAACATACAGATTTTGAATTTTACAGAGTAGTGATTCATATTTGATCTAGTTTTACGACAGAATCTGATTTGGCACACTGAAGTAAATATTAATACTTTTCTTTCCTAGATGTGGTATGTAAAACTAGAAATGTGACAAAATCCAGCCTTAGCTGCTCTAATCCAATAAGGAATTTGGTATATTTGAGTCTGATAACACACATAAAGAAGCTTAATGGAATTTTTAAATAATGCTCTTCTATTCAAGAAAAGTTTTATTTTCTCAAAGGGAACATGTTTACAAGAAATAGCTGAAGGGCACCTGGGTGGCTCAATTGATTAAGCCCAAGCCTTTGACTCAGGCCATGATCCCAGGGTCCTTGGATCAAGTCTCCCTGTTGGGCTCCCTGCTCAGCGGAGAGCCTGTTTCTCCACCTCCCTCTGCTACTCCCCCTGCTTGTGCTCTCTTGCTCTCTGTCAAATAAATAAATAAATAAAATATTAAAAAAAAAAAGGAAAGAAAAGAAAAGAAAAGAAAAGAAAAGAAAAGAAAAGAAAAGGAAAGAAAAGGCAAGGCTGAGAATGGATGTCGATATGACTGGAGTTAACATCCTTTCATTATTTAGTTCATTCCTCACATTTGTGAGGGACCACCTTGAATCTATTCTAAAAGAAGAGAAGAGAGTGTCATAGAAAAAAATGATGCCTGGGTTCAGATTTCTTGTTGGCAAGAAATATGAGAAAATCTGATAGCCTCAGTAGCTTCATCTGGAAAATGGGGATTGTAATAATACCTCTGGGAGATGGCTCTTGTGAGGACTAGTGAGTGCTAACAGTAGCAGGCATGTAGATACCACTCAATTAATATAAGGATTAGACAGTCAAAGGTTAATGAGGAGATGCCTTCTTTTTTTTTTTTTTAAAGTAATTGAGCTCTAGGGTTAACAAGGTACTAGTCATGAAAACTGGTTGAATCACAGGCACATATAATCATATGCCTACTTTTTGTGAGCTGCACATGTTAAGATTTTTAAAATTGTGTTAGGCCTCCTATCCATGCCATTTTTCATAGACAAAATGTGTTAAATACCTTTAGGGAAGCACCCATGCTAGGTCGATAAGACGGAGTTTCAATGGTTGTCTAGTAAAAAACTCAGGCAGCTAACTCAGTCTGGACTACTCCACCTCCCTCTGGTTTAACCTTCTAGACTTGGGACCTAAGAGGTTTGTGGCTAGAACTGATCAATCGGTATGCTTTTGTGGAAACAGTTTGTGTGGTTACAGTTGCTCTTATGGAGTGCCAACAAGGAGCCACCAAATCAGATTCTGTGGTAAGATCTTCTTTTAAAAATTGCCCATTAATACGACAGCACCAAAAAAGGAAAAATGAATCTGTGAAAACAGTTGCTAGAAGGGCTTCAGGTAACATATCAGGACAGCCTGGAGAGTTGGTTAAGGGCAGGGGCTTTGGATCAGACCCCAGCCTAGTCACTTGTGCCTCTAAATCTGTTTCCTTGGGGATCCCCGGGTGGCTCAGGGGTTTAGCACCTGCCTTTGGTCCAGGGCCCGATCCTGGAGTCCCGGGATCGAGTCCCACGTCGGGCTCCTGGCATGGAGCCTGCTTCTCCCTCCTCCTGTGTCTCTGCCTCTCTCTATGTCTATCATAAATAAATAAATAAATCTTTAAAAAAATAAATCTGTTTCCTCATCTGAGAACTAGGGAAAATTATGTTCTTTTCATCCTAACAAGTAGGTTCTAAATGTTCCATTCATGTTATTTTTTCACTTAAAAATGGTTTTTCTGCTTACATAGGGACAAATGATTTATGCAAATTGAATTTAAATTTAAGGCAAATTAAATCCAGGGAATAAGAACTGCCAATTATTTAGTGTGTTATCTTTGTATCAGGCAGTTTACATATTTAAAACAGTCTAATTCTGATAGTAACCCTATCGGAGAAATTTTACTCTCCCCATTTTACAGATAAGAAAACAGAGCCTCAGAGGGATTAAATAATTCTCCGAGTTCACACACGACAGAGTTATTAAGAGGCAATGTAGGAAATCATACCCAAGACCTCTGACTCAGAAGTCTGTGTTTTTTTCCTCTCTATCTCATGCCATTCAGCTTCACAACATTTAAAAAATAACCAGGCTTTGTGTCTGTGTGGCCTTAAGGCGTATGATATCATTGCATGGAACTATCAGGCACTTGGGCTAAATTGCCCACATGAAAGAGTTTTCTTTTTAGCTGTGCCTAAACAAGCCATGAAATATAGAAAATAAAGCAATTTTTAAATAATCCCACATTATAGGAACATATTAATCACATACCCCTGGACTCCCTGTTATAGCTAAGAAAGCATCCTTATCCCTGTTTCTTTCAGCTCCTTTTGTACTCCAGACTTTTCTCCTCTCTCCCTTTTTGTGTGCCTAGAACTTTAGTATCCTTTACAATATCACTGCTAGCTTAGGCTTGCACTGTTGGTCACTGCTATATAATTGATCTGGTGCAGGGTACTGAAAACAGCAATCCGTGCTGATTTGGTCAACCAGCCTGGACCAAAAAATAGTGATAGGACACCACAGGCTGAGACTCAATGTCTGATTCCTTCTTCTGGAACATAGGAGGTTCTCAGGAAATGTTTTCTGGATTGACATTTAGACATGTTTTAGTTTTCCCAGCACATAACTGATAAAGTGTAATATATCAAAAATGTTGCTTTTATTAATTTCATATATTAAAATATATACTGAAATGCAGTGAATGGACAGATATATACCTTGAAGTAAGACAAATAGGGGATGTTTTGTAAGAGGCCCTCATTTACTATAATCAAAAGAATGCCTCTTTGACAAACCAGGAGTGTCCTTCTTAAGTGTGGCAAATGGTGCTTGCTTTAATGTTTATTTATTTAAGTTTTCCCATTGCCAAGAGGAACAAGTCTAAACCTCTTTTAACATGATCACTCCAATCTGCCCAATCTATGTATGTATCTAATTTCTTTTTCTATATTAATTCCATTAGCAAAATCTATCCTAGCCAAAATGTACTCTTCACTGCCTCTGGGTATTTCTTCCTCCGACTCTCTACCAACGATATTGCTGTGGCTTTGATGCTCTCGCCTTCTTCTCCATCAATCCAAACCTTTCCCAAAGTGAGTAAGTTCTGTTTTATAATGTTTACTACTCCTTTGGCAATTATCCATTGGTGTCTAATGTTGTGACCGAAATTGGAAAGCCAACTGATTTGGCTCTATTGTGCTGTAAGCTCTCTGAGGGCAGGGGCAACATCTGTCTTTTTAAAAGCCCAGCCTCAGGATCTCACAGATAAATATTTCTTGAATGTCTAAAGAAAGGAAAGAAGTATGAACTCTTCTTTCAGAGTTGTCCTGGGCGAATACTATTCTATGTATATTTTGGTATCTCTTTCAGCAGTGAGCACACTGCCTTGAACAAAGTAAATAATCTTTTCAATGTACTAAATTAATCTTTAAAAGTCTATGCAAAATTATGTTTGAGGTTTTTAATAAAATGTTAAATATTTTTAATCCATTGATTCTTTCGTAAGATAATGGTGATTCTGATTTAAGTTAAATTAATTTCACTGTACTAGAGTAACTTTTATTTTTTTACGTTTGTTTTTTAAAGATATTTATTTATTCATGAGACACACAGAGAGACAGAGAGAGGCAGAGGGAGAAGCAGACTCCATGCAGGGAGCCCGACGTGGGACTCGATCCCGGGTCTCCAGGATCAGGCCCTGAGCCCAAGGCAGCGCTAAACCGCTGAGCCACCTGGGCTGCCCTAGAGTAACTTTTAAATATACCATTCTAATTCTCAAACAAACTAAAACTCAAGGAAATTATGTTGATCTTATCTACACCTTTAAAATTAAAGTGATTTAATTAAGGCAATTTTCTATTGTAATGGCTTCTTTGTAATATTCCCTAAATATGTCACTCCCTAATGTAACATGTATCTCCAGTAGGTAATAGTCCCTATATGTTTTTTCTTCCTTCCAACTCTTATTGACTCCACAGCCCCATCCTGTAGTCCAAAATGACCAATCCATCTTTTGGGTCTCTACTTAGATGTTACTTTCTTCAAGAATCTTTTCCTGATGTCCACCCGCATCCTCCTCATGGACTGCATAGCACACACACCCCTTATTATATCACAAAGCAATTACCTAATTCTTCAGCTTCTGGAGAACAAGGGCTCTGTCTATTCTCTTATTCCAGCAGTCAGAATAATGCATGACATATAGTGGGTGCTTAACAAATATTTATTATGTGAATGAATGCCCTCAGGAAGAATGAAGGGTGACTCAGGCTTAATGTTTCACCTTTACATTGGTTCAGGGTGTTAGAGTCATCACATTAGAGGTAACCATTAATTTCAAAGGAACTTTAGAGAACCACTTCAAGAATTGTGCAACAACCCTTACCATGGAGAGGGTGGGGTGGGGTGGGGAAGGGATTGAAATTGTGCCAACAAAAGAATGCCCAGTACTGATTCAGTGGTATGGCCAGGAGTATGATAGTGCTTAATCCAAACTTCAGGAGTTATATAGACTTTCCAACAATTATCTTTCAGTTTATTGATAATGTTTTAATCTATTCTCATGATTGAGCCTATTCCATCTGACAGTGGTTCTCAGGAACACTTTACAGTCTTAAAATCATTGAGGATCCCAAGGAACTTTGGTTTATGTGGGTTATTGCTATCGGTATTCACTGTGCTAGAAATTAAAACATACATTTTAAAAATATTCATAAATATACTTTAAAATAACTGTGGTATAGCTGCTACATGTTAACATAACATTTTTTTCTGGAAATAACTATATTTCCCAAAGAAAATAATTTAGTGAGAAAAGTGGCATTGTTTTACATTTTTGCAAGTCTCTTTAATGTCTGGCTTAGTAGAAGACAGCTGGATTCTCATATCACTTCTATATTCAATCTGTATTGCAATATGTTGTTTTGTTTGAAGTAGATGAAGAATATCCCATTTCACACAGACATGTAGTTGGAAAACGAAGCAGCATTTTAATAACACTCTTAATAATTCTGGATATTCTTCTTTGGTGCTATACCAAAAATCAACAAGCAGTAGTTTCTTAAACCTTGTAATGTGGAATATGAAACTGTGTCAGTTTAATTTTCATACTCCATTATATTATAATTCTTCAATCTATCTTGTACTTTGAATGGATCTTTAACTCATGAATGATTTTATAACATCATGTGTAATTGGTTATTTGGAAAATACCGGCTCACTGAGTCATGCAGATCTTCCAAATACAATACATTTCATTGTATAATATCAAAAGCCACATTAATTAAAATGATCACAGTCTTATTACAAAAGACCTTAAATATAAGAAAGCGACCAAGCTCATGGTGACAGAGACAAGTTTTCCAAATTCTCTATTTTTTACTTGAAAGCTCAGAGTTTTCATTGAAAATAAGTACTTCCAGTTGTTTACCTTGAAGTGACAGGCTCACTTAATTTGTTTTGAAAAAAATATTTGCAAAACATCCAAGTGTAAATAACCATAGCTTGTCAGTTGTTCTTTCAAGTAAAACTATGTACCATGAAAAAAAAAAAAAAAAACAGCTAGTTTAGCTCATGACCCAATTACTCAAGGGTTTTAATCCAAGACTAACACTGCTTTGGGATGCCACAGAAGAATTTTATATGTGCCTTCCTTTTGCCATGCAGAATATTAAAAGGACAGATTCAAAGGTTTAAATAAAAAAAAAAAAGAATTATTTTTACTGCTTCATCAAAGACATTCTTAAAAGAAAGAGACATATGTGGCAATGGAGACTACAACTCGAGTACAGTTTGGTTCCACTACCCCGGTTCATGCTAAGGTGCTAGCAAGTTTTACCCACCATTGCTTTTGTACTATTAGTGCAAATATCAACATAGTAGAAAAAAATAGCATCTTATAATTAATACAATAATAGCTTTGGCCTTGCCAAACTCCCTGAAAAGATCCCATGAACCCCACAAGGGGTCAATGACCATACTTTGAAGATGGCTGCTTTAAGACCAAGGAGTTCTCTCATATAGACTTTAATTATATTCTTAATTTTATCATCATTTCGGGCTCTTCCTCCCAATTGAATAATAGTAAATTTCGGGGATCCCTGGGTGGCGCAGCGGTTTGGCGCCTGCCTTTGGCCCAGGGCGCGATCCTGGAGACCCAGGATCGAATCCCACATCAGGCTCCCGGTGCATGGAGCCTGCTTCTCCCTCTGCCTATGTCTCTGCCTCTCTCTCTCTCTCTGTGACTATCATAAATAAATAAAAATTAAAAAAAAAAAATTAAAAAAAAAATAGTAAATTTCATAGTTTAAAAGTAATTTCAGAAATAGATAATTAAATCTCTGCCAAACACTTGAATATGGGGGATCCCTGGGTGGCTCAGCGGTTTAGCACCTGCCTTTGGCCCAGGGCACGATCCTGGAGTCCCGGGATCGAGTCCCGTGTCGGGCTCCTGGCATGGAGCCTGCTTCTCCCTCCTCCTGTGTCTCTGCCTCCCTCTCTATGTCTATCATAAATAATAAATAAATATTTTTTAAAAACCGCTTGAATATGGCATACTACTTAATCCTCACGAAACATCTGTAAGTCAGCTACAATTTGTTCCATTTTTATACTTGATAAAAAAAAACACAACACTGCAGTTCAGTGAGGCAAACCTATTTACCCCATAGCAAATAATTATCTGAGTCTACAATTAAATACAAGTCTGTCTGACTAAATAGTGCGTGTTCTATCTAATGTGGCATATCACCCAAGTCTGAAGATATTTAATATGTATATATTTTTTGAGAAGATAGGTATATTGATATATGCAAATCCTGATGTTTAAAACAGAAATATTTTTATAGAACTCGTCACATAGATTCGGTCTGTCATGAATTGTCTGCGTTAACGATAAGTCACTTTAATGCCTTTTGGACTCCGTTTCTTCCTACTGGCAATTTTAAAGCACTATCTCAGCCTCCAATTGATTCAAACTCCTCACCAACTCTGAGATTCACAGGCCAGCTAGGGTGCTCTGCCCATACTGAGGAGGGAACTGACCCTCAGAGGACTTCACGGACTTCTGAGCCTTTCCCTTTCCACCTGCTTTCCCCTCAGTATCATGCAATTAAGACCAAGTGTCTCACATAAGAAAGGCCGACAAGAGTACAGCCTCTACACAAGTGCTTTCCTTATAACTTTTTCTCCTTTTCCTCAAGGCCAAACTGCTAGGATAATGAACTTGTGTTCTCTGCCCCCATGATCCCACCTTCTCTCCCACCTGCTATTATCTGGATCCTTCACACACATATACTATAAACTATAATTGCTTAGGTGGAGATCACTGAGACATTTGTAAAGAGTAGCAGTTGCTCCTCAGGCTGTGATCCTTCGACCACACTCTGCACTGGTCAGTAGGCCCTTCTGCTCTTGGCTTCATCAGTCTTGCTCTCTCCTAGTTTCCTCCTCCCTCTCTGGTCTCTGTCTCTTTCATTTGCAGGCTTCTCTTCTTCCATCTGCCCCTACGTGAATGGAACATTGGTGCTCTGCCCTGTTCCATGCTAAGTCTCGTCCTGCCTGCCTTCTTCTTCTCCCTGGCTTCAAGAAATACCTGAATGCTGATGATTCTTGGTGGATCTTCCAGCTTGGATTTTCTCTCTTAGGAACATTCCTTCCAACAGCCTATAGAGTGCTGTACTCAGATGTCCCACATCTGCCTCCAACTCAAGAAGTTTAAGACAGAATTCAGTACGTTCCTACCAGAACTGCTCCTCTCTCTATGTTGTTTCTCTTGGCAAATAGTACCATCTCCTACCTTCTTGCCCCTACCAGAAACCTCCATGTCCGTCTAGACTACTCCGGTTCTCCCTTACCCTCCATATCCAATCAACCACTAGGTCCTGTCTATTTCCTAAATATCTCTAGAGCTGTCCCAAGTTCCCAGTTGGCACTTCCACGGTCTTATTTTTTTGTTGTTGTGGTTTGTTTGTTTTTTTTACTTCCATGGTCTTAATTGAGCCCCTAACTCTTTCTCTGGAGATAACTTCCTCATTGCCATCTCCTTCCCATTTGTCTTCCATAAGAATAGCAGACATAACTTTTTAAAAACTCTCATTGGACAGACCCCCTTGGCTCAGTGGTTTAGCACCACCTTCAGCCCAGGGCCTGATCCTGGAGACCCAGGATCAAGCCCCATGTCGGGCTTCCTGCATGGAGCCTGCTTCTCTCTCTGCCTGTCTCTTTCTCTCTCTCTGTGTCTCTAATAAATGGATAAAATCTTTAAAAATAATAAGTAAAATAAAATAAAAACTTTCATTGGATGGCAGTTAGAAACCTTAACACAGGTTTTTGCATAAAACCCTTAACAGTTCCCCAGCCATGCACCGCCCTTGGGAGAGTTTCGGCTCTTTGGGCCCTTAGAGCCCCGTGGCCTGGCCTTGCTTACTTTCAGCTGCAACCCAGCCACACCGACCTTCTCTCAGTTCTCAGCACATAGCAAGTGCTTTAACACTTTCCTAAACTCTTCACTTGCATTCCTGTCTGTGGAATGCCCTTTCCTCCCCATCCTTATTTGCCTGGCATTCTCTTCCTCATCCTTCAGAACTAAAATCTCTATCAAGAGTACCTCCTAAAGAAGAGTTAGCCATTTCCTTTCCAATACTCCTACTTATTACAGTGATAATCCCACTTTCGTTTGTGCCTCTGTCTCCCCACCAGGCTGGGAGCTCCGTAAAGTCAGGATACACTAGGTCTCACCTTGAAATCACAGCACAAAAATATACATAGTATTCGGCAGGCACTTAATAAATGTTCATTAATGAATGCCCAATGATCAGCTCTGGGTCACATCCATTAAATGCTGGAGTCATTTCCCCTGATCTCCTGAGTAGAGACCAGAAGACCCCCTTTCCCACTTCATTGTGTCATATGCTAAAAAAACAAAAAAAGAAAGAAAGAAAGAAAGAAAGAAAGAAAGAAAGAAAGAAAGAAAGAAAGAAAGAAAGAAAGAGAAAGAAAGAAAAAAGCTTGCACAGTGATGTCAACATCCTTGTTAGTATTTAAATATTCTACAGCTTTTACAAAACTACTTTGTAGGGTATAAACAGTTTCATAAATCCATCTAATGGCAGTGTTCTCACCTAGGAGCCACAAAACTTCGGAAGCCTCGTTGCACCGCCCTCTGTGACCAGGTATTTTAACAAAAAGACCATAGTTGTTAGTACGACCTCGGTAAGGGTGCTTCTCATCTTATTTATCTCCATTTCTCCGTGGCAATAAGAAGGGGGCAAGTACTTTTCATGCGTTCAGTACTGACACTGTATCTTAATAAACTACATTCCGAGAACTTAAAATTCGAGGGTATAAAAAACCAGGTTTGCTAGAAACTAGGTTCGCATTTGGGAAAATGAGATCACTAAATCACTCAGCACTCCCCCCCCCCCCCAGCCTTTTTTCAATGCCCTGGCCAGGTTGCTAATTAGGTAACTTCTTATCATAATTACCTAGTCAGCCTTAATGGCTTCACACACTCTGCTCCGTCTCTCACTGGTCCTGTAGGGCCGCTTTTCAATTGTTAAAACAGCTGCTGAGTTTTCCAACCGGAGGAGGCTCGCTGCGCGCCGAGGTGGCCACGCTCCCCGAGTGAGGGCTGCGGCGGGTGAGAAGTGGGACATGAATGCACAGTTTGCACACCCTGCTTTCCGCCTCCGACCTTCTGGATCTAGCTCGTCTCTCCGCTCCCGCCTCCCCCCCACCCCCCATCAACCCGAGAGCCCCCCTCCCATTGTGCACCCGGGTCTCCCTGACGGTGCGAGGGCCCCGCGCACGCCTCTCCCCGGGGTTTGCGGCTTGGCGGGGGTCTCGCCGGGCCCCCGTCGCCTACCCCGCGGCAGGCGGGGAGGTTAAGGACCGCGGAGTGTTCCTCGTGGTGCGGGGAGCGCTGGGTCGTGGCGCGCGCGCGCGTGCATGCGTGTGCGCGTGTGTGTGCGCGCGTGTGTGCGTGTGTGTGTGTGTGTTTGCGCGCGCGCGCGGTGGCGCGCAGCGGGAGGGAGGGAGAGAGGGAGGAACTGCGGGGGGAGGCAGCGGGCAGAGGAGGGAGGGGGCGGGCGGGGGAGCGGCTCTGGGCTTCGGCGGTGACACTCGGGAGCGCACACACTCCCCGCTCGGAGCCGCGAGCGAGCGGAGCCACCCGAGCCGCGCACCCGCCTCCGCCGCGCGCCCGGCTCTCCTCGCGTCGCCCTGCAGCCCGGCGCCGGTGCCCCGAGCGGCCGCCCGCGGAGCCCGCGACAGCCCGGCTCGGCGCGGCAGCCTGGTCCCGCCGCCCGGGCCCCCGCGCGCTCCCCGCCTTTGGCGAGGACGCCCCGCACTTCCCCGCTCTGTCCCGGGACCCCCGCAGCCCGCGCTGCTCCGCGCTCCACTTCGCGGCAACTTCGGCGGCCGCGCGCCGCCAGCCTCGCCCGCCTTTGAAGTTTGCAGCGCCCACCGCAAAGTTGGGACACTTCGGCCGATTTCTTTTTCTTCTTCCTTTCCTTTTTTTCTTTTATCTGCCTCCCCCTCCGCCTCCCAGCCCCTCCGGGTCCTGAGTCCTGGCGCTCAGCATCTTGGCCGGGGACGTGGACTGTTCCGCACACCACACCTCGGGGAGGGATTTTTTTTTTTCTTTGCCTCTCCCCCTCCCAGGAAAATCACACAGATTTTTGCAAGGTAAGTGGCGAGAGGAAAGCCGAACTCCGACGCCCCGGCTCCGCAGCCCGCCAGCCCCAGACCCGGCGCAGGGAGCGCTCACGCCCCGGGGCTCGTCTGCGCGACTCGGACGGGCCCGGCGAGGTTCCCGGTCGCCCTGGACGAGGGCGCCAGAGCCCCAGGAGCTGAGGGCTTAAGGGGCGTGGGGGGCAGGTCTCCCTCGGTTTTCCACGCGGGCTCCGTGCGGGGAGGTGGAGGCACGGTGCACAGGCCGGGGACACGGGGCTCCCGGGGCCCGGGCGTGGCGGAGCCGGCAGAGCCGCCGAGCGTCCATCCCGGGCTTGGCCGGGCGCCGGCAGGGCTGCAGCCTCCGCTTAGGTTCGTGCCCTCTGCCCTTCGCTCGCGAAGCCTGCGGGACCCGGGTCTTGCCGGCGCGTCGGCGCGGGACGCAAAGCGAGGCGCCTGCGCTGCGTTCGGGGCTCGCCCGCGGGCCGGGCGGGCGCGGGCTCCCGGGGGGCGGGGGGCACTGGGGACCTGGGTCCGCTCCGGCCGGTCGAACCCCTGCCGCCCCGGCTCCCCGTTAGCCCTCCGCCTGGTAGCGAGCAGCGTTGGAGAAACTTCCTCGAGCTGAGCAGGGAGGCCTGGGACCGAAGCTGCTTTGGCCTGGGGGTGGGGGGTGGGGGGCACCGGCGCCGCCAGCGAGGCCCAGACCGCGCGACAGGCCGTCGTGCCCTCGCCCTGGGTGTGCACCAGTCGTGTCCGCTGGGGTCGGCGCTACCTTCAGTACGGAGCTGAGAGTTGGGGCGGCCCCGACACTCGGGGATCGTGCGCACGAGTGGCCGCGGGTCCCAGCTCTTCTCCTGGGACACTTGGCAAACTGCACAATTTAGGGTGCAGTTTCGTTTGGTTGTGCGCCCCTCCCGCCCCCTCCCGCGCGTGCCCCCTCGCGAGGCCGGGGAATCGGCCGCAGCCCCCAGCACCGGGTCCACGCGGGTCGCCGAGGCCCTCGGAGTTTGCGGCGGGCACCTCCGCGAGGGCGTTGCGCTCTCCTCCGGGCCGGGTCGTGGGTCCCCTCCCGGTGCCCTTCGGGCGCTGTCCATCTCCCGCTCTGGGTGCAGGTAGCTCCCTGAAACCAAGACCTTGGGCGACAAGTGAAGCTGAGAAAATACCTCTGGGTTCGATTTTTTTTTTTTTTTTTTTAAACATAGGTGCTCTTAGCAACTTAGTTGGGCTGGTTAATTTGTCTACTTTTCACCATTCGATCCTACTATGTCAGAAAAGAATTTCTTTTTTTCCCTTGGTCGCTGGCCTCTCCGATGCGCTGCCCTGCGTCCCGCACCGCCCTCGCCCACCCCTTCTTTTGCCCGGGCTTCCTGAACTCTTTTTCTCTTCTGAAGGAGGGAATCTCCGCACCTCCTCCCATTTTCCTCCCATTTTCCTCCCATTTTCCTCCCACACGGTCCCTGAGCGCCTGTGAGAACCAGGGGAGTCGTCAATGGGAAAAAATAGGACCCCCCCGCTCCATTCTCCGCCCCTTTCAAACAAGCAAAATCCTCCCTGGGCTCGCAGAAGTGGAGATAAAACATCCCTCCAGAGGGAGCGGTTTTGGGGATTTGATGGGATTGAATTGTTTTATTATCCTGAAAGATGTGATGGATGGATGCGAGAGCAGATATGCATACGGGGCAGAGTGCGCCGAGGGCTCTCAGTATTTATCATTATTGATTATTGTTTATTAAGGATGATAATAAGGCCGTACCCTAGCTGAAGACCGTGTTTATATTTGGTTTTCATTTTGTGTCAGTCTCTTATTACAGTGGTTTCAGAAAGTGAACACACCAAAAGGGTATTAATTCCTCACACTCATTCTGCATATGGAATTAATTAAACGTCAAAAAAGATACTGTCATTTTTACCAAAGTTCTAACCCATGAACTTTTCGGAGGTTGCAGTCTTATGAAATGCCCTCGTTTGCCTCAGTCTGTCTCCTTAAAGTTCAAAAAACTTGGCAACATAATTAATTATGGTCCCAATTCCCATTTTCAATCTAAACCTATATGCAAGATTACATTAAAATATCCCATCATTTATCCTTTAAAAGTGACTCTGATGAGTTTAGGTTCTTCAGGAGGGGGAATCAGCTGGGAATGAGGGGTCCAGAAGTTGGAAAAATTAGTGACTATTTCAGATTTCACTAAAAAATCCTTTCATTCTTCCTTTAGAGAAAGAAATTACAAGTGTTTTCTCTGCATAATTCTTAACTTCAGCGAATGTCCTTAATCTTTACCACACACCAGAAACGCCACGGCTTGCAGCTTTGTCTGTATTGTTTTCATTTTTATGTCAGGACGTTTTATTCATTAAACCTGTATGTGGAAGTCACAGGCTCCACGTGGCAGCAACACTCTGTTTTGATTAGTAACTATCATAAAAAAGAAGCTAGAACTCTGTAATGGGCCTAAATTGCTAGGAATCATGTATGGTTTAAATTACGCATTTATTTCAACAGGAATGAAACCATGAATATAAAACATCTTTTAATCACTTGCAGACACAGCTTTTATCTCTTAAGATGTAACAAAATATATAATTGGAAAATATCCTTCTAAGAATGAGGGAAGCCCTGACCCTCATTTTATTTGTCCTGCGTCTATTGAACATATGTCTGGTGACATATGAATGGTAAAAAGCAAAGGGTGATGTCATAACCTTGGCAATCCCATGCTGAAGGAATGCTGACGTAGCCATCGTAGCCCCCATCGCGGGTCTGTCTTCAGATAACGTAGTGACTTCTTTGATTGGCTTCATGAACCTGGTGATCCAGATATTTGTTTTCTCACTTGGATTTATTGACCAGAGTCTCCTTGTGATAGGGGAAAAGTTGTGTGGTAGAGCCCTGATTACTTGGGATGGAAGAGGGAAAGGTAGAAATAAAATGCACCTGCCCGCTGTTACCCTCCTATGTTCATTTCTATTGTACTTCTGCTCAGTCTATCAAGAGGCCAAATTTTTTATTTTCAAACTGACTGTGTTCTTGTTGTCATTGTTAGGACAGAAATAATCATCGTTTTGCAACGATGAATGAGTAGATATTGGAAATATAACGACTATGCCTGAGTTTACAAATAGTGAAGAGTAGTGTGAATTCCTCATAATGTGCACTAAAAAATTTTTAATCTTTCTTCCTTAGTTATTCCAGTGATAGTGTTGAATGCAGTGACTGAGCGGTGCTTTCACACTTTTTTGCTCCCCGTCTCAGTGTCAGGACTTGCTTTGGGGAGCCCAGAGTAGCATCCAAGTAAGGACTGGACCTCGCCAGGGTCAGTTGCCATCAGCTTAGTCACTGGGAGGAAATCCTATCCCAAAGGCATCTATATTGGGCCAAAGGCAAGTGTGATCTACAAAACTCATTCAAATTATTCACTTGAGCTTGAAACAGTGTCTAGAACCCCTAAATGTCTATTTTGGAACTACTATTCTGAAGAGTGTGATTTATCCTTATCCAGTTCATTCACAATCATTCAGTAGAAGTGACAACTTTTAACAAGTTATAGCTGAGTAGTAAGTGGTAAATGATGCTAAATCTTTGCTTTCAAACTGATCTCAAAGTTAAAGTCCTCCAAAATTTAAATACTCCATTTAAAAATGCTTTGCAATTTGAACCCGGAACTTAACACTAAATCTTGCCTAATTTTAACACTGTGTTATGGTGTAAATTGATACCTATGATATACACACTAATGCTGCCACATGTTGATTTTCACCTAGGAAGAAAAGTAAATAATCTTGCTACTATTGTTTAAAAAAAGAATCAGTATGACATAGAAAAGCAAAACGCTAATATTTTATTACATCATACTGATCTTAAATTCAGTTATATTTCTGGGAAAAACTATGCCATTTGGATGAATCTGTGTTAGGACGTGTGTTTAGATCCCTTGCCACTTCTGAGATGACACCTGACATTTGCATTCTGTAGCCCACCAGTGCCCGAGCCAGTAACTAATGCAGGTGTATTCTTGGCTGCTTACTTCCTGAACACATTTCCGAAACCTGAAGATGCTATATTCACACATTCCCCTTTTCTTTTGGTAGTTTACTGAAACCAGCAAACCAACTAATCTATACATTTTAGTATTTTGCAATATTTGAAAATTATAAAATATATACTATTAACTGATCCGAGATTTTAAAAGATATTACTTGTTTCACACTTTACAAATTAAGAGTAAGGTATTTGATCAATATAGGATAAAATCAAACTGGCCATGTTTCTGCAGATTTTTCCCTTTGGGATAGACAGATTTGACCACAGAACAGCTGGGTATTGGGTCCTGTTACAATGTCAAAATTTTTAAGAACTCACTGAACTAAATGTGATTTAAACTTTAAAGTCCACAGACCTCAAGTTTTTAAATATAGAAACTTCCAAGATTACATGTCATTATTCCATCAACAATTTCCAGATCCTTTGGAAACTGATTTATTATAGTAAGTTGGTGAGTAGTTTTTGGTTTTGATTTGTTAATTTTTCCTGTATCCAATTTGAAAATGACACATATTTAAAATTTTGTATATTTCTCTGAAGTATTCTTAGTTTCACTTGTGAAAACTCTGAATGAATCTTTAAAAAAGAAAACTATGGAAGAACGTATACAGTTAACTTTTCCAATGTCCCTTAATTGTTCTTTTGAAAGAATTTGTTGCTATTCTTTTGAAAGAATATAGTTATGAGAAAAAGAAACATTTTTAGAAACAATGGGTTATATTAAGTTTGGAAGGAACTCAATAAAAACATAATTACACATAATTAGAAATGGACTCATTTGAGCAGACCTCTTAGACAATAGCCTCTGCAGTGTGGGGGTTTTAAATATAATAGCCAAATAACAAAAATTGAGTTAGCAACATGCACTCATGTCTGTTTTCTAATTGGAATGATTACAGCCAATCTCACAAAGAGTGGTGACTGACTGTAGTACATGGTAACTGTACAAGTTTTTGTCTTCTCCCGGACATGAAAGTGAGACACACACTGTCTTCTTCCAGCTGTGTGCTCAGAGGACATATATTCCACAATCTAAAGACATAGCCAAAAAATATGAACGGTATTCAAGTGGGTGTTTTATCTGTAACTTAAAAATCATCGTAACTACATTTTGTTCTCTGAGCATATAGAATGAGACTGAATTTTATCATTTTCTAAAAGAAACAGTAAAACCTGAACTCATAATTAGAAAGATTTGTGAAGGGTGATATCTTGTTTTTGAAATCACCATGACTTTTATTTAAATTTTAGTATAGAAACTATGAACAAATGTTTATTTGCAAAGATAGAGAATACTGTGTCTGGATAGATGACAAAATGAGGGGCAACATTGTGATACTTACTTGAAAATATTATATTTAAAAGGGAAAAGCTAGTGTAAAAGGGCTTGATTTATTTAGGGTTATTTTCTCTAACTAAAGGGCTACAAGAGTATAGATGGTTATGATTTACAGCACATCATAGTGAAAAATAAATCTCGGCAATCCATAGGAACCTAGGAGATGCCTTTGATTACTCTCTTTCTGTTCAGGTCATGTGTACTCTAAGCTCATGGGCATTCCCAAATGTAACTCTCTGCATTTTATTTCTGTAACAAAATATGTTTCTGATCAAACTACCAGTCATACCAAAAAAAAAACAAAACAAAAAAACAAGCAACTCACATAAGCATAAATGTACTTGATCCCTTTTAGTTATCTTGTTTAAAATACATTTAAAGGCAGACAACAAATACATTTTACCTATAACAATACACAAGTATATATGTCTTGGTTGAAACCTAAATATTATTCATATGTTGATAGCACTCAATAAATGTCATAATTCATAGTAAAATCACAGCATTCACTAAAATTCAGTGATATTATCAAAAGCTTCAAATTGGGATTGATTTAGAAGTAACTGGATCCTATAATTGAAGAGAGATTTGTTGCCAACAGTGGTGACAGAGATCAGAAACAGCAGTGGTAGCTAAAAACACCTGGCAAACTGAGAAAAGACAGCAATCATTTATCTCTTGGCCTCCCTAGGTCTCAGATATTTTAGTTCTAGGGGTGATCCTTTGAAGGTTGCTAAAATGCTATGAAAATATATTACTGTTTTTAATGAAAAATGAAACTGCCTCTTAAATAGAAGATAACGATTTGACCTTCTGAAGATCACAGTAGCAGGCATAACTGTATTAGTAGATGGACAAGCCGGCAGGTCCCTTGAGAGATGGCCTGAGGTATTGGGGAAGCCACCCTGCCCCCAGTGTTACCAAGGTCTCTCATGGTACTAAAATGCTATCTGCAAAACGATGGTTTTTCATTTTTGAAGTAATTTTGTTTTTCAGTGTCCACTACAAATATGAAAATAGCCCTAGGTATTCTCTTCTTCTGATAATTGATTTTGTTTCTTATATACTAGTTTAAGTTTTACCAGGGGCCAGCTTCACGGACCACACTTGGAAGGGCTTCCTGTGCTTAGTTGAATGCTTGTCTGTCACCATCTTAAAATTCTTAGTTTCTGAACAAGAGATCTTGCACTGGGCCCCACAATTTTTCATTTTATACTGGGTCCACAAAATATGTTATTCATCTTCTTTCTACCTTGATGTGAATTTAAGATATGGAATCTCGATGTTGAGGAATTGGTAAGGACATTGAGGTTATCTTTGCAAGGTTAGGTCTAGTGAATATTTGTATTTAAAAACTTATCTTTTCAATAAAATGAAAGAAACAGAATACTCTTTTAAACCACTGAGGTACTGAACAGGTATCTAGCTTTTGATAGTATTGGTCTTGTAAAGCAGAGGTCTGCTGTAAATACTTCCTTTATTATTTTTTAAAAAAAATTTTTTAATACTTCCTTTAAAAGAAGTATCCTCTTGGCCTCACAAGATGACCCCTTATGATGAAAGGAGAAAATATCAAAAGCTCTATTTACATTTACTCTTATGTGTAAATAAGGAAAAGAAGTTTTGTTAACATTGTGTTAATATATCTATTGACAAAGGCACTCTTACTCAGCATATTGGATGGTCATTAAAAAAATCAATAATGATAGAGGTGATAGCTTCTGTGAAGTAAATATAATAACAGGTGAAAATAATGACATTCTAATCAAGATTTAGAAGTCAGCCCTACCTACCCACAAGTTAACCAGAGAAAAGATGTGCAGTGTAGGAGCTCATCCAATATAATCAACTATGATACTCACCGCAGTGTCGAATGCCTTAAGCAACATATATTGAATCCCAATTCGAAAAGATTTGGAGACAACACATTACAGAACCAGAGGTCTTAAACAGAAAGCTGAAAGAGCCCTCAAATAAATTAGTCACCATTATCTTCAAAAGTATTCTTAGTTTTATGTATAAGTATTTGATAATTCCTCTGTTACCCGTAAATAGATAATATACTCCATTATCTTCTGAAATTTTCAGTATTTTAAGAGTTTAAAAAAAGTTATCTAACCTGCCTAATGCTTTCACACAAATATATATTGTATTACATTTTGAATTTTTTATTCGAGATTTTATTGTTTCTCCGTAAAGTTGCCAGTTATTAACTTATGTTAAAGTTGTTCCTGTACTTTGAACTTCACAAGGTGAATGGATATTATCCTACTTATTAACAATATTATTACTCTGAAAAACCCTCAATTGTTTACAAGGTACTGCCTGCCACATCCATCATTTTCCTTAATCTTCACAGGAACCCAGTGAGGAAGATATTAATCCTCCTACTGCTGAGAAATCTGAGACTCCGTTTTAGTTAAGAGACTTACCTACACTCACTAACTTTTAAAATAAAGTGGAGACTCTGGTTTCAGAAGCAGAATTGATGGAAATATTTAAAACTCTTAAACTGATATTAGTTTCCAAATTACTTTATAAGGAAACAATTTGCTTGGATTTATTTTCTTTCTTTCTTTCTTTCTTTCTTTCTTTCTTTCTTTCTTTCTTTCTTTCTTTCTTTCTTTCTCTTTCTTTTTACAATTTAATGATTCAAAAATATCATTGAGTTTATCTAAATTCATAAGACCTTAATCATAGACAGCTTATGTGCTAAATGTTTGCTGGTTTTGGTTATGGTTAACTTACTAGGTAATTTTGTAGAGGAAGACGATTACACTTTTCCACTTTTAAGTCAGTATGTGTTAAGGTACAACACTGAAAATTAAAAAATCTGCAGAATCCCTTTTTAAATTAGTGTTAATTCCTAATAATTTACCTTTATAGTCATTCTAGCAATCTAGTAATAATGTGGCATTTTTAAGAGATAAGATTTTAAGTTAGATCTGTTTTAAAATTTTTGAAATAAATGATCTCCCCCCAAATTGGATGAAGTTGTACATTTCAATGGAATAATGAGAATTATTATAGACACATATTCCAAATAGTCTAAATGTTGAAAGTCCTTTAAAACATAATGAGTAATAAGTAAGCTCAAACAGTGAAAATATGTATATAACACACACATTAACACTTCAGCCAGAAAGTTCAGTCTATAATTCTTTTAAAATCTCTATATTTAAAGTTTTATTTACACTTACATAGCAATGACAACAAAGAGGCAGTTTGGAAACATCTTTTTTCTCTTGGCAGGCTCTATCCTGTGTAATGACCACTAAACACCGTCGATCCCCAACACTCACCAGCTGCAGCCTTTCCCTCATGCGTCCCTTAAAAATTTTTTTTTTTTTTAGGAAGAAAAACCACACCTAACTGTGTATCTTAATTTTTATGGGGAGGGAAGTAGAGAGGAAATAATTGTGGTCAGCATTTTTGTGGCTTGTCATCTCTCTGATTGTTGCAGACTTACGTGCTTGTGTTATATCATCATAATTTACTATAAAGTCTTCATTAAAAGTGACTGTGGGGTCTGTCCACATTATCTGCCTTTTGAGTGCCCTGTTCTTTAATCATCTCTTAATCCAGAAATAATAATGCAGAACATCCCAGGAACTGAGCCTGATCCTCAGCTCTCTAATCTCGACACGTGCATCTGAAATCCTTTGCTAGATCCAGTGCCTAAACAGCCTGAGCACACTCACCTTTGAATCCGTTTAATCCATCTTTGTTTGTTAAACAATACTGATGCCCTCCAATATGGTCTATCAAGGCTAACAAAAAAGAATATTAAGAATTTCCTACTGTTTTATGTGATGATTTTTAAAAACCCAATGTGTTGGCTTTCCTCTGTGTTTCTAGTCAGTCTTTGATGAAATAGGAGCCTAACTTTTTCCTGATTAGGTAAATTCAGATAGAATAACCTCTTGCTGAGACTCCTTCTGATACCTGTTTAAAGAGCAGGTAGATCAAAACACGTACCTTTTGTTATTGAATAATATTTTGCAACTAGTTAGAGAAGCTGTTTTATAAGCTGACTTATAGATAAATAGAACCCTTTTTCAATTGAAAAGAGCATTCGTATCCACTATTTTAAACTTCATAACAACCCTGGGAATAACTGTGTCCATCTTGTAGATGAGGAAACAGAGACTAAAAGAGATGAAGAGGCTTGTTCAAAGTACAAAAGCCAATCATGGTTTAGTCAGAACCTCTTCAATTCAGATCTTCTTACTCGAAGTCCAGAGATCATTTTCTGTTTTACTTTGTCAGTCTTTTAACTGCTCCCAAACTTGGAGACATTAGACCAGAGAGTGAGCTACAGAAAGAAAAGAGAGGCGATACGTTAACTACCCTTTCTTTCAGGTTCTCTCAACTGCGAGATTGTCACGAACCAGTGTCCTTGGGGGGTATTATCTCATCTCTCCGAAGACAGGGCTCTACATTTATAGTTTGTTTCTGGCCTTAGATTTTGTAAGAGAGATCACAGAAGAAATACGTATTTGAAAACTGTTACTTTAACTTATTTCTTTTTACAAGAACACGACAACTGCATACTTGGGTAGCCCCCCCTTTTTTCTTTTTTCTGGAAATAAGAATAATTTAAGGTTTAACTGTTTTAACTACTTAAAGTTCCCGGGACATATGTCTCACTCTTCTATCTTTGAATTATATTACCCTGATTATCGTTATTTTTAAATTACTACTTTAATTTTGTCCTGTGCTTTAGCACTGGAGGCAACCTCAAAAACTTTTTGATAGTAGATAGGCTTTAATGCTGTCTTATCAAAATAACTGCCAATTGGGGGTAAAGAGGCAAAGTTTTGGGACCATCATGTATTTGGGAAAATATGAGAATGGGTCCATGGAATCATATGCCAATTCTTAGTCTATGGTATTTATAATTCTATAGTAATTATAATTTCTTTTTGATAGCATCTTATTTCTCAGTATTTGCCAGTTGCATTAAGTATACGAAGAAATTAGAATCTTGTCACAATCTCCTAAAAATTCCACTAGGCCATTATTATTGGGCTTTAATATAAACATAGACATATTCCCCAGAGGGAGTAAGCCTGCCTGTCATTGTCATCATCATCGTCGTCTCCTCCTCCTCCTCCTCCTCCTCCTCCTCCTTCTTCTTCTTTAACATAAAGAAGATAGGGAAAAGAAAGCTGTGAAATTGTGTTGATGTAATAATAATATTCAAAGTAAAAGGGGGAAAGGATGTGTATAATCTCCGTGTCATCTATGCTAAATAGATGTTTAGTACATTACATTTGGTAATGAGTAGAAATCAGAAAAATTAGAAAGGTAAAATTAGAAAGGTAAAAATTAGAAATCAGAAAGTTCAAATAACAAGGGATACCTGGCTGGCTTGGTCAGTAGAGCATGCAACTCTTGATCTTGGGGTTGTAAGTTCAAGCCCAATGCTGGGTGTAGAGATTACTTTAAAATAAAATATTTTAAAAAGAGTAAGAACAGTGAAAATACTGGAGAAGAAAATCACAGTGCCACCATTACCAGGTAATCCGTCACAGGATTGGAAGAGACAGAGCTACTCAAAGTACAGCCCATCAGCTATGAGAATCTGCTTCTGTGCCGAGATAGTTAGAGGCTGGAAGCCAAGCAGAGGGATCAGGATCCCCACACACACCTTTTGAATTAGAATCTGCATCTTAATGGGAAAACTGAGTGGTGTGATTGCACACTCAGGTTTGAGAAGCACTGTTCTATAGCATTTCTATTCTCTGATCAGAATGTATCCCAACCAAACCATATTTTACATGTGTTCAGGGGAAAAGAGGTCCTGCTGAGCAGTGCACTGTGTTATTCTTACTAGGACATGTCTGTGTTTTTAAGGACAGAAAAAATGCATCCTCCTACCAGGCCCCTGGACCATCCAGCACATACCACCCGTCTATGGCAGCCAACCAACAGGTTTCCATGAAGTCAACCTTCAAAAGATTAAAGAAACACTCCCCAAATTTTTAAGTCTTACAAAGTAAACCTTTTTATGCCCATAAAATTGTCAAAAACATCCACAACTTCTTTTCTATTTAGCTAATAATATCTCTTGTGAAACAAATTTCATAAATCAGCAATAATAATCGGTTTTATTATTTTCAATTTCATTTACTTGTTACATACCCACAAAATGTCATGAACGTCTGCTTGGCATTTGGGTTCCACGATCAGCATAAGAACTGTCGTAAAGATTGCATCTCCTTTCTACAGAACCGGGCATCTCAAGAATACACACACAGAGAAGTTAAAATGGTCTGTGGCAGAAGTATGTGCATAAAAAGGTGCACAACGAAATTTCCTCGTGGTAGTAGATGCTTGAGTCATGGAGAATGAGGAGCTGCCACAGAGGCACCCTACAGAGGTGGCCCCTGTGCCCAGGGCTGTAGCACCTGTTGGGAGCTGGGAGCCAAGTGTGGGGAGTTGGAGGAGAGGAGCTGGGCACAGGGACTAGCGAGGTCAAGGACCTCAGGTGCCTGGACTTGATCCTCCAGTTCACGGGAAACCATCTGACTTTTTTTTTTTTTTTTACTTCTGTCAGCAGAAGAATGAAACATTTGTTTATAGTGTCACACTGTGCAAAATAAGGAGAAATGTGGGAAATAGGTGTGAGAAGCAGGAAGTGGATCATTTGAGGGACTGGCAGTTTGGACAGAGAAGGGAGAACCAATCTGAGAGAATAGGCAGCAGGTAGGTTGGCAGGATGTGTTGCTTAGTCAGGGATGGAGACTGAAGAAAAGCAGGTAACGTCAAGGCCTAGTTTGGCACCTGGCAGGACGGTGCCACTGAGGTAAAACTAGCATGTACTGGTTTTCAGGCAGCATCTGGGTGACCCTTCAGCGGCCTTGCCAAGAACCACTCTTCCATTTCAGTCAACAAACATGAAAAGAAACCAAGGCAGCTCAGGAGTGGTCGCAGTTACTTAATCTGATGGTGGGCTCGATGGTGCAAAAGTGTCCTGGTAGAGGAAGGAATAGGGCCCCGATTCCCACTCCAGTCTGCATCTAGCCTGGTGAGGACAACGCTGAGCCCCTTCACACCTTTGAGTATTAGGCACCCAGGCACCAGAAGGAAAAATGGGCCTGGAGCTAAGAATCAGCCTTGAGACCACTCCCAGCTGCCTTGCATAGTCCAGAATATGAAGGCAGAGATTTCTGATCACCTTACTCCTTACAGTAAACTTCTTGAAATCAGTAGAATTAAGCAAACATTTATTTAGTGCCCACTTTGTGAAAGAACTAAAAAAGTCTATCTAAGAGATAGAAAAATGAGTAAAAAAATCTTTTCTAAAGGGCACTTACTTGAGTAAACTCATGCTATGAAAACCTCATGAAGATTTTTTTTAAGACGAGAAAAAATATTAAAATAGCTATAATTCAAGTAAGAAAGTGCCATAAGAATCAAAGTCTCTGGTTTCACTGGAAGACCTCGATCCTGCCTTATCAACCTCTCATGTCCCCAGGGAACTTGCAGTAGGCCCCTAATAAACACCAGTCCACTCACTGGCAGGGTACGGAGAGGGCTCAGATAACAACCATCTAGGTTAGTATCACACTGCTGCAATCCTATTAAGAATCTTCCTGTAGATTTTGTAGGTTTTTTTTTTTTTTTTTGTATATCACTCCAGAAAGTCAGGAAGCATCCTTTCTCTGTCAGAACACCTCCTACTTTTTAAACTGCTCTGTTCAGTTTAACGGCTTTGTCAGATAAATCTTTATTTTACTGAGTCCCAAACTCCTTCCTTGTAGACCCATGCCAGCCGCTGGGACTAGCTGGGCCAGCCAGAGTGCTTCTAATCCCTCTTTCATCTGATAACGGACCTTAAAACATCTGGTGTCACCACCCATCCCAGCATTCCTGGATTTAACACTGGCCAGTTCTTCCTCGCCAGATGTGATTGTGGCTGCCTCAGAGAGTCAGTGCTGTCTTCTGGTCCCTGTGGGCTGCGCTTGTGTCCCCCTTAGTGGCTGAGGGTTATAGCTAAGGCACAGGTGGGGCAGATTTTTGGACATAAAGCCCCCTGTAGACCGAATAGATCCTTCCCCCTCGGTCTCCATGACTTAATCCTCTGTTCAAGTCCCTGTGGAAATGTCACTTCCTCAGAGAGGCCTTCCATGACCACTCAGCCTAGGAGGGCTCTTCCCCACCCCCAACATTCCCTCCCAGGGCTCCCTCCGACCTCTTCACACGTAGATGCTTAGTCATACCTCACCTCCCTCACTTACCGAAGGGCCAGCCTTGCAAGCATGAGGACATCACACATCTTGTCCACTGCCCTATTCCCAGTATCTCAGGCAGTGCTTGGCACAGAGTAAGTGCCCAATAAACATTTGTTGAATCAGCCGGTGAACTCTGCAATTCCATCATGCTTGCTCTTTAAAAAAAATAAAAAGAAAAAAGTTCCTGTTGTCCCTGCCATGTTGATGAGTATCACTTTTTATTACATCACTGGAAGCTGGGTTATAAAGATCTCTTTGATCAAAACTTTATGGAATATTCAGCCCATGTGTGCAGCAGACATAGCTGGGAGAATTACCGAAGCAATTTTTGAAACCAGGTTTGTCATGAGAACAGGAGTGTCTTCAAGGCTGAATAATTAAATACCTGGTTTTGTTAGTGTGGTAAATAGAATGAGAAAAGCTTTTAAAATTCTTGAAGTTCCTTTGAGAAGGTAGTATGAGATAGATGGAAAATACGTGAAAATTTGAGGTTGTTGCTGATGGATGAGTGAGAGAGATTATTTTTAGAATCTTTGTTCCTGCTACAGTATTTTGTTTTATCCTTGCTGTGGCTCTCACACAAAACTAGTCATGCTCTTTGCTCAGCAGATGTGGTGGTTGTTCAGTGTGGCCCACCAGTCAATGGGTATTTAGGGAACCCTTACTCTGTGTATTACAAAATGTCTGAAAAGATTGCTGACTTTTCTGCTTTAGGGTATTGTACTTCGAAGTTTGGTGTCTATCCTAAGAGCCCAGCTAGTGACCTGTTTGCTGTCTCTAGTCTGCTCTTTCCTGCCTGTCACTGAGCTCACCATCTGCATTTTCCCTGCCCGCACCTGTGCAGCTCCCCTCATTCTCATTCAGCCTATTGCCTGTAGGATTCCTCGGTGGATGGCGGTGCCCTACAGAAAAATGCCCATAGTGTCAGTTAGGTGGCACTTGGCAGATGTGGGCTTACGGGAAGATTCCTAAGTTTAAGTAGACTGCCCATTTGGACACAGCTTATGAAGAGGTCTGAGTATATTCCCAATTTCAGTGTTTTCTTGTCAAAATCTCTTCATAACTTCATATCTGTTTCTCTTCACTTCCTGTTCCCTGACCATAAGCAGCCTCTTACCAGAAGTTTTGACAAATTAGTTAGCCTCAAATGTTACGCACTCTTCATTGGAAATATAAATTCAATGAAACAGATACTGGTGTGTGTGTGTGTGTGTGTGTGTGTGTGTGTGTGTGTGTGTGTGTATGCTTGCTGCCTTTCCCCAGGATGTCTCATCCACCTTCCCAGCACCCAACAGATCCCTTTTCCCACCCTGATAATTGAAATCAATATTTTTGCTCTTCTGACTCGCACATCTTGCTACTTCCCACTTTGGCCGGTGCTCCTTTTGGTTTCTCATAGCAAGAAGAGAATATCTTCCTTTTTTGTCTTTCTAACACCTTATTCAGTATACAAATTAGCTTCTAAATACTGCATCTAAGATGATGAGCAATTCATGAATTATTTGATGCCATTTAGAAATTCTGACCAACTAATTTCATTTCTCTGATTTCTTCCAATGTTTTGTTATTTTATTGTACCTATGTTCCTAAAGTCGAGGTGTTCTTTTTGATTCTTCTCTTTCCCTCACTTCCTGCCTCCGACTCACCTGCACATTTTGGTGACTGTGACTGTAAAATATAGCCCATGTCCCATTACTCTTCATCGCCCCCACCAAGTTTAGGCCATCACCATGTGTGCCGTGGACAACTGCGGTAGCCTTCATCTGGTCTGATCTCCTTCATCTGATCATTTGAGCTTGTTGCTTTTACAAAGATGAGGTTGATTTTTGCTTTTATAGTTAACCCTTCCCTAATATCCATTTTCCACAAAATAGAATTTTTCCTTAAAAACAAACAAACATGGTTCAGACCGTGATCCTGGGCTTCTTAAAGGCATTCCATCATTCTCAGAATAGAATCCAAATGCCTTAATATGGTTTTCAGAGCTGTATGTAATCTGCCCTTTGCCTTACACTCTCCCCTCTGCCCACTTTATTCCACATTAATATCCTCTCTTTCATCCATACTCAGGTCTAGTGCCTCCTTTGGGCTTTTTACACCAGCTGTCTCTCTGCCCAGAATGCTCCTTCTTCTGACATTTATTTCACTGGCTTCCTCTGGTTCATATCTCAGAGGAAATGTCATTTCTTCCCAGAAACCTTCTCTAAATATTTCACCTTAAAGTGGTCACCACTTTGTCTCACGCAGGCCTATTTTAATTCTCTGTGGAGCAGTGGATGCCAGCCACTAGTGTTTCGTTATTTATGTTCTGTGTATGTGCTGTCACCTCCACTAGGATAAGGCTTCATGAGATTATCAGGGTCCCTAGAAGTGTGTCTGGCACATAGCAAGGACCCATGACAGATAGGTTGAGTAAAAAAAAAAAAAAAATAGTGAATATACTGACATTATTGAATTCTGCTGCTTGGGTATGTAAGTTTTGTTTTTATGAGTAAGTTGTAAACTCCCATGATTTGTCTTATGAGTCCTCATCCCACCTAGTTCAGTTTGGGATATGGAATCAGTGCTTGGAGAATTCTGATTCTCTTCATTTTTATCTCTTTCCATCTTAGTTTTGGTGTCCTAAGAAGTCTATGGAGTATCTTACTGAAGAGTTCCCATCCTGGTTAAAATAACTATAAAATGCTAAGTTCAAAATTGACATACTGTAGTCTTAACCTCCAATGAGTCCACAACAACTCACCTCTTCTGTCATAATGATCATTTCCAAGGGAGTGGGAAGTGGGTTTGCTCATTAATAGAAATTCACATTAATACTCTTCTATGCTATTACCACAGCAGTGGGAAGCCCACTCCCAGGGCTAACTTACAGCACTAACCATTCAGTCCCTGAAATGGATGGACAGATTTCCATAAAAGTAGGTTGGTTTTTCATTTGTCTTTAGCCTATTCTTTTTTGTCTTAGAATTAAATACAGAGGAGCCCAAGTCATACTTTGCATCTTTGTGAAACTTAGTTTCTGTCTTTCTTTGCCAGCTCTCCTAGAGCTATGATGCACTTCCCTAGACCCTCAGGCATTCATGACTATAGGGTACCCAGGAGAACATCTGGGCCAACAAGCCATCAATGTGGATAGTTCTCATGCCTGCAGTGGAACTGTCCTGAGTTAGTGTGTTATTTTTTTTCCCACTGAACCATGCTTCCCAACCGTGGGGGTGCAAGAGAAGGAAATTCTATGGGGAAAAGAGGAGTGTTGCAAAAACGCTCTTTGAAAAAGTAATCTGCTTGAGGAAATACTTGTTCTTGACTCTGTAGTCTTTCCCTGTGGTCTTAGGACATGATGTAGAACTGTAGGGCCCCTCTTCAAAATTCTTCCCAGGAATTTCAGTGCCTGCTAAGAAACATAGATTGTAAACCATTAGATAATGATCTTTTAGCTTTCTAAGTTTTCCCATCCTTTATAAAGCGATATTTTGCTCTGATGAACCTTCACAATTAGTTCCCTAGTGATCTCTCTTGATCTCTTACAAAAGTATTTTCTTACTCACTTCTTTCTAGACTATAAGTACCTCAGGAAGAGAGGACATCTCATATAACTGGCACATTGTACAGGGTCTTGCACAAATGAAGTGCTCAATTAAGACTTGTTCATTAACTCTTACTGATGCAGTCCTACTTCTGTGACTCAGCTCCTGGGCTCCCACCTCCATCTACCTCCGTTCCCGGCATCTACTTCCTCTCTTTTTCCTACTTTCTCTCTGATTCTTGCTGTGTCTTCACTCAACCTCTGTTAAGCACTTACTGTATGAGCCACTTGTTTCCTTGAATATTGTGTTATCTTACATTGCCGGGTACTTGTATCTGTAATTAACGTCCACTCAACTCAATTGTGAACTGCAAAACAGTCTGAATCCATTTTAAGCGTCTTTGTAATTTCAGTGTGATACACACAGCAGGGAGCCAGTATCTGTTGCCTGTGACAATTCATGTCTTATCTTCTAGGCTGATAGGTGCTATTGCTAGATGCAACTGGCACATTGCCGTGTTACATCTTAGCTAAATTTCAGCAGAGGATGGGGCGTGCAGTTTGTTAACTGCTTTGGGGAACATTGCACAGGAAGTCATTTTCATTTTGTTGCAGATCAACAGGAAATAAGGCTTAGTTGCCAAACTAAAGTAAGAAAAGCAACCAAGCATATTATTCCTCCCTTAGGGGCTTGCATTATTCCAGGAATCATTAGCTTCTCCTTCTCCTAAGATAGTGGAAATTATCCCAGCTATCTCAGTTGCACATGCAGAGGAAATTTTGATAGGAGGAAGATATTCAGTCCTTTGTCCCAGTTTTACTTTGCATTATCTTCTATGTTTCTCTTGAATTTACCGTATCTTCTAATTGCCTATCAGATGCATTTTAGGAGATCTACTCCTTCCTTTAGTAAAACGGGTCTGGCCTCCTAGATCTAAGACTACTCTTATCTATAGTACACTTATTTTGGCCATTTCTCTTGTTCATTATTCTTTTTTATTGGCATTAGTGTTGGTGGGAATACATGATTACTTATTCTAAAATCTGATCCTCTTTCAAGTTTATTCTGTAGGCATGACCATCTTTTAAAATTAGAGTGCCCTAGCCTCGGCCCCGTTGTGAACTACACACCATGAGGATCAGAGGGGAGGAGATGAGAGAATGGAAACTTTATTCAGATCTTTGGCATGTTTTAATTTTACATTGCTTTTTCATACTAATTTAATTTCCTTCCAGAATAAAAGTTGGCAATCATTTAGAGAAGTGGTAGAAGAGGTTGGAATCATTGCAGTTGAAACGCATGTGAAGGTCCCTAATCCATAGATTATTGACATAATGAACACTAAAACTCTTAATAATCATTCCACTATGTAATGACAGCCTGCATTTGGAGAGCTTTAGCCAGTGGATTGTGTGCCTAACTCGGATTCTGCTCTGCTGGGGTTAGCGCACTGCAGCTGTGCTGTGCAGTCATTGAGGAACTAGGGCTCACCTAGCACGTGCCAGAGACCGCTCCTTAGTGGGAACCAGTTCCTACCACCTGCTTCATTTCACCCTTTTCAGATATAGAAACACCCCCAAACCACAAGATGCTCTATTTCCCACCAGTTTTCAAGCACAGCAGAAGATATTTCCGTATGGATAAGAATGACCAGCTAATTTCAGTTAATGTTTTTGCCCTGTTTGCAAGACCACAGAACAGAACAACTTCTGAGAATTCAGCTTTTTTCATTGCTAAATGTCAGCCTTGAGGGAACCTGTATGTCCATGCTGGGCATTGTGCTCTTAAAATACACAGCCAGACTCCCTCGCTCACAGAGCAGGCTGTGGCAAACACAGGGGCCAGTCCCCCAGTGAACACTACATTTTTTTTCTTTACAGCTAGATTAAATGCTTCAGATTTATTATCAGATGTGGCATGGATGTTTCAAACAAAAACAAATGCCCTTGAGTTTAAAAATAGAAATTGAGAGACTAAATATTTGCACTTAAAAAGGAAAGGAAAAGAACACAAATCTCTGTGGCCTACCACTCCTTGAAGTCATCCTCACTCAATTATAATCATGCACTTTCCATTCCCTGTAATTAAACATTAGATTTCATTTACTCCAGATGCATTTGCCTCAAGTAAATTCAGAATGCCTATTCTTTCTGGTGATTGTAAATTTCATGTTTGTGGCCTACATTTGATTGGGTTGCACTGAATAGTTTTTAAGTGAATCTTAATGACATTACGGGTTTTTTTTTTCTTTTAATCGTTCACTTGGTGTGGCCTGTTTATACAGATGAATCTGATCTTACTGAGTTTTGCAAAATTTAATATCTATAAGAGCTTGACAACATTTTTTTACAAATATGTCACGTGCTCTTGCAAGGAACTTGCAGGCCCTTGGTGGTTGGCGGTGGAGGGATGGAGGGATTTGCTTTGATCCTATCACTCACAGGTAGCCTGAGAAGTTGGCTGCTGTTCTGAGGAATCCACAGTGCTGAGAATGGTCACAATGTCTTTAATATATGTGACACCTTCTATTCAGAGAGTCTTGGACAGTTCACAAAAACCTGAAACAACTTTTTATTTACCAGACTCGCAAATTCTTTACATTAGTGAGATAGTATAGCCAAACAGTAGTCTATAAAGGTGAGCATTTTAGTGGCATGAGATATTTCCCTCCTCTTAAGATTACCAATTAGGGTTGCAATTAAATACATCTAATATATTTTTTTAAAGAAGTAAAAAATTAACCAGGTTTATTTACTTATAATCATTGTTTACACAATTTCAAATAATGAATTTTTATGTTCACTAAGTGACCCAGGGGGTTAACCGAGATAGTAAATTGACTAGCCAATCTTATGTAATTAAAGATAAATCTTGTCAAATGACAGTAGTGAAGTTGCTGCAGACACCCCCTGGCAAGTTTTATTGCTTTAACCATACGATGTTTTTGTGGTGATAGAGGTCATCCTCTTGTGTTTAGTTGACACACTGGTAAATTATTTGAGCTTCCTTTAATTTTTTCCTGCTTACCATTAGACAATTTTACAGTTCTCAAACATTCACACAGGTTTGTGGTAAAAAGTTATGCCAGGTCAGCTTGACTGTTTTAACTACACTAAAGGCTCCATAGAATAAAATGTTTAAGTGAATGCTGAAAATAGTCTGAAAATGAATTAC